>NW_028242180.1:0-734727 GCF_964263255.1 Lissotriton vulgaris | reverse complement strand
CGTTTTCAAATGTTTTATTTTTGAACGTCAGTTCACATTTGTAGGTGGATCATCAGTGTTAGAGCTAAAATTAGCATGTTTAAAAGTGATTTTCATGCTTCCAGGGGCTCGGGAAGTTAATTAAATACCATTTGGAGGCATTTAATGTTCGAGAAAAAACGGCTGATTTTCGACAAAAGAGATAACACCCCCCCATTACGTCATGCTTCAGAAATTTGGAAAATGGTCCGTTTTCAAATGTTTTATTTTTGAACGTTAGTTCACATTTGTAGGTGGATCATCAGTGTTAGAGCTAAAATTAGCATGTTTAAAGTGATTTCATGCTTCCAGGGGCCCAAAACACAAGATTTATGGAATGGTTAAAAGTGCATGAAAATGGCCAAATTTACTCACTCTGAGTTCTCAAAAAGGGTTTTCTTCACCCCGGGAAGTTAATTAAATACATTTGGAGGCATTTAATGTTCGAGCAAAAACGGCTGATTTTCGACAAAAGAGATAACACCCCCCCATTACGTCATGCTTCAGAAATGTGGAAAATGGTCCGTTTTCAAATGTTTTATTTTTGAACGTCAGTTCACATTTGTAGGTGGATCATCAGTGTTAGAGCTAAAATTAGCATGTTTAAAGTGATTTTCATGCTTCCAGGGGCTCGGGAAGTTAATTAAATACCATTTGGAGGCATTTAATGTTCGAGCAAAAACGGCTGATTTTCGACAAAAGAGATAATACCTCCCCATTACGTCATGCTTCAGAAATGTGGAAAATGGTCTGTTTTCAAATGTTTTATTTTTGAACGTCAGTTCACATTTGTAGGTGGATCATCAGTGTTAGAGCTAAAATTAGCATGTTTAAAGTGATTTTCATGCTTCCAGGGGCCCAAAACACAAGATTTATGGAATGGTTAAAAGTGCATGAAAATGGCCAATTTACTCACTCTGAGTACTCAAAAAGGGTTTCTTCACCCCGGGAAGTTAATTAAATACAATTTGGAGGCATTTAATGTTCGAGCAAAAACGGCTGATTTTCGACAAAAGAGATAACACCCCCCCATTACGTCATGCTTCAGAAATGTGGAAAATGGTCCGTTTTCAAATGTTTTATTTTTGAACGTCAGTTCACATTTGTAGGTGGATCATCAGTGTTAGAGCTAAAATTAGCATGTTTAAAGTGATTTTCATGCTTCCAGGGGCCCAAAACACAAGATTTATGGAATGGTTAAAAGTGCATGAAAATGGCCAATTTACTCACTCTGAGTTCTCAAAAAGGGTTTCTTCACCCCGGGAAGTTAATTAAATACCATTTGGAGGCATTTAATGTTCGAGCAAAAACGGCTGATTTTCGACAAAAGAGATAACACCCCCCCCCATTACGTCATGCTTCAGAAATGTGGAAAATGGTCCGTTTTTAAATGTTTTATTTTTGAACGTCAGTTCACATTTGTAGGTGGATCATCAGTGTTAGAGCTAAAATTAGCATGTTTAAAGTGATTTTCATGCTTCCAGGGGCTCGGGAAGTTAATTAAATACCATTTGGAGGCATTTAATGTTCGAGCAAAAACGGCTGATTTTCGACAAAAGAGATAACACCCCCCATTACGTCATGCTTCAGAAATGTGGAAAATGGTCCGTTTTCAAATGTTTTATTTTTGAACGTCAGTTCACATTTGTAGGTGGATCATCAGTGTTAGAGCTAAAATTAGCATGTTTAAAGTGATTTTCATGCTTCCAGGGGCCCAAAACACAAGATTTATGGAATGGTTAAAAGTGCATGAAAATGGCCAATTTACTCACTCTGAGTTCTCAAAAGGGGTTTCTTCACCCCGGGAAGTTAATTAAATACCATTTGGAGGCATTTAATGTTCGAGCAAAAACAGCTGATTTTCGACAAAAGAGATAACACCCCCCCATTACGTCATGCTTCAGAAATGTGGAAAATGGTCCGTTTTCAAATGTTTTATTTTTGAACGTCAGTTCACATTTGTAGGTGGATCATCAGTGTTAGAGCTAAAATTAGCATGTTTAAAGTGATTTTCATGCTTCCAGGGGCTCGGGAAGTTAATTAAATACCATTTGGAGGCATTTAATGTTCGAGCAAAAACGGCTGATTTTCGACAAAAGAGATAACACCCCCCCATTACGTCATGCTTCAGAAATGTGGAAAATGGTCCGTTTTCAAATGTTTTATTTTTGAACGTCAGTTCACATTTGTAGGTGGATCATCAGTGTTAGAGCTAAAATTAGCATGTTTAAAGTGATTTTCATGCTTCCAGGGGCTCGGGAAGTTAATTAAATACCATTTGGAGGCATTTAATGTTCGAGCAAAAACGGCTGATTTTCGACAAAAGAGATAACACCCCCCCATTACGTCATGCTTCAGAAATGTGGAAAATGGTCCGTTTTCAAATGTTTTATTTTTGAACGTCAGTTCACATTTGTAGGTGGATCATCAGTGTTAGAGCTAAAATTAGCATGTTTAATGTGATTTTCATGCTTCCAGGGGCCCAAAACACAAGATTTATGGAATGGTTAAAAGTGCATGAAAATGGCCAATTTACTCACTCTGAGTTCTCAAAAAGGGTTTCTTCACCCCGGGAAGTTAATTAAATACCATTTGGAGGCATTTAATGTTCGAGCAAAAACGGCTGATTTTCGACAAAAGAGATAACACCCCCCCATTACGTCATGCTTCAGAAATGTGGAAAATGGTCCGTTTTCAAATGTTTTATTTTTGAACGTCAGTTCACATTTGTAGGTGGATCATCAGTGTTAGAGCTAAAATTAGCATGTTTAAAGTGATTTTCATGCTTCCAGGGGCTCGGGAAGTGAAATAAATACCATTTGGAGGCATTTAATGTTCGAGCAAAAACGGCTGATTTTCGACAAAAGAGATAACACCCCCCCCATTACGTCATGCTTCAGAAATGTGGAAAATGGTCCGTTTTCAAATGTTTTATTTTTGAACGTCAGTTCACATTTGTAGGTGGATCATCAGTGTTAGAGCTAAAATTAGCATGTTTAAAGTGATTTTCATGCTTCCAGGGGCTCGGGAAGTTAATTAAATACCATTTGGAGGCATTTAATGTTCGAGAAAAAACGGCTGATTTTCGACAAAAGAGATAACACCCCCCCATTACGTCATGCTTCAGAAATTTGGAAAATGGTCCATTTTCAAATGTTTTATTTTTGAACGTCAGTTCACATTTGTAGGTGGATCATCAGTGTTAGAGCTAAAATTAGCATGTTTAAAGTGATTTTCATGCTTCCAGGGGCCCAAAACACAAGATTTATGGAATGGTTAAAAGTGCATGAAAATGGCCAATTTACTCACTCTGAGTACTCAAAAAGGGTTTCTTCACCCCGGGAAGTTAATTAAATACCATTTGGAGGCATTTAATGTTCGAGCAAAAACGGCTGATTTTCGACAAAAGAGATAACACCCCCCCATTACGTCATGCTTCAGAAATGTGGAAAATGGTCCGTTTTCAAATGTTTTATTTTTGAACGTCAGTTCACATTTGTAGGTGCATCATCAGTGTTAGAGCTAAAATTAGCATGTTTAAAGTGATTTTCATGCATCCAGGGGCCCAAAACACAAGATTTATGGAATGGTTAAAAGTGCATGAAAATGACCAATTTACTCACTCTGAGTACTCAAAAAGGGTTTCTTCACCCCGGGAAGTTAATTAAATACCATTTGGAGGCATTTAATGTTCAAGCAAAAACGGCTGATTTTCGACAAAAGAGATAACACCCCCCCATTACGTCATGCTTCAAAAATGTGGAAAATGGTCCGTTTTCAAATGTTTTATTTTTGAACGTCAGTTCACATTTGTAGGTGGATCATCAGTGTTAGAGCTAAAATTAGCATGTTTAAAGTGATTTTCATGCTTCCAGGGGCCCAAAACACAAGATTTATGGAATGGTTAAAAGTGCATGAAAATGGGCAATTTACTCACTCTGAGTTCTCAAAAAGGGTTTCTTCACCCCGGGAAGTTAATTAAATACCATTTGGAGGCATTTAATGTTCGAGCAAAAACGGCTGATTTTCGACAAAAGAGATAACACCCCCCATTACGTCATGCTTCAGAAATGTGGAAAATGGTCCGTTTTTAAATGTTTTATTTTTGAACGTCAGTTCACATTTGTAGGTGGATCATCAGTGTTAGAGCTAAAATTAGCATGTTTAAAGTGATTTTCATGCTTCCAGGGGCTCGGGAAGTTAATTAAATACCATTTGGAGGCATTTAATGTTCGAGCAAAAACGGCTGATTTTCGACAAAAGAGATAACACCCCCCCATTACGTCATGCTTCAGAAATGTGGAAAATGGTCCGTTTTCAAATGTTTTATTTTTGAACGTCAGTTCACATTTGTAGGTGGATCATCAGTGTTAGAGCTAAAATTAGCATGTTTAAAGTGATTTTCATGCTTCCAGGGGCTCGGGAAGTTAATTAAATACCATTTGGAGGCATTTAATGTTCGAGCAAAAACGGCTGAAATTTCGACAAAAGAGATAACACCCCCCCATTACGTCATGCTTCAGAAATGTGGAAAATGGTCCGTTTTCAAATGTTTTATTTTTGAACGTCAGTTCACATTTGTAGGTGGATCATCAGTGTTAGAGCTAAAATTAGCATGTTTAAAGTGATTTTCATGCTTCCAGGGGCTCGGGAAGTGAAATAAATACCATTTGGAGGCATTTAATGTTCGAGCAAAAACGGCTGATTTTCGGCAAAAGAGATAACACCCCCCCATTACGTCATGCTTCGGAAATGTGGAAAATGGTCCGTTTTCAAATGTTTTATTTTTGAACGTCAGTTCACATTTGTAGGTGGATCATCAGTGTTAGAGCTAAAATTAGCATGTTTAAAGTGATTTTCATGCTTCCAGGGGCTCGGGAAGTGAAATAAATACCATTTGGAGGCATTTAATGTTCGAGCAAAAACGGCTGATTTTCGACAAAAGAGATAACACCCCCCCATTACGTCATGCTTCAGAAATGTGGAAAATGGTCCGTTTTCAAATGTTTTATTTTTGAACGTCAGTTCACATTTGTAGGTGGATCATCAGTGTTAGAGCTAAAATTAGCATGTTTAAAGTGATTTTCATGCTTCCAGGGGCTCGGGAAGTTAATTAAATACCATTTGGAGGCATTTAATGTTCGAGAAAAAACGGCTGATTTTCGACAAAAGAGATAACACCCCCCCATTACGTCATGCTTCAGAAATTTGGAAAATGGTCCGTTTTCAAATGTTTTATTTTTGAACGTCAGTTCACATTTGTAGGTGGATCATCAGTGTTAGAGCTAAAATTAGCATGTTTAAAGTGATTTTCATGCTTCCAGAGCCCAAAACACAAGATTTATGGAATGGTTAAAAGTGCATGAAAATGGCCAATTTACTCACTCTGAGTACTCAAAAAGGGTTTCTTCACCCCGGGAAGTTAATTAAATACCATTTGGAGGCATTTAATGTTCGAGCAAAAACGGCTGATTTTCGACAAAAGAGATAACACCCCCCCATTACGTCATGCTTCAGAAATGTGGAAAATGGTCAGTTTTCAAATGTTTTATTTTTGAACGTTAGTTCACATTTGTAGGTGGATCATCAGTGTTAGAGCTAAAATTAGCATGTTTAAAGTGATTTTCATGCTTCCAGGGGCCCAAAACACAAGATTTATGGAATGGTTAAAAGTGCATGAAAATTTCCAATTTACTCACTCTGAGTTCTCAAAAAGGGTTTCTTCACCCCGGGAAGTTAATTAAATACCATTTGGAGGCATTTAATGTTCGAGCAAAAACGGCTGATTTTCGACAAAAGAGATAACACCCCCCATTACGTCATGCTTCAGAAATGTGGAAAATGGTCCGTTTTCAAATGTTTTATTTTTGAACGTCAGTTCACATTTGTAGGTGGATCATCAGTGTTAGAGCTAAAATTAGCATGTTTAAAGTGATTTTCATGCTTCCAGGGGCTCGGGAAGTTAATTAAATACCATTTGGAGGCATTTAATGTTCGAGCAAAAACGGCTGATTTTCGACAAAAGAGATAAAACCCCCCCATTACGTCATGCTTCAGAAATGTGGAAAATGGTCCGTTTTCAAATGTTTTATTTTTGAACGTCAGTTCACATTTGTAGGTGGATCATCAGTGTTAGAGCTAAAATTAGCATGTTTAAAGTGATTTTCATGCTTCCAGGGGCTCGGGAAGTTAATTAAATACCATTTGGAGGCATTTAATGTTCGAGCAAAAACGGCTGTTTTTCGACAAAAGAGATAACACCCCCCTTTACGTCATGCTTCAGAAATGTGGAAAATGGTCCGTTTTAAAATGTTTTATTTTTGAACGTCAGTTCACATTTGTAGGTGGATCATCAGTGTTAGAGCTAAAATTAGCATGTTTAAAGTGATTTTCATGCTTCCAGGGGCCCAAAACACAAGATTCATGGAATGGTTAAAAGTGCATGAAAATGGCCAATTTACTCACTCTGAGTTGTCAAAAGGGGTTTCTTCACCCCGGGAAGTTAATTAAATACCATTTGGAGGCATTTAATGTTCGAGCAAAAACGGCTGATTTTCGACAAAAGAGATAACACCCCCCCATTACGTCATGCTTCAGAAATGTGGAAAATGGTCCGTTTTCAAATGTTTTATTTTTGAACGTCAGTTCACATTTGTAGGTGGATCATCAGTGTTAGAGCTAAAATTAGCATGTTTAAAGTGATTTTCATGCTTCCAGGGGCTCGGGAAGTTAATTAAATACCATTTGGAGGCATTTAATGTTCGAGCAAAAACGGCTGATTTTCGACAAAAGAGATAACACCCCCCCATTACGTCATGCTTCAGAAATGTGGAAAATGGTCCGTTTTCAAATGTTTTATTTTTGAACGTCAGTTCACATTTGTAGGTGGATCATCAGTGTTAGAGCTAAAATTAGCATGTTTAAAGTGATTTTCATGCTTCCAGGGGCTCGGGAAGTTAATTAAATACCATTTGGAGGCATTTAATGTTCGAGCAAAAACGGCTGATTTTCGACAAAAGAGATAACACCCCCCCATTACGTCATGCTTCAGAAATGTGGAAAATGGTCCGTTTTCAAATGTTTTATTTTTGAACGTCAGTTCACATTTGTAGGTGGATCATCAGTGTTAGAGCTAAAATTAGCATGTTTAAAGTGATTTTCATGCTTCCAGGGGCCCAAAACACAAGATTTATGGAATGGTTAAAAGTGCATGAAAATGGCCAATTTACTCACTCTGAGTTCTCAAAAAGGGTTTCTTCACCCCGGGAAGTTAATTAAATACCATTTGGAGGCATTTAATGTTCGAGCAAAAACGGCTGATTTTCGACAAAAGAGATAACACCCCCCCATTACGTCATGCTTCAGAAATGTGGAAAATGGTCCGTTTTCAAATGTTTTATTTTTGAACGTCAGTTCACATTTGTAGGTGGATCATCAGTGTTAGAGCTAAAATTAGCATGTTTAAAGTGATTTTCATGCTTCCAGGGGCTCGGGAAGTGAAATAAATACCATTTGGAGGCATTTAATGTTCGAGCAAAAACGGCTGATTTTCGACAAAAGAGATAACACCCCCCCATTACGTCATGCTTCAGAAATGTGGAAAATGGTCCGTTTTCAAATGTTTTATTTTTGAACGTCAGTTCACATTTGTAGGTGGATCATCAGTGTTAGAGCTAAAATTAGCATGTTTAAAGTGATTTTCATGCTTCCAGGGGCTCGGGAAGTTAATTAAATACCATTTGGAGGCATTTAATGTTCGAGCAAAAACGGCTGATTTTCGACAAAAGAGATAACACCCCCCCATTACGTCATGCTTCAGAAATGTGGAAAATGGTCCGTTTTCAAATGTTTTATTTTTGAACGTCAGTTCACATTTGTAGGTGGATCATCAGTGTTAGAGCTAAAATTAGCATGTTTAAAGTGATTTTCATGCTTCCAGGGGCCCAAAACAAAAGATTTATGGAATGGTTAAAAGTGCATGAAAATGACCAATTTACTCACTCTGAGTACTCAAAAAGGGTTTCTTCACCCCGGGAAGTTAATTAAATACCATTTGGAGGCATTTAATGTTCAAGCAAAAACGGCTGATTTTCGACAAAAGAGATAACACCCCCCCATTACGTCATGCTTCAGAAATGTGGAAAATGGTCCGTTTTCAAATGTTTTATTTTTGAACGTCAGTTCACATTTGTAGGTGGATCATCAGTGTTAGAGCTAAAATTAGCATGTTTAAAGTGATTTTCATGCTTCCAGGGGCCCAAAACACAAGATTTTTGGAATGGTTAAAAGTGCATGAAAATGGGCAATTTACTCACTCTGAGTTCTCAAAAAGGGTTTCTTCACCCCGGGAAGTTAATTAAATACCATTTGGAGGCATTTAATGTTCGAGCAAAAACGGCTGATTTTCGACAAAAGAGATAACACCCCCCATTACGTCATGCTTCAGAAATGTGGAAAATGGTCCGTTTTTAAATGTTTTATTTTTGAACGTCAGTTCACATTTGTAGGTGGATCATCAGTGTTAGAGCTAAAATTAGCATGGTTAAAGTGATTTTCATGCTTCCAGGGGCTCGGGAAGTTAATTAAATACCATTTGGAGGCATTTAATGTTCGAGCAAAAACGGCTGATTTTCGACAAAAGAGATAACACCCCCCCATTACGTCATGCTTCAGAAATGTGGAAAATGGTCCGTTTTCAAATGTTTTATTTTTGAACGTCAGTTCACATTTGTAGGTGGATCATCAGTGTTAGAGCTAAAATTAGCATGTTTAAAGTGATTTTCATGCTTCCAGGGGCCCAAAACACAAGATTTATGGAATGGTTAAAAGTGCATGAAAATGGCCAATTTACTCACTCTGAGTTCTCAAAAAGGGTTTCTTCACCCCGGGAAGTTAATTAAATACCATTTGGAGGCATTTAATGTTCGAGCAAAAACGGCTGATTTTCGACAAAAGAGATAACACCCCCCCATTACGTCATGCTTCAGAAATGTGGAAAATGGTCCGTTTTCAAATGTTTTATTTTTGAACGTCAGTTCACATTTGTAGGTGGATCATCAGTGTTAGAGCTAAAATTAGCATGTTTAAAGTGATTTTCATGCTTCCAGGGGCTCGGGAAGTTAATTAAATACCATTTGGAGGCATTTAATGTTCGAGCAAAAACGGCTGAAATTTCGACAAAAGAGATAACACCCCCTCATTACGTCATGCTTCAGAAATGTGGAAAATGGTCCGTTTTCAAATGTTTTATTTTTGAACGTCAGTTCACATTTGTAGGTGGATCATCAGTGTTAGAGCTAAAATTAGCATGTTTAAAGTGATTTTCATGCTTCCAGGGGCTCGGGAAGTGAAATAAATACCATTTGGAGGCATTTAATGTTCGAGCAAAAACGGCTGATTTTCGGCAAAAGAGATAACACCCCCCCATTACGTCATGCTTCAGAAATGTGGAAAATGGTCCGTTTTCAAATGTTTTATTTTTGAACGTCAGTTCACATTTGTAGGTGGATCATCAGTGTTAGAGCTATAATTAGCATGTTTAAAGTGATTTTCATGCTTCCAGGGGCTCGGGAAGTGAAATAAATACCATTTGGAGGCATTTAATGTTCGAGCAAAAACGGCAGATTTTCGACAAAAGAGATAACACCCCCCCATTACGTCATGCTTCAGAAATGTGGAAAATGGTCCGTTTTCAAATGTTTTATTTTTGAACGTCAGTTCACATTTGTAGGTGGATCATCAGTGTTAGAGCTAAAATTAGCATGTTTAAAGTGATTTTCATGCTTCCAGGGGCCCAAAACACAAGATTTATGGAATGGTTAAAAGTGCATGAAAATGGCCAATTTACTCACTCTGAGTACTCAAAAAGGGTTTCTTCACCCCGGGAAGTTAATTAAATACCATTTGGAGGCATTTAATGTTCGAGCAAAAACGGCTGATTTTCGACAAAAGAGATAACACCCCCCCATTACGTCATGCTTCAGAAATGTGGAAAATGGTCAGTTTTCAAATGTTTTATTTTTGAACGTTAGTTCACATTTGTAGGTGGATCATCAGTGTTAGAGCTAAAATTAGCATGTTTAAAGTGATTTTCATGCTTCCAGGGGCCCAAAACACAAGATTTATGGAATGGTTAAAAGTGCATGAAAATGGCCAATTTACTCACTCTGAGTTCTCAAAAAGGGTTTCTTCACCCCGGGAAGTTAATTAAATACCATTTGGAGGCATTTAATGTTCGAGCAAAAACGGCTGATTTTCGACAAAAGAGATAACACCCCTCCCATTACGTCATGCTTCAGAAATGTGGAAAATGGTCCGTTTTCAAATGTTTTATTTTTGAACGTCAGTTCACATTTGTAGGTGGATCATCAGTGTTAGAGCTAAAATTAGCATGTTTAAAGTGATTTTCATGCTTCCAGGGGCTCGGGAAGTTAATTAAATACCATTTGGAGGCATTTAATGTTCGAGCAAAAACGGCTGATTTTCGACAAAAGAGATAACACCCCCCATTACGTCATGCTTCAGAAATGTGGAAAATGGTCCGTTTTCAAATGTTTTATTTTTGAACGTCAGTTCACATTTGTAGGTGGATCATCAGTGTTAGAGCTAAAATTTGCATGTTTAAAGTGATTTTCATGCTTCCAGGGGCCCAAAACACAAGATTTATGGAATGGTTAAAAGTGCATGAAAATGGCCAATTTACTCACTCTGAGTACTCAAAAAGGGTTTCTTCACCCCGGGAAGTTAATTAAATACCATTTGGAGGCATTTAATGTTCGAGCAAAAACGGCTGATTTTCGACAAAAGAGATAACACCCCCCCCATTACGTCATGCTTCAGAAATGTGGAAAATGGTCAGTTTTCAAATGTTTTATTTTTGAACGTTAGTTCACATTTGTAGGTGGATCATCAGTGTTAGAGCTAAAATTAGCATGTTTAAAGTGATTTTCATGCTTCCAGGGGCCCAAAACACAAGATTTATGGAATGGTTAAAAGTGCATGAAAATTTCCAATTTACTCACTCTGAGTTCTCAAAAAGGGTTTCTTCACCCCGGGAAGTTAATTAAATACCATTTGGAGGCATTTAATGTTCGAGCAAAAACGGCTGATTTTCGACAAAAGAGATAACACCCCCCCATTACGTCATGCTTCAGAAATGTGGAAAATGGTCCGTTTTCAAATGTTTTATTTTTGAACGTCAGTTCACATTTGTAGGTGGATCATCAGTGTTAGAGCTAAAATTAGCATGTTTAAAGTGATTTTCATGCTTCCAGGGGCTCGGGAAGTTAATTAAATACCATTTGGAGGCATTTAATGTTCGAGCAAAAACGGCTGATTTTCGACAAAAGAGATAAAACCCCCCCATTACGTCATGCTTCAGAAATGTGGAAAATGGTCCGTTTTCAAATGTTTTATTTTTGAACGTCAGTTCACATTTGTAGGTGGATCATCAGTGTTAGAGCTAAAATTAGCATGTTTAAAGTGATTTTCATGCTTCCAGGGGCCCAAAACACAAGATTTATGGAATGGTTAAAAGTGCATGAAAATGGCCAATTTACTCACTCTGAGTACTCAAAAAGGGTTTCTTCACCCCGGGAAGTTAATTAAATACCATTTGGAGGCATTTAATGTTCGAGCAAAAACTGCTGATTTTCGACAAAAGAGATAACACCCCCCCCATTACGTCATGCTTCAGAAATGTGGAAAATGGTCCGTTTTCAAATGTTTTATTTTTGAACGTCAGTTCACATTTGTAGGTGGATCATCAGTGTTAGAGCTAAAATTAGCATGTTTAAAGTGATTTTCATGCTTCCAGGGGCCCAAAACACAAGATTTATGGAATGGTTAAAAGTGCATGAAAATGGCCAATTTACTCACTCTGAGTTCTCAAAAAGGGTTTTTTCACCCCGGGAAGTTAATTAAATACCATTTGGAGGCATTTAATGTTCGAGCAAAAACGGCTGATTTTCGACAAAAGAGATAACACCCCCCCATTACGTCATGCTTCAGAAATGTGGATAATGGTCCGTTTTTAAATGTTTTATTTTTGAACGTCAGTTCACATTTGTAGGTGGATCATCAGTGTTAAAGCTAAAATTAGCATGTTTAAAGTGATTTTCATGCTTCCAGGGGCTCGGGAAGTTAATTAAATACCATTTGGAGGCATTTAATGTTCGAGCAAAAACGGCTGATTTTCGACAAAAGAGATAACATCCCCCTTTACGTCATGCTTCAGAAATGTGGAAAATGGTCCGTTTTAAAATGTTTTATTTTTGAACGTCAGTTCACATTTGTAGGTGGATCATCAGTGTTAGAGCTAACATTAGCATGTTTAAAGTGATTTTCATGCTTCCAGGGGCCCAAAACACAAGATTCATGGAATGGTTAAAAGTGCATGAAAATGGCCAATTTACTCACTCTGAGTTCTCAAAAGGGGTTTCTTCACCCCGGGAAGTTAATTAAATACCATTTGGAGGCATTTAATGTTCGAGCAAAAACGGCTGATTTTCGACAAAAGAGATAACACCCCCCCATTACGTCATGCTTCAGAAATGTGGAAAATGGTCCGTTTTCAAATGTTTTATTTTTGAACGTCAGTTCACATTTGTAGGTGGATCATCAGTGTTAGAGCTAAAATTAGCATGTTTAAAGTGATTTTCATGCTTCCAGGGGCTCGGGAAGTTAATTAAATACCATTTGGAGGCATTTAATGTTCGAGCAAAAACGGCTGATTTTCGACAAAAGAGATAACACCCCCCCATTACGTCATGCTTCAGAAATGTGGAAAATGGTCCGTTTTCAAATGTTTTATTTTTGAACGTCAGTTCACATTTGTAGGTGGATCATCAGTGTTAGAGCTAAAATTAGCATGTTTAAAGTGATTTTCATGCTTCCAGGGGCTCGGGAAGTTAATTAAATACCATTTGGAGGCATTTAATGTTCGAGCAAAAACGGCTGATTTTCGACAAAAGAGATAACACCCCCCCATTACGTCATGCTTCAGAAATGTGGAAAATGGTCCGTTTTCAAATGTTTTATTTTTGAACGTCAGTTCACATTTGTAGGTGGATCATCAGTGTTAGAGCTAAAATTAGCATGTTTAAAGTGATTTTCATGCTTCCAGGGGCTCGGGAAGTTAATTAAATACCATTTGGAGGCATTTAATGTTCGAGCAAAAACGGCTGATTTTCGACAAAAGAGATAACACCCCCCCATTACGTCATGCTTCAGAAATGTGGAAAATGGTCCGTTTTCAAATGTTTTATTTTTGAACGTCAGTTCACATTTGTAGGTGGATCATCAGTGTTAGAGCTAAAATTAGCATGTTTAAAGTGATTTTCATGCTTCCAGGGGCTCGGGAAGTTAATTAAATACCATTTGGAGGCATTTAATGTTCGAGCAAAAACGGCTGATTTTCGACAAAAGAGATAACACCCCCCCATTACGTCATGCTTCAGAAATGTGGAAAATGGTCCGTTTTCAAATGTTTTATTTTTGAACGTCAGTTCACATTTGTAGGTGGATCATCAGTGTTAGAGCTAAAATTAGCATGTTTAAAGTGATTTTCATGCTTCCAGGGGCCCAAAACACAAGATTTATGGAATGGTTAAAAGTGCATGAAAATGACCAATTTACTCACTCTGAGTACTCAAAAAGGGTTTCTTCACCCCGGGAAGTTAATTAAATACCATTTGGAGGCATTTAATGTTCAAGCAAAAACGGCTGATTTTCGACAAAAGAGATAACACCCCCCCATTACGTCATGCTTCAGAAATGTGGAAAATGGTCCGTTTTCAAATGTTTTATTTTTGAACGTCAGTTCACATTTGTAGGTGGATCATCAGTGTTAGAGCTAAAATTAGCATGTTTAAAGTGATTTTCATGCTTCCAGGGGCCCAAAACACAAGATTTTTGGAATGGTTAAAAGTGCATGAAAATGGGCAATTTACTCACTCTGAGTTCTCAAAAAGGGTTTCTTCACCCCGGGAAGTTAATTAAATACCATTTGGAGGCATTTAATGTTCGAGCAAAAACGGCTGATTTTCGACAAAAGAGATAACACCCCCCATTACGTCATGCTTCAGAAATGTGGAAAATGGTCCGTTTTTAAATGTTTTATTTTTGAACGTCAGTTCACATTTGTAGGTGGATCATCAGTGTTAGAGCTAAAATTAGCATGGTTAAAGTGATTTTCATGCTTCCAGGGGCTCGGGAAGTTAATTAAATACCATTTGGAGGCATTTAATGTTCGAGCAAAAACGGCTGATTTTCGACAAAAGAGATAACACCCCCCCATTACGTCATGCTTCAGAAATGTGGAAAATGGTCCGTTTTCAAATGTTTTATTTTTGAACGTCAGTTCACATTTGTAGGTGGATCATCAGTGTTAGAGCTAAAATTAGCATGTTTAAAGTGATTTTCATGCTTCCAGGGGCCCAAAACACAAGATTTATGGAATGGTTAAAAGTGCATGAAAATGGCCAATTTACTCACTCTGAGTTCTCAAAAAGGGTTTCTTCACCCCGGGAAGTTAATTAAATACCATTTGGAGGCATTTAATGTTCGAGCAAAAACGGCTGATTTTCGACAAAAGAGATAACACCCCCCCATTACGTCATGCTTCAGAAATGTGGAAAATGGTCCGTTTTCAAATGTTTTATTTTTGAACGTCAGTTCACATTTGTAGGTGGATCATCAGTGTTAGAGCTAAAATTAGCATGTTTAAAGTGATTTTCATGCTTCCAGGGGCTCGGGAAGTTAATTAAATACCATTTGGAGGCATTTAATGTTCGAGCAAAAACGGCTGAAATTTCGACAAAAGAGATAACACCCCCTCATTACGTCATGCTTCAGAAATGTGGAAAATGGTCCGTTTTCAAATGTTTTATTTTTGAACGTCAGTTCACATTTGTAGGTGGATCATCAGTGTTAGAGCTAAAATTAGCATGTTTAAAGTGATTTTCATGCTTCCAGGGGCTCGGGAAGTGAAATAAATACCATTTGGAGGCATTTAATGTTCGAGCAAAAACGGCTGATTTTCGGCAAAAGAGATAACACCCCCCCATTACGTCATGCTTCAGAAATGTGGAAAATGGTCCGTTTTCAAATGTTTTATTTTTGAACGTCAGTTCACATTTGTAGGTGGATCATCAGTGTTAGAGCTATAATTAGCATGTTTAAAGTGATTTTCATGCTTCCAGGGGCTCGGGAAGTGAAATAAATACCATTTGGAGGCATTTAATGTTCGAGCAAAAACGGCTGATTTTCGACAAAAGAGATAACACCCCCCCATTACGTCATGCTTCAGAAATGTGGAAAATGGTCCGTTTTCAAATGTTTTATTTTTGAACGTCAGTTCACATTTGTAGGTGGATCATCAGTGTTAGAGCTAAAATTAGCATGTTTAAAGTGATTTTCATGCTTCCAGGGGCTCGGGAAGTTAATTAAATACCATTTGGAGGCATTTAATGTTCGAGAAAAAACGGCTGATTTTCGACAAAAGAGATAACACCCCCCCATTACGTCATGCTTCAGAAATTTGGAAAATGGTCCGTTTTCAAATGTTTTATTTTTGAACGTTAGTTCACATTTGTAGGTGGATCATCAGTGTTAGAGCTAAAATTAGCATGTTTAAAGTGATTTTCATGCTTCCAGGGGCCCAAAACACAAGATTTATGGAATGGTTAAAAGTGCATGAAAATGGCCAATTTACTCACTCTGAGTTCTCAAAAAGGGTTTCTTCACCCCGGGAAGTTAATTAAATACCATTTGGAGGCATTTAATGTTCGAGCAAAAACGGCTGATTTTCGACAAAAGAGATAACACCCCCCCATTACGTCATGCTTCAGAAATGTGGAAAATGGTCCGTTTTCAAATGTTTTATTTTTGAACGTCAGTTCACATTTGTAGGTGGATCATCAGTGTTAGAGCTAAAATTAGCATGTTTAAAGTGATTTTCATGCTTCCAGGGGCTCGGGAAGTTAATTAAATACCATTTGGAGGCATTTAATGTTCGAGCAAAAACGGCTGATTTTCGACAAAAGAGATAATACCTCCCCATTACGTCATGCTTCAGAAATGTGGAAAATGGTCTGTTTTCAAATGTTTTATTTTTGAACGTCAGTTCACATTTGTAGGTGGATCATCAGTGTTAGAGCTAAAATTAGCATGTTTAAAGTGATTTTCATGCTTCCAGGGGCCCAAAACACAAGATTTATGGAATGGTTAAAAGTGCATGAAAATGGCCAATTTACTCACTCTGAGTACTCAAAAAGGGTTTCTTCACCCCGGGAAGTTAATTAAATACAATTTGGAGGCATTTAATGTTCGAGCAAAAACGGCTGATTTTCGACAAAAGAGATAACACCCCCCCATTACGTCATGCTTCAGAAATGTGGAAAATGGTCCGTTTTCAAATGTTTTATTTTTGAACGTCAGTTCACATTTGTAGGTGGATCATCAGTGTTAGAGCTAAAATTAGCATGTTTAAAGTGATTTTCATGCTTCCAGGGGCCCAAAACACAAGATTTATGGAATGGTTAAAAGTGCATGAAAATGGCCAATTTACTCACTCTGAGTTCTCAAAAAGGGTTTCTTCACCCCGGGAAGTTAATTAAATACCATTTGGAGGCATTTAATGTTCGAGCAAAAACGGCTGATTTTCGACAAAAGAGATAACACCCCCCCCCATTACGTCATGCTTCAGAAATGTGGAAAATGGTCCGTTTTTAAATGTTTTATTTTTGAACGTCAGTTCACATTTGTAGGTGGATCATCAGTGTTAGAGCTAAAATTAGCATGTTTAAAGTGATTTTCATGCTTCCAGGGGCTCGGGAAGTTAATTAAATACCATTTGGAGGCATTTAATGTTCGAGCAAAAACGGCTGATTTTCGACAAAAGAGATAACACCCCCCATTACGTCATGCTTCAGAAATGTGGAAAATGGTCCGTTTTCAAATGTTTTATTTTTGAACGTCAGTTCACATTTGTAGGTGGATCATCAGTGTTAGAGCTAAAATTAGCATGTTTAAAGTGATTTTCATGCTTCCAGGGGCCCAAAACACAAGATTTATGGAATGGTTAAAAGTGCATGAAAATGGCCAATTTACTCACTCTGAGTTCTCAAAAGGGGTTTCTTCACCCCGGGAAGTTAATTAAATACCATTTGGAGGCATTTAATGTTCGAGCAAAAACAGCTGATTTTCGACAAAAGAGATAACACCCCCCCATTACGTCATGCTTCAGAAATGTGGAAAATGGTCCGTTTTCAAATGTTTTATTTTTGAACGTCAGTTCACATTTGTAGGTGGATCATCAGTGTTAGAGCTAAAATTAGCATGTTTAAAGTGATTTTCATGCTTCCAGGGGCTCGGGAAGTTAATTAAATACCATTTGGAGGCATTTAATGTTCGAGCAAAAACGGCTGATTTTCGACAAAAGAGATAACACCCCCCCATTACGTCATGCTTCAGAAATGTGGAAAATGGTCCGTTTTCAAATGTTTTATTTTTGAACGTCAGTTCACATTTGTAGGTGGATCATCAGTGTTAGAGCTAAAATTAGCATGTTTAAAGTGATTTTCATGCTTCCAGGGGCTCGGGAAGTTAATTAAATACCATTTGGAGGCATTTAATGTTCGAGCAAAAACGGCTGATTTTCGACAAAAGAGATAACACCCCCCCATTACGTCATGCTTCAGAAATGTGGAAAATGGTCCGTTTTCAAATGTTTTATTTTTGAACGTCAGTTCACATTTGTAGGTGGATCATCAGTGTTAGAGCTAAAATTAGCATGTTTAATGTGATTTTCATGCTTCCAGGGGCCCAAAACACAAGATTTATGGAATGGTTAAAAGTGCATGAAAATGGCCAATTTACTCACTCTGAGTTCTCAAAAAGGGTTTCTTCACCCCGGGAAGTTAATTAAATACCATTTGGAGGCATTTAATGTTCGAGCAAAAACGGCTGATTTTCGACAAAAGAGATAACACCCCCCCATTACGTCATGCTTCAGAAATGTGGAAAATGGTCCGTTTTCAAATGTTTTATTTTTGAACGTCAGTTCACATTTGTAGGTGGATCATCAGTGTTAGAGCTAAAATTAGCATGTTTAAAGTGATTTTCATGCTTCCAGGGGCTCGGGAAGTTAATTAAATACCATTTGGAGGCATTTAATGTTCGAGAAAAAACGGCTGATTTTCGACAAAAGAGATAACACCCCCCCATTACGTCATGCTTCAGAAATTTGGAAAATGGTCCATTTTCAAATGTTTTATTTTTGAACGTCAGTTCACATTTGTAGGTGGATCATCAGTGTTAGAGCTAAAATTAGCATGTTTAAAGTGATTTTCATGCTTCCAGGGGCCCAAAACACAAGATTTATGGAATGGTTAAAAGTGCATGAAAATGGCCAATTTACTCACTCTGAGTACTCAAAAAGGGTTTCTTCACCCCGGGAAGTTAATTAAATACCATTTGGAGGCATTTAATGTTCGAGCAAAAACGGCTGATTTTCGACAAAAGAGATAACACCCCCCCATTACGTCATGCTTCAGAAATGTGGAAAATGGTCCGTTTTCAAATGTTTTATTTTTGAACGTCAGTTCACATTTGTAGGTGCATCATCAGTGTTAGAGCTAAAATTAGCATGTTTAAAGTGATTTTCATGCATCCAGGGGCCCAAAACACAAGATTTATGGAATGGTTAAAAGTGCATGAAAATGACCAATTTACTCACTCTGAGTACTCAAAAAGGGTTTCTTCACCCCGGGAAGTTAATTAAATACCATTTGGAGGCATTTAATGTTCAAGCAAAAACGGCTGATTTTCGACAAAAGAGATAACACCCCCCCATTACGTCATGCTTCAAAAATGTGGAAAATGGTCCGTTTTCAAATGTTTTATTTTTGAACGTCAGTTCACATTTGTAGGTGGATCATCAGTGTTAGAGCTAAAATTAGCATGTTTAAAGTGATTTTCATGCTTCCAGGGGCCCAAAACACAAGATTTATGGAATGGTTAAAAGTGCATGAAAATGGGCAATTTACTCACTCTGAGTTCTCAAAAAGGGTTTCTTCACCCCGGGAAGTTAATTAAATACCATTTGGAGGCATTTAATGTTCGAGCAAAAACGGCTGATTTTCGACAAAAGAGATAACACCCCCCATTACGTCATGCTTCAGAAATGTGGAAAATGGTCCGTTTTTAAATGTTTTATTTTTGAACGTCAGTTCACATTTGTAGGTGGATCATCAGTGTTAGAGCTAAAATTAGCATGTTTAAAGTGATTTTCATGCTTCCAGGGGCTCGGGAAGTTAATTAAATACCATTTGGAGGCATTTAATGTTCGAGCAAAAACGGCTGATTTTCGACAAAAGAGATAACACCCCCCCATTACGTCATGCTTCAGAAATGTGGAAAATGGTCCGTTTTCAAATGTTTTATTTTTGAACGTCAGTTCACATTTGTAGGTGGATCATCAGTGTTAGAGCTAAAATTAGCATGTTTAAAGTGATTTTCATGCTTCCAGGGGCTCGGGAAGTTAATTAAATACCATTTGGAGGCATTTAATGTTCGAGCAAAAACGGCTGAAATTTCGACAAAAGAGATAACACCCCCCCATTACGTCATGCTTCAGAAATGTGGAAAATGGTCCGTTTTCAAATGTTTTATTTTTGAACGTCAGTTCACATTTGTAGGTGGATCATCAGTGTTAGAGCTAAAATTAGCATGTTTAAAGTGATTTTCATGCTTCCAGGGGCTCGGGAAGTGAAATAAATACCATTTGGAGGCATTTAATGTTCGAGCAAAAACGGCTGATTTTCGGCAAAAGAGATAACACCCCCCCATTACGTCATGCTTCGGAAATGTGGAAAATGGTCCGTTTTCAAATGTTTTATTTTTGAACGTCAGTTCACATTTGTAGGTGGATCATCAGTGTTAGAGCTAAAATTAGCATGTTTAAAGTGATTTTCATGCTTCCAGGGGCTCGGGAAGTGAAATAAATACCATTTGGAGGCATTTAATGTTCGAGCAAAAACGGCTGATTTTCGACAAAAGAGATAACACCCCCCCATTACGTCATGCTTCAGAAATGTGGAAAATGGTCCGTTTTCAAATGTTTTATTTTTGAACGTCAGTTCACATTTGTAGGTGGATCATCAGTGTTAGAGCTAAAATTAGCATGTTTAAAGTGATTTTCATGCTTCCAGGGGCTCGGGAAGTTAATTAAATACCATTTGGAGGCATTTAATGTTCGAGAAAAAACGGCTGATTTTCGACAAAAGAGATAACACCCCCCCATTACGTCATGCTTCAGAAATTTGGAAAATGGTCCGTTTTCAAATGTTTTATTTTTGAACGTCAGTTCACATTTGTAGGTGGATCATCAGTGTTAGAGCTAAAATTAGCATGTTTAAAGTGATTTTCATGCTTCCAGAGCCCAAAACACAAGATTTATGGAATGGTTAAAAGTGCATGAAAATGGCCAATTTACTCACTCTGAGTACTCAAAAAGGGTTTCTTCACCCCGGGAAGTTAATTAAATACCATTTGGAGGCATTTAATGTTCGAGCAAAAACGGCTGATTTTCGACAAAAGAGATAACACCCCCCCATTACGTCATGCTTCAGAAATGTGGAAAATGGTCAGTTTTCAAATGTTTTATTTTTGAACGTTAGTTCACATTTGTAGGTGGATCATCAGTGTTAGAGCTAAAATTAGCATGTTTAAAGTGATTTTCATGCTTCCAGGGGCCCAAAACACAAGATTTATGGAATGGTTAAAAGTGCATGAAAATTTCCAATTTACTCACTCTGAGTTCTCAAAAAGGGTTTCTTCACCCCGGGAAGTTAATTAAATACCATTTGGAGGCATTTAATGTTCGAGCAAAAACGGCTGATTTTCGACAAAAGAGATAACACCCCCCATTACGTCATGCTTCAGAAATGTGGAAAATGGTCCGTTTTCAAATGTTTTATTTTTGAACGTCAGTTCACATTTGTAGGTGGATCATCAGTGTTAGAGCTAAAATTAGCATGTTTAAAGTGATTTTCATGCTTCCAGGGGCTCGGGAAGTTAATTAAATACCATTTGGAGGCATTTAATGTTCGAGCAAAAACGGCTGATTTTCGACAAAAGAGATAAAACCCCCCCATTACGTCATGCTTCAGAAATGTGGAAAATGGTCCGTTTTCAAATGTTTTATTTTTGAACGTCAGTTCACATTTGTAGGTGGATCATCAGTGTTAGAGCTAAAATTAGCATGTTTAAAGTGATTTTCATGCTTCCAGGGGCTCGGGAAGTTAATTAAATACCATTTGGAGGCATTTAATGTTCGAGCAAAAACGGCTGTTTTTCGACAAAAGAGATAACACCCCCCTTTACGTCATGCTTCAGAAATGTGGAAAATGGTCCGTTTTAAAATGTTTTATTTTTGAACGTCAGTTCCCATTTGTAGGTGGATCATCAGTTTTAGAGCTAAAATTAGCATGTTTAAAGTGATTTTCATGCTTCCAGGGGCCCAAAACACAAGATTCATGGAATGGTTAAAAGTGCATGAAAATGGCCAATTTACTCACTCTGAGTTGTCAAAAGGGGTTTCTTCACCCCGGGAAGTTAATTAAATACCATTTGGAGGCATTTAATGTTCGAGCAAAAACGGCTGATTTTCGACAAAAGAGATAACACCCCCCCATTACGTCATGCTTCAGAAATGTGGAAAATGGTCCGTTTTCAAATGTTTTATTTTTGAACGTCAGTTCACATTTGTAGGTGGATCATCAGTGTTAGAGCTAAAATTAGCATGTTTAAAGTGATTTTCATGCTTCCAGGGGCTCGGGAAGTTAATTAAATACCATTTGGAGGCATTTAATGTTCGAGCAAAAACGGCTGATTTTCGACAAAAGAGATAACACCCCCCCATTACGTCATGCTTCAGAAATGTGGAAAATGGTCCGTTTTCAAATGTTTTATTTTTGAACGTCAGTTCACATTTGTAGGTGGATCATCAGTGTTAGAGCTAAAATTAGCATGTTTAAAGTGATTTTCATGCTTCCAGGGGCTCGGGAAGTTAATTAAATACCATTTGGAGGCATTTAATGTTCGAGCAAAAACGGCTGATTTTCGACAAAAGAGATAACACCCCCCCATTACGTCATGCTTCAGAAATGTGGAAAATGGTCCGTTTTCAAATGTTTTATTTTTGAACGTCAGTTCACATTTGTAGGTGGATCATCAGTGTTAGAGCTAAAATTAGCATGTTTAAAGTGATTTTCATGCTTCCAGGGGCCCAAAACACAAGATTTATGGAATGGTTAAAAGTGCATGAAAATGGCCAATTTACTCACTCTGAGTTCTCAAAAAGGGTTTCTTCACCCCGGGAAGTTAATTAAATACCATTTGGAGGCATTTAATGTTCGAGCAAAAACGGCTGATTTTCGACAAAAGAGATAACACCCCCCCATTACGTCATGCTTCAGAAATGTGGAAAATGGTCCGTTTTCAAATGTTTTATTTTTGAACGTCAGTTCACATTTGTAGGTGGATCATCAGTGTTAGAGCTAAAATTAGCATGTTTAAAGTGATTTTCATGCTTCCAGGGGCTCGGGAAGTGAAATAAATACCATTTGGAGGCATTTAATGTTCGAGCAAAAACGGCTGATTTTCGACAAAAGAGATAACACCCCCCCATTACGTCATGCTTCAGAAATGTGGAAAATGGTCCGTTTTCAAATGTTTTATTTTTGAACGTCAGTTCACATTTGTAGGTGGATCATCAGTGTTAGAGCTAAAATTAGCATGTTTAAAGTGATTTTCATGCTTCCAGGGGCTCGGGAAGTTAATTAAATACCATTTGGAGGCATTTAATGTTCGAGCAAAAACGGCTGATTTTCGACAAAAGAGATAACACCCCCCCATTACGTCATGCTTCAGAAATGTGGAAAATGGTCCGTTTTCAAATGTTTTATTTTTGAACGTCAGTTCACATTTGTAGGTGGATCATCAGTGTTAGAGCTAAAATTAGCATGTTTAAAGTGATTTTCATGCTTCCAGGGGCCCAAAACACAAGATTTATGGAATGGTTAAAAGTGCATGAAAATGACCAATTTACTCACTCTGAGTACTCAAAAAGGGTTTCTTCACCCCGGGAAGTTAATTAAATACCATTTGGAGGCATTTAATGTTCAAGCAAAAACGGCTGATTTTCGACAAAAGAGATAACACCCCCCCATTACGTCATGCTTCAGAAATGTGGAAAATGGTCCGTTTTCAAATGTTTTATTTTTGAACGTCAGTTCACATTTGTAGGTGGATCATCAGTGTTAGAGCTAAAATTAGCATGTTTAAAGTGATTTTCATGCTTCCAGGGGCCCAAAACACAAGATTTATGGAATGGTTAAAAGTGCATGAAAATGGCCAATTTACTCACTCTGAGTTCTCAAAAGGGGTTTCTTCACCCCGGGAAGTTAATTAAATACCATTTGGAGGCATTTAATGTTCGAGCAAAAACAGCTGATTTTCGACAAAAGAGATAACACCCCCCCATTACGTCATGCTTCAGAAATGTGGAAAATGGTCCGTTTTCAAATGTTTTATTTTTGAACGTCAGTTCACATTTGTAGGTGGATCATCAGTGTTAGAGCTAAAATTAGCATGTTTAAAGTGATTTTCATGCTTCCAGGGGCTCGGGAAGTTAATTAAATACCATTTGGAGGCATTTAATGTTCGAGCAAAAACGGCTGATTTTCGACAAAAGAGATAACACCCCCCCATTACGTCATGCTTCAGAAATGTGGAAAATGGTCCGTTTTCAAATGTTTTATTTTTGAACGTCAGTTCACATTTGTAGGTGGATCATCAGTGTTAGAGCTAAAATTAGCATGTTTAAAGTGATTTTCATGCTTCCAGGGGCTCGGGAAGTTAATTAAATACCATTTGGAGGCATTTAATGTTCGAGCAAAAACGGCTGATTTTCGACAAAAGAGATAACACCCCCCCATTACGTCATGCTTCAGAAATGTGGAAAATGGTCCGTTTTCAAATGTTTTATTTTTGAACGTCAGTTCACATTTGTAGGTGGATCATCAGTGTTAGAGCTAAAATTAGCATGTTTAATGTGATTTTCATGCTTCCAGGGGCCCAAAACACAAGATTTATGGAATGGTTAAAAGTGCATGAAAATGGCCAATTTACTCACTCTGAGTTCTCAAAAAGGGTTTCTTCACCCCGGGAAGTTAATTAAATACCATTTGGAGGCATTTAATGTTCGAGCAAAAACGGCTGATTTTCGACAAAAGAGATAACACCCCCCCATTACGTCATGCTTCAGAAATGTGGAAAATGGTCCGTTTTCAAATGTTTTATTTTTGAACATCAGTTCACATTTGTAGGTGGATCATCAGTGTTAGAGCTAAAATTAGCATGTTTAAAGTGATTTTCATGCTTCCAGGGGCTCGGGAAGTTAATTAAATACCATTTGGAGGCATTTAATGTTCGAGAAAAAACGGCTGATTTTCGACAAAAGAGATAACACCCCCCCATTACGTCATGCTTCAGAAATTTGGAAAATGGTCCATTTTCAAATGTTTTATTTTTGAACGTCAGTTCACATTTGTAGGTGGATCATCAGTGTTAGAGCTAAAATTAGCATGTTTAAAGTGATTTTCATGCTTCCAGGGGCCCAAAACACAAGATTTATGGAATGGTTAAAAGTGCATGAAAATGGCCAATTTACTCACTCTGAGTACTCAAAAAGGGTTTCTTCACCCCGGGAAGTTAATTAAATACCATTTGGAGGCATTTAATGTTCGAGCAAAAACGGCTGATTTTCGACAAAAGAGATAACACCCCCCCATTACGTCATGCTTCAGAAATGTGGAAAATGGTCCGTTTTCAAATGTTTTATTTTTGAACGTCAGTTCACATTTGTAGGTGCATCATCAGTGTTAGAGCTAAAATTAGCATGTTTAAAGTGATTTTCATGCATCCAGGGGCCCAAAACACAAGATTTATGGAATGGTTAAAAGTGCATGAAAATGACCAATTTACTCACTCTGAGTACTCAAAAAGGGTTTCTTCACCCCGGGAAGTTAATTAAATACCATTTGGAGGCATTTAATGTTCAAGCAAAAACGGCTGATTTTCGACAAAAGAGATAACACCCCCCCATTACGTCATGCTTCAAAAATGTGGAAAATGGTCCGTTTTCAAATGTTTTATTTTTGAACGTCAGTTCACATTTGTAGGTGGATCATCAGTGTTAGAGCTAAAATTAGCATGTTTAAAGTGATTTTCATGCTTCCAGGGGCCCAAAACACAAGATTTATGGAATGGTTAAAAGTGCATGAAAATGGGCAATTTACTCACTCTGAGTTCTCAAAAAGGGTTTCTTCACCCCGGGAAGTTAATTAAATACCATTTGGAGGCATTTAATGTTCGAGCAAAAACGGCTGATTTTCGACAAAAGAGATAACACCCCCCATTACGTCATGCTTCAGAAATGTGGAAAATGGTCCGTTTTTAAATGTTTTATTTTTGAACGTCAGTTCACATTTGTAGGTGGATCATCAGTGTTAGAGCTAAAATTAGCATGTTTAAAGTGATTTTCATGCTTCCAGGGGCTCGGGAAGTTAATTAAATACCATTTGGAGGCATTTAATGTTCGAGCAAAAACGGCTGATTTTCGACAAAAGAGATAACACCCCCCCATTACGTCATGCTTCAGAAATGTGGAAAATGGTCCGTTTTCAAATGTTTTATTTTTGAACGTCAGTTCACATTTGTAGGTGGATCATCAGTGTTAGAGCTAAAATTAGCATGTTTAAAGTGATTTTCATGCTTCCAGGGGCTCGGGAAGTTAATTAAATACCATTTGGAGGCATTTAATGTTCGAGCAAAAACGGCTGAAATTTCGACAAAAGAGATAACACCCCCCCATTACGTCATGCTTCAGAAATGTGGAAAATGGTCCGTTTTCAAATGTTTTATTTTTGAACGTCAGTTCACATTTGTAGGTGGATCATCAGTGTTAGAGCTAAAATTAGCATGTTTAAAGTGATTTTCATGCTTCCAGGGGCTCGGGAAGTGAAATAAATACCATTTGGAGGCATTTAATGTTCGAGCAAAAACGGCTGATTTTCGGCAAAAGAGATAACACCCCCCCATTACGTCATGCTTCGGAAATGTGGAAAATGGTCCGTTTTCAAATGTTTTATTTTTGAACGTCAGTTCACATTTGTAGGTGGATCATCAGTGTTAGAGCTAAAATTAGCATGTTTAAAGTGATTTTCATGCTTCCAGGGGCTCGGGAAGTGAAATAAATACCATTTGGAGGCATTTAATGTTCGAGCAAAAACGGCTGATTTTCGACAAAAGAGATAACACCCCCCCATTACGTCATGCTTCAGAAATGTGGAAAATGGTCCGTTTTCAAATGTTTTATTTTTGAACGTCAGTTCACATTTGTAGGTGGATCATCAGTGTTAGAGCTAAAATTAGCATGTTTAAAGTGATTTTCATGCTTCCAGGGGCTCGGGAAGTTAATTAAATACCATTTGGAGGCATTTAATGTTCGAGAAAAAACGGCTGATTTTCGACAAAAGAGATAACACCCCCCCATTACGTCATGCTTCAGAAATTTGGAAAATGGTCCGTTTTCAAATGTTTTATTTTTGAACGTCAGTTCACATTTGTAGGTGGATCATCAGTGTTAGAGCTAAAATTAGCATGTTTAAAGTGATTTTCATGCTTCCAGAGCCCAAAACACAAGATTTATGGAATGGTTAAAAGTGCATGAAAATGGCCAATTTACTCACTCTGAGTACTCAAAAAGGGTTTCTTCACCCCGGGAAGTTAATTAAATACCATTTGGAGGCATTTAATGTTCGAGCAAAAACGGCTGATTTTCGACAAAAGAGATAACACCCCCCCATTACGTCATGCTTCAGAAATGTGGAAAATGGTCAGTTTTCAAATGTTTTATTTTTGAACGTTAGTTCACATTTGTAGGTGGATCATCAGTGTTAGAGCTAAAATTAGCATGTTTAAAGTGATTTTCATGCTTCCAGGGGCCCAAAACACAAGATTTATGGAATGGTTAAAAGTGCATGAAAATTTCCAATTTACTCACTCTGAGTTCTCAAAAAGGGTTTCTTCACCCCGGGAAGTTAATTAAATACCATTTGGAGGCATTTAATGTTCGAGCAAAAACGGCTGATTTTCGACAAAAGAGATAACACCCCCCATTACGTCATGCTTCAGAAATGTGGAAAATGGTCCGTTTTCAAATGTTTTATTTTTGAACGTCAGTTCACATTTGTAGGTGGATCATCAGTGTTAGAGCTAAAATTAGCATGTTTAAAGTGATTTTCATGCTTCCAGGGGCTCGGGAAGTTAATTAAATACCATTTGGAGGCATTTAATGTTCGAGCAAAAACGGCTGATTTTCGACAAAAGAGATAAAACCCCCCCATTACGTCATGCTTCAGAAATGTGGAAAATGGTCCGTTTTCAAATGTTTTATTTTTGAACGTCAGTTCACATTTGTAGGTGGATCATCAGTGTTAGAGCTAAAATTAGCATGTTTAAAGTGATTTTCATGCTTCCAGGGGCTCGGGAAGTTAATTAAATACCATTTGGAGGCATTTAATGTTCGAGCAAAAACGGCTGTTTTTCGACAAAAGAGATAACACCCCCCTTTACGTCATGCTTCAGAAATGTGGAAAATGGTCCGTTTTAAAATGTTTTATTTTTGAACGTCAGTTCACATTTGTAGGTGGATCATCAGTGTTAGAGCTAAAATTAGCATGTTTAAAGTGATTTTCATGCTTCCAGGGGCCCAAAACACAAGATTCATGGAATGGTTAAAAGTGCATGAAAATGGCCAATTTACTCACTCTGAGTTGTCAAAAGGGGTTTCTTCACCCCGGGAAGTTAATTAAATACCATTTGGAGGCATTTAATGTTCGAGCAAAAACGGCTGATTTTCGACAAAAGAGATAACACCCCCCCATTACGTCATGCTTCAGAAATGTGGAAAATGGTCCGTTTTCAAATGTTTTATTTTTGAACGTCAGTTCACATTTGTAGGTGGATCATCAGTGTTAGAGCTAAAATTAGCATGTTTAAAGTGATTTTCATGCTTCCAGGGGCTCGGGAAGTTAATTAAATACCATTTGGAGGCATTTAATGTTCGAGCAAAAACGGCTGATTTTCGACAAAAGAGATAACACCCCCCCATTACGTCATGCTTCAGAAATGTGGAAAATGGTCCGTTTTCAAATGTTTTATTTTTGAACGTCAGTTCACATTTGTAGGTGGATCATCAGTGTTAGAGCTAAAATTAGCATGTTTAAAGTGATTTTCATGCTTCCAGGGGCTCGGGAAGTTAATTAAATACCATTTGGAGGCATTTAATGTTCGAGCAAAAACGGCTGATTTTCGACAAAAGAGATAACACCCCCCCATTACGTCATGCTTCAGAAATGTGGAAAATGGTCCGTTTTCAAATGTTTTATTTTTGAACGTCAGTTCACATTTGTAGGTGGATCATCAGTGTTAGAGCTAAAATTAGCATGTTTAAAGTGATTTTCATGCTTCCAGGGGCCCAAAACACAAGATTTATGGAATGGTTAAAAGTGCATGAAAATGGCCAATTTACTCACTCTGAGTTCTCAAAAAGGGTTTCTTCACCCCGGGAAGTTAATTAAATACCATTTGGAGGCATTTAATGTTCGAGCAAAAACGGCTGATTTTCGACAAAAGAGATAACACCCCCCCATTACGTCATGCTTCAGAAATGTGGAAAATGGTCCGTTTTCAAATGTTTTATTTTTGAACGTCAGTTCACATTTGTAGGTGGATCATCAGTGTTAGAGCTAAAATTAGCATGTTTAAAGTGATTTTCATGCTTCCAGGGGCTCGGGAAGTGAAATAAATACCATTTGGAGGCATTTAATGTTCGAGCAAAAACGGCTGATTTTCGACAAAAGAGATAACACCCCCCCATTACGTCATGCTTCAGAAATGTGGAAAATGGTCCGTTTTCAAATGTTTTATTTTTGAACGTCAGTTCACATTTGTAGGTGGATCATCAGTGTTAGAGCTAAAATTAGCATGTTTAAAGTGATTTTCATGCTTCCAGGGGCTCGGGAAGTTAATTAAATACCATTTGGAGGCATTTAATGTTCGAGCAAAAACGGCTGATTTTCGACAAAAGAGATAACACCCCCCCATTACGTCATGCTTCAGAAATGTGGAAAATGGTCCGTTTTCAAATGTTTTATTTTTGAACGTCAGTTCACATTTGTAGGTGGATCATCAGTGTTAGAGCTAAAATTAGCATGTTTAAAGTGATTTTCATGCTTCCAGGGGCCCAAAACACAAGATTTATGGAATGGTTAAAAGTGCATGAAAATGACCAATTTACTCACTCTGAGTACTCAAAAAGGGTTTCTTCACCCCGGGAAGTTAATTAAATACCATTTGGAGGCATTTAATGTTCAAGCAAAAACGGCTGATTTTCGACAAAAGAGATAACACCCCCCCATTACGTCATGCTTCAGAAATGTGGAAAATGGTCCGTTTTCAAATGTTTTATTTTTGAACGTCAGTTCACATTTGTAGGTGGATCATCAGTGTTAGAGCTAAAATTAGCATGTTTAAAGTGATTTTCATGCTTCCAGGGGCCCAAAACACAAGATTTTTGGAATGGTTAAAAGTGCATGAAAATGGGCAATTTACTCACTCTGAGTTCTCAAAAAGGGTTTCTTCACCCCGGGAAGTTAATTAAATACCATTTGGAGGCATTTAATGTTCGAGCAAAAACGGCTGATTTTCGACAAAAGAGATAACACCCCCCATTACGTCATGCTTCAGAAATGTGGAAAATGGTCCGTTTTTAAATGTTTTATTTTTGAACGTCAGTTCACATTTGTAGGTGGATCATCAGTGTTAGAGCTAAAATTAGCATGGTTAAAGTGATTTTCATGCTTCCAGGGGCTCGGGAAGTTAATTAAATACCATTTGGAGGCATTTAATGTTCGAGCAAAAACGGCTGATTTTCGACAAAAGAGATAACACCCCCCCATTACGTCATGCTTCAGAAATGTGGAAAATGGTCCGTTTTCAAATGTTTTATTTTTGAACGTCAGTTCACATTTGTAGGTGGATCATCAGTGTTAGAGCTAAAATTAGCATGTTTAAAGTGATTTTCATGCTTCCAGGGGCCCAAAACACAAGATTTATGGAATGGTTAAAAGTGCATGAAAATGGCCAATTTACTCACTCTGAGTTCTCAAAAAGGGTTTCTTCACCCCGGGAAGTTAATTAAATACCATTTGGAGGCATTTAATGTTCGAGCAAAAACGGCTGATTTTCGACAAAAGAGATAACACCCCCCCATTACGTCATGCTTCAGAAATGTGGAAAATGGTCCGTTTTCAAATGTTTTATTTTTGAACGTCAGTTCACATTTGTAGGTGGATCATCAGTGTTAGAGCTAAAATTAGCATGTTTAAAGTGATTTTCATGCTTCCAGGGGCTCGGGAAGTTAATTAAATACCATTTGGAGGCATTTAATGTTCGAGCAAAAACGGCTGAAATTTCGACAAAAGAGATAACACCCCCTCATTACGTCATGCTTCAGAAATGTGGAAAATGGTCCGTTTTCAAATGTTTTATTTTTGAACGTCAGTTCACATTTGTAGGTGGATCATCAGTGTTAGAGCTAAAATTAGCATGTTTAAAGTGATTTTCATGCTTCCAGGGGCTCGGGAAGTGAAATAAATACCATTTGGAGGCATTTAATGTTCGAGCAAAAACGGCTGATTTTCGGCAAAAGAGATAACACCCCCCCATTACGTCATGCTTCAGAAATGTGGAAAATGGTCCGTTTTCAAATGTTTTATTTTTGAACGTCAGTTCACATTTGTAGGTGGATCATCAGTGTTAGAGCTATAATTAGCATGTTTAAAGTGATTTTCATGCTTCCAGGGGCTCGGGAAGTGAAATAAATACCATTTGGAGGCATTTAATGTTCGAGCAAAAACGGCAGATTTTCGACAAAAGAGATAACACCCCCCCATTACGTCATGCTTCAGAAATGTGGAAAATGGTCCGTTTTCAAATGTTTTATTTTTGAACGTCAGTTCACATTTGTAGGTGGATCATCAGTGTTAGAGCTAAAATTAGCATGTTTAAAGTGATTTTCATGCTTCCAGGGGCCCAAAACACAAGATTTATGGAATGGTTAAAAGTGCATGAAAATGGCCAATTTACTCACTCTGAGTACTCAAAAAGGGTTTCTTCACCCCGGGAAGTTAATTAAATACCATTTGGAGGCATTTAATGTTCGAGCAAAAACGGCTGATTTTCGACAAAAGAGATAACACCCCCCCATTACGTCATGCTTCAGAAATGTGGAAAATGGTCAGTTTTCAAATGTTTTATTTTTGAACGTTAGTTCACATTTGTAGGTGGATCATCAGTGTTAGAGCTAAAATTAGCATGTTTAAAGTGATTTTCATGCTTCCAGGGGCCCAAAACACAAGATTTATGGAATGGTTAAAAGTGCATGAAAATGGCCAATTTACTCACTCTGAGTTCTCAAAAAGGGTTTCTTCACCCCGGGAAGTTAATTAAATACCATTTGGAGGCATTTAATGTTCGAGCAAAAACGGCTGATTTTCGACAAAAGAGATAACACCCCCCCCATTACGTCATGCTTCAGAAATGTGGAAAATGGTCCGTTTTCAAATGTTTTATTTTTGAACGTCAGTTCACATTTGTAGGTGGATCATCAGTGTTAGAGCTAAAATTAGCATGTTTAAAGTGATTTTCATGCTTCCAGGGGCTCGGGAAGTTAATTAAATACCATTTGGAGGCATTTAATGTTCGAGCAAAAACGGCTGATTTTCGACAAAAGAGATAACACCCCCCATTACGTCATGCTTCAGAAATGTGGAAAATGGTCCGTTTTCAAATGTTTTATTTTTGAACGTCAGTTCACATTTGTAGGTGGATCATCAGTGTTAGAGCTAAAATTTGCATGTTTAAAGTGATTTTCATGCTTCCAGGGGCCCAAAACACAAGATTTATGGAATGGTTAAAAGTGCATGAAAATGGCCAATTTACTCACTCTGAGTACTCAAAAAGGGTTTCTTCACCCCGGGAAGTTAATTAAATACCATTTGAAGGCATTTAATGTTCGAGCAAAAACTGCTGATTTTCGACAAAAGAGATAACACCCCCCCCATTACGTCATGCTTCAGAAATGTGGAAAATGGTCCGTTTTCAAATGTTTTATTTTTGAACGTCAGTTCACATTTGTAGGTGGATCATCAGTGTTAGAGCTAAAATTAGCATGTTTAAAGTGATTTTCATGCTTCCAGGGGCCCAAAACACAAGATTTATGGAATGGTTAAAAGTGCATGAAAATGGCCAATTTACTCACTCTGAGTTCTCAAAAAGGGTTTCTTCACCCCGGGAAGTTAATTAAATACCATTTGGAGGCATTTAATGTTCGAGCAAAAACGGCTGATTTTCGACAAAAGAGATAACACCCCCCCATTACGTCATGCTTCAGAAATGTGGAAAATGGTCCGTTTTTAAATGTTTTATTTTTGAACGTCAGTTCACATTTGTAGGTGGATCATCAGTGTTAGAGCTAAAATTAGCATGTTTAAAGTGATTTTCATGCTTCCAGGGGCTCGGGAAGTTAATTAAATACCATTTGGAGGCATTTAATGTTCGAGCAAAAACGGCTGATTTTCGACAAAAGAGATAACACCCCCCATTACGTCATGCTTCAGAAATGTGGAAAATGGTCCGTTTTCAAATGTTTTATTTTTGAACGTCAGTTCACATTTGTAGGTGGATCATCAGTGTTAGAGCTAAAATTAGCATGTTTAAAGTGATTTTCATGCTTCCAGGGGCCCAAAACACAAGATTCATGGAATGGTTAAAAGTGCATGAAAATGGCCAATTTACTCACTCTGAGTTCTCAAAAGGGGTTTCTTCACCCCGGGAAGTTAATTAAATACCATTTGGAGGCATTTAATGTTCGAGCAAAAACTGCTGATTTTCGACAAAAGAGATAACACCCCCCCCATTACGTCATGCTTCAGAAATGTGGAAAATGGTCCGTTTTCAAATGTTTTATTTTTGAACGTCAGTTCACATTTGTAGGTGGATCATCAGTGTTAGAGCTAAAATTAGCATGTTTAAAGTGATTTTCATGCTTCCAGGGGCCCAAAACACAAGATTTATGGAATGGTTAAAAGTGCATGAAAATGGCCAATTTACTCACTCTGAGTTCTCAAAAAGGTTTTTTTCACCCCGAGAAGTTAATTAAATACCATTTGGAGGCATTTAATGTTCGAGCAAAAACGGCTGATTTTCGACAAAAGAGATAACACCCCCCCATTACGTCATGCTTCAGAAATGTGGAAAATGGTCCGTTTTTAAATGTTTTATTTTTGAACGTCAGTTCACATTTGTAGGTGGATCATCAGTGTTAAAGCTAAAATTAGCATGTTTAAAGTGATTTTCATGCTTCCAGGGGCTCGGGAAGTTAATTAAATACCATTTGGAGGCATTTAATGTTCGAGCAAAAACGGCTGATTTTCGACAAAAGAGATAACACCCCCCTTTACGTCATGCTTCAGAAATGTGGAAAATGGTCCGTTTTAAAATGTTTTATTTTTGAACGTCAGTTCACATTTGTAGGTGGATCATCAGTGTTAGAGCTAAAATTAGCATGTTTAAAGTGATTTTCATGCTTCCAGGGGCCCAAAACACAAGATTCATGGAATGGTTAAAAGTGCATGAAAATGGCCAATTTACTCACTCTGAGTTCTCAAAAGGGGTTTCTTCACCCCGGGAAGTTAATTAAATACCATTTGGAGGCATTTAATGTTCGAGCAAAAACGGCTGATTTTCGACAAAAGAGATAACACCCCCCCATTACGTCATGCTTCAGAAATGTGGAAAATGGTCCGTTTTCAAATGTTTTATTTTTGAACGTCAGTTCACATTTGTAGGTGGATCATCAGTGTTAGAGCTAAAATTAGCATGTTTAAAGTGATTTTCATGCTTCCAGGGGCTCGGGAAGTTAATTAAATACCATTTGGAGGCATTTAATGTTCGAGCAAAAACGGCTGATTTTCGACAAAAGAGATAACACCCCCCCATTACGTCATGCTTCAGAAATGTGAAAAATGGTCCGTTTTCAAATGTTTTATTTTTGAACGTCAGTTCACATTTGTAGGTGGATCATCAGTGTTAGAGCTAAAATTAGCATGTTTAAAGTGATTTTCATGCTTCCAGGGGCTCGGGAAGTTAATTAAATACCATTTGGAGGCATTTAATGTTCGAGCAAAAAAGGATGATTTTCGACAAAAGAGATAACACCCCCCCATTACGTCATGCTTCAGAAATGTGGAAAATGGTCCGTTTTCAAATGTTTTATTTTTGAACGTCAGTTCACATTTGTAGGTGGATCATCAGTTTTAGAGCTAAAATTAGCATGTTTAAAGTGATTTTCATGCTTCCAGGGGCCCAAAACACAAGATTTATGGAATGGTTAAAAGTGCATGAAAATGGCCAATTTACTCACTCTGAGTTCTCAAAAAGGGTTTCTTCACCCCGGGAAGTTAATTAAATACCATTTGGAGGCATTTAATGTTCGAGCAAAAACGGCTGATTTTCGACAAAAGAGATAACACCCCCCCATTACGTCATGCTTCAGAAATGTGGAAAATGGTCCGTTTTCAAATGTTTTATTTTTGAACGTCAGTTCACATTTGTAGGTGGATCATCAGTGTTAGAGCTAAAATTAGCATGTTTAAAGTGATTTTCATGCTTCCAGGGGCTCGGGAAGTGAAATAAATACCATTTGGAGGCATTTAATGTTCGAGCAAAAACGGCTGATTTTCGACAAAAGAGATAACACCCCCCCATTACGTCATGCTTCAGAAATGTGGAAAATGGTCCGTTTTCAAATGTTTTATTTTTGAACGTCAGTTCACATTTGTAGGTGGATCATCAGTGTTAGAGCTAAAATTAGCATGTTTAAAGTGATTTTCATGCTTCCAGGGGCTCGGGAAGTTAATTAAATACCATTTGGAGGCATTTAATGTTCGAGCAAAAACGCCTGATTCTCGACAAAAGAGATAACACCCCCCCATTACGTCATGCTTCAGAAATGTGGAAAATGGTCCGTTTTTAAATGTTTTATTTTTGAACGTCAGTTCACATTTGTAGGTGGATCATCAGTGTTAAAGCTAAAATTAGCATGTTTAAAGTGATTTTCATGCTTCCAGGGGCTCGGGAAGTTAATTAAATACCATTTGGAGGCATTTAATGTTCGAGCAAAAACGGCTGATTTTCGACAAAAGAGATAACACCCCCCTTTACGTCATGCTTCAGAAATGTGGAAAATGGTCCGTTTTAAAATGTTTTATTTTTGAACGTCAGTTCACATTTGTAGGTGGATCATCAGTGTTAGAGCTAAAATTAGCATGTTTAAAGTGATTTTCATGCTTCCAGGGGCCCAAAACACAAGATTCATGGAATGGTTAAAAGTGCATGAAAATGGCCAATTTACTCACTCTGAGTTCTCAAAAGGGGTTTCTTCACCCCGGGAAGTTAATTAAATACCATTTGGAGGCATTTAATGTTCGAGCAAAAACGGCTGATTTTCGACAAAAGAGATAACACCCCCCCATTACGTCATGCTTCAGAAATGTGGAAAATGGTCCGTTTTCAAATGTTTTATTTTTGAACGTCAGTTCACATTTGTAGGTGGATCATCAGTGTTAGAGCTAAAATTAGCATGTTTAAAGTGATTTTCATGCTTCCAGGGGCTCGGGAAGTTAATTAAATACCATTTGGAGGCATTTAATGTTCGAGCAAAAACGGCTGATTTTCGACAAAAGAGATAACACCCCCCCATTACGTCATGCTTCAGAAATGTGAAAAATGGTCCGTTTTCAAATGTTTTATTTTTGAACGTCAGTTCACATTTGTAGGTGGATCATCAGTGTTAGAGCTAAAATTAGCATGTTTAAAGTGATTTTCATGCTTCCAGGGGCTCGGGAAGTTAATTAAATACCATTTGGAGGCATTTAATGTTCGAGCAAAAAAGGATGATTTTCGACAAAAGAGATAACACCCCCCCATTACGTCATGCTTCAGAAATGTGGAAAATGGTCCGTTTTCAAATGTTTTATTTTTGAACGTCAGTTCACATTTGTAGGTGGATCATCAGTGTTAGAGCTAAAATTAGCATGTTTAAAGTGATTTTCATGCTTCCAGGGGCCCAAAACACAAGATTTATGGAATGGTTAAAAGTGCATGAAAATGGCCAATTTACTCACTCTGAGTTCTCAAAAAGGGTTTCTTCACCCCGGGAAGTTAATTAAATACCATTTGGAGGCATTTAATGTTCGAGCAAAAACGGCTGATTTTCGACAAAAGAGATAACACCCCCCCATTACGTCATGCTTCAGAAATGTGGAAAATGGTCCGTTTTCAAATGTTTTATTTTTGAACGTCAGTTCACATTTGTAGGTGGATCATCAGTGTTAGAGCTAAAATTAGCATGTTTAAAGTGATTTTCATGCTTCCAGGGGCTCGGGAAGTGAAATAAATACCATTTGGAGGCATTTAATGTTCGAGCAAAAACGGCTGATTTTCGACAAAAGAGATAACACCCCCCCATTACGTCATGCTTCAGAAATGTGGAAAATGGTCCGTTTTCAAATGTTTTATTTTTGAACGTCAGTTCACATTTGTAGGTGGATCATCAGTGTTAGAGCTAAAATTAGCATGTTTAAAGTGATTTTCATGCTTCCAGGGGCTCGGGAAGTTAATTAAATACCATTTGGAGGCATTTAATGTTCGAGCAAAAACGCCTGATTTTCGACAAAAGAGATAACACCCCCCCATTACGTCATGCTTCAGAAATGTGGAAAATGGTCCGTTTTCAAATGTTTTATTTTTGAACGTCAGTTCACATTTGTAGGTGGATCATCAGTGTTAGAGCTAAAATTAGCATGTTTAAAGTGATTTTCATGCTTCCAGGGGCCCAAAACACAAGATTTATGGAATGGTTAAAAGTGCATGAAAATGACCAATTTACTCACTCTGAGTACTCAAAAAGGGTTTCTTCACCCCGGGAAGTTAATTAAATACCATTTGGAGGCATTTAATGTTCAAGCAAAAACGGCTGATTTTCGACAAAAGAGATAACACCCCCCCATTACGTCATGCTTCAGAAATGTGGAAAATGGTCCGTTTTCAAATGTTTTATTTTTGAACGTCAGTTCACATTTGTAGGTGGATCATCAGTGTTAGAGCTAAAATTAGCATGTTTAAAGTGATTTTCATGCTTCCAGGGGCCCAAAACACAAGATTTTTGGAATGGTTAAAAGTGCATGAAAATGGGCAATTTACTCACTCTGAGTTCTCAAAAAGGGTTTCTTCACCCCGGGAAGTTAATTAAATACCATTTGGAGGCATTTAATGTTCGAGCAAAAACGGCTGATTTTCGACAAAAGAGATAACACCCCCCATTACGTCATGCTTCAGAAATGTGGAAAATGGTCCGTTTTTAAATGTTTTATTTTTGAACGTCAGTTCACATTTGTAGGTGGATCATCAGTGTTAGAGCTAAAATTAGCATGGTTAAAGTGATTTTCATGCTTCCAGGGGCTCGGGAAGTTAATTAAATACCATTTGGAGGCATTTAATGTTCGAGCAAAAACGGCTGATTTTCGACAAAAGAGATAACACCCCCCCATTACGTCATGCTTCAGAAATGTGGAAAATGGTCCGTTTTCAAATGTTTTATTTTTGAACGTCAGTTCACATTTGTAGGTGGATCATCAGTGTTAGAGCTAAAATTAGCATGTTTAAAGTGATTTTCATGCTTCCAGGGGCCCAAAACACAAGATTTATGGAATGGAAAGGGGCGACCACTCGGTCCCCCCGAACGTATGGCAGAGTGCCTCGATCCCCCCGGGAAGACATTTTTGGGCGGGAGGCGCGTCTCGGCTGGTATGCCCGAAGCGGCGTAGCCGGGGCGCGCTTTTTCCCGCCCTTGAGTGGGCTGGCCTAGACACGGACGCCGCCGGCCACGCCTTTGGGGCAGGCAGGGGCGGGTTTACGCCCGCCCTGAAGATGGATAAAAAGAGACGCAAGACCAGAAGACATCCTCTTGTTCCTGTGCTCTGAAGCTGCACCTCCCCGCTGCACGTGAGCTCGAGACGGAACGAAGAGCCAATTTTGAGCGTTTTAATCGTTCTTGTTTGTTTTTCAGTTCCTTTGTTGGAGAATGCCGAAGAAGGTTGAAAAGCGCATGAATACCGACCAGATGCTGCGTTTTCTCATGAAGGAGATGTCCGAGCTAAGGAAGCGGGTGGACAAGAATGAGGAAAGGGGCCCAAAACGTCCGTTGGCGGGAGCAGCCCCGGGAGGGGAAAACAAGAGGCCCAGGAGGGGGGCAGCGGGAGAGGAGATCCCCGGTCCCAGTGCTCCGCTCGAGGCTCCAACTCCCGTGCCAGAGGAGGGGAATCCGATCACCCCCGTGTCCGAGGATGATATGCCGCCCGAGTTGGCAGCACAATTGGCAGCGTGGTTGGGGAAAGGTAACGAGGGCGCCACGGCTGTCGAAGCGCAGGAGCTGATTAAGCAATTGCGTGAGAAACGGGAAGCAGCCAAGGTGCCCGTGCCGGCTGCAGTGGGGGACAAGGCACCAGGGATGGTTGCGACCACAGAGGCAGCGTCAGGTGCAGGTAAGCGGCCATTGCCGATCGCGAGGGATGAGTCAACACCCTCTCGGAGGGAAAAGTTGGGGCAACATGTTCCTTTGGCAATTAAGGAAAAGATTTGGGCGGGGGAGTATGTGAACATTTTTTCGTTACTTGTAGATCATTATGAGGTGGAGCATGTAAAGAGTCAGAAGGACCTAATGCATCCGAGTGTTTGGCGCGCAAAAATGGCCGCCTTTAAAGTAAATGAGAATATCGCCAATTGGGGCAATGCCTGGGGAATCTTTACATCAATCCTTGGGGAACGTAGGCCTGAGTTGCTTTCCGAGTTCCCAATCTACCAATCACGAATCATGGGGTACTCGACATCGCAACAGGGGAATCATTGGTTTTGTTACGACAATATGTTCAGAAAGGAAAAGGAGCATAATAAAAGTTTAACCTGGGATTGTTATGATGCCTTGACCTGGGATAAAATGAAGGAGTCAGGGATGTTAAAAATGCCGTTGGTGGGAAGTAATGTGGGTGAATCCTCCCGACAATATGCGGGGACGCCCTTTCGATCAGGTTCGGGGGCCGACGATCACTCGAAACCTACCGGCAATACCGGAAGAAAGGGTTTCTGTTTTAATTACAACAGAGGAAAATGTACGAGACCGCAGGGATCGTGTAAATTCAAACATGAATGTAGTGGTTGTGGGTCGTCCCATCCTGAGGCCTCGTGCAGAGCCAGAACGGGTGATAACGGGGGGAGAGGAGGCGCCAAACAGGTCTAATATAGTCCGAGGGGCGCCTTTACCCACTCCCATTGATACCCTGGCAATGATCCCTTGGCTCAGTGATTACCCGGATCGTACTTCTGCTGGGGTGCTGCGAAACGGTTTTTCGTATGGTTTCCGCATCCCGGTAGGGGACTTTCAGGGTGTGGATAAGTGTAAAAACCAACTTTCCGTCCTGCAGCATACAGCCGTAGTACAGGATAAGATCCGAAAAGAGGTGACTCGAGGTCGGGTCGCTGGCCCGTTTAGTGTACCCCCAGTTCAGAATTTTGTTTGTTCTCCCTTAGGGGTAGTCCCCAAGAAAGACCCTGGAGAGTTCCGACTAATTCATAACTTATCAGCTCCACGAGGTCTTTCCGTAAATGAGGCAATCGATCCAGAAGTGTGTTCGGTGCGGTACGCATCCTTCGATGAGGCCGTAGCCATTTTGAATCGCCTGGGGCCCGGGGCGCTGATGGCGAAGTCAGATATCGAGTCAGCTTTCCGATTGCTCCCGGTACACCCAGACGACCAGCGTCTCCTAGGTTTCATGTTTCAGGGTTGTTATTACATGGATAGGTGTATGCCGATGGGGTGTTCTATATCCTGTGCTTATTTCGAGAAATTCAGTTGTTTTTTACAATGGGTCTTCACAAAGAGAACGGGTTTCCAAGATGTAATGCACTACCTTGATGATTTCTTATTTCTTGGGGCAGCCGGGGGTCTTGAATGTGGCCGGGCCTTGGCCGAATTTTGTGTGTTGATGAAACAGTTAGGCGTGCCATTGGCGCCGGGTAAAACAGTGGGTCCCACGACTTGCCTCGAGTTTCTGGGGATCGAGTTGGACTCCATTGAGGGGTGTTTCCGTTTGCCAGCCGAGAAAGTGTTGAAGTTCAGGGCTGCGCTGCAACTGTGTATAAATGCATCAAAAGTTACGCTGCAACAATTACAGCAGGTGGTGGGACAGTTGAATTTTGCCCTGAGGGTAATACCAATGGCCCGCCCCTTTTCCCGTTCAATTGCCCAAGCGATGGTCGGCCTTAAAAAAGGCCATCATCGCACGAGACTATCGGCCGAGATCCGCCAGGACATGCGCATTTGGTTAGCATTCTTGGCGGATTTCAATGGTAGAATCGTCTGGAATAAACCAGCCGTGTCTTCTGAGGAGCTGGGGCTATGGACAGATTCGGCGGGAAGCATAGGTTTTGGCGCCATCTTCGGCACAAAATGGTCGGCACAAAGATGGCCGACTTGGTGGCATGAGAAGGGTCTGACGAGTAATATTGCTTTCCTCGAACTGTTTCCCATCTTGGTGGCCTTGAGAACATGGCCCGATGGGTTCAAAAATCACTCGGTCATATTTTGGTCGGACAATATGACTGTGGTCGAGTGCATCAATAGTCAGGCAGCACGTTGTAAACTGATCTTAAGACTGCTTAAAGAAATTGTTTTACTGTGTATGCAATTGAACGTGCTATTCAGAGCAAAACACGTGCCAGGGGTGATGAATCAGGCAGCTGACGCACTGTCTCGTTTTCAAATGCAGGCTTTTTTGGGTTTCCTTCCCTCAGCGGACCCGGAGCCGGCACCCTTTACCGAAGCTCTCTGGTCTCTCGGTGCCCCGAACTTCGTCACCTCGTGGGAGAGAGTCTAGCACCAAGGACGAGGAAGGCATATGAAGGGGCGTTTCGGGCCTATTTAGCCTTTTTGGGGAGTGATAGAGAGCGGCTTTGGGGTCATGAGGAATGGGTGGTGAATTTCCTGATGTCTTTACGTAGGGCTGGGAAATCGGTGGCTACGGCCCAGAGGCATCGTGCTGCCATTTCCTTTGTTGCCAGAGCACACGCTATCCAGGACCCAACAGCGTCTTTCGTTGTACAGAAAGCGCTGCGTGGGTGGCAACGCCTGGAGGGTCGCAGAGTAGATGAAAGGCGCCCGATAGGTTTGGATAGATTGTCCCAGTTGTTGGCTACACTTCCGGCCACATGTTCATCTCAGTTTGAGGCAGTGCTGTTCCGAGCCGCGTTTACGCTAGCATTTCACGGAGCAATGCGGGTAAGCGAACTAGTTGCAAGGAACAAACTGGATGTGGCGGGGGGTTTGTGCCAGGAACACGTCCAGATCAGGGGAGAAACAATGACTGTTTCCTTTGTAAGGTCTAAGACTGATCAAGATGGGATGGGTGACTGCGTCATCATACGCAGGATTCCTGGGTCCTCCATATGTCCGGTAAAGTGTTTAGAGGAGTACCTATCACGAAGGGTGGCATCATGGGGGGGGACTTTGTTAAGACACGCGGACGCCACCCCACTGACGAAATTTCAGTTTCAGCGGGTGCTTGCGATGTCAGTTGCCGCTGCGGGCTTCAACCCGGGCGAATTTGGGACCCATTCCTTTCGGATAGGGGCTGCTACGGAAGCTACAGCCAGGGGTCTTAATGTTGAGCAAGTGAAGCGAATGGGGCATTGGTCCTCCAATTGTTATAAAAGATATGTGCGGTTGCACATGTTGTGAAGCTGTAATTATGTACTCTGTACTCACGCTTCGTGTTTTTGTTTGGTTTCAGTTACGCAAGCCTACGAGGCGGGGCGGACTATGCAGTCGACCTTACACCGGGTCAGCGGTCAGACATCACCGGCTGTGAAAAAGGAGGTGTGGGTCGTGGGCCACTCATATGTGAGGCGTGCCGCGGACGTATTCAAAGCAGGTGACATGATTCACGTAGCTGGGGAATACGGGTACAGGATGTCCTTCTACGGAAGGGGCGGTCTCTGTATTGACCAGTTTCAAACATTTTTTGAGGGTTTGTTAGGGCGGACAAGGTCACCGCCGTCTATAGTGATAGTGCATGTTGGGGGCAATGATTTGGTCACCATCGGTAGACGACTACTCCTGGAGGCAATGCTTTCCACTGTAAGTTGGTTGGCGAGGAGAGTTCCGGGGTGCACGATTGCATGGTCCCATTTGATTCCACGAAAAGTGTGGCGGGGGGCTATCTCTATACCTGCTTTGAATCACTCTGTTAGAAAGCTTAACAATAAAGTGAGTAGGTTGTTCCGTTCCAGGACATTGCATTCTATTTCTCATAGCTGTATTAATGATGACAGGATGTATTCGGGGGATGGTGTGCATTTGTCTTGGGTGGGGAATGAGTTGTTCTTAGGAGATCTCTTAGCATGGTTGACATCTTTGAAACATGACCTTTAGGCAGGAGTTTTGTGGGGGGTCCGGATAGCCGGTCAACTATCCGGCCTGTGGCGGTAAGGTCATGATCGGTGAGCACTAATTGGAAGATCCCTATGAGTGGGCGTCACCCAACACGGATGGGAGCGCTCGGGGGAGGTGGCCTTTGGCCCCTCAACGGGGAGGCGGTCCCTTCTAAGGATGGGTCGCCGGAAGAAGAGGAAAGGCGGTCAAGGCCCCTTCCTGTGTAGGAGGGGTTACAGCCCCCTCCTGGGGAATTTCCCGGGGCCAGTGACATCTGCGACGGCAGATGCGGTAAGTTGTGTGGGGTTGGGGGGAGGTCTACGATACCTTCTAGATACCTCACACGAGTCTTCGAACGACCTTTAACTGGCGTCGAGTTGATAAGTGCCCCCGTCAAGACAAGGGAAATTGTAGTAGTTGCACGTGAGTACGCCTCAGTGCTGTCGCCCCTCCCAAGTGGGGGGGGTATGTCTGGTTAGGGATCTTGACACCGGTTACGACCTTGCCGTTGGCCCTTAAACGTTAGGATGTACAATTTCAATGTTTCAAGTAAATGTTTTGTAGTATGTTAGATCGGCTAGGAGAACCTCTGTATTAGAGAATCTGTTAAGGTTAGCCAAACATCGCAGTGTGGTATGAAATTGTACATTAATGTTTAATTGTTTTTAATTTTGTTTTAATAAATACGGCCGGGAGGGTCACTCCCTCCCACTTCCAAAAACTTCAAGAACTGTTTCCGGTTTCCCTCATTTGGGGATTGTGTTGAGAGGGGGTGGCGGGTATCTCAGCCATATGGAAAGGGGCGACCACTCGGTCCCCCCGAACATATGGCAGAGTGCCTCGATCCCCCCGGGAAGACATTTTTGGGCGGGAGGCGCGTCTCGGCTGGTATGCCCGAAGCGGCGTAGCCGGGGCGCGCTTTTTCCCGCCCTTGAGTGGGCTGGCCTAGACACGGACGCCGCCGGCCACGCCCTCGGGGCAGGCAGGGGCGGGTTTACGCCCGCCCTGAAGATGGATAAAAAGAGACGCAAGACCAGAAGACATCCTCTTGTTCCTGTGCTCTGAAGCTGCACCTCCCCGCTGCACGTGAGCTCGAGACGGAACGAAGAGCCAATTTTGACCCACCCACCAGCCCCTGAGGACAGCTAATTGTTTTAATAAAGTTGATCAGTTATTCTATTTCGTTTTCAGGTTGTTTTGGTGTTATCTTGATATTTAATGTGTAATAAAGATTGGTATGTTACAAGTTGGTGATTAAAGAATGTCGGATTTAAGGTCCATTTAGACACAGGTTTTTCGGTCATAGTGGCCAATGTAGTTTCGTTTAAGTTAACACTTGTCGTATTTATTTCGGTCAGGCGGTAGGCGGTAAGGTCATGATCGGTGAGCACTAATTGGAAGATCCCTATGAGTGGGCGTCACCCAACACGGATGGGAGCGCTCGGGGGAGGTGGCCTTTGGCCCCTCAACGGGGAGGCGGTCCCTTCTAAGGATGGGTCGCCGGAAGAAGAGGAAAGGCGGTCAAGGCCCCTTCCTGTGTAGGAGGGGTTACAGCCCCCTCCTGGGGAATTTCCCGGGGCCAGTGACATCTGCGACGGCAGATGCGGTAAGTTGTGTGGGGTTGGGGGGAGGTCTACGATACCTTCTAGATACCTCACACGAGTCTTCGAACGACCTTTAACTGGCGTCAAGTTGATAAGTGCCCCCGTCAAGACAAGGGAAATTGTAGTAGTTGCACGTGAGTACGCCTCAGTGCTGTCGCCCCTCCCAAGTGGGGGGGGGTATGTCTGGTTAGGGATCTTGACACCGGTTACGACCTTGCCGTTTGCCCTTAAACGTTAGGATGTACAATTTCAATGTTTCAAGTAAATGTTTTGTAGGATGGTAGATCGGCTAGGAGAACCTCTGTATTAGAGAATCTGTTAAGGTTAGCCAAACATCGCAGTGTGGTATGAAATTGTACATTAATGTTTAATTGTTTTTAATTTTGTTTTAATAAATACGGCCGGGAGGGTCACTCCCTCCCACTTCCAAAAACTTCAAGAACTGTTTCCGGTTTCCCTCATTTGGGGATTGTGTTGAGAGGGGGTGGCGGGTATCTCAGCCATATGGTTAAAAGTGCATGAAAATGGCCAATTTACTCACTCTGAGTTCTCAAAAAGGGTTTCTTCACCCCGGGAAGTTAATTAAATACCATTTGGAGGCATTTAATGTTCGAGCAAAAACGGCTGATTTTCGACAAAAGAGATAACACCCCCCCATTACGTCATGCTTCAGAAATGTGGAAAATGGTCCGTTTTCAAATGTTTTATTTTTGAACGTCAGTTCACATTTGTAGGTGGATCATCAGTGTTAGAGCTAAAATTAGCATGTTTAAAGTGATTTTCATGCTTCCAGGGGCTCGGGAAGTTAATTAAATACCATTTGGAGGCATTTAATGTTCGAGCAAAAACGGCTGAAATTTCGACAAAAGAGATAACACCCCCTCATTACGTCATGCTTCAGAAATGTGGAAAATGGTCCGTTTTCAAATGTTTTATTTTTGAACGTCAGTTCACATTTGTAGGTGGATCATCAGTGTTAGAGCTAAAATTAGCATGTTTAAAGTGATTTTCATGCTTCCAGGGGCTCGGGAAGTGAAATAAATACCATTTGGAGGCATTTAATGTTCGAGCAAAAACGGCTGATTTTCGGCAAAAGAGATAACACCCCCCCATTACGTCATGCTTCAGAAATGTGGAAAATGGTCCGTTTTCAAATGTTTTATTTTTGAACGTCAGTTCACATTTGTAGGTGGATCATCAGTGTTAGAGCTATAATTAGCATGTTTAAAGTGATTTTCATGCTTCCAGGGGCTCGGGAAGTGAAATAAATACCATTTGGAGGCATTTAATGTTCGAGCAAAAACGGCAGATTTTCGACAAAAGAGATAACACCCCCCCATTACGTCATGCTTCAGAAATGTGGAAAATGGTCCGTTTTCAAATGTTTTATTTTTGAACGTCAGTTCACATTTGTAGGTGGATCATCAGTGTTAGAGCTAAAATTAGCATGTTTAAAGTGATTTTCATGCTTCCAGGGGCTCGGGAAGTTAATTAAATACCATTTGGAGGCATTTAATGTTCGAGAAAAAACGGCTGATTTTCGACAAAAGAGATAACACCCCCCCCATTACGTCATGCTTCAGAAATTTGGAAAATGGTCCGTTTTCAAATGTTTTATTTTTGAACGTCAGTTCACATTTGTAGGTGGATCATCAGTGTTAGAGCTAAAATTAGCATGTTTAAAGTGATTTTCATGCTTCCAGGGGCCCAAAACACAAGATTTATGGAATGGTTAAAAGTGCATGAAAATGGCCAATTTACTCACTCTGAGTACTCAAAAAGGGTTTCTTCACCCCGGGAAGTTAATTAAATACCATTTGGAGGCATTTAATGTTCGAGCAAAAACGGCTGATTTTCGACAAAAGAGATAACACCCCCCCATTACGTCATGCTTCAGAAATGTGGAAAATGGTCAGTTTTCAAATGTTTTATTTTTGAACGTTAGTTCACATTTGTAGGTGGATCATCAGTGTTAGAGCTAAAATTAGCATGTTTAAAGTGATTTTCATGCTTCCAGGGGCCCAAAACACAAGATTTATGGAATGGTTAAAAGTGCATGAAAATGGCCAATTTACTCACTCTGAGTTCTCAAAAAGGGTTTCTTCACCCCGGGAAGTTAATTAAATACCATTTGGAGGCATTTAATGTTCGAGCAAAAACGGCTGATTTTCGACAAAAGAGATAACACCCCCCCATTACGTCATGCTTCAGAAATGTGGAAAATGGTCCGTTTTCAAATGTTTTATTTTTGAACGTCAGTTCACATTTGTAGGTGGATCATCAGTGTTAGAGCTAAAATTAGCATGTTTAAAGTGATTTTCATGCTTCCAGGGGCTCGGGAAGTTAATTAAATACCATTTGGAGGCATTTAATGTTCGAGCAAAAACGGCTGATTTTCGACAAAAGAGATAACACCCCCCATTACGTCATGCTTCAGAAATGTGGAAAATGGTCCGTTTTCAAATGTTTTATTTTTGAACGTCAGTTCACATTTGTAGGTGGATCATCAGTGTTAGAGCTAAAATTTGCATGTTTAAAGTGATTTTCATGCTTCCAGGGGCCCAAAACACAAGATTTATGGAATGGTTAAAAGTGCATGAAAATGGCCAATTTACTCACTCTGAGTACTCAAAAAGGGTTTCTTCACCCCGGGAAGTTAATTAAATACCATTTGAAGGCATTTAATGTTCGAGCAAAAACTGCTGATTTTCGACAAAAGAGATAACACCCCCCCCATTACGTCATGCTTCAGAAATGTGGAAAATGGTCCGTTTTCAAATGTTTTATTTTTGAACGTCAGTTCACATTTGTAGGTGGATCATCAGTGTTAGAGCTAAAATTAGCATGTTTAAAGTGATTTTCATGCTTCCAGGGGCCCAAAACACAAGATTTATGGAATGGTTAAAAGTGCATGAAAATGGCCAATTTACTCACTCTGAGTTCTCAAAAAGGGTTTCTTCACCCCGGGAAGTTAATTAAATACCATTTGGAGGCATTTAATGTTCGAGCAAAAACGGCTGATTTTCGACAAAAGAGATAACACCCCCCCATTACGTCATGCTTCAGAAATGTGGAAAATGGTCCGTTTTTAAATGTTTTATTTTTGAACGTCAGTTCACATTTGTAGGTGGATCATCAGTGTTAGAGCTAAAATTAGCATGTTTAAAGTGATTTTCATGCTTCCAGGGGCTCGGGAAGTTAATTAAATACCATTTGGAGGCATTTAATGTTCGAGCAAAAACGGCTGATTTTCGACAAAAGAGATAACACCCCCCATTACGTCATGCTTCAGAAATGTGGAAAATGGTCCGTTTTCAAATGTTTTATTTTTGAACGTCAGTTCACATTTGTAGGTGGATCATCAGTGTTAGAGCTAAAATTAGCATGTTTAAAGTGATTTTCATGCTTCCAGGGGCCCAAAACACAAGATTCATGGAATGGTTAAAAGTGCATGAAAATGGCCAATTTACTCACTCTGAGTTCTCAAAAGGGGTTTCTTCACCCCGGGAAGTTAATTAAATACCATTTGGAGGCATTTAATGTTCGAGCAAAAACGGCTGATTTTCGACAAAAGAGATAACACCCCCCCATTACGTCATGCTTCAGAAATGTGGAAAATGGTCCGTTTTCAAATGTTTTATTTTTGAACGTCAGTTCACATTTGTAGGTGGATCATCAGTGTTAGAGCTAAAATTAGCATGTTTAAAGTGATTTTCATGCTTCCAGGGGCTCGGGAAGTTAATTAAATACCATTTGGAGGCATTTAATGTTCGAGCAAAAACGGCTGATTTTCGACAAAAGAGATAACACCCCCCCATTACGTCATGCTTCAGAAATGTGGAAAATGGTCCGTTTTCAAATGTTTTATTTTTGAACGTCAGTTCACATTTGTAGGTGGATCATCAGTGTTAGAGCTAAAATTAGCATGTTTAAAGTGATTTTCATGCTTCCAGGGGCTCGGGAAGGTAATTAAATACCATTTGGAGGCATTTAATGTTCGAGCAAAAACGGCTGATTTTCGACAAAAGAGATAACACCCCCCCATTACGTCATGCTTCAGAAATGTGGAAAATGGTCCGTTTTCAAATGTTTTATTTTTGAACGTCAGTTCACATTTGTAGGTGGATCATCAGTGTTAGAGCTAAAATTAGCATGTTTAAAGTGATTTTCATGCTTCCAGGGGCCCAAAACACAAGATTTATGGAATGGTTAAAAGTGCATGAAAATGGCCAATTTACTCACTCTGAGTTCTCAAAAAGGGTTTCTTCACCCCGGGAAGTTAATTAAATACCATTTGGAGGCATTTAATGTTCGAGCAAAAACGGCTGATTTTCGACAAAAGAGATAACACCCCCCCATTACGTCATGCTTCAGAAATGTGGAAAATGGTCCGTTTTCAAATGTTTTATTTTTGAACGTCAGTTCACATTTGTAGGTGGATCATCAGTGTTAGAGCTAAAATTAGCATGTTTAAAGTGATTTTCATGCTTCCAGGGGCTCGGGAAGTGAAATAAATACCATTTGGAGGCATTTAATGTTCGAGCAAAAACGGCTGATTTTCGACAAAAGAGATAACACCCCCCCATTACGTCATGCTTCAGAAATGTGGAAAATGGTCCGCTTTCAAATGTTTTATTTTTGAACGTCAGTTCACATTTGTAGGTTGATCATCAGTGTTAGAGCTAAAATTAGCATGTTTAAAGTGATTTTCATGCTTCCAGGGGCTCGGGAAGTTAATTAAATACCATTTGGAGGCATTTAATGTTCGAGAAAAAACGGCTGATTTTCGACAAAAGAGATAACACCCCCCCATTACGTCATGCTTCAGAAATGTGGAAAATGGTCCGTTTTCAAATGTTTTATTTTTGAACGTCAGTTCACATTTGTAGGTGGATCATCAGTGTTAGAGCTAAAATTAGCATGTTTAAAGTGATTTTCATGCTTCCAGGGGCCCAAAACACAAGATTTATGGAATGGTTAAAAGTGCATGAAAATGACCAATTTACTCACTCTGAGTACTCAAAAAGGGTTTCTTCACCCCGGGAAGTTAATTAAATACCATTTGGAGGCATTTAATGTTCGAGCAAAAACGGCTGATTTTCGACAAAAGAGATAACACCCCCCCATTACGTCATGCTTCAGAAATGTGGAAAATGGTCCGTTTTCAAATGTTTTATTTTTGAACGTCAGTTCACATTTGTAGGTGGATCATCAGTGTTAGAGCTAAAATTAGCATTTTTAAAGTGATTTTCATGCTTCCAGGGGCCCAAAACACAAGATTTATGGAATGGTTAAAAGTGCATGAAAATGGCCAATTTACTCACTCTGAGTTCTCAAAAAGGGTTTCTTCACCCCGGGAAGTTAATTAAATACCATTTGGAGGCATTTAATGTTCGAGCAAAAACGGCTGATTTTCGACAAAAGAGATAACACCCCCCATTACGTCATGCTTCAGAAATGTGGAAAATGGTCAGTTTTTAAATGTTTTATTTTTGAACGTCAGTTCACATTTGTAGGTGGATCATCAGTGTTAGAGCTAAAATTAGCATGTTTAAAGTGATTTTCATGCTTCCAGGGGCTCTGGAAGTTAATTAAATACCATTTGGAGGCATTTAATGTTCGAGCAAAAACGGCTGATTTTCGACAAAAGAGATAACACCCCCCCATTACGTCATGCTTCAGAAATGTGGAAAATGGTCCGTTTTCAAATGTTTTATTTTTGAACGTCAGTTCACATTTGTAGGTGGATCATCAGTGTTAGAGCTAAAATTAGCATGTTTAAAGTGATTTTCATGCTTCCAGGGGCCCAAAACACAAGATTTATGGAATGGTTAAAAGTGCATGAAAATGGCCAATTTACTCACTCTGAGTTCTCAAAAAGGGTTTCTTCACCCCGGGAAGTTAATTAAATACCATTTGGAGGCATTTAATGTTCGAGCAAAAACGGCTGATTTTCGACAAAAGAGATAACACCCCCCCATTACGTCATGCTTCAGAAATGTGGAAAATGGTCCGTTTTCAAATGTTTTATTTTTGAACGTCAGTTCACATTTGTAGGTGGATCATCAGTGTTAGAGCTAAAATTAGCATGTTTAAAGTGATTTTCATGCTTCCAGGGGCTCGGGAAGTGAAATAAATACCATTTGGAGGCATTTAATGTTCGAGCAAAAACGGCTGATTTTCGACAAAAGAGATAACACCCCCCCATTACGTCATGCTTCAGAAATGTGGAAAATGGTCCGCTTTCAAATGTTTTATTTTTGAACGTCAGTTCACATTTGTAGGTTGATCATCAGTGTTAGAGCTAAAATTAGCATGTTTAAAGTGATTTTCATGCTTCCAGGGGCTCGGGAAGTTAATTAAATACCATTTGGAGGCATTTAATGTTCGAGAAAAAACGGCTGATTTTCGACAAAAGAGATAACACCCCCCCATTACGTCATGCTTCAGAAATGTGGAAAATGGTCCGTTTTCAAATGTTTTATTTTTGAACGTCAGTTCACATTTGTAGGTGGATCATCAGTGTTAGAGCTAAAATTAGCATGTTTAAAGTGATTTTCATGCTTCCAGGGGCCCAAAACACAAGATTTATGGAATGGTTAAAAGTGCATGAAAATGACCAATTTACTCACTCTGAGTACTCAAAAAGGGTTTCTTCACCCCGGGAAGTTAATTAAATACCATTTGGAGGCATTTAATGTTCGAGCAAAAACGGCTGATTTTCGACAAAAGAGATAACACCCCCCCATTACGTCATGCTTCAGAAATGTGGAAAATGGTCCGTTTTCAAATGTTTTATTTTTGAACGTCAGTTCACATTTGTAGGTGGATCATCAGTGTTAGAGCTAAAATTAGCATTTTTAAAGTGATTTTCATGCTTCCAGGGGCCCAAAACACAAGATTTATGGAATGGTTAAAAGTGCATGAAAATGGCCAATTTACTCACTCTGAGTTCTCAAAAAGGGTTTCTTCACCCCGGGAAGTTAATTAAATACCATTTGGAGGCATTTAATGTTCGAGCAAAAACGGCTGATTTTCGACAAAAGAGATAACACCCCCCATTACGTCATGCTTCAGAAATGTGGAAAATGGTCAGTTTTTAAATGTTTTATTTTTGAACGTCAGTTCACATTTGTAGGTGGATCATCAGTGTTAGAGCTAAAATTAGCATGTTTAAAGTGATTTTCATGCTTCCAGGGGCTCTGGAAGTTAATTAAATACCATTTGGAGGCATTTAATGTTCGAGCAAAAACGGCTGATTTTCGACAAAAGAGATAACACCCCCCCCATTACGTCATGCTTCAGAAATGTGGAAAATGGTCCGTTTTCAAATGTTTTATTTTTGAACGTCAGTTCACATTTGTAGGTGGATCATCAGTGTTAGAGCTAAAATTAGCATGTTTAAAGTGATTTTCATGCTTCCAGGGGCCCAAAACACAAGATTTATGGAATGGTTAAAAGTGCATGAAAATGGCCAATTTACTCACTCTGAGTTCTCAAAAAGGGTTTCTTCACCCCGGGAAGTTAATTAAATACCATTTGGAGGCATTTAATGTTCGAGCAAAAACGGCTGATTTTCGACAAAAGAGATAACACCCCCCCATTACGTCATGCTTCAGAAATGTGGAAAATGGTCCGTTTTCAAATGTTTTATTTTTGAACGTCAGTTCACATTTGTAGGTGGATCATCAGTGTTAGAGCTAAAATTAGCATGTTTAAAGTGATTTTCATGCTTCCAGGGGCTCGGGAAGTTAATTAAATACCATTTGGAGGCATTTAATGTTCGAGCAAAAACGGCTGATTTTCGACAAAAGAGATAACACCCCCCATTACGTCATGCTTCAGAAATGTGGAAAATGGTCCGTTTTCAAATGTTTTATTTTTGAACGTCAGTTCACATTTGTAGGTGGATCATCAGTGTTAGAGCTAAAATTAGCATGTTTAAAGTGATTTTCATGCTTCCAGGGGCTCGGGAAGTGAAATAAATACCATTTGGAGGCATTTAAGGTTCGAGCAAAAACGGCTGATATTCGGCAAAAGAGATAACACCCCCCCATTACGTCATGCTTCAGAAATGTGGAAAATGGTCCGTTTTCAAATGTTTTATTTTTGAACGTCAGTTCACATTTGTAGGTGGATCATCAGTGTTAGAGCTAAAATTAGCATGTTTAAAGTGATTTTCACGCTTCCAGGGGCTCGGGAAGTTAATTAAATACCATTTGGAGGCATTTAATGTTCGAGCAAAAACGGCTGATTTTCGACAAAAGAGATAACACCCCCCATTACGTCATGCTTCAGAAATGTGGAAAATGGTCCGTTTTCAAATGTTTTATTTTTGAACGTCAGTTCACATTTGTAGGTGGATCATCAGTGTTAGAGCTAAAATTAGCATGTTTAAAGTGATTTTCATGCTTCCAGGGGCTCGGGAAGTTAATTAAATACCATTTGGAGGCATTTAATGTTCGAGCAAAAACGGCTGATTTTCGACAAAAAAGATAACACCCCCCCATTACGTCATGCTTCAGAAATGTGGAAAATGGTCCGTTTTCAAATGTTTTATTTTTGAACGTCAGTTCACATTTGTAGGTGGATCATCAGTGTTAGAGCTAAAATTAGCATGTTTAAAGTGATTTTCATGCTTCCAGGGGCCCAAAACACAAGATTTATGGAATAGTTAAAAGTGCATGAAAATGGCCAATTTACTCACTCTGAGTTCTCAAAAAGGGTTTCTTCACCCCGGGAAGTAAATTGAATACCATTTGGAGGCATTTAATGTTCGAGCAAAAACGGCTGATTTTCGACAAAAGAGATAACACCCCCCCATTACGTCATGCTTCAGAAATGTGGAAAATGGTCCGTTTTCAAATGTTTTATTTTTGAACGTCAGTTCACATTTGTAGGTGGATCATCAGTGTTAGAGCTAAAATTAGCATGTTTAAAGTGATTTTCATGCTTCCAGGGGCTCGGGAAGTGAAATAAATACCATTTGGAGGCATTTAATGTTCGAGCAAAAACGGCTGATTTTCGACAAAAGAGATAACACCCCCCCATTACGTCATGCTTCAGAAATGTGGAAAATGGTCCGTTTTCAAATGTTTTATTTTTGAACGTCAGTTCACATTTGTCGGTGGATCATCAGTGTTAGAGCTAAAATTAGCATGTTTAAAGTGATTTTCATGCTTCCAGGGGCTCGGGAAGTGAAATAAATACCATTTGGAGGCATTTAATGTTCGAGCAAAAACGGCTGATTTTCGACAAAAGAGATAACACCCCCCCATTACGTCATGCTTCAGAAATGTGGAAAATGGTCCGTTTTCAAATGTTTTATTTTTGAACGTCAGTTCACATTTGTCGGTGGATCATCAGTGTTAGAGCTAAAATTAGCATGTTTAAAGTGATTTTCATGCTTCCAGGGGCTCGGGAAGTTAATTAAATACCATTTGGAGGCATTTAATGTTCGAGAAAAAACGGCTGATTTTCGACAAAAGAGATAACACCCCCCCATTACGTCATGCTTCAGAAATGTGGAAAATGGTCCGTTTTCAAATGTTTTATTTTTGAACGTCAGTTCACATTTGTAGGTGGATCATCAGTGTTAGAGCTAAAATTAGCATGTTTAAAGTGATTTTCATGCTTCCAGGGGCCCAAAACACAAGATTTATGGAATGGTTGAAAGTGCATGAAAATGGCCAATTTACTCACTCTGAGTTCTCAAAAAGGGTTTCTTCACCCCGGGAAGTTAATTAAATACCATTTGGAGGCATTTAATGTTCGAGCAAAAACGGCTGATTTTCGACAAAAGAGATAACACCCCCCCATTACGTCATGCTTCAGAAATGTGGAAAATGGTCCGTTTTCAAATGTTTTATTTTTGAACGTCGGTTCACATTTGTAGGTGGATCATCAGTGTTAGAGCTAAAATTAGCATGTTTAAAGTGATTTTCATGCTTCCAGGGGCTCGGGAAGTTAATTAAATACCATTTGGAGGCATTTAATGTTCGAGCAAAAACGGCTGATTTTCGACAAAAGAGATAACACCCCCCCATTACGTCATGCTTCAGAAATGTGGAAAATGGTCCGTTTTCAAATGTTTTATTTTTGAACGTCAGTTCACATTTGTAGGTGGATCATCAGTGTTAGAGCTAAAATTACCATGTTTAAAGTGATTTTCATGCTTCCAGGGGCTCGGGAAGTGAAATAAATACCATTTGGAGGCATTTAATGTTCGAGCAAAAACGGCTGATTTTCGACAAAAGAGATAACACCCCCCCATTACGTCATGCTTCAGAAATGTGGAAAATGGTCCGCTTTCAAATGTTTTATTTTTGAACGTCAGTTCACATTTGTAGGTTGATCATCAGTGTTAGAGCTAAAATTAGCATGTTTAAAGTGATTTTCATGCTTCCAGGGGCTCGGGAAGTTAATTAAATACCATTTGGAGGCATTTAATGTTCGAGAAAAAACGGCTGATTTTCGACAAAAGAGATAACACCCCCCCATTACGTCATGCTTCAGAAATGTGGAAAATGGTCCGTTTTCAAATGTTTTATTTTTGAACGTCAGTTCACATTTGTAGGTGGATCATCAGTGTTAGAGCTAAAATTAGCATGTTTAAAGTGATTTTCATGCTTCCAGGGGCCCAAAACACAAGATTTATGGAATGGTTAAAAGTGCATGAAAATGACCAATTTACTCACTCTGAGTACTCAAAAAGGGTTTCTTCACCCCGGGAAGTTAATTAAATACCATTTGGAGGCATTTAATGTTCGAGCAAAAACGGCTGATTTTCGACAAAAGAGATAACACCCCCCCATTACGTCATGCTTCAGAAATGTGGAAAATGGTCCGTTTTCAAATGTTTTATTTTTGAACGTCAGTTCACATTTGTAGGTGGATCATCAGTGTTAGAGCTAAAATTAGCATTTTTAAAGTGATTTTCATGCTTCCAGGGGCCCAAAACACAAGATTTATGGAATGGTTAAAAGTGCATGAAAATGGCCAATTTACTCACTCTGAGTTCTCAAAAAGGGTTTCTTCACCCCGGGAAGTTAATTAAATACCATTTGGAGGCATTTAATGTTCGAGCAAAAACGGCTGATTTTCGACAAAAGAGATAACACCCCCCATTACGTCATGCTTCAGAAATGTGGAAAATGGTCAGTTTTTAAATGTTTTATTTTTGAACGTCAGTTCACATTTGTAGGTGGATCATCAGTGTTAGAGCTAAAATTAGCATGTTTAAAGTGATTTTCATGCTTCCAGGGGCTCTGGAAGTTAATTAAATACCATTTGGAGGCATTTAATGTTCGAGCAAAAACGGCTGATTTTCGACAAAAGAGATAACACCCCCCCCATTACGTCATGCTTCAGAAATGTGGAAAATGGTCCGTTTTCAAATGTTTTATTTTTGAACGTCAGTTCACATTTGTAGGTGGATCATCAGTGTTAGAGCTAAAATTAGCATGTTTAAAGTGATTTTCATGCTTCCAGGGGCCCAAAACACAAGATTTATGGAATGGTTAAAAGTGCATGAAAATGGCCAATTTACTCACTCTGAGTTCTCAAAAAGGGTTTCTTCACCCCGGGAAGTTAATTAAATACCATTTGGAGGCATTTAATGTTCGAGCAAAAACGGCTGATTTTCGACAAAAGAGATAACACCCCCCCATTACGTCATGCTTCAGAAATGTGGAAAATGGTCCGTTTTCAAATGTTTTATTTTTGAACGTCAGTTCACATTTGTAGGTGGATCATCAGTGTTAGAGCTAAAATTAGCATGTTTAAAGTGATTTTCATGCTTCCAGGGGCTCGGGAAGTTAATTAAATACCATTTGGAGGCATTTAATGTTCGAGCAAAAACGGCTGATTTTCGACAAAAGAGATAACACCCCCCATTACGTCATGCTTCAGAAATGTGGAAAATGGTCCGTTTTCAAATGTTTTATTTTTGAACGTCAGTTCACATTTGTAGGTGGATCATCAGTGTTAGAGCTAAAATTAGCATGTTTAAAGTGATTTTCATGCTTCCAGGGGCTCGGGAAGTGAAATAAATACCATTTGGAGGCATTTAAGGTTCGAGCAAAAACGGCTGATATTCGGCAAAAGAGATAACACCCCCCCATTACGTCATGCTTCAGAAATGTGGAAAATGGTCCGTTTTCAAATGTTTTATTTTTGAACGTCAGTTCACATTTGTAGGTGGATCATCAGTGTTAGAGCTAAAATTAGCATGTTTAAAGTGATTTTCACGCTTCCAGGGGCTCGGGAAGTTAATTAAATACCATTTGGAGGCATTTAATGTTCGAGCAAAAACGGCTGATTTTCGACAAAAGAGATAACACCCCCCATTACGTCATGCTTCAGAAATGTGGAAAATGGTCCGTTTTCAAATGTTTTATTTTTGAACGTCAGTTCACATTTGTAGGTGGATCATCAGTGTTAGAGCTAAAATTAGCATGTTTAAAGTGATTTTCATGCTTCCAGGGGCTCGGGAAGTTAATTAAATACCATTTGGAGGCATTTAATGTTCGAGCAAAAACGGCTGATTTTCGACAAAAAAGATAACACCCCCCCATTACGTCATGCTTCAGAAATGTGGAAAATGGTCCGTTTTCAAATGTTTTATTTTTGAACGTCAGTTCACATTTGTAGGTGGATCATCAGTGTTAGAGCTAAAATTAGCATGTTTAAAGTGATTTTCATGCTTCCAGGGGCCCAAAACACAAGATTTATGGAATAGTTAAAAGTGCATGAAAATGGCCAATTTACTCACTCTGAGTTCTCAAAAAGGGTTTCTTCACCCCGGGAAGTAAATTGAATACCATTTGGAGGCATTTAATGTTCGAGCAAAAACGGCTGATTTTCGACAAAAGAGATAACACCCCCCCATTACGTCATGCTTCAGAAATGTGGAAAATGGTCCGTTTTCAAATGTTTTATTTTTGAACGTCAGTTCACATTTGTAGGTGGATCATCAGTGTTAGAGCTAAAATTAGCATGTTTAAAGTGATTTTCATGCTTCCAGGGGCTCGGGAAGTGAAATAAATACCATTTGGAGGCATTTAATGTTCGAGCAAAAACGGCTGATTTTCGACAAAAGAGATAACACCCCCCCATTACGTCATGCTTCAGAAATGTGGAAAATGGTCCGTTTTCAAATGTTTTATTTTTGAACGTCAGTTCACATTTGTCGGTGGATCATCAGTGTTAGAGCTAAAATTAGCATGTTTAAAGTGATTTTCATGCTTCCAGGGGCTCGGGAAGTGAAATAAATACCATTTGGAGGCATTTAATGTTCGAGCAAAAACGGCTGATTTTCGACAAAAGAGATAACACCCCCCCATTACGTCATGCTTCAGAAATGTGGAAAATGGTCCGTTTTCAAATGTTTTATTTTTGAACGTCAGTTCACATTTGTCGGTGGATCATCAGTGTTAGAGCTAAAATTAGCATGTTTAAAGTGATTTTCATGCTTCCAGGGGCTCGGGAAGTTAATTAAATACCATTTGGAGGCATTTAATGTTCGAGAAAAAACGGCTGATTTTCGACAAAAGAGATAACACCCCCCCATTACGTCATGCTTCAGAAATGTGGAAAATGGTCCGTTTTCAAATGTTTTATTTTTGAACGTCAGTTCACATTTGTAGGTGGATCATCAGTGTTAGAGCTAAAATTAGCATGTTTAAAGTGATTTTCATGCTTCCAGGGGCCCAAAACACAAGATTTATGGAATGGTTGAAAGTGCATGAAAATGGCCAATTTACTCACTCTGAGTTCTCAAAAAGGGTTTCTTCACCCCGGGAAGTTAATTAAATACCATTTGGAGGCATTTAATGTTCGAGCAAAAACGGCTGATTTTCGACAAAAGAGATAACACCCCCCCATTACGTCATGCTTCAGAAATGTGGAAAATGGTCCGTTTTCAAATGTTTTATTTTTGAACGTCGGTTCACATTTGTAGGTGGATCATCAGTGTTAGAGCTAAAATTAGCATGTTTAAAGTGATTTTCATGCTTCCAGGGGCTCGGGAAGTTAATTAAATACCATTTGGAGGCATTTAATGTTCGAGCAAAAACGGCTGATTTTCGACAAAAGAGATAACACCCCCCCATTACGTCATGCTTCAGAAATGTGGAAAATGGTCCGTTTTCAAATGTTTTATTTTTGAACGTCAGTTCACATTTGTAGGTGGATCATCAGTGTTAGAGCTAAAATTACCATGTTTAAAGTGATTTTCATGCTTCCAGGGGCTCGGGAAGTGAAATAAATACCATTTGGAGGCATTTAATGTTCGAGCAAAAACGGCTGATTTTCGGCAAAAGAGATAACACCCCCCCATTACGTCATGCTTCAGAAATGTGGAAAATGGTCCGTTTTCAAATGTTTTATTTTTGAACGTCAGTTCACATTTGTAGGTGGATCATCAGTGTTAGAGCTAAAATTAGCATGTTTGAAGTGATTTTCATGCTTCCAGGGGCTCGGGAAGTTAATTAAATACCATTTGGAGGCATTTAATGTTCGAGCAAAAACGGCTGATTTTCGACAAAAGAGATAACACCCCCCCATTACGTCATGCTTCAGAAATGTGGAAAATGGTCCGTTTTCAAATGTTTTATTTTTGAACGTCAGTTCACATTTGTAGGTGGATCATCAGTGTTAGAGCTAAAATTAGCATGTTTAAAGTGATTTTCATGCTTCCAGGGGCCCAAAACACAAGATTTATGGAATGGTTAAAAGTGCATGAAAATGGCCAATTTACTCACTCTGAGTTCTCAAAAAGGGTTTCTTCACCCCGGGAAGTTAATTAAATACCATTTGGAGGCATTTAATGTTCGAGCAAAAACGGCTGATTTTCGACAAAAGAGATAACACCCCCCCATTACGTCATGCTTCAGAAATGTGGAAAATGGTCCGTTTTCAAATGTTTTATTTTTGAACGTCAGTTCACATTTGTAGGTGGATCATCAGTGTTAGAGCTAAAATTAGCATGTTTAAAGTGATTTTCATGCTTCCAGGGGCTCGGGAAGTGAAATAAATACCATTTGGAGGCATTTAATGTTCGAGCAAAAACGGCTGATTTTCGACAAAAGAGATAACACCCCCCCATTACGTCATGCTTCAGAAATGTGGAAAATGGTCCGTTTTCAAATGTTTTATTTTTGAACGTCAGTTCACATTTGTAGGTGGATCATCAGTGTTAGAGCTAAAATTAGCATGTTTAAAGTGATTTTCATGCTTCCAGGGGCTCGGGAAGTTAATTAAATACCTTTTGGAGGCATTTAATGTTCGAGAAAAAACGGCTGATTTTCGACAAAAGAGATAACACCCCCCCATTACGTCATGCTCCAGAAATTTGGAAAATGGTCCGTTTTCAAATGTTTTATTTTTGAACGTCAGTTCACATTTGTAGGTGGATCATCAGTGTTAGAGCTAAAATTAGCATGTTTAAAGTGATTTTCATGCTTCCAGGGGCCCAAAACACAAGATTTATGGAATGGTTAAAAGTGCATGAAAATGGCCAATTTACTCACTCTGAGTACTCAAAAAGGGTTTCTTCACCCCGGGAAGTTAATTAAATACCATTTGGAGGCATTTAATGTTCGAGCAAAAACGGCTGATTTTCGACAAAAGAGATAACACCCCCCCATTACGTCATGCTTCAGAAATGTGGAAAATGGTCCGTTTTCAAATGTTTTATTTTTTAACGTTAGTTCACATTTGTAGGTGGATCATCAGTGTTAGAGCTAAAATTAGCATGTTTAAAGTGATTTTCATGCTTCCAGGGGCCCAAAACACAAGATTTATGGAATGGTTAAAAGTGCATGAAAATGGCCAATTTACTCACTCTGAGTTCTCAAAAAGGGTTTCTTCACCCCGGGAAGTTAATTAAATACCATTTGGAGGCATTTAATGTTCGAGCAAAAACGGCTGATTTTCGACAAAAGAGATAACACCCCCCATTACGTCATGCTTCAGAAATGTGGAAAATGGTCTGTTTTCAAATGTTTTATTTTTGAACGTCAGTTCACATTTGTAGGTGGATCATCAGTGTTAGAGCTAAAATTAGCATGTTTAAAGTGATTTTCATGCTTCCAGGGGCCCAAAACACAAGATTTATGGAATGGTTAAAAGTGCATGAAAATGGCCAATTTACTCACTCTGAGTTCTCAAAAAGGGTTTCTTCACCCCGGGAAGTTAATTAAATACCATTTGGAGGCATTTAATGTTCGAGCAAAAACGGCTGATTTTCGACAAAAGAGATAACACCCCCCCATTTCGTCATGCTTCAGAAATGTGGAAAATGGTCCGTTTTTAAATGTTTTATTTTTGAACGTCAGTTCACATTTGTAGGTGGATCATCAGTGTTAGAGCTAAAATTAGCATGTTTAAAGTGATTTTCATGCTTCCAGGGGCTCGGGAAGTTAATTAAATACCATTTGGAGGCATTTAATGTTCGAGCAAAAACGGCTGATTTTCGACAAAAGAGATAACACCCCCCGTTACGTCATGCTTCAGAAATGTGGAAAATGGTCCGTTTTCAAATGTTTTATTTTTGAACGTCAGTTCACATTTGTAGGTGGATCATCAGTGTTAGAGCTAAAATTAGCATGTTTAAAGTGATTTTCATGCTTCCAGGGGCCCAAAACACAAGATTTATGGAATGGTTAAAAGTGCATGAAAATGGCCAATTTACTCACTCTGAGTTCTCAAAAGGGGTTTCTTCACCCCGGGAAGTTAATTAAATACCATTTGGAGGCATTTAATGTTCGAGCAAAAACGGCTGATTTTCGACAAAAGAGATAACACCCCCCCATTACGTCATGCTTCAGAAATGTGGAAAATGGTCCGTTTTCAAATGTTTTATTTTTGAACGTCAGTTCACATTTGTAGGTGGATCATCAGTGTTAGAGCTAAAATTAGCATGTTTAAAGTGATTTTCATGCTTCCAGGGGCTCGGGAAGTTAATTAAATACCATTTGGAGGCATTTAATGTTCGAGCAAAAACGGCTGATTTTCGACAAAAGAGAAAACACCCCCCCATTACGTCATGCTTCAGAAATGTGGAAAATGGTCCGTTTTCAAATGTTTTATTTTTGAACGTCAGTTCACATTTGTAGGTGGATCATCAGTGTTAGAGCTAAAATTAGCATGTTTAAAGTGATTTTCATGCTTCCAGGGGCTCGGGAAGTTAATTAAATACCATTTGGAGGCATTTAATGTTCGAGCAAAAACGGCTGATTTTCGACAAAAGAGATAACACCCCCCCATTACGTCATGCTTCAGAAATGTGGAAAATGGTCCGTTTTCAAATGTTTTATTTTTGAACGTCAGTTCACATTTGTAGGTGGATCATCAGTGTTAGAGCTAAAATTAGCATGTTTAAAGTGATTTTCATGCTTCCAGGGGCCCAAAACACAAGATTTATGGAATGGTTAAAAGTGCATGAAAATGGCCAATTTACTCACTCTGAGTTCTCAAAAAGGGTTTCTTCACCCCGGGAAGTTAATTAAATACCATTTGGAGGCATTTAATGTTCGAGCAAAAACGGCTGATTTTCGACAAAAGAGATAACACCCCCCGTTACGTCATGCTTCAGAAATGTGGAAAATGGTCCGTTTTCAAATGTTTTATTTTTGAACGTCAGTTCACATTTGTAGGTGGATCATCAGTGTTAGAGCTAAAATTAGCATGTTTAAAGTGATTTTCATGCTTCCAGGGGCCCAAAACACAAGATTTATGGAATGGTTAAAAGTGCATGAAAATGGCCAATTTACTCACTCTGAGTTCTCAAAAGGGGTTTCTTCACCCCGGGAAGTTAATTAAATACCATTTGGAGGCATTTAATGTTCGAGCAAAAACGGCTGATTTTCGACAAAAGAGATAACACCCCCCCATTACGTCATGCTTCAGAAATGTGGAAAATGGTCCGTTTTCAAATGTTTTATTTTTGAACGTCAGTTCACATTTGTAGGTGGATCATCAGTGTTAGAGCTAAAATTAGCATGTTTAAAGTGATTTTCATGCTTCCAGGGGCTCGGGAAGTTAATTAAATACCATTTGGAGGCATTTAATGTTCGAGCAAAAACGGCTGATTTTCGACAAAAGAGAAAACACCCCCCCATTACGTCATGCTTCAGAAATGTGGAAAATGGTCCGTTTTCAAATGTTTTATTTTTGAACGTCAGTTCACATTTGTAGGTGGATCATCAGTGTTAGAGCTAAAATTAGCATGTTTAAAGTGATTTTCATGCTTCCAGGGGCTCGGGAAGTTAATTAAATACCATTTGGAGGCATTTAATGTTCGAGCAAAAACGGCTGATTTTCGACAAAAGAGATAACACCCCCCCATTACGTCATGCTTCAGAAATGTGGAAAATGGTCCGTTTTCAAATGTTTTATTTTTGAACGTCAGTTCACATTTGTAGGTGGATCATCAGTGTTAGAGCTAAAATTAGCATGTTTAAAGTGATTTTCATGCTTCCAGGGGCCCAAAACACAAGATTTATGGAATGGTTAAAAGTGCATGAAAATGGCCAATTTACTCACTCTGAGTTCTCAAAAAGGGTTTCTTCACCCCGGGAAGTTAATTAAATACCATTTGGAGGCATTTAATGTTCGAGCAAAAACGGCTGATTTTCGACAAAAGAGATAACACCCCCCCATTACGTCATGCTTCAGAAATGTGGAAAATGGTCCGTTTTCAAATGTTTTATTTTTGAACGTCAGTTCACATTTGTAGGTGGATCATCAGTGTTAGAGCTAAAATTAGCATGTTTAAAGTGATTTTCATGCTTCCAGGGGCTCGGGAAGTGAAATAAATACCATTTGGAGGCATTTAATGTTCGAGCAAAAACGGCTGATTTTCGACAAAAGAGATAACACCCCCCCATTACGTCATGCTTCAGAAATGTGGAAAATGGTCCGTTTTCAAATGTTTTATTTTTGAACGTCAGTTCACATTTGTCGGTGGATCATCAGTGTTAGAGCTAAAATTAGCATGTTTAAAGTGATTTTCATGCTTCCAGGGGCTCGGGAAGTTAATTAAATACCATTTGGAGGCATTTAATGTTCGAGAAAAAACGGCTGATTTTCGACAAAAGAGATAACACCCCCCCATTACGTCATGCTTCAGAAATGTGGAAAATGGTCCGTTTTCAAATGTTTTATTTTTGAACGTCAGTTCACATTTGTAGGTGGATCATCAGTGTTAGAGCTAAAATTAGCATGTTTAAAGTGATTTTCATGCTTCCAGGGGCCCAAAACACAAGATTTATGGAATGGTTAAAAGTGCATGAAAATGGCCAATTTACTCACTCTGAGTTCTCAAAAAGGGTTTCTTCACCCCGGGAAGTTAATTAAATACCATTTGGAGGCATTTAATGTTCGAGCAAAAACGGCTGATTTTCGACAAAAGAGATAACACCCCCCCATTACGTCATGCTTCAGAAATGTGGAAAATGGTCCGTTTTCAAATGTTTTATTTTTGAACGTCAGTTCACATTTGTAGGTGGATCATCAGTGTTAGAGCTAAAATTAGCATGTTTAAAGTGATTTTCATGCTTCCAGGGGCTCGGGAAGTTAATTAAATACCATTTGGAGGCATTTAATGTTCGAGCAAAAACGGCTGATTTTCGACAAAAGAGATAACACCCCCCCATTACGTCATGCTTCAGAAATGTGGAAAATGGTCCGTTTTCAAATGTTTTATTTTTGAACGTCAGTTCACATTTGTAGGTGGATCATCAGTGTTAGAGCTAAAATTACCATGTTTAAAGTGATTTTCATGCTTCCAGGGGCTCGGGAAGTGAAATAAATACCATTTGGAGGCATTTAATGTTCGAGCAAAAACGGCTGATTTTCGGCAAAAGAGATAACACCCCCCCATTACGTCATGCTTCAGAAATGTGGAAAATGGTCCGTTTTCAAATGTTTTATTTTTGAACGTCAGTTCACATTTGTAGGTGGATCATCAGTGTTAGAGCTAAAATTAGCATGTTTGAAGTGATTTTCATGCTTCCAGGGGCTCGGGAAGTTAATTAAATACCATTTGGAGGCATTTAATGTTCGAGCAAAAACGGCTGATTTTCGACAAAAGAGATAACACCCCCCCATTACGTCATGCTTCAGAAATGTGGAAAATGGTCCGTTTTCAAATGTTTTATTTTTGAACGTCAGTTCACATTTGTAGGTGGATCATCAGTGTTAGAGCTAAAATTAGCATGTTTAAAGTGATTTTCATGCTTCCAGGGGCTCGGGAAGTGAAATAAATACCATTTGGAGGCATTTAATGTTCGAGCAAAAACGGCTGATTTTCGACAAAAGAGATAACACCCCCCCATTACGTCATGCTTCAGAAATGTGGAAAATGGTCCGTTTTCAAATGTTTTATTTTTGAACGTCAGTTCACATTTGTAGGTGGATCATCAGTGTTAGAGCTAAAATTAGCATGTTTAAAGTGATTTTCATGCTTCCAGGGGCTCGGGAAGTTAATTAAATACCTTTTGGAGGCATTTAATGTTCGAGAAAAAACGGCTGATTTTCGACAAAAGAGATAACACCCCCCCATTACGTCATGCTTCAGAAATTTGGAAAATGGTCCGTTTTCAAATGTTTTATTTTTGAACGTCAGTTCACATTTGTAGGTGGATCATCAGTGTTAGAGCTAAAATTAGCATGTTTAAAGTGATTTTCATGCTTCCAGGGGCCCAAAACACAAGATTTATGGAATGGTTAAAAGTGCATGAAAATGGCCAATTTACTCACTCTGAGTACTCAAAAAGGGTTTCTTCACCCCGGGAAGTTAATTAAATACCATTTGGAGGCATTTAATGTTCGAGCAAAAACGGCTGATTTTCGACAAAAGAGATAACACCCCCCCATTACGTCATGCTTCAGAAATGTGGAAAATGGTCCGTTTTCAAATGTTTTATTTTTTAACGTTAGTTCACATTTGTAGGTGGATCATCAGTGTTAGAGCTAAAATTAGCATGTTTAAAGTGATTTTCATGCTTCCAGGGGCCCAAAACACAAGATTTATGGAATGGTTAAAAGTGCATGAAAATGGCCAATTTACTCACTCTGAGTTCTCAAAAAGGGTTTCTTCACCCCGGGAAGTTAATTAAATACCATTTGGAGGCATTTAATGTTCGAGCAAAAACGGCTGATTTTCGACAAAAGAGATAACACCCCCCCATTACGTCATGCTTCAGAAATGTGGAAAATGGTCCGTTTTCAAATGTTTTATTTTTGAACGTCAGTTCACATTTGTAGGTGGATCATCAGTGTTAGAGCTAAAATTAGCATGTTTAAAGTGATTTTCATGCTTCCAGGGGCTCGGGAAGTTAATTAAATACCATTTGGAGGCATTTAATGTTCGAGCAAAAACGGCTGATTTTCGACAAAAGAGATAACACCCCCCATTACGTCATGCTTCAGAAATGTGGAAAATGGTCCGTTTTCAAATGTTTTATTTTTGAACGTCAGTTCACATTTGTAGGTGGATCATCAGTGTTAGAGCTAAAATTAGCATGTTTAAAGTGATTTTCATGCTTCCAGGGGCCCAAAACACAAGATTTATGGAATGGTTAAAAGTGCATGAAAATGGCCAATTTACTCACTCTGAGTACTCAAAAAGGGTTTCTTCACCCCGGGAAGTTAATTAAATACCATTTGGAGGCATTTAATGTTCGAGCAAAAACGGCTGATTTTCGACAAAAGAGATAACACCCCCCCATTACGTCATGCTTCAGAAATGTGGAAAATGGTCCGTTTTCAAATGTTTTATTTTTGAACGTCAGTTCACATTTGTAGGTGGATCATCAGTGTTAGAGCTAAAATTAGCATGTTTAAAGTGATTTTCATGCTTCCAGGGGCCCAAAACACAAGATTTATGGAATGGTTAAAAGTGCATGAAAATGGCCAATTTACTCACTCTGAGTTCTCAAAAAGGGTTTCTTCACCCCGGGAAGTTAATTAAATACCATTTGGAGGCATTTAATGTTCGAGCAAAAACGGCTGATTTTCGACAAAAGAGATAACACCCCCCCCATTTCGTCATGCTTCAGAAATGTGGAAAATGGTCAGTTTTTAAATGTTTTATTTTTGAACGTCAGTTCACATTTGTAGGTGGATCATCAGTGTTAGAGCTAAAATTAGCATGTTTAAAGTGATTTTCATGCTTCCAGGGGCTCGGGAAGTTAATTAAATACCATTTGGAGGCATTTAATGTTCGAGCAAAAACGGCTGATTTTCGACAAAAGAGATAACACCCCCCATTACGTCATGCTTCAGAAATGTGGAAAATGGTCCGTTTTCAAATGTTTTATTTTTGAACGTCAGTTCACATTTGTAGGTGGATCATCAGTGTTAGAGCTAAAATTAGCATGTTTAAAGTGATTTTCATGCTTCCAGGGGCCCAAAACACAAGATTTATGGAATGGTTAAAAGTGCATGAAAATGGCCAATTTACTCACTCTGAGTTCTCAAAAGGGGTTTCTTCACCCCGGGAAGTTAATTAAATACCATTTGGAGGCATTTAATGTTCGAGCAAAAACGGCTGATTTTCGACAAAAGAGATAACACCCCCCCATTACGTCATGCTTCAGAAATGTGGAAAATGGTCCGTTTTCAAATGTTTTATTTTTGAACGTCAGTTCACATTTGTAGGTGGATCATCAGTGTTAGAGCTAAAATTAGCATGTTTAAAGTGATTTTCATGCTTCCAGGGGCTCGGGAAGTTAATTAAATACCATTTGGAGGCATTTAATGTTCGAGCAAAAACGGCTGATTTTCGACAAAAGAGAAAACACCCCCCCATTACGTCATGCTTCAGAAATGTGGAAAATGGTCCGTTTTCAAATGTTTTATTTTTGAACGTCAGTTCACATTTGTAGGTGGATCATCAGTGTTAGAGCTAAAATTAGCATGTTTAAAGTGATTTTCATGCTTCCAGGGGCTCGGGAAGTTAATTAAATACCATTTGGAGGCATTTAATGTTCGAGCAAAAACGGCTGATTTTCGACAAAAGAGATAACACCCCCCCATTACGTCATGCTTCAGAAATGTGGAAAATGGTCCGTTTTCAAATGTTTTATTTTTGAACGTCAGTTCACATTTGTAGGTGGATCATCAGTGTTAGAGCTAAAATTAGCATGTTTAAAGTGATTTTCATGCTTCCAGGGGCCCAAAACACAAGATTTATGGAATGGTTAAAAGTGCATGAAAATGGCTAATTTACTCACTCTGAGTTCTCAAAAAGGGTTTCTTCACCCCGGGAAGTTAATTAAATACCATTTGGAGGCATTTAATGTTCGAGCAAAAACGGCTGATTTTCGACAAAAGAGATAACACCCCCCCATTACGTCATGCTTCAGAAATGTGGAAAATGGTCCGTTTTCAAATGTTTTATTTTTGAACGTCAGTTCACATTTGTAGGTGGATCATCAGTGTTAGAGCTAAAATTAGCATGTTTAAAGTGATTTTCATGCTTCCAGGGGCTCGGGAAGTGAAATAAATACCATTTGGAGGCATTTAATGTTCGAGCAAAAACGGCTGATTTTCGACAAAAGAGATAACACCCCCCCATTACGTCATGCTTCAGAAATGTGGAAAATGGTCCGTTTTCAAATGTTTTATTTTTGAACGTCAGTTCACATTTGTAGGTGGATCATCAGTGTTAGAGCTAAAATTAGCATGTTTAAAGTGATTTTCATGCTTCCAGGGGCTCGGGAAGTTAATTAAATACCATTTGGAGGCATTTAATGTTCGAGAAAAAACGGCTGATTTTCGACAAAAGAGATAACACCCCCCCATTACGTCATGCTTCAGAAATTTGGAAAATGGTCCGTTTTCAAATGTTTTATTTTTGAACGTCAGTTCACATTTGTAGGTGGATCATCAGTGTTAGAGCTAAAATTAGCATGTTTAAAGTGATTTTCATGCTTCCAGGGGCCCAAAACACAAGATTTATGGAATGGTTAAAAGTGCATGAAAATGGCCAATTTACTCACTCTGAGTACTCAAAAAGGGTTTCTTCACCCCGGGAAGTTAATTAAATACCATTTGGAGGCATTTAATGTTCGAGCAAAAACGGCTAATTTTCGACAAAAGAGATAACACCCCCCCATTACGTCATGCTTCAGAAATGTGGAAAATGGTCCGTTTTCAAATGTTTTATTTTTGAACGTCAGTTCACATTTGTAGGTGGATCATCAGTGTTAGAGCTAAAATTAGCATGTTTAAAGTGATTTTCATGCTTCCAGGGGCCCAAAACACAAGATTTATGGAATGGTTAAAAGTGCATGAAAATGACCAATTTACTCACTCTGAGTACTCAAAAAGGGTTTCTTCACCCCGGGAAGTTAATTAAATACCATTTGGAGGCATTTAATGTTCAAGCAAAAACGGCTGATTTTCGACAAAAGAGATAACACCCCCCCATTACGTCATGCTTCAGAAATGTGGAAAATGGTCCGTTTTCAAATGTTTTATTTTTGAACGTCAGTTCACATTTGTAGGTGGATCATCAGTGTTAGAGCTAAAATTAGCATGTTTAAAGTGATTTTCATGCTTCCAGGGGCCCAAAACACAAGATTTATGGAATGGTTAAAAGTGCATGAAAATGGGCAATTTACTCACTCTGAGTTCTCAAAAAGGGTTTCTTCACCCCGGGAAGTTAATTAAATACCATTTGGAGGCATTTAATGTTCGAGCAAAAACGGCTGATTTTCGACAAAAGAGATAACACCCCCATTACGTCATGCTTCAGAAATGTGGAAAATGGTCCGTTTTTAAATGTTTTATTTTTGAACGTCAGTTCACATTTGAAGGTGGATCATCAGTGTTAGAGCTAAAATTAGCATGTTTAAAGTGATTTTCATGCTTCCAGGGGCTCGGGAAGTTAATTAAATACCATTTGAAGGCATTTAATGTTCGAGCAAAAACGGCTGATTTTCGACAAAAGAGATAACACCCCCCCATTACGTCATGCTTCAGAAATGTGGAAAATGGTCCGTTTTCAAATGTTTTATTTTTGAACGTCAGTTCACATTTGTAGGTGGATCATCAGTGTTAGAGCTAAAATTAGCATGTTTAAAGTGATTTTCATGCTTCCAGGGGCCCAAAACACAAGATTTATGGAATGGTTAAAAGTGCATGAAAATGGCCAATTTACTCACTCTGAGTTCTCAAAAAGGGTTTCTTCACCCCGGGAAGTTAATTAAATACCATTTGGAGGCATTTAATGTTCGAGCAAAAACGGCTGATTTTCGACAAAAGAGATAACACCCCCCCATTACGTCATGCTTCAGAAATGTGGAAAATGGTCCGTTTTCAAATGTTTTATTTTTGAACGTCAGTTCACATTTGTAGGTGGATCATCAGTGTTAGAGCTAAAATTAGCATGTTTAAAGTGATTTTCATGCTTCCAGGGGCTCGGGAAGTTAATTAAATACCTTTTGGAGGCATTTAATGTTCGAGAAAAAACGGCTGATTTTCGACAAAAGAGATAACACCCCCCCCATTACGTCATGCTTCAGAAATTTGGAAAATGGTCCGTTTTCAAATGTTTTATTTTTGAACGTCAGTTCACATTTGTAGGTGGATCATCAGTGTTAGAGCTAAAATTAGCATGTTTAAAGTGATTTTCATGCTTCCAGGGGCCCAAAACACAAGATTTATGGAATGGTTAAAAGTGCATGAAAATGGCCAATTTACTCACTCTGAGTACTCAAAAAGGGTTTCTTCACCCCGGGAAGTTAATTAAATACCATTTGGAGGCATTTAATGTTCGAGCAAAAACGGCTGATTTTCGAAAAAGAGATAACACCCCCCCATTACGTCATGCTTCAGAAATGTGGAAAATGGTCCGTTTTCAAATGTTTTATTTTTTAACGTTAGTTCACATTTGTAGGTGGATCATCAGTGTTAGAGCTAAAATTAGCATGTTTAAAGTGATTTTCATGCTTCCAGGGGCCCAAAACACAAGATTTATGGAATGGTTAAAAGTGCATGAAAATGGCCAATTTACTCACTCTGAGTTCTCAAAAAGGGTTTCTTCACCCCGGGAAGTTAATTAAATACCATTTGGAGGCATTTAATGTTCGAGCAAAAACGGCTGATTTTCGACAAAAGAGATAACACCCCCCCATTACGTCATGCTTCAGAAATGTGGAAAATGGTCCGTTTTCAAATGTTTTATTTTTGAACGTCAGTTCACATTTGTAGGTGGATCATCAGTGTTAGAGCTAAAATTAGCATGTTTAAAGTGATTTTCATGCTTCCAGGGGCCCAAAACACAAGATTTATGGAATGGTTAAAAGTGCATGAAAATGACCAATTTACTCACTCTGAGTACTCAAAAAGGGTTTCTTCACCCCGGGAAGTTAATTAAATACCATTTGGAGGCATTTAATGTTCGAGCAAAAACGGCTGATTTTCGACAAAAGAGATAACACCCCCCCATTACGTCATGCTTCAGAAATGTGGAAAATGGTCCGTTTTCAAATGTTTTATTTTTGAACGTCAGTTCACATTTGTAGGTGGATCATCAGTGTTAGAGCTAAAATTAGCATGTTTAAAGTGATTTTCATGCTTCCAGGGGCCCAAAACACAAGATTTATGGAATGGTTAAAAGTGCATGAAAATGGCCAATTTACTCACTCTGAGTACTCAAAAAGGGTTTCTTCACCCCGGGAAGTTAATTAAATACCATTTGGAGGCATTTAATGTTCGAGCAAAAACGGCTGATTTTCGACAAAAGAGATAACACCCCCCCATTACGTCATGCTTCAGAAATGTGGAAAATGGTCCGTTTTCAAATGTTTTATTTTTGAACGTCAGTTCACATTTGTAGGTGGATCATCAGTGTTAGAGCTAAAATTAGCATGTTTAAAGTGATTTTCATGCTTCCAGGGGCCCAAAACACAAGATTTATGGAATGGTTAAAAGTGCATGAAAATGGCCAATTTACTCACTCTGAGTTCTCAAAAAGGGTTTCTTCACCCCGGGAAGTTAATTAAATACCATTTGGAGGCATTTAATGTTCGAGCAAAAACGGCTGATTTTCGACAAAAGAGATAACACCCCCCCCATTTCGTCATGCTTCAGAAATGTGGAAAATGGTCAGTTTTTAAATGTTTTATTTTTGAACGTCAGTTCACATTTGTAGGTGGATCATCAGTGTTAGAGCTAAAATTAGCATGTTTAAAGTGATTTTCATGCTTCCAGGGGCTCGGGAAGTTAATTAAATACCATTTGGAGGCATTTAATGTTCGAGCAAAAACGGCTGATTTTCGACAAAAGAGATAACACCCCCCATTACGTCATGCTTCAGAAATGTGGAAAATGGTCCGTTTTCAAATGTTTTATTTTTGAACGTCAGTTCACATTTGTAGGTGGATCATCAGTGTTAGAGCTAAAATTAGCATGTTTAAAGTGATTTTCATGCTTCCAGGGGCCCAAAACACAAGATTTATGGAATGGTTAAAAGTGCATGAAAATGGCCAATTTACTCACTCTGAGTTCTCAAAAGGGGTTTCTTCACCCCGGGAAGTTAATTAAATACCATTTGGAGGCATTTAATGTTCGAGCAAAAACGGCTGATTTTCGACAAAAGAGATAACACCCCCCCATTACGTCATGCTTCAGAAATGTGGAAAATGGTCCGTTTTCAAATGTTTTATTTTTGAACGTCAGTTCACATTTGTAGGTGGATCATCAGTGTTAGAGCTAAAATTAGCATGTTTAAAGTGATTTTCATGCTTCCAGGGGCTCGGGAAGTTAATTAAATACCATTTGGAGGCATTTAATGTTCGAGCAAAAACGGCTGATTTTCGACAAAAGAGAAAACACCCCCCCATTACGTCATGCTTCAGAAATGTGGAAAATGGTCCGTTTTCAAATGTTTTATTTTTGAACGTCAGTTCACATTTGTAGGTGGATCATCAGTGTTAGAGCTAAAATTAGCATGTTTAAAGTGATTTTCATGCTTCCAGGGGCTCGGGAAGTTAATTAAATACCATTTGGAGGCATTTAATGTTCGAGCAAAAACGGCTGATTTTCGACAAAAGAGATAACACCCCCCCATTACGTCATGCTTCAGAAATGTGGAAAATGGTCCGTTTTCAAATGTTTTATTTTTGAACGTCAGTTCACATTTGTAGGTGGATCATCAGTGTTAGAGCTAAAATTAGCATGTTTAAAGTGATTTTCATGCTTCCAGGGGCCCAAAACACAAGATTTATGGAATGGTTAAAAGTGCATGAAAATGGCTAATTTACTCACTCTGAGTTCTCAAAAAGGGTTTCTTCACCCCGGGAAGTTAATTAAATACCATTTGGAGGCATTTAATGTTCGAGCAAAAACGGCTGATTTTCGACAAAAGAGATAACACCCCCCCATTACGTCATGCTTCAGAAATGTGGAAAATGGTCCGCTTTCAAATGTTTTATTTTTGAACGTCAGTTCACATTTGTAGGTGGATCATCAGTGTTAGAGCTAAAATTAGCATGTTTAAAGTGATTTTCATGCTTCCAGGGGCTCGGGAAGTGAAATAAATACCATTTGGAGGCATTTAATGTTCGAGCAAAAACGGCTGATTTTCGACAAAAGAGATAACACCCCCCCATTACGTCATGCTTCAGAAATGTGGAAAATGGTCCGTTTTCAAATGTTTTATTTTTGAACGTCAGTTCACATTTGTAGGTGGATCATCAGTGTTAGAGCTAAAATTAGCATGTTTAAAGTGATTTTCATGCTTCCAGGGGCTCGGGAAGTTAATTAAATACCATTTGGAGGCATTTAATGTTCGAGAAAAAACGGCTGATTTTCGACAAAAGAGATAACACCCCCCCATTACGTCATGCTTCAGAAATTTGGAAAATGGTCCGTTTTCAAATGTTTTATTTTTGAACGTCAGTTCACATTTGTAGGTGGATCATCAGTGTTAGAGCTAAAATTAGCATGTTTAAAGTGATTTTCATGCTTCCAGGGGCCCAAAACACAAGATTTATGGAATGGTTAAAAGTGCATGAAAATGGCCAATTTACTCACTCTGAGTACTCAAAAAGGGTTTCTTCACCCCGGGAAGTTAATTAAATACCATTTGGAGGCATTTAATGTTCGAGCAAAAACGGCTAATTTTCGACAAAAGAGATAACACCCCCCCATTACGTCATGCTTCAGAAATGTGGAAAATGGTCCGTTTTCAAATGTTTTATTTTTGAACGTCAGTTCACATTTGTAGGTGGATCATCAGTGTTAGAGCTAAAATTAGCATGTTTAAAGTGATTTTCATGCTTCCAGGGGCCCAAAACACAAGATTTATGGAATGGTTAAAAGTGCATGAAAATGACCAATTTACTCACTCTGAGTACTCAAAAAGGGTTTCTTCACCCCGGGAAGTTAATTAAATACCATTTGGAGGCATTTAATGTTCAAGCAAAAACGGCTGATTTTCGACAAAAGAGATAACACCCCCCCATTACGTCATGCTTCAGAAATGTGGAAAATGGTCCGTTTTCAAATGTTTTATTTTTGAACGTCAGTTCACATTTGTAGGTGGATCATCAGTGTTAGAGCTAAAATTAGCATGTTTAAAGTGATTTTCATGCTTCCAGGGGCCCAAAACACAAGATTTATGGAATGGTTAAAAGTGCATGAAAATGGGCAATTTACTCACTCTGAGTTCTCAAAAAGGGTTTCTTCACCCCGGGAAGTTAATTAAATACCATTTGGAGGCATTTAATGTTCGAGCAAAAACGGCTGATTTTCGACAAAAGAGATAACACCCCCCATTACGTCATGCTTCAGAAATGTGGAAAATGGTCCGTTTTTAAATGTTTTATTTTTGAACGTCAGTTCACATTTGAAGGTGGATCATCAGTGTTAGAGCTAAAATTAGCATGTTTAAAGTGATTTTCATGCTTCCAGGGGCTCGGGAAGTTAATTAAATACCATTTGGAGGCATTTAATGTTCGAGCAAAAACGGCTGATTTTCGACAAAAGAGATAACACCCCCCCATTACGTCATGCTTCAGAAATGTGGAAAATGGTCCGTTTTCAAATGTTTTATTTTTGAACGTCAGTTCACATTTGTAGGTGGATCATCAGTGTTAGAGCTAAAATTAGCATGTTTAAAGTGATTTTCATGCTTCCAGGGGCCCAAAACACAAGATTTATGGAATGGTTAAAAGTGCATGAAAATGGCCAATTTACTCACTCTGAGTTCTCAAAAAGGGTTTCTTCACCCCGGGAAGTTAATTAAATACCATTTGGAGGCATTTAATGTTCGAGCAAAAACGGCTGATTTTCGACAAAAGAGATAACACCCCCCCATTACGTCATGCTTCAGAAATGTGGAAAATGGTCCGTTTTCAAATGTTTTATTTTTGAACGTCAGTTCACATTTGTAGGTGGATCATCAGTGTTAGAGCTAAAATTAGCATGTTTAAAGTGATTTTCATGCTTCCAGGGGCTCGGGAAGTTAATTAAATACCTTTTGGAGGCATTTAATGTTCGAGAAAAAACGGCTGATTTTCGACAAAAGAGATAACACCCCCCCCATTACGTCATGCTTCAGAAATTTGGAAAATGGTCCGTTTTCAAATGTTTTATTTTTGAACGTCAGTTCACATTTGTAGGTGGATCATCAGTGTTAGAGCTAAAATTAGCATGTTTAAAGTGATTTTCATGCTTCCAGGGGCCCAAAACACAAGATTTATGGAATGGTTAAAAGTGCATGAAAATGGCCAATTTACTCACTCTGAGTACTCAAAAAGGGTTTCTTCACCCCGGGAAGTTAATTAAATACCATTTGGAGGCATTTAATGTTCGAGCAAAAACGGCTGATTTTCGAAAAAGAGATAACACCCCCCCATTACGTCATGCTTCAGAAATGTGGAAAATGGTCCGTTTTCAAATGTTTTATTTTTTAACGTTAGTTCACATTTGTAGGTGGATCATCAGTGTTAGAGCTAAAATTAGCATGTTTAAAGTGATTTTCATGCTTCCAGGGGCCCAAAACACAAGATTTATGGAATGGTTAAAAGTGCATGAAAATGGCCAATTTACTCACTCTGAGTTCTCAAAAAGGGTTTCTTCACCCCGGGAAGTTAATTAAATACCATTTGGAGGCATTTAATGTTCGAGCAAAAACGGCTGATTTTCGACAAAAGAGATAACACCCCCCCATTACGTCATGCTTCAGAAATGTGGAAAATGGTCCGTTTTCAAATGTTTTATTTTTGAACGTCAGTTCACATTTGTAGGTGGATCATCAGTGTTAGAGCTAAAATTAGCATGTTTAAAGTGATTTTCATGCTTCCAGGGGCCCAAAACACAAGATTTATGGAATGGTTAAAAGTGCATGAAAATGACCAATTTACTCACTCTGAGTACTCAAAAAGGGTTTCTTCACCCCGGGAAGTTAATTAAATACCATTTGGAGGCATTTAATGTTCGAGCAAAAACGGCTGATTTTCGACAAAAGAGATAACACCCCCCCATTACGTCATGCTTCAGAAATGTGGAAAATGGTCCGTTTTCAAATGTTTTATTTTTGAACGTCAGTTCACATTTGTAGGTGGATCATCAGTGTTAGAGCTAAAATTAGCATGTTTAAAGTGATTTTCATGCTTCCAGGGGCCCAAAACACAAGATTTATGGAATGGTTAAAAGTGCATGAAAATGACCAATTTACTCACTCTGAGTACTCAAAAAGGGTTTCTTCACCCCGGGAAGTTAATTAAATACCATTTGGAGGCATTTAATGTTCAAGCAAAAACGGCTGATTTTCGACAAAAGAGATAACACCCCCCCATTACGTCATGCTTCAGAAATGTGGAAAATGGTCCGTTTTCAAATGTTTTATTTTTGAACGTCAGTTCACATTTGTAGGTGGATCATCAGTGTTAGAGCTAAAATTAGCATGTTTAAAGTGATTTTCATGCTTCCAGGGGCCCAAAACACAAGATTTATGGAATGGTTAAAAGTGCATGAAAATGGGCAATTTACTCACTCTGAGTTCTCAAAAAGGGTTTCTTCACCCCGGGAAGTTAATTAAATACCATTTGGAGGCATTTAATGTTCGAGCAAAAACGGCTGATTTTCGACAAAAGAGATAACACCCCCCCATTACGTCATGCTTCAGAAATGTGGAAAATGGTCCGTTTTCAAATGTTTTATTTTTGAACGTCAGTTCACATTTGTAGGTGGATCATCAGTGTTAGAGCTAAAATTAGCATGTTTGAAGTGATTTTCATGCTTCCAGGGGCTCGGGAAGTTAATTAAATACCATTTGGAGGCATTTAATGTTCGAGCAAAAACGGCTGATTTTCGACAAAAGAGATAACACCCCCCCATTACGTCATGCTTCAGAAATGTGGAAAATGGTCCGTTTTCAAATGTTTTATTTTTGAACGTCAGTTCACATTTGTAGGTGGATCATCAGTGTTAGAGCTAAAATTAGCATGTTTAAAGTGATTTTCATGCTTCCAGGGGCTCGGGAAGTGAAATAAATACCATTTGGAGGCATTTAATGTTCGAGCAAAAACGGCTGATTTTCGACAAAAGAGATAACACCCCCCCATTACGTCATGCTTCAGAAATGTGGAAAATGGTCCGTTTTCAAATGTTTTATTTTTGAACGTCAGTTCACATTTGTAGGTGGATCATCAGTGTTAGAGCTAAAATTAGCATGTTTAAAGTGATTTTCATGCTTCCAGGGGCTCGGGAAGTTAATTAAATACCTTTTGGAGGCATTTAATGTTCGAGAAAAAACGGCTGATTTTCGACAAAATAGATAACACCCCCCCATTACGTCATGCTTCAGAAATTTGGAAAATGGTCCGTTTTCAAATGTTTTATTTTTGAACGTCAGTTCACATTTGTAGGTGGATCATCAGTGTTAGAGCTAAAATTAGCATGTTTAAAGTGATTTTCATGCTTCCAGGGGCCCAAAACACAAGATTTATGGAATGGTTAAAAGTGCATGAAAATGGCCAATTTACTCACTCTGAGTACTCAAAAAGGGTTTCTTCACCCCGGGAAGTTAATTAAATACCATTTGGAGGCATTTAATGTTCGAGCAAAAACGGCTGATTTTCGACAAAAGAGATAACACCCCCCCATTACGTCATGCTTCAGAAATGTGGAAAATGGTCCGTTTTCAAATGTTTTATTTTTTAACGTTAGTTCACATTTGTAGGTGGATCATCAGTGTTAGAGCTAAAATTAGCATGTTTAAAGTGATTTTCATGCTTCCAGGGGCCCAAAACACAAGATTTATGGAATGGTTAAAAGTGCATGAAAATGGCCAATTTACTCACTCTGAGTTCTCAAAAAGGGTTTCTTCACCCCGGGAAGTTAATTAAATACCATTTGGAGGCATTTAATGTTCGAGCAAAAACGGCTGATTTTCGACAAAAGAGATAACACCCCCCCATTACGTCATGCTTCAGAAATGTGGAAAATGGTCCGTTTTCAAATGTTTTATTTTTGAACGTCAGTTCACATTTGTAGGTGGATCATCAGTGTTAGAGCTAAAATTAGCATGTTTAAAGTGATTTTCATGCTTCCAGGGGCTCGGGAAGTTAATTAAATACCATTTGGAGGCATTTAATGTTCGAGCAAAAACGGCTGATTTTCGACAAAAGAGATAACACCCCCCATTACGTCATGCTTCAGAAATGTGGAAAATGGTCCGTTTTCAAATGTTTTATTTTTGAACGTCAGTTCACATTTGTAGGTGGATCATCAGTGTTAGAGCTAAAATTAGCATGTTTAAAGTGATTTTCATGCTTCCAGGGGCCCAAAACACAAGATTTATGGAATGGTTAAAAGTGCATGAAAATGGCCAATTTACTCACTCTGAGTACTCAAAAAGGGTTTCTTCACCCCGGGAAGTTAATTAAATACCATTTGGAGGCATTTAATGTTCGAGCAAAAACGGCTGATTTTCGACAAAAGAGATAACACCCCCCCATTACGTCATGCTTCAGAAATGTGGAAAATGGTCCGTTTTCAAATGTTTTATTTTTGAACGTCAGTTCACATTTGTAGGTGGATCATCAGTGTTAGAGCTAAAATTAGCATGTTTAAAGTGATTTTCATGCTTCCAGGGGCCCAAAACACAAGATTTATGGAATGGTTAAAAGTGCATGAAAATGGCCAATTTACTCACTCTGAGTTCTCAAAAAGGGTTTCTTCACCCCGGGAAGTTAATTAAATACCATTTGGAGGCATTTAATGTTCGAGCAAAAACGGCTGATTTTCGACAAAAGAGATAACACCCCCCCCATTTCGTCATGCTTCAGAAATGTGGAAAATGGTCAGTTTTTAAATGTTTTATTTTTGAACGTCAGTTCACATTTGTAGGTGGATCATCAGTGTTAGAGCTAAAATTAGCATGTTTAAAGTGATTTTCATGCTTCCAGGGGCTCGGGAAGTTAATTAAATACCATTTGGAGGCATTTAATGTTCGAGCAAAAACGGCTGATTTTCGACAAAAGAGATAACACCCCCCATTACGTCATGCTTCAGAAATGTGGAAAATGGTCCGTTTTCAAATGTTTTATTTTTGAACGTCAGTTCACATTTGTAGGTGGATCATCAGTGTTAGAGCTAAAATTAGCATGTATAAAGTGATTTTCATGCTTCCAGGGGCCCAAAACACAAGATTTATGGAATGGTTAAAAGTGCATGAAAATGGCCAATTTACTCACTCTGAGTTCTCAAAAGGGGTTTCTTCACCCCGGGAAGTTAATTAAATACCATTTGGAGGCATTTAATGTTCGAGCAAAAACGGCTGATTTTCGACAAAAGAGATAACACCCCCCCATTACGTCATGCTTCAGAAATGTGGAAAATGGTCCGTTTTCAAATGTTTTATTTTTGAACGTCAGTTCACATTTGTAGGTGGATCATCAGTGTTAGAGCTAAAATTAGCATGTTTAAAGTGATTTTCATGCTTCCAGGGGCTCGGGAAGTTAATTAAATACCATTTGGAGGCATTTAATGTTCGAGCAAAAACGGCTGATTTTCGACAAAAGAGAAAACACCCCCCCATTACGTCATGCTTCAGAAATGTGGAAAATGGTCCGGTTTCAAATGTTTTATTTTTGAACGTCAGTTCACATTTGTAGGTGGATCATCAGTGTTAGAGCTAAAATTAGCATGTTTAAAGTGATTTTCATGCTTCCAGGGGCTCGGGAAGTTAATTAAATACCATTTGGAGGCATTTAATGTTCGAGCAAAAACGGCTGATTTTCGACAAAAGAGATAACACCCCCCCATTACGTCATGCTTCAGAAATGTGGAAAATGGTCCGTTTTCAAATGTTTTATTTTTGAACGTCAGTTCACATTTGTAGGTGGATCATCAGTGTTAGAGCTAAAATTAGCATGTTTAAAGTGATTTTCATGCTTCCAGGGGCCCAAAACACAAGATTTATGGAATGGTTAAAAGTGCATGAAAATGGCCAATTTACTCACTCTGAGTTCTCAAAAAGGGTTTCTTCACCCCGGGAAGTTAATTAAATACCATTTGGAGGCATTTAATGTTCGAGCAAAAACGGCTGATTTTCGACAAAAGAGATAACACCCCCCCATTACGTCATGCTTCAGAAATGTGGAAAATGGTCCGTTTTCAAATGTTTTATTTTTGAACGTCAGTTCACATTTGTAGGTGGATCATCAGTGTTAGAGCTAAAATTAGCATGTTTAAAGTGATTTTCATGCTTCCAGGGGCTCGGGAAGTGAAATAAATACCATTTGGAGGCATTTAATGTTCGAGCAAAAACGGCTGATTTTCGACAAAAGAGATAACACCCCCCCATTACGTCATGCTTCAGAAATGTGGAAAATGGTCCGTTTTCAAATGTTTTATTTTTGAACGTCAGTTCACATTTGTAGGTGGATCATCAGTGTTAGAGCTAAAATTAGCATGTTTAAAGTGATTTTCATGCTTCCAGGGGCTCGGGAAGTTAATTAAATACCATTTGGAGGCATTTAATGTTCGAGAAAAAACGGCTGATTTTCGACAAAAGAGATAACACCCCCCCATTACGTCATGCTTCAGAAATTTGGAAAATGGTCCGTTTTCAAATGTTTTATTTTTGAACGTCAGTTCACATTTGTAGGTGGATCATCAGTGTTAGAGCTAAAATTAGCATGTTTAAAGTGATTTTCATGCTTCCAGGGGCCCAAAACACAAGATTTATGGAATGGTTAAAAGTGCATGAAAATGGCCAATTTACTCACTCTGAGTACTCAAAAAGGGTTTCTTCACCCCGGGAAGTTAATTAAATACCATTTGGAGGCATTTAATGTTCGAGCAAAAACGGCTAATTTTCGACAAAAGAGATAACACCCCCCCATTACGTCATGCTTCAAAAATGTGGAAAATGGTCCGTTTTCAAATGTTTTATTTTTGAACGTCAGTTCACATTTGTAGGTGGATCATCAGTGTTAGAGCTAAAATTAGCATGTTTAAAGTGATTTTCATGCTTCCAGGGGCCCAAAACACAAGATTTATGGAATGGTTAAAAGTGCATGAAAATGACCAATTTACTCACTCTGAGTACTCAAAAAGGGTTTCTTCACCCCGGGAAGTTAATTAAATACCATTTGGAGGCATTTAATGTTCAAGCAAAAACGGCTGATTTTCGACAAAAGAGATAACACCCCCCCATTACGCCATGCTTCAGAAATGTGGAAAATGGTCCGTTTTCAAATGTTTTATTTTTGAACGTCAGTTCACATTTGTAGGTGGATCATCAGTGTTAGAGCTAAAATTAGCATGTTTAAAGTGATTTTCATGCTTCCAGGGGCCCAAAACACAAGATTTATGGAATGGTTAAAAGTGCATGAAAATGGGCAATTTACTCACTCTGAGTTCTCAAAAAGGGTTTCTTCACCCCGGGAAGTTAATTAAATACCATTTGGAGGCATTTAATGTTCGAGCAAAAACGGCTGATTTTCGACAAAAGAGATAACACCCCCCATTACGTCATGCTTCAGAAATGTGGAAAATGGTCCGTTTTTAAATGTTTTATTTTTGAACGTCAGTTCACATTTGTAGGTGGATCATCAGTGTTAGAGCTAAAATTAGCATGTTTAAAGTGATTTTCATGCTTCCAGGGGCTCGGGAAGTTAATTAAATACCATTTGGAGGCATTTAATGTTCGAGCAAAAACGGCTGATTTTCGACAAAAGAGATAACACCCCCCCATTACGTCATGCTTCAGAAATGTGGAAAATGGTCCGTTTTCAAATGTTTTATTTTTGAACGTCAGTTCACATTTGTAGGTGGATCATCAGTGTTAGAGCTAAAATTAGCATGTTTAAAGTGATTTTCATGCTTCCAGGGGCCCAAAACACAAGATTTATGGAATGGTTAAAAGTGCATGAAAATGGCCAATTTACTCACTCTGAGTTCTCAAAAAGGGTTTCTTCACCCCGGGAAGTTAATTAAATACCATTTGGAGGCATTTAATGTTCGAGCAAAAACGGCTGATTTTCGACAAAAGAGATAACACCCCCCCATTACGTCATGCTTCAGAAATGTGGAAAATGGTCCGTTTTCAAATGTTTTATTTTTGAACGTCAGTTCACATTTGTAGGTGGATCATCAGTGTTAGAGCTAAAATTAGCATGTTTAAAGTGATTTTCATGCTTCCAGGGGCTCGGGAAGTTAATGAAATACCTTTTGGAGGCATTTAATGTTCGAGAAAAAACGGCTGATTTTCGACAAAAGAGATAACACCCCCCCCATTACGTCATGCTTCAGAAATTTGGAAAATGGTCCGTTTTCAAATATTTTATTTTTGAACGTCAGTTCACATTTGTAGGTGGATCATCAGTGTTAGAGCTAAAATTAGCATGTTTAAAGTGATTTTCATGCTTCCAGGGGCCCAAAACACAAGATTTATGGAATGGTTAAAAGTGCATGAAAATGGCCAATTTACTCACTCTGAGTTCTCAAAAAGGGTTTCTTCACCCCGGGAAGTTAATTAAATACCATTTGGAGGCATTTAATGTTCGAGCAAAAACGGCTGATTTTCGACAAAAGAGATAACACCCCCCCATTACGTCATGCTTCAGAAATGTGGAAAATGGTCCGTTTTCAAATGTTTTATTTTTGAACGTCAGTTCACATTTGTAGGTGGATCATCAGTGTTAGAGCTAAAATTAGCATGTTTAAAGTGATTTTCATGCTTCCAGGGGCCCAAAACACAAGATTTATGGAATGGTTAAAAGTGCATGAAAATGACCAATTTACTCACTCTGAGTACTCAAAAAGGGTTTCTTCACCCCGGGAAGTTAATTAAATACCATTTGGAGGCATTTAATGTTCGAGCAAAAACGGCTGATTTTCGACAAAAGAGATAACACCCCCCCATTACGTCATGCTTCAGAAATGTGGAAAATGGTCCGTTTTCAAATGTTTTATTTTTGAACGTCAGTTCACATTTGTAGGTGGATCATCAGTGTTAGAGCTAAAATTAGCATGTTTAAAGTGATTTTCATGCTTCCAGGGGCCCAAAACACAAGATTTATGGAATGGTTAAAAGTGCATGAAAATGACCAATTTACTCACTCTGAGTACTCAAAAAGGGTTTCTTCACCCCGGGAAGTTAATTAAATACCATTTGGAGGCATTTAATGTTCAAGCAAAAACGGCTGATTTTCGACAAAAGAGATAACACCCCCCCATTACGTCATGCTTCAGAAATGTGGAAAATGGTCCGTTTTCAAATGTTTTATTTTTGAACGTCAGTTCACATTTGTAGGTGGATCATCAGTGTTAGAGCTAAAATTAGCATGTTTAAAGTGATTTTCATGCTTCCAGGGGCCCAAAACACAAGATTTATGGAATGGTTAAAAGTGCATGAAAATGGGCAATTTACTCACTCTGAGTTCTCAAAAAGGGTTTCTTCACCCCGGGAAGTTAATTAAATACCATTTGGAGGCATTTAATGTTCGAGCAAAAACGGCTGATTTTCGACAAAAGAGATAACACCCCCCATTACGTCATGCTTCAGAAATGTGGAAAATGGTCAGTTTTTAAATGTTTTATTTTTGAACGTCAGTTCACATTTGTAGGTGGATCATCAGTGTTAGAGCTAAAATTAGCATGTTTAAAGTGATTTTCATGCTTCCAGGGGCTCGGGAAGTTAATTAAATACCATTTGGAGGCATTTAATGTTCGAGCAAAAACGGCTGATTTTCGACAAAAGAGATAACACCCCCCCATTACGTCATGCTTCAGAAATGTGGAAAATGGTCCGTTTTCAAATGTTTTATTTTTGAACGTCAGTTCACATTTGTAGGTGGATCATCAGTGTTAGAGCTAAAATTAGCATGTTTAAAGTGATTTTCATGCTTCCAGGGGCCCAAAACACAAGATTTATGGAATGGTTAAAAGTGCATGAAAATGGCCAATTTACTCACTCTGAGTACTCAAAAAGGGTTTCTTCACCCCGGGAAGTTAATTAAATACCATTTGGAGGCATTTAATGTTCGAGCAAAAACGGCTGATTTTCGACAAAAGAGATAACACCCCCCCATTACGTCATGCTTCAGAAATGTGGAAAATGGTCCGTTTTCAAATGTTTTATTTTTGAACGTCAGTTCACATTTGTAGGTGGATCATCAGTGTTAGAGCTAAAATTAGCATGTTTAAAGTGATTTTCATGCTTCCAGGGGCCCAAAACACAAGATTTATGGAATGGTTAAAAGTGCATGAAAATGGCCAATTTACTCACTCTGAGTTCTCAAAAAGGGTTTCTTCACCCCGGGAAGTTAATTAAATACCATTTGGAGGCATTTAATGTTCGAGCAAAAACGGCTGATTTTCGACAAAAGAGATAACACCCCCCCCATTTCGTCATGCTTCAGAAATGTGGAAAATGGTCAGTTTTTAAATGTTTTATTTTTGAACGTCAGTTCACATTTGTAGGTGGATCATCAGTGTTAGAGCTAAAATTAGCATGTTTAAAGTGATTTTCATGCTTGCAGGGGCTCGGGAAGTTAATTAAATACCATTTGGAGGCATTTAATGTTCGAGCAAAAACGGCTGATTTTCGACAAAAGAGATAACACCCCCCATTACGTCATGCTTCAGAAATGTGGAAAATGGTCCGTTTTCAAATGTTTTATTTTTGAACGTCAGTTCACATTTGTAGGTGGATCATCAGTGTTAGAGCTAAAATTAGCATGTTTAAAGTGATTTTCATGCTTCCAGGGGCCCAAAACACAAGATTTATGGAATGGTTAAAAGTGCATGAAAATGGCCAATTTACTCACTCTGAGTTCTCAAAAGGGGTTTCTTCACCCCGGGAAGTTAATTAAATACCATTTGGAGGCATTTAATGTTCGAGCAAAAACGGCTGATTTTCGACAAAAGAGATAACACCCCCCCATTACGTCATGCTTCAGAAATGTGGAAAATGGTCCGTTTTCAAATGTTTTATTTTTGAACGTCAGTTCACATTTGTAGGTGGATCATCAGTGTTAGAGCTAAAATTAGCATGTTTAAAGTGATTTTCATGCTTCCAGGGGCTCGGGAAGTTAATTAAATACCATTTGGAGGCATTTAATGTTCGAGCAAAAACGGCTGATTTTCGACAAAAGAGAAAACACCCCCCCATTACGTCATGCTTCAGAAATGTGGAAAATGGTCCGTTTTCAAATGTTTTATTTTTGAACGTCAGTTCACATTTGTAGGTGGATCATCAGTGTTAGAGCTAAAATTAGCATGTTTAAAGTGATTTTCATGCTTCCAGGGGCTCGGGAAGTTAATTAAATACCATTTGGAGGCATTTAATGTTCGAGCAAAAACGGCTGATATTCGACAAAAGAGATAACACCCCCCCATTACGTCATGCTTCAGAAATGTGGAAAATGGTCCGTTTTCAAATGTTTTATTTTTGAACGTCAGTTCACATTTGTAGGTGGATCATCAGTGTTAGAGCTAAAATTAGCATGTTTAAAGTGATTTTCATGCTTCCAGGGGCCCAAAACACAAGATTTATGGAATGGTTAAAAGTGCATGAAAATGGCCAATTTACTCACTCTGAGTTCTCAAAAAGGGTTTCTTCACCCCGGGAAGTTAATTAAATACCATTTGGAGGCATTTAATGTTCGAGCAAAAACGGCTGATTTTCGACAAAAGAGATAACACCCCCCCATTACGTCATGCTTCAGAAATGTGGAAAATGGTCCGTTTTCAAATGTTTTATTTTTGAACGTCAGTTCACATTTGTAGGTGGATCATCAGTGTTAGAGCTAAAATTAGCATGTTTAAAGTGATTTTCATGCTTCCAGGGGCTCGGGAAGTGAAATAAATACCATTTGGAGGCATTTAATGTTCGAGCAAAAACGGCTGATTTTCGACAAAAGAGATAACACCCCCCCATTACGTCATGCTTCAGAAATGTGGAAAATGGTCCGTTTTCAAATGTTTTATTTTTGAACGTCAGTTCACATTTGTAGGTGGATCATCAGTGTTAGAGCTAAAATTAGCATGTTTAAAGTGATTTTCATGCTTCCAGGGGCTCGGGAAGTTAATTAAATACCATTTGGAGGCATTTAATGTTCGAGAAAAAACGGCTGATTTTCGACAAAAGAGATAACACCCCCCCATTACGTCATGCTTCAGAAATTTGGAAAATGGTCCGTTTTCAAATGTTTTATTTTTGAACGTCAGTTCACATTTGTAGGTGGATCATCAGTGTTAGAGCTAAAATTAGCATGTTTAAAGTGATTTTCATGCTTCCAGGGGCCCAAAACACAAGATTTATGGAATGGTTAAAAGTGCATGAAAATGGCCAATTTACTCACTCTGAGTACTCAAAAAGGGTTTCTTCACCCCGGGAAGTTAATTAAATACCATTTGGAGGCATTTAATGTTCGAGCAAAAACGGCTAATTTTCGACAAAAGAGATAACACCCCCCCATTACGTCATGCTTCAGAAATGTGGAAAATGGTCCGTTTTCAAATGTTTTATTTTTGAACGTCAGTTCACATTTGTAGGTGGATCATCAGTGTTAGAGCTAAAATTAGCATGTTTAAAGTGATTTTCATGCTTCCAGGGGCCCAAAACACAAGATTTATGGAATGGTTAAAAGTGCATGAAAATGACCAATTTACTCACTCTGAGTACTCAAAAAGGGTTTCTTCACCCCGGGAAGTTAATTAAATACCATTTGGAGGCATTTAATGTTCAAGCAAAAACGGCTGATTTTCGACAAAAGAGATAACACCCCCCCATTACGTCATGCTTCAGAAATGTGGAAAATGGTCCGTTTTCAAATGTTTTATTTTTGAACGTCAGTTCACATTTGTAGGTGGATCATCAGTGTTAGAGCTAAAATTAGCATGTTTAAAGTGATTTTCATGCTTCCAGGGGCCCAAAACACAAGATTTATGGAATGGTTAAAAGTGCATGAAAATGGGCAATTTACTCACTCTGAGTTCTCAAAAAGGGTTTCTTCACCCCGGGAAGTTAATTAAATACCATTTGGAGGCATTTAATGTTCGAGCAAAAACGGCTGATTTTCGACAAAAGAGATAACACCCCCCATTACGTCATGCTTCAGAAATGTGGAAAATGGTCCGTTTTTAAATGTTTTATTTTTGAACGTCAGTTCACATTTGTAGGTGGATCATCAGTGTTAGAGCTAAAATTAGCATGTTTAAAGTGATTTTCATGCTTCCAGGGGCTCGGGAAGTTAATTAAATACCATTTGGAGGCATTTAATGTTCGAGCAAAAACGGCTGATTTTCGACAAAAGAGATAACACCCCCCCATTACGTCATGCTTCAGAAATGTGGAAAATGGTCCGTTTTCAAATGTTTTATTTTTTAACGTCAGTTCACATTTGTAGGTGGATCATCAGTGTTAGAGCTAAAATTAGCATGTTTAAAGTGATTTTCATGCTTCCAGGGGCCCAAAACACAAGATTTATGGAATGGTTAAAAGTGCATGAAAATGGCCAATTTGCTCACTCTGAGTTCTCAAAAAGGGTTTCTTCACCCCGGGAAGTTAATTAAATACCATTTGGAGGCATTTAATGTTCGAGCAAAAACGGCTGATTTTCGACAAAAGAGATAACACCCCCCCATTACGTCATGCTTCAGAAATGTGGAAAATGGTCCGTTTTCAAATGTTTTATTTTTGAACGTCAGTTCACATTTGTAGGTGGATCATCAGTGTTAGAGCTAAAATTAGCATGTTTAAAGTGATTTTCATGCTTCCAGGGGCTCGGGAAGTTAATGAAATACCTTTTGGAGGCATTTAATGTTCGAGAAAAAACGGCTGATTTTCGACAAAAGAGATAACACCCCCCCCATTACGTCATGCTTCAGAAATTTGGAAAATGGTCCGTTTTCAAATGTTTTATTTTTGAACGTCAGTTCACATTTGTAGGTGGATCATCAGTGTTAGAGCTAAAATTAGCATGTTTAAAGTGATTTTCATGCTTCCAGGGGCCCAAAACACAAGATTTATGGAATGGTTAAAAGTGCATGAAAATGGCCAATTTACTCACTCTGAGTACTCAAAAAGGGTTTCTTCACCCCGGGAAGTTAATTAAATACCATTTGGAGGCATTTAATGTTCGAGCAAAAACGGCTGATTTTCGAAAAAGAGATAACACCCCCCCATTACGTCATGCTTCAGAAATGTGGAAAATGGTCCGTTTTCAAATGTTTTATTTTTTAACGTTAGTTCACATTTGTAGGTGGATCATCAGTGTTAGAGCTAAAATTAGCATGTTTAAAGTGATTTTCATGCTTCCAGGGGCCCAAAACACAAGATTTATGGAATGGTTAAAAGTGCATGAAAATGGCCAATTTACTCACTCTGAGTTCTCAAAAAGGGTTTCTTCACCCCGGGAAGTTAATTAAATACCATTTGGAGGCATTTAATGTTCGAGCAAAAACGGCTGATTTTCGACAAAAGAGATAACACCCCCCCATTACGTCATGCTTCAGAAATGTGGAAAATGGTCCGTTTTCAAATGTTTTATTTTTGAACGTCAGTTCACATTTGTAGGTGGATCATCAGTGTTAGAGCTAAAATTAGCATGTTTAAAGTGATTTTCATGCTTCCAGGGGCCCAAAACACAAGATTTATGGAATGGTTAAAAGTGCATGAAAATGACCAATTTACTCACTCTGAGTACTCAAAAAGGGTTTCTTCACCCCGGGAAGTTAATTAAATACCATTTGGAGGCATTTAATGTTCGAGCAAAAACGGCTGATTTTCGACAAAAGAGATAACACCCCCCCATTACGTCATGCTTCAGAAATGTGGAAAATGGTCCGTTTTCAAATGTTTTATTTTTGAACGTCAGTTCACATTTGTAGGTGGATCATCAGTGTTAGAGCTAAAATTAGCATGTTTAAAGTGATTTTCATGCTTCCAGGGGCCCAAAACACAAGATTTATGGAATGGTTAAAAGTGCATGAAAATGACCAATTTACTCACTCTGAGTACTCAAAAAGGGTTTCTTCACCCCGGGAAGTTAATTAAATACCATTTGGAGGCATTTAATGTTCAAGCAAAAACGGCTGATTTTCGACAAAAGAGATAACACCCCCCCATTACGTCATGCTTCAGAAATGTGGAAAATGGTCCGTTTTCAAATGTTTTATTTTTGAACGTCAGTTCACATTTGTAGGTGGATCATCAGTGTTAGAGCTAAAATTAGCATGTTTAAAGTGATTTTCACGCTTCCAGGGGCCCAAAACACAAGATTTATGGAATGGTTAAAAGTGCATGAAAATGGGCAATTTACTCACTCTGAGTTCTCAAAAAGGGTTTCTTCACCCCGGGAAGTTAATTAAATACCATTTGGAGGCATTTAATGTTCGAGCAAAAACGGCTGATTTTCGACAAAAGAGATAACACCCCCCATTACGTCATGCTTCAGAAATGTGGAAAATGGTCCGTTTTTAAATGTTTTATTTTTGAACGTCAGTTCACATTTGTAGGTGGATCATCAGTGTTAGAGCTAAAATTAGCATGTTTAAAGTGATTTTCATGCTTCCAGGGGCTCGGGAAGTTAATTAAATACCATTTGGAGGCATTTAATGTTCGAGCAAAAACGGCTGATTTTCGACAAAAGAGATAACACCCCCCCATTACGTCATGCTTCAGAAATGTGGAAAATGGTCCGTTTTCAAATGTTTTATTTTTGAACGTCAGTTCACATTTGTAGGTGGATCATCAGTGTTAGAGCTAAAATTAGCATGTTTAAAGTGATTTTCATGCTTCCAGGGGCCCAAAACACAAGATTTATGGAATGGTTAAAAGTGCATGAAAATGGCCAATTTACTCACTCTGAGTTCTCAAAAAGGGTTTCTTCACCCCGGGAAGTTAATTAAATACCATTTGGAGGCATTTAATGTTCGAGCAAAAACGGCTGATTTTCGACAAAAGAGATAACACCCCCCCATTACGTCATGCTTCAGAAATGTGGAAAATGGTCCGTTTTCAAATGTTTTATTTTTGAACGTCAGTTCACATTTGTAGGTGGATCATCAGTGTTAGAGCTAAAATTAGCATGTTTAAAGTGATTTTCATGCTTCCAGGGGCTCGGGAAGTTAATTAAATACCTTTTGGAGGCATTTAATGTTCGAGAAAAAACGGCTGATTTTCGACAAAAGAGATAACACCCCCCCCATTACGTCATGCTTCAGAAATTTGGAAAATGGTCCGTTTTCAAATGTTTTATTTTTGAACGTCAGTTCACATTTGTAGGTGGATCATCAGTGTTAGAGCTAAAATTAGCATGTTTAAAGTGATTTTCATGCTTCCAGGGGCCCAAAACACAAGATTTATGGAATGGTTAAAAGTGCATGAAAATGGCCAATTTACTCACTCTGAGTACTCAAAAAGGGTTTCTTCACCCCAGGAAGTTAATTAAATACCATTTGGAGGCATTTAATGTTCGAGCAAAAACGGCTGATTTTCGAAAAAGAGATAACACCCCCCCATTACGTCATGCTTCAGAAATGTGGAAAATGGTCCGTTTTCAAATGTTTTATTTTTTAACGTTAGTTCACATTTGTAGGTGGATCATCAGTGTTAGAGCTAAAATTAGCATGTTTAAAGTGATTTTCATGCTTCCAGGGGCCCAAAACACAAGATTTATGGAATGGTTAAAAGTGCATGAAAATGGCCAATTTACTCACTCTGAGTTCTCAAAAAGGGTTTCTTCACCCCGGGAAGTTAATTAAATACCATTTGGAGGCATTTAATGTTCGAGCAAAAACGGCTGATTTTCGACAAAAGAGATAACACCCCCCCATTACGTCATGCTTCAGAAATGTGGAAAATGGTCCGTTTTCAAATGTTTTATTTTTGAACGTCAGTTCACATTTGTAGGTGGATCATCAGTGTTAGAGCTAAAATTAGCATGTTTAAAGTGATTTTCATGCTTCCAGGGGCCCAAAACACAAGATTTATGGAATGGTTAAAAGTGCATGAAAATGACCAATTTACTCACTCTGAGTACTCAAAAAGGGTTTCTTCACCCCGGGAAGTTAATTAAATACCATTTGGAGGCATTTAATGTTCGAGCAAAAACGGCTGATTTTCGACAAAAGAGATAACACCCCCCCATTACGTCATGCTTCAGAAATGTGGAAAATGGTCCGTTTTCAAATGTTTTATTTTTGAACGTCAGTTCACATTTGTAGGTGGATCATCAGTGTTAGAGCTAAAATTAGCATGTTTAAAGTGATTTTCATGCTTCCAGGGGCCCAAAACACAAGATTTATGGAATGGTTAAAAGTGCATGAAAATGGCCAATTTACTCACTCTGAGTTCTCAAAAAGGGTTTCTTCACCCCGGGAAGTTAATTAAATACCATTTGGAGGCATTTAATGTTCGAGCAAAAACGGCTGATTTTCGACAAAAGAGATAACACCCCCCATTACGTCATGCTTCAGAAATGTGGAAAATGGTCCATTTTTAAATGTTTTATTTTTGAACGTCAGTTCACATTTGTAGGTGGATCATCAGTGTTAGAGCTAAAATTAGCATGTTTAAAGTGATTTTCATGCTTCCAGGGGCTCGGGAAGTTAATTAAATACCATTTGGAGGCATTTAATGTTCGAGCAAAAACGGCTGATTTTCGACAAAAGAGATAACACCCCCCCATTACGTCATGCTTCAGAAATGTGGAAAATGGTCCGTTTTCAAATGTTTTATTTTTGAACGTCAGTTCACATTTGTAGGTGGATCATCAGTGTTAGAGCTAAAATTAGCATGTTTAAAGTGATTTTCATGCTTCCAGGGGCCCTAAACACAAGATTTATGGAATGGTTAAAAGTGCATGAAAATGGCCAATTTACTCACTCTGAGTTCTCAAAAAGGGTTTCTTCACCCCGGGAAGTTAATTAAATACCATTTGGAGGCATTTAATGTTCGAGCAAAAACGGCTGATTTTCGACAAAAGAGATAACACCCCCCCATTACGTCATGCTTCAGAAATGAGGAAAATGGTCCGTTTTCAAAAGTTTTAGTTTTGAACGTCAGTTCACATTTGTAGGTGGATCATCAGTATTAGAGCTAAAATTAGCATGTTTAAAGTGATTTTCATGCTTACAGGGGCTCGGGAAGTTAATTAAATACCATTTGGAGGCATTTAATGTTCGAGCAAAAACGGCTGATTTTCGACAAAAGAGATAACACCCCCCCAATACGTCATGCTTCAGAAATGTGGAAAATGGTCCGTTTTCAAATGTTTTATTTTTGAACGTCAGTTCACATTTGTAGGTGGATCATCAGTGTTAGAGCTAAAATTAGCGTGTTTAAAGTGATTTTCATGCTTCCAGAGGTTTGGGAAGTTAATTAAATACCATTTGGAGGCATTTAATGTTCGAGCAAAAACGGCTGATTTTCGACAAAAGAGATAACACCCCCCCATTACGTCATGCTTCAGAAATGTGGAAAATGGTCCGTTTTCAAATGTTTTATTTTTTAACGTTAGTTCACATTTGTAGGTGGATCATCAGTGTTAGAGCTAAAATTAGCATGTTTAAAGTGATTTTCATGCTTCCAGGGGCCCAAAACACAAGATTTATGGAATGGTTAAAAGTGCATGAAAATGGCCAATTTACTCACTCTGAGTTCTCAAAAAGGGTTTCTTCACCCCGGGAAGTTAATTAAATACCATTTGGAGGCATTTAATGTTCGAGCAAAAACGGCTGATTTTCGACAAAAGAGATAACACCCCCCCATTACGTCATGCTTCAGAAATGTGGAAAATGGTCCGTTTTCAAATGTTTTATTTTTGAACGTCAGTTCACATTTGTAGGTGGATCATCAGTGTTAGAGCTAAAATTAGCATGTTTAAAGTGATTTTCATGCTTCCAGGGGCCCAAAACACAAGATTTATGGAATGGTTAAAAGTGCATGAAAATGACCAATTTACTCACTCTGAGTACTCAAAAAGGGTTTCTTCACCCCGGGAAGTTAATTAAATACCATTTGGAGGCATTTAATGTTCGAGCAAAAACGGCTGATTTTCGACAAAAGAGATAACACCCCCCCATTACGTCATGCTTCAGAAATGTGGAAAATGGTCCGTTTTCAAATGTTTTATTTTTGAACGTCAGTTCACATTTGTAGGTGGATCATCAGTGTTAGAGCTAAAATTAGCATGTTTAAAGTGATTTTCATGCTTCCAGGGGCCCAAAACACAAGATTTATGGAATGGTTAAAAGTGCATGAAAATGGCCAATTTACTCACTCTGAGTTCTCAAAAAGGGTTTCTTCACCCCGGGAAGTTAATTAAATATCATTTGGAGGCATTTAATGTTCGAGCGAAAACGGCTGATTTTCGACAAAAGAGATAACACCCCCCATTACGTCATGCTTCAGAAATGTGGAAAATGGTCCATTTTTAAATGTTTTATTTTTGAACGTCAGTTCACATTTGTAGGTGGATCATCAGTGTTAGAGCTAAAATTAGCATGTTTAAAGTGATTTTCATGCTTCCAGGGGCTCGGGAAGTTAATTAAATACCATTTGGAGGCATTTAATGTTCGAGCAAAAACGGCTGATTTTCGACAAAAGAGATAACACCCCCCCATTACGTCATGCTTCAGAAATGTGGAAAATGGTCCGTTTTCAAATGTTTTATTTTTGAACGTCAGTTCACATTTGTAGGTGGATCATCAGTGTTAGAGCTAAAATTAGCATGTTTAAAGTGATTTTCATGCTTCCAGGGGCCCAAAACACAAGATTTATGGAATGGTTAAAAGTGCATGAAAATGGCCAATTTACTCACTCTGAGTTCTCAAAAAGGGTTTCTTCACCCCGGGAAGTTAATTAAATACCATTTGGAGGCATTTAATGTTCGAGCAAAAACGGCTGATTTTCGACAAAAGAGATAACACCCCCCCATTACGTCATGCTTCAGAAATGTGGAAAATGGTCCGTTTTCAAATGTTTTATTTTTGAACGTCAGTTCACATTTGTAGGTGGATCATCAGTGTTAGAGCTAAAATTAGCATGTTTAAAGTGATTTTCATGCTTCCAGGGGCTCGGGAAGTTAATTAAATACCATTTGGAGGCATTTAATGTTCGAGCAAAAACGGCTGATTTTCGACAAAAGAGATAACACCCCCCCATTACGTCATGCTTCAGAAATGTGGAAAATGGTCCGTTTTCAAATGTTTTATTTTTGAACGTCAGTTCACATTTGTAGGTGGATCATCAGTGTTAGAGCTAAAATTAGCATGTTTAAAGTGATTTTCATGCTTCCAGGGGCTCGGGAAGTTAATTAAATACCATTTGGAGGCATTTAATGTTTGAGCAAAAACGGCTGATTTTCGACAAAAGAGATAACACCCCCCCATTACGTCATGCTTCAGAAATGTGGAAAATGGTCCGTTTTCAAATGTTTTATTTTTGAACGTCAGTTCACATTTGTAGGTGGATCATCAGTGTTAGAGCTAAAATTAGCATGTTTAAAGTGATTTTCATGCTTCCAGGGGCTCAGGAAGTGAAATAAATACCATTTGGAGGCATTTAATGTTCGAGCAAAAACGGCTGATTTTCGGCAAAAGAGATAACACCCCCCCATTACGTCATGCTTCAGAAATGTGGAAAATGGTCCGTTTTCAAATGTTTTATTTTTGAACGTCAGTTCACATTTGTAGGTGGATCATCAGTGTTAGAGCTAAAATTAGCATGTTTAAAGTGATTTTCCTGCTTCCAGGGGCTCGGGAAGTTAATTAAATACCATTTGGAGGCATTTAATGATCGAGCAAAAACGGCTGATTTTCGCCAAAAGAGATAACACCCCCCCATTACGTCATGCTTCAGAAATGTGGAAAATGGTCCGTTTTCAAATGTTTTATTTTTGAACGTCAGTTCACATTTGTAGGTGGATCATCAGTGTTAGAGCTAAAATTAGCATGTTTAAAGTGATTTTCATGCTTCCAGGGGCCCAAAACACAAGATTTATGGAATGGTTAAAAGTGCATGAAAATGGCCAATTTACTCACTCTGAGTTCTCAAAAATGGTTTCTTTACCCCGGGAAGTTAATTAAATACCATTTGGAGGCATTTAATGTTCGAGCAAAAACGGCTGATTTTCGACAAAAGAGATAACACCCCCCCATTACGTCATGCTTCAGAAATGTGGAAAATGGTCCGTTTTCAAATGTTTTATTTTTGAACGTCAGTTCACATTTGTAGGTGGAACATCAGTGTTAGAGCTAAAATTAGCATGTTTAAAGTGATTTTCATGCTTCCAGGGGCTCGGGAAGTGAAATAAATACCATTTGGAGGCATTTAATGTTCGAGCAAAAACGGCTGATTTTCGACAAAAGAGATAACACCCCCCCATTACGTCATGCTTCAGAAATGTGGAAAATGGTCCGTTTTCAAATGTTTTATTTTTGAACGTCAGTTCACATTTGTAGGTGGATCATCAGTGTTAGAGCTAAAATTAGCATGTTTAAAGTGATTTTCATGCTTCCAGGGGCTCGGGAAGTTAATTAAATACCATTTGGAGGCATTTAATGTTCGAGCAAAAACGGCTGATTTTCGACAAAAGAGATAACACCCCCCCATTACGTCATGCTTCAGAAATGTGGAAAATGGTCCGTTTTCAAATGTTTTATTTTTGAACGTTAGTTCACATTTGTAGGTGGATCATCAGTGTTAGAGCTAAAATTAGCATGTTTAAAGTGATTTTCATGCTTCCAGGGGCCCACAACACAAGATTTATGGAATGGTTAAAAGTGCATGAAAATGACCAATTTACTCACTCTGAGTACTCAAAAAGGGTTTCTTCACCCCGGGAAGTTAATTAAATACCATTTGGAGGCATTTAATGTTCGAGCAAAAACGGCTAATTTTCGACAAAAGAGATAACACCCCCCCATTACGTCATGCTTCAGAAATGTGGAAAATGGTCCGTTTTCAAATGTTTTATTTTTGAACGTCAGTTCACATTTGTAGGTGGATCATCAGTGTTAGAGCTAAAATTAGCATGTTTAAAGTGATTTTCATGCTTCCAGGGGCCCAAAACACAAGATTTATGGAATGGTTAAAAGTGCATGAAAATGACCAATTTACTCACTCTGAGTACTCAAAAAGGGTTTCTTCACCCCGGGAAGTTAATTAAATACCATTTGGAGGCATTTAATGTTCAAGCAAAAACGGCTGATTTTCGACAAAAGAGATAACACCCCCCCATTACGCCATGCTTCAGAAATGTGGAAAATGGTCCGTTTTCAAATGTTTTATTTTTGAACGTCAGTTCACATTTGTAGGTGGATCATCAGTGTTAGAGCTAAAATTAGCATGTTTAAAGTGATTTTCATGCTTCCAGGGGCCCAAAACACAAGATTTATGGAATGGTTAAAAGTGCATGAAAATGGGCAATTTACTCACTCTGAGTTCTCAAAAAGGGTTTCTTCACCCCGGGAAGTTAATTAAATACCATTTGGAGGCATTTAATGTTCGAGCAAAAACGGCTGATTTTCGACAAAAGAGATAACACCCCCCATTACGTCATGCTTCAGAAATGTGGAAAATGGTCCGTTTTTAAATGTTTTATTTTTGAACGTCAGTTCACATTTGTAGGTGGATCATCAGTGTTAGAGCTAAAATTAGCATGTTTAAAGTGATTTTCATGCTTCCAGGGGCTCGGGAAGTTAATTAAATACCATTTGGAGGCATTTAATGTTCGAGCAAAAACGGCTGATTTTCGACAAAAGAGATAACACCCCCCCATTACGTCATGCTTCAGAAATGTGGAAAATGGTCCGTTTTCAAATGTTTTATTTTTGAACGTCAGTTCACATTTGTAGGTGGATCATCAGTGTTAGAGCTAAAATTAGCATGTTTAAAGTGATTTTCATGCTTCCAGGGGCCCAAAACACAAGATTTATGGAATGGTTAAAAGTGCATGAAAATGGCCAATTTACTCACTCTGAGTTCTCAAAAAGGGTTTCTTCACCCCGGGAAGTTAATTAAATACCATTTGGAGGCATTTAATGTTCGAGCAAAAACGGCTGATTTTCGACAAAAGAGATAACACCCCCCCATTACGTCATGCTTCAGAAATGTGGAAAATGGTCCGTTTTCAAATGTTTTATTTTTGAACGTCAGTTCACATTTGTAGGTGGATCATCAGTGTTAGAGCTAAAATTAGCATGTTTAAAGTGATTTTCATGCTTCCAGGGGCTCGGGAAGTTAATGAAATACCTTTTGGAGGCATTTAATGTTCGAGAAAAAACGGCTGATTTTCGACAAAAGAGATAACACCCCCCCCCATTACGTCATGCTTCAGAAATTTGGAAAATGGTCCGTTTTCAAATGTTTTATTTTTGAACGTCAGTTCACATTTGTAGGTGGATCATCAGTGTTAGAGCTAAAATTAGCATGTTTAAAGTGATTTTCATGCTTCCAGGGGCCCAAAACACAAGATTTATGGAATGGTTAAAAGTGCATGAAAATGGCCAATTTACTCACTCTGAGTTCTCAAAAAGGGTTTCTTCACCCCGGGAAGTTAATTAAATACCATTTGGAGGCATTTAATGTTCGAGCAAAAACGGCTGATTTTCGACAAAAGAGATAACACCCCCCCATTACGTCATGCTTCAGAAATGTGGAAAATGGTCCGTTTTCAAATGTTTTATTTTTGAACGTCAGTTCACATTTGTAGGTGGATCATCAGTGTTAGAGCTAAAATTAGCATGTTTAAAGTGATTTTCATGCTTCCAGGGGCCCAAAACACAAGATTTATGGAATGGTTAAAAGTGCATGAAAATGACCAATTTACTCACTCTGAGTACTCAAAAAGGGTTTCTTCACCCCGGGAAGTTAATTAAATACCATTTGGAGGCATTTAATGTTCGAGCAAAAACGGCTGATTTTCGACAAAAGAGATAACACCCCCCCATTACGTCATGCTTCAGAAATGTGGAAAATGGTCCGTTTTCAAATGTTTTATTTTTGAACGTCAGTTCACATTTGTAGGTGGATCATCAGTGTTAGAGCTAAAATTAGCATGTTTAAAGTGATTTTCATGCTTCCAGGGGCCCAAAACACAAGATTTATGGAATGGTTAAAAGTGCATGAAAATGACCAATTTACTCACTCTGAGTACTCAAAAAGGGTTTCTTCACCCCGGGAAGTTAATTAAATACCATTTGGAGGCATTTAATGTTCAAGCAAAAACGGCTGATTTTCGACAAAAGAGATAACACCCCCCCATTACGTCATGCTTCAGAAATGTGGAAAATGGTCCGTTTTCAAATGTTTTATTTTTGAACGTCAGTTCACATTTGTAGGTGGATCATCAGTGTTAGAGCTAAAATTAGCATGTTTAAAGTGATTTTCATGCTTCCAGGGGCCCAAAACACAAGATTTATGGAATGGTTAAAAGTGCATGAAAATGGGCAATTTACTCACTCTGAGTTCTCAAAAAGGGTTTCTTCACCCCGGGAAGTTAATTAAATACCATTTGGAGGCATTTAATGTTCGAGCAAAAACGGCTGATTTTCGACAAAAGAGATAACACCCCCCATTACGTCATGCTTCAGAAATGTGGAAAATGGTCCGTTTTTAAATGTTTTATTTTTGAACGTCAGTTCACATTTGTAGGTGGATCATCAGTGTTAGAGCTAAAATTAGCATGTTTAAAGTGATTTTCATGCTTCCAGGGGCTCGGGAAGTTAATTAAATACCATTTGGAGGCATTTAATGTTCGAGCAAAAACGGCTGATTTTCGACAAAAGAGATAACACCCCCCCATTACGTCATGCTTCAGAAATGTGGAAAATGGTCCGTTTTCAAATGTTTTATTTTTGAACGTCAGTTCACATTTGTAGGTGGATCATCAGTGTTAGAGCTAAAATTAGCATGTTTAAAGTGATTTTCATGCTTCCAGGGGCCCAAAACACAAGATTTATGGAATGGTTAAAAGTGCATGAAAATGGCCAATTTACTCACTCTGAGTACTCAAAAAGGGTTTCTTCACCCCGGGAAGTTAATTAAATACCATTTGGAGGCATTTAATGTTCGAGCAAAAACGGCTGATTTTCGACAAAAGAGATAACACCCCCCCATTACGTCATGCTTCAGAAATGTGGAAAATGGTCCGTTTTCAAATGTTTTATTTTTGAACGTCAGTTCACATTTGTAGGTGGATCATCAGTGTTAGAGCTAAAATTAGCATGTTTAAAGTGATTTTCATGCTTCCAGGGGCCCAAAACACAAGATTTATGGAATGGTTAAAAGTGCATGAAAATGGCCAATTTACTCACTCTGAGTTCTCAAAAAGGGTTTCTTCACCCCGGGAAGTTAATTAAATACCATTTGGAGGCATTTAATGTTCGAGCAAAAACGGCTGATTTTCGACAAAAGAGATAACACCCCCCCCATTTCGTCATGCTTCAGAAATGTGGAAAATGGTCAGTTTTTAAATGTTTTATTTTTGAACGTCAGTTCACATTTGTAGGTGGATCATCAGTGTTAGAGCTAAAATTAGCATGTTTAAAGTGATTTTCATGCTTGCAGGGGCTCGGGAAGTTAATTAAATACCATTTGGAGGCATTTAATGTTCGAGCAAAAACGGCTGATTTTCGACAAAAGAGATAACACCCCCCATTACGTCATGCTTCAGAAATGTGGAAAATGGTCCGTTTTCAAATGTTTTATTTTTGAACGTCAGTTCACATTTGTAGGTGGATCATCAGTGTTAGAGCTAAAATTAGCATGTTTAAAGTGATTTTCATGCTTCCAGGGGCCCAAAACACAAGATTTATGGAATGGTTAAAAGTGCATGAAAATGGCCAATTTACTCACTCTGAGTTCTCAAAAGGGGTTTCTTCACCCCGGGAAGTTAATTAAATACCATTTGGAGGCATTTAATGTTCGAGCAAAAACGGCTGATTTTCGACAAAAGAGATAACACCCCCCCATTACGTCATGCTTCAGAAATGTGGAAAATGGTCCGTTTTCAAATGTTTTATTTTTGAACGTCAGTTCACATTTGTAGGTGGATCGTCAGTGTTAGAGCTAAAATTAGCATGTTTAAAGTGATTTTCATGCTTCCAGGGGCTCGGGAAGTTAATTAAATACCATTTGGAGGCATTTAATGTTCGAGCAAAAACGGCTGATTTTCGACAAAAGAGAAAACACCCCCCCATTACGTCATGCTTCAGAAATGTGGAAAATGGTCCGTTTTCAAATGTTTTATTTTTGAACGTCAGTTCACATTTGTAGGTGGATCATCAGTGTTAGAGCTAAAATTAGCATGTTTAAAGTGATTTTCATGCTTCCAGGGGCTCGGGAAGTTAATTAAATACCATTTGGAGGCATTTAATGTTCGAGCAAAAACGGCTGATATTCGACAAAAGAGATAACACCCCCCCATTACGTCATGCTTCAGAAATGTGGAAAATGGTCCGTTTTCAAATGTTTTATTTTTGAACGTCAGTTCACATTTGTAGGTGGATCATCAGTGTTAGAGCTAAAATTAGCATGTTTAAAGTGATTTTCATGCTTCCAGGGGCCCAAAACACAAGATTTATGGAATGGTTAAAAGTGCATGAAAATGGCCAATTTACTCACTCTGAGTTCTCAAAAAGGGTTTCTTCACCCCGGGAAGTTAATTAAATACCATTTGGAGGCATTTAATGTTCGAGCAAAAACGGCTGATTTTCGACAAAAGAGATAACACCCCCCCATTACGTCATGCTTCAGAAATGTGGAAAATGGTCCGTTTTCAAATGTTTTATTTTTGAACGTCAGTTCACATTTGTAGGTGGATCATCAGTGTTAGAGCTAAAATTAGCATGTTTAAAGTGATTTTCATGCTTCCAGGGGCTCGGGAAGTGAAATAAATACCATTTGGAGGCATTTAATGTTCGAGCAAAAACGGCTGATTTTCGACAAAAGAGATAACACCCCCCCATTACGTCATGCTTCAGAAATGTGGAAAATGGTCCGTTTTCAAATGTTTTATTTTTGAACGTCAGTTCACATTTGTAGGTGGATCATCAGTGTTAGAGCTAAAATTAGCATGTTTAAAGTGATTTTCATGCTTCCAGGGGCTCGGGAAGTTAATTAAATACCATTTGGAGGCATTTAATGTTCGAGAAAAAACGGCTGATTTTCGACAAAAGAGATAACACCCCCCCATTACGTCATGCTTCAGAAATTTGGAAAATGGTCCGTTTTCAAATGTTTTATTTTTGAACGTCAGTTCACATTTGTAGGTGGATCATCAGTGTTAGAGCTAAAATTAGCATGTTTAAAGTGATTTTCATGCTTCCAGGGGCCCAAAACACAAGATTTATGGAATGGTTAAAAGTGCATGAAAATGGCCAATTTACTCACTCTGAGTACTCAAAAAGGGTTTCTTCACCCCGGGAAGTTAATTAAATTTCATTTGGAGGCATTTAATGTTCGAGCAAAAACGGCTAATTTTCGACAAAAGAGATAACACCCCCCCATTACGTCATGCTTCAGAAATGTGGAAAATGGTCCGTTTTCAAATGTTTTATTTTTGAACGTCAGTTCACATTTGTAGGTGGATCATCAGTGTTAGAGCTAAAATTAGCATGTTTAAAGTGATTTTCATGCTTCCAGGGGCCCAAAACACAAGATTTATGGAATGGTTAAAAGTGCATGAAAATGACCAATTTACTCACTCTGAGTACTCAAAAAGGGTTTCTTCACCCCGGGAAGTTAATTAAATACCATTTGGAGGCATTTAATGTTCAAGCAAAAACGGCTGATTTTCGACAAAAGAGATAACACCCCCCCATTACGTCATGCTTCAGAAATGTGGAAAATGGTCCGTTTTCAAATGTTTTATTTTTGAACGTCAGTTCACATTTGTAGGTGGATCATCAGTGTTAGAGCTAAAATTAGCATGTTTAAAGTGATTTTCATGCTTCCAGGGGCCCAAAACACAAGATTTATGGAATGGTTAAAAGTGCATGAAAATGGGCAATTTACTCACTCTGAGTTCTCAAAAAGGGTTTCTTCACCCCGGGAAGTTAATTAAATACCATTTGGAGGCATTTAATGTTCGAGCAAAAACGGCTGATTTTCGACAAAAGAGATAACACCCCCCATTACGTCATGCTTCAGAAATGTGGAAAATGGTCCGTTTTTAAATGTTTTATTTTTGAACGTCAGTTCACATTTGTAGGTGGATCATCAGTGTTAGAGCTAAAATTAGCATGTTTAAAGTGATTTTCATGCTTCCAGGGGCTCGGGAAGTTAATTAAATACCATTTGGAGGCATTTAATGTTCGAGCAAAAACGGCTGATTTTCGACAAAAGAGATAACACCCCCCCATTACGTCATGCTTCAGAAATGTGGAAAATGGTCCGTTTTCAAATGTTTTATTTTTTAACGTCAGTTCACATTTGTAGGTGGATCATCAGTGTTAGAGCTAAAATTAGCATGTTTAAAGTGATTTTCATGCTTCCAGGGGCCCAAAACACAAGATTTATGGAATGGTTAAAAGTGCATGAAAATGGCCAATTTGCTCACTCTGAGTTCTCAAAAAGGGTTTCTTCACCCCGGGAAGTTAATTAAATACCATTTGGAGGCATTTAATGTTCGAGCAAAAACGGCTGATTTTCGACAAAAGAGATAACACCCCCCCATTACGTCATGCTTCAGAAATGTGGAAAATGGTCCGTTTTCAAATGTTTTATTTTTGAACGTCAGTTCACATTTGTAGGTGGATCATCAGTGTTAGAGCTAAAATTAGCATGTTTAAAGTGATTTTCATGCTTCCAGGGGCTCGGGAAGTTAATGAAATACCTTTTGGAGGCATTTAATGTTCGAGAAAAAACGGCTGATTTTCGACAAAAGAGATAACACCCCCCCCATTACGTCATGCTTCAGAAATTTGGAAAATGGTCCGTTTTCAAATGTTTTATTTTTGAACGTCAGTTCACATTTGTAGGTGGATCATCAGTGTTAGAGCTAAAATTAGCATGTTTAAAGTGATTTTCATGCTTCCAGGGGCCCAAAACACAAGATTTATGGAATGGTTAAAAGTGCATGAAAATGGCCAATTTACTCACTCTGAGTACTCAAAAAGGGTTTCTTCACCCCGGGAAGTTAATTAAATACCATTTGGAGGCATTTAATGTTCGAGCAAAAACGGCTGATTTTCGAAAAAGAGATAACACCCCCCCATTACGTCATGCTTCAGAAATGTGGAAAATGGTCCGTTTTCAAATGTTTTATTTTTTAACGTTAGTTCACATTTGTAGGTGGATCATCAGTGTTAGAGCTAAAATTAGCATGTTTAAAGTGATTTTCATGCTTCCAGGGGCCCAAAACACAAGATTTATGGAATGGTTAAAAGTGCATGAAAATGGCCAATTTACTCACTCTGAGTTCTCAAAAAGGGTTTCTTCACCCCGGGAAGTTAATTAAATACCATTTGGAGGCATTTAATGTTCGAGCAAAAACGGCTGATTTTCGACAAAAGAGATAACACCCCCCCATTACGTCATGCTTCAGAAATGTGGAAAATGGTCCGTTTTCAAATGTTTTATTTTTGAACGTCAGTTCACATTTGTAGGTGGATCATCAGTGTTAGAGCTAAAATTAGCATGTTTAAAGTGATTTTCATGCTTCCAGGGGCCCAAAACACAAGATTTATGGAATGGTTAAAAGTGCATGAAAATGACCAATTTACTCACTCTGAGTACTCAAAAAGGGTTTCTTCACCCCGGGAAGTTAATTAAATACCATTTGGAGGCATTTAATGTTCGAGCAAAAACGGCTGATTTTCGACAAAAGAGATAACACCCCCCCATTACGTCATGCTTCAGAAATGTGGAAAATGGTCCGTTTTCAAATGTTTTATTTTTGAACGTCAGTTCACATTTGTAGGTGGATCATCAGTGTTAGAGCTAAAATTAGCATGTTTAAAGTGATTTTCATGCTTCCAGGGGCCCAAAACACAAGATTTATGGAATGGTTAAAAGTGCATGAAAATGACCAATTTACTCACTCTGAGTACTCAAAAAGGGTTTCTTCACCCCGGGAAGTTAATTAAATACCATTTGGAGGCATTTAATGTTCAAGCAAAAACGGCTGATTTTCGACAAAAGAGATAACACCCCCCCATTACGTCATGCTTCAGAAATGTGGAAAATGGTCCGTTTTCAAATGTTTTATTTTTGAACGTCAGTTCACATTTGTAGGTGGATCATCAGTGTTAGAGCTAAAATTAGCATGTTTAAAGTGATTTTCACGCTTCCAGGGGCCCAAAACACAAGATTTATGGAATGGTTAAAAGTGCATGAAAATGGGCAATTTACTCACTCTGAGTTCTCAAAAAGGGTTTCTTCACCCCGGGAAGTTAATTAAATACCATTTGGAGGCATTTAATGTTCGAGCAAAAACGGCTGATTTTCGACAAAAGAGATAACACCCCCCATTACGTCATGCTTCAGAAATGTGGAAAATGGTCCGTTTTTAAATGTTTTATTTTTGAACGTCAGTTCACATTTGTAGGTGGATCATCAGTGTTAGAGCTAAAATTAGCATGTTTAAAGTGATTTTCATGCTTCCAGGGGCTCGGGAAGTTAATTAAATACCATTTGGAGGCATTTAATGTTCGAGCAAAAACGGCTGATTTTCGACAAAAGAGATAACACCCCCCCATTACGTCATGCTTCAGAAATGTGGAAAATGGTCCGTTTTCAAATGTTTTATTTTTGAACGTCAGTTCACATTTGTAGGTGGATCATCAGTGTTAGAGCTAAAATTAGCATGTTTAAAGTGATTTTCATGCTTCCAGGGGCCCAAAACACAAGATTTATGGAATGGTTAAAAGTGCATGAAAATGGCCAATTTACTCACTCTGAGTTCTCAAAAAGGGTTTCTTCACCCCGGGAAGTTAATTAAATACCATTTGGAGGCATTTAATGTTCGAGCAAAAACGGCTGATTTTCGACAAAAGAGATAACACCCCCCCATTACGTCATGCTTCAGAAATGTGGAAAATGGTCCGTTTTCAAATGTTTTATTTTTGAACGTCAGTTCACATTTGTAGGTGGATCATCAGTGTTAGAGCTAAAATTAGCATGTTTAAAGTGATTTTCATGCTTCCAGGGGCTCGGGAAGTTAATTAAATACCTTTTGGAGGCATTTAATGTTCGAGAAAAAACGGCTGATTTTCGACAAAAGAGATAACACCCCCCCCATTACGTCATGCTTCAGAAATTTGGAAAATGGTCCGTTTTCAAATGTTTTATTTTTGAACGTCAGTTCACATTTGTAGGTGGATCATCAGTGTTAGAGCTAAAATTAGCATGTTTAAAGTGATTTTCATGCTTCCAGGGGCCCAAAACACAAGATTTATGGAATGGTTAAAAGTGCATGAAAATGGCCAATTTACTCACTCTGAGTACTCAAAAAGGGTTTCTTCACCCCGGGAAGTTAATTAAATACCATTTGGAGGCATTTAATGTTCGAGCAAAAACGGCTGATTTTCGAAAAAGAGATAACACCCCCCCATTACGTCATGCTTCAGAAATGTGGAAAATGGTCCGTTTTCAAATGTTTTATTTTTTAACGTTAGTTCACATTTGTAGGTGGATCATCAGTGTTAGAGCTAAAATTAGCATGTTTAAAGTGATTTTCATGCTTCCAGGGGCCCAAAACACAAGATTTATGGAATGGTTAAAAGTGCATGAAAATGGCCAATTTACTCACTCTGAGTTCTCAAAAAGGGTTTCTTCACCCCGGGAAGTTAATTAAATACCATTTGGAGGCATTTAATGTTCGAGCAAAAACGGCTGATTTTCGACAAAAGAGATAACACCCCCCCATTACGTCATGCTTCAGAAATGTGGAAAATGGTCCGTTTTCAAATGTTTTATTTTTGAACGTCAGTTCACATTTGTAGGTGGATCATCAGTGTTAGAGCTAAAATTAGCATGTTTAAAGTGATTTTCATGCTTCCAGGGGCCCAAAACACAAGATTTATGGAATGGTTAAAAGTGCATGAAAATGGCCAATTTACTCACTCTGAGTACTCAAAAAGGGTTTCTTCACCCCGGGAAGTTAATTAAATACCATTTGGAGGCATTTAATGTTCGAGCAAAAACGGCTGATTTTCGAAAAAGAGATAACACCCCCCCATTACGTCATGCTTCAGAAATGTGGAAAATGGTCCGTTTTCAAATGTTTTATTTTTTAACGTTAGTTCACATTTGTAGGTGGATCATCAGTGTTAGAGCTAAAATTAGCATGTTTAAAGTGATTTTCATGCTTCCAGGGGCCCAAAACACAAGATTTATGGAATGGTTAAAAGTGCATGAAAATGGCCAATTTACTCACTCTGAGTTCTCAAAAAGGGTTTCTTCACCCCGGGAAGTTAATTAAATACCATTTGGAGGCATTTAATGTTCGAGCAAAAACGGCTGATTTTCGACAAAAGAGATAACACCCCCCCATTACGTCATGCTTCAGAAATGTGGAAAATGGTCCGTTTTCAAATGTTTTATTTTTGAACGTCAGTTCACATTTGTAGGTGGATCATCAGTGTTAGAGCTAAAATTAGCATGTTTAAAGTGATTTTCATGCTTCCAGGGGCCCAAAACACAAGATTTATGGAATGGTTAAAAGTGCATGAAAATGACCAATTTACTCACTCTGAGTACTCAAAAAGGGTTTCTTCACCCCGGGAAGTTAATTAAATACCATTTGGAGGCATTTAATGTTCGAGCAAAAACGGCTGATTTTCGACAAAAGAGATAACACCCCCCCATTACGTCATGCTTCAGAAATGTGGAAAATGGTCCGTTTTCAAATGTTTTATTTTTGAACGTCAGTTCACATTTGTAGGTGGATCATCAGTGTTAGAGCTAAAATTAGCATGTTTAAAGTGATTTTCATGCTTCCAGGGGCCCAAAACACAAGATTTATGGAATGGTTAAAAGTGCATGAAAATGGCCAATTTACTCACTCTGAGTTCTCAAAAAGGGTTTCTTCACCCCGGGAAGTTAATTAAATACCATTTGGAGGCATTTAATGTTCGAGCAAAAACGGCTGATTTTCGACAAAAGAGATAACACCCCCCATTACGTCATGCTTCAGAAATGTGGAAAATGGTCCATTTTTAAATGTTTTATTTTTGAACGTCAGTTCACATTTGTAGGTGGATCATCAGTGTTAGAGCTAAAATTAGCATGTTTAAAGTGATTTTCATGCTTCCAGGGGCTCGGGAAGTTAATTAAATACCATTTGGAGGCATTTAATGTTCGAGCAAAAACGGCTGATTTTCGACAAAAGAGATAACACCCCCCCATTACGTCATGCTTCAGAAATGTGGAAAATGGTCCGTTTTCAAATGTTTTATTTTTGAACGTCAGTTCACATTTGTAGGTGGATCATCAGTGTTAGAGCTAAAATTAGCATGTTTAAAGTGATTTTCATGCTTCCAGGGGCCCTAAACACAAGATTTATGGAATGGTTAAAAGTGCATGAAAATGGCCAATTTACTCACTCTGAGTTCTCAAAAAGGGTTTCTTCACCCCGGGAAGTTAATTAAATACCATTTGGAGGCATTTAATGTTCGAGCAAAAACGGCTGATTTTCGACAAAAGAGATAACACCCCCCCATTACGTCATGCTTCAGAAATGAGGAAAATGGTCCGTTTTCAAAAGTTTTAGTTTTGAACGTCAGTTCACATTTGTAGGTGGATCATCAGTATTAGAGCTAAAATTAGCATGTTTAAAGTGATTTTCATGCTTACAGGGGCTCGGGAAGTTAATTAAATACCATTTGGAGGCATTTAATGTTCGAGCAAAAACGGCTGATTTTCGACAAAAGAGATAACACCCCCCCAATACGTCATGCTTCAGAAATGTGGAAAATGGTCCGTTTTCAAATGTTTTATTTTTGAACGTCAGTTCACATTTGTAGGTGGATCATCAGTGTTAGAGCTAAAATTAGCGTGTTTAAAGTGATTTTCATGCTTCCAGAGGTTTGGGAAGTTAATTAAATACCATTTGGAGGCATTTAATGTTCGAGCAAAAACGGCTGATTTTCGACAAAAGAGATAACACCCCCCCATTACGTCATGCTTCAGAAATGTGGAAAATGGTCCGTTTTCAAATGTTTTATTTTTTAACGTTAGTTCACATTTGTAGGTGGATCATCAGTGTTAGAGCTAAAATTAGCATGTTTAAAGTGATTTTCATGCTTCCAGGGGCCCAAAACACAAGATTTATGGAATGGTTAAAAGTGCATGAAAATGGCCAATTTACTCACTCTGAGTTCTCAAAAAGGGTTTCTTCACCCCGGGAAGTTAATTAAATACCATTTGGAGGCATTTAATGTTCGAGCAAAAACGGCTGATTTTCGACAAAAGAGATAACACCCCCCCATTACGTCATGCTTCAGAAATGTGGAAAATGGTCCGTTTTCAAATGTTTTATTTTTGAACGTCAGTTCACATTTGTAGGTGGATCATCAGTGTTAGAGCTAAAATTAGCATGTTTAAAGTGATTTTCATGCTTCCAGGGGCCCAAAACACAAGATTTATGGAATGGTTAAAAGTGCATGAAAATGACCAATTTACTCACTCTGAGTACTCAAAAAGGGTTTCTTCACCCCGGGAAGTTAATTAAATACCATTTGGAGGCATTTAATGTTCGAGCAAAAACGGCTGATTTTCGACAAAAGAGATAACACCCCCCCATTACGTCATGCTTCAGAAATGTGGAAAATGGTCCGTTTTCAAATGTTTTATTTTTGAACGTCAGTTCACATTTGTAGGTGGATCATCAGTGTTAGAGCTAAAATTAGCATGTTTAAAGTGATTTTCATGCTTCCAGGGGCCCAAAACACAAGATTTATGGAATGGTTAAAAGTGCATGAAAATGGCCAATTTACTCACTCTGAGTTCTCAAAAAGGGTTTCTTCACCCCGGGAAGTTAATTAAATATCATTTGGAGGCATTTAATGTTCGAGCGAAAACGGCTGATTTTCGACAAAAGAGATAACACCCCCCATTACGTCATGCTTCAGAAATGTGGAAAATGGTCCATTTTTAAATGTTTTATTTTTGAACGTCAGTTCACATTTGTAGGTGGATCATCAGTGTTAGAGCTAAAATTAGCATGTTTAAAGTGATTTTCATGCTTCCAGGGGCTCGGGAAGTTAATTAAATACCATTTGGAGGCATTTAATGTTCGAGCAAAAACGGCTGATTTTCGACAAAAGAGATAACACCCCCCCATTACGTCATGCTTCAGAAATGTGGAAAATGGTCCGTTTTCAAATGTTTTATTTTTGAACGTCAGTTCACATTTGTAGGTGGATCATCAGTGTTAGAGCTAAAATTAGCATGTTTAAAGTGATTTTCATGCTTCCAGGGGCCCAAAACACAAGATTTATGGAATGGTTAAAAGTGCATGAAAATGGCCAATTTACTCACTCTGAGTTCTCAAAAAGGGTTTCTTCACCCCGGGAAGTTAATTAAATACCATTTGGAGGCATTTAATGTTCGAGCAAAAACGGCTGATTTTCGACAAAAGAGATAACACCCCCCCATTACGTCATGCTTCAGAAATGTGGAAAATGGTCCGTTTTCAAATGTTTTATTTTTGAACGTCAGTTCACATTTGTAGGTGGATCATCAGTGTTAGAGCTAAAATTAGCATGTTTAAAGTGATTTTCATGCTTCCAGGGGCTCGGGAAGTTAATTAAATACCATTTGGAGGCATTTAATGTTCGAGCAAAAACGGCTGATTTTCGACAAAAGAGATAACACCCCCCCATTACGTCATGCTTCAGAAATGTGGAAAATGGTCCGTTTTCAAATGTTTTATTTTTGAACGTCAGTTCACATTTGTAGGTGGATCATCAGTGTTAGAGCTAAAATTAGCATGTTTAAAGTGATTTTCATGCTTCCAGGGGCTCGGGAAGTTAATTAAATACCATTTGGAGGCATTTAATGTTTGAGCAAAAACGGCTGATTTTCGACAAAAGAGATAACACCCCCCCATTACGTCATGCTTCAGAAATGTGGAAAATGGTCCGTTTTCAAATGTTTTATTTTTGAACGTCAGTTCACATTTGTAGGTGGATCATCAGTGTTAGAGCTAAAATTAGCATGTTTAAAGTGATTTTCATGCTTCCAGGGGCTCAGGAAGTGAAATAAATACCATTTGGAGGCATTTAATGTTCGAGCAAAAACGGCTGATTTTCGGCAAAAGAGATAACACCCCCCCATTACGTCATGCTTCAGAAATGTGGAAAATGGTCCGTTTTCAAATGTTTTATTTTTGAACGTCAGTTCACATTTGTAGGTGGATCATCAGTGTTAGAGCTAAAATTAGCATGTTTAAAGTGATTTTCCTGCTTCCAGGGGCTCGGGAAGTTAATTAAATACCATTTGGAGGCATTTAATGATCGAGCAAAAACGGCTGATTTTCGCCAAAAGAGATAACACCCCCCCATTACGTCATGCTTCAGAAATGTGGAAAATGGTCCGTTTTCAAATGTTTTATTTTTGAACGTCAGTTCACATTTGTAGGTGGATCATCAGTGTTAGAGCTAAAATTAGCATGTTTAAAGTGATTTTCATGCTTCCAGGGGCCCAAAACACAAGATTTATGGAATGGTTAAAAGTGCATGAAAATGGCCAATTTACTCACTCTGAGTTCTCAAAAATGGTTTCTTCACCCCGGGAAGTTAATTAAATACCATTTGGAGGCATTTAATGTTCGAGCAAAAACGGCTGATTTTCGACAAAAGAGATAACACCCCCCCATTACGTCATGCTTCAGAAATGTGGAAAATGGTCCGTTTTCAAATGTTTTATTTTTGAACGTCAGTTCACATTTGTAGGTGGAACATCAGTGTTAGAGCTAAAATTAGCATGTTTAAAGTGATTTTCATGCTTCCAGGGGCTCGGGAAGTGAAATAAATACCATTTGGAGGCATTTAATGTTCGAGCAAAAACGGCTGATTTTCGACAAAAGAGATAACACCCCCCCATTACGTCATGCTTCAGAAATGTGGAAAATGGTCCGTTTTCAAATGTTTTATTTTTGAACGTCAGTTCACATTTGTAGGTGGATCATCAGTGTTAGAGCTAAAATTAGCATGTTTAAAGTGATTTTCATGCTTCCAGGGGCTCGGGAAGTTAATTAAATACCATTTGGAGGCATTTAATGTTCGAGCAAAAACGGCTGATTTTCGACAAAAGAGATAACACCCCCCCATTACGTCATGCTTCAGAAATGTGGAAAATGGTCCGTTTTCAAATGTTTTATTTTTGAACGTTAGTTCACATTTGTAGGTGGATCATCAGTGTTAGAGCTAAAATTAGCATGTTTAAAGTGATTTTCATGCTTCCAGGGGCCCACAACACAAGATTTATGGAATGGTTAAAAGTGCATGAAAATGGCCAATTTACTCACTCTGAGTTCTCAAAAAGGGTTTCTTCACCCCGGGAAGTTAATTAAATACCATTTGGAGGCATTTAATGTTCGAGCAAAAACGGCTGATTTTCGACAAAAGAGATAACACCCCCCCATTACGTCATGCTTCAGAAATGTGGAAAATGGTCCGTTTTCAAATGTTTTATTTTTGAACGTCAGTTCACATTTGTAGGTGGATCATCAGTGTTAGAGCTAAAATTAGCATGTTTAAAGTGATTTTCATGCTTCCAGGGGCTCGGGAAGTTAATTAAATACCATTTGGAGGCATTTAATGTTCGAGCAAAAACGGCTGATTTTCGACAAAAGAGATAACACCCCCCCATTATGTCATGCTTCAGAAATGTGGAAAATGGTCCGTTTTCAAATGTTTTATTTTTGAACGTCAGTTCACATTTGTAGGTGGATCATCAGTGTTAGAGCTAAAATTAGCATGTTTAAAGTGATTTTCATGCTTCCAGGGGCCCAAAACACAAGATTTATGGAATGGTTAAAAGTGCATGAAAATGGCCAATTTACTCACTCTGAGTACTCAAAAAGGGTTTCTTCACCCCGGGAAGTTAATTAAATACCATTTGGAGGCATTTAATGTTCGAGCAAAAACGGCTGATTTTCGACAAAAGAGATAACACCCCCCCATTACGTCATGCTTCAGAAATGTGGAAAATGGTCCGTTTTCAAATGTTTTATTTTTGAACGTCAGTTCACATTTGTAGGTGGATCATCAGTGTTAGAGCTAAAATTAGCATGTTTAAAGTGATTTTCATGCTTCCAGGGGCCCAAAACACAAGATTTATGGAAGGTTAAAAGTGCATGAAAATGGCCAATTTACTCACTCTGAGTTCTCAAAAAGGGTTTCTTCACCCCGGGAAGTTAATTAAATACCATTTGGAGGCATTTAATGTTCGAGCAAAAACGGCTGATTTTCGACAAAAGAGATAACACCCCCCCATTACGTCATGCTTCAGAAATGTGGAAAATGGTCCGTTTTTAAATGTTTTATTTTTGAACGTCAGTTCACATTTGTAGGTGGATCATCAGTGTTAGAGCTAAAATTAGCATGTTTAAAGTGATTTTCATGCTTCCAGGGGCTCGGGAAGTTAATTAAATACCATTTGGAGGCATTTAATGTTCGAGCAAAAACGGCTGATTTTCGACAAAAGAGATAACACCCCCCCCATTACGTCATGCTTCAGAAATGTGGAAAATGGTCCGTTTTCAAATGTTTTATTTTTGAACGTCAGTTCACATTTGTAGGTGGATCATCAGTGTTAGAGCTAAAATTAGCATGTTTAAAGTGATTTTCATGCTTCCAGGGGCCCAAAACACAAGATTTATGGAATGGTTAAAAGTGCATGAAAAAGACCAATTTACTCACTCTGAGTACTCAAAAAGGGTTTCTTCACCCCGGGAAGTTAATTAAATACCATTTGGAGGCATTTAATGTTCGAGCAAAAACGGCTGATTTTCGACAAAAGAGATAACACCCCCCCATTACGTCATGCTTCAGAAATGTGGAAAATGGTCCGTTTTTAAATGTTTTATTTTTGAACGTCAGTTCACATTTGTAGGTGGATCATCAGTGTTAGAGCTAAAATTAGCATGTTTAAAGTGATTTTCATGCTTCCAGGGGCCCAAAACACAAGATTTATGGAATGGTTAAAAGTGCATGAAAATGGCCAATTTACTCACTCTGAGTTCTCAAAAAGGGTTTCTTCACCCCGGGAAGTTAATTAAATACCATTTGGAGGCATTTAATGTTCGAGCAAAAACGGCTGATTTTCGACAAAAGAGATAACACCCCCCCATTACGTCATGCTTCAGAAATGTGGAAAATGGTCCGTTTTCAAATGTTTTATTTTTGAACGTCAGTTCACATTTGTAGGTGGATCATCAGTGTTAGAGCTAAAATTAGCATGTTTAAAGTGATTTTCATGCTTCCAGGGGCTCGGGAAGTTAATTAAATACCATTTGGAGGCATTTAATGTTCGAGCAAAAACGGCTGATTTTCGACAAAAGAGATAACACCCCCCCATTACGTCATGCTTCAGAAATGTGGAAAATGGTCCGTTTTCAAATGTTTTATTTTTGAACGTCAGTTCACATTTGTAGGTGGATCATCAGTGTTAGAGCTAAAATTAGCATGTTTAAAGTGATTTTCATGCTTCCAGGGGCTCGGGAAGTGAAATAAATACCATTTGGAGGCATTTAATGTTCGAGCAAAAACGGCTGATTTTCGGCAAAAGAGATAACACCCCCCCATTACGTCATGCTTCAGAAATGTGGAAAATGGTCCGTTTTCAAATGTTTTATTTTTGAACGTCAGTTCACATTTGTAGGTGGATCATCAGTGTTAGAGCTAAAATTAGCATGTTTAAAGTGATTTTCATGCTTCCAGGGGCTCGGGAAGTTAATTAAATACCATTTGGAGGCATTTAATGTTCGAGCAAAAACGGCTGATTTTCGACAAAAGAGATAACACCCCCCCATTACGTCATGCTTCAGAAATGTGGAAAATGGTCCGTTTTCAAATGTTTTATTTTTGAACGTCAGTTCACATTTGTAGGTGGATCATCAGTGTTAGAGCTAAAATTAGCATGTTTAAAGTGATTTTCATGCTTCCAGGGGCTCGGGAAGTTAATTAAATACCATTTGGAGGCATTTAATGTTCGAGCAAAAACGGCTGATTTTCGACAAAAGAGATAACACCCCCCCATTACGTCATGCTTCAGAAATGTGGAAAATGGTCCGTTTTCAAATGTTTTATTTTTGAACGTCAGTTCACATTTGTAGGTGGATCATCAGTGTTAGAGCTAAAATTAGCATGTTTAAAGTGATTTTCATGCTTCCAGGGGCCCAAAACACAAGATTTATGGAATGGTTAAAAGTGCATGAAAATGGCCAATTTACTCACTCTGAGTTCTCAAAAAGGGTTTCTTCACCCCGGGAAGTTAATTAAATACCATTTGGAGGCATTTAATGTTCGAGCAAAAACGGCTGATTTTCGACAAAAGAGATAACACCCCCCCATTACGTCATGCTTCAGAAATGTGGAAAATGGTCCGTTTTCAAATGTTTTATTTTTGAACGTCAGTTCACATTTGTAGGTGGATCATCAGTGTTAGAGCTAAAATTAGCATTTTAAAGTGATTTTCATGCTTCCAGGGGCTCGGGAAGTTAATTAAATACCATTTGGAGGCATTTAATGTTCGAGCAAAAACGGCTGATTTTCGACAAAAGAGATAACACCCCCCCATTACGTCATGCTTCAGAAATGTGGAAAATGGTCCGTTTTCAAATGTTTTATTTTTGAACGTCAGTTCACATTTGTAGGTGGATCATCAGTGTTAGAGCTAAAATTAGCATGTTTAAAGTGATTTTCATGCTTCCAGGGGCTCGGGAAGTGAAATAAATACCATTTGGAGGCATTTAATGTTCGAGCAAAAACGGCTGATTTTCGGCAAAAGAGATAACACCCCCCCATTACGTCATGCTTCAGAAATGTGGAAAATGGTCCGTTTTCAAATGTTTTATTTTTGAACGTCAGTTCACATTTGTAGGTGGATCATCAGTGTTAGAGCTAAAATTAGCATGTTTAAAGTGATTTTCATGCTTCCAGGGGCTCGGGAAGTTAATTAAATACCATTTGGAGGCATTTAATGATCGAGCAAAAACGGCTGATTTTCGCCAAAAGAGATAACACCCCCCCATTACGTCATGCTTCAGAAATGTGGAAAATGGTCCGTTTTCAAATGTTTTATTTTTGAACGTCAGTTCACATTTGTAGGTGGATCATCAGTGTTAGAGCTAAAATTAGCATGTTTAAAGTGATTTTCATGCTTCCAGGGGCCCAAAACACAAGATTTATGGAATGGTTAAAAGTGCATGAAAATGGCCAATTTACTCACTCTGAGTTCTCAAAAAGGGTTTCTTCACCCCGGGAAGTTAATTAAATACCATTTGGAGGCATTTAATGTTCGAGCAAAAACGGCTGATTTTCGACAAAAGAGATAACACCCCCCCATTACGTCATGCTTCAGAAATGTGGAAAATGGTCCGTTTTCAAATGTTTTATTTTTGAACGTCAGTTCACATTTGTAGGTGGATCATCAGTGTTAGAGCTAAAATTAGCATGTTTAAAGTGATTTTCATGCTTCCAGGGGCTCGGGAAGTGAAATAAATACCATTTGGAGGCATTTAATGTTCGAGCAAAAACGGCTGATTTTCGGCAAAAGAGATAACACCCCCTCATTACGTCATGCTTCAGAAATGTGGAAAATGGTCCGTTTTCAAATGTTTTATTTTTGAACGTCAGTTCACATTTGTAGGTGGATCATCAGTGTTAGAGCTAAAATTAGCATGTTTAAAGTGATTTTCATGCTTCCAGGGGCTCGGGAAGTTAATTAAATACCATTTGGAGGCATTTAATGTTCGAGCAAAAACGGCTGATTTTCGACAAAAGAGATAACACCCCCCCATTACGTCATGCTTCAGAAATGTGGAAAATGGTCCGTTTTCAAATGTTTTATTTTTGAACGTCAGTTCACATTTGTAGGTGGATCATCAGTGTTAGAGCTAAAATTAGCATGTTTAAAGTGATTTTCATGCTTCCAGGGGCTCGGGAAGTTAATTAAATACCATTTGGAGGCATTTAATGTTCGAGCAAAAACGGCTGATTTTCGACAAAAGAGATAACACCCCCCCATTACGTCATGCTTCAGAAATGTGGAAAATGGTCCGTTTTCAAATGTTTTATTTTTGAACGTCAGTTCACATTTGTAGGTGGATCATCAGTGTTAGAGCTAAAATTAGCATGTTTAAAGTGATTTTCATGCTTCCAGGGGCCCAAAACACAAGATTTATGGAATGGTTAAAAGTGCATGACAATGGCCAATTTACTCACTCTGAGTTCTCAAAAAGGGTTTCTTCACCCCGGGAAGTTAATTAAATACCATTTGGAGGCATTTAATGTTCGAGCAAAAACGGCTGACTTTCGACAAAAGAGATAACACCCCCCCATTACGTCATGCTTCAGAAATGTGGAAAATGGTCCGTTTTCAAATGTTTTATTTTTGAACGTCAGTTCACATTTGTAGGTGGATCATCAGTGTTAGAGCTAAAATTAGCATGTTTAAAGTGATTTTCATGCTTCCAGGGGCTCGGGAAGTGAAATAAATACCATTTGGAGGCATTTAATGTTCGAGCAAAAACGGCTGATTTTCGACAAAAGAGATAACACCCCCCCATTACGTCATGCTTCAGAAATGTGGAAAATGGTCCGTTTTCAAATGTTTTATTTTTGAACGTCAGTTCACATTTGTAGGTGGATCATCAGTGTTAGAGCTAAAATTAGCATGTTTAAAGTGATTTTCATGCTTCCAGGGGCTCGGGAAGTTAATTAAATACCATTTGGAGGCATTTAATGTTCGAGAAAAAACGGCTGATTTTCGACAAAAGAGATAACACCCCCCCATTACGTCATGCTTCAGAAATTTGGAAAATGGTCCGTTTTCAAATGTTTTATTTTTGAACCTCAGTTCACATTTGTAGGTGGATCCTCAGTGTTAGAGCTAAAATTAGCATGTTTAAAGTGATTTTCATGCTTCCAGGGGCCCAAAACACAAGATTTATGGAATGGTTAAAAGTGCATGAAAATGGCCAATTTACTCACTCTGAGTTCTCAAAAAGGGTTTCTTCACCCCGGGAAGTTAATTAAATACCATTTGGAGGCATTTAATGTTCGAGCAAAAACGGCTGATTTTCGACAAAAGAGATAACACCCCCCCATTACGTCATGCTTCAGAAATGTGGAAAATGGTCCGTTTTCAAATGTTTTATTTTTGAACGTCAGTTCACATTTGTAGGTGGATCATCAGTGTTAGAGCTAAAATTAGCATGTTTAAAGTGATTTTCATGCTTCCAGGGGCTCGGGAAGTTAATTAAATACCATTTGGAGGCATTTAATGTTCGAGCAAAAACGGCTGATTTTCGACAAAAGAGATAACACCCCCCCATTACGTCATGCTTCAGAAATGTGGAAAATGGTCCGTTTTCAAATGTTTTATTTTTGAACGTCAGTTCACATTTGTAGGTGGATCATCAGTGTCAGAGCTAAAATTAGCATGTTTAACCACTTGGCTGCTAAGGCAATATTTTACTTTTCATTGATTTTCCATTGAAATCAATGGAAAGTCCATGACGAGTTACCCTTGTCATTAGCGGCGAAGAGGTTAAAGTGATTTTCATGCTTCCAGGGGCTCGGGAAGTGAAATAAATACCATTTGGAGGCATTTAATGTTCGAGCAAAAACGGCTGATTTTCGGCAAATGAGATAACACCCCCCATTACGTCATGCTTCAGAAATGTGGAAAATGGTCCGTTTTCAAATGTTTTATTTTTGAACGTCAGTTCACTTTTGTAGGTGGATCATCAGTGTTAGAGCTAAAATTAGCATGTTTAAAGTGATTTTCATGCTTCCAGGGGCTCGGGAAGTTAATTAAATACCATTTGGAGGCATTTAATGTTCGAGCAAAAACGGCTGATTTTCGACAAAAGAGATAACCCCCCCCATTACGTCATGCTTCAGAAATGTGGAAAATGGTCCGTTTTCAAATGTTTTATTTTTGAACGTCAGTTCACATTTGTAGGTGGATCATCAGTGTTAGAGCTAAAATTAGCATGTTTAAAGTGATTTTCATGCTTCCAGGGGCTCGGGAAGTTAATTAAATACCATTTGGAGGCATTTAATGTTCGAGCAAAAACGGCTGATTTTCGACAAAAGAGATAACACCCCCCCATTACGTCATGCTTCAGAAATGTGGAAAATGGTCCGTTTTCAAATGTTTTATTTTTGAACGTCAGTTCACATTTGTAGGTGGATCATCAGTGTTAGAGCTAAAATTAGCATGTTTAAAGTGATTTTCATGCTTCCAGGGGCCCAAAACACAAGATTTATGGAATGGTTAAAAGTGCATGAAAATGGCCAATTTACTCACTCTGAGTTCTCAAAAAGGGTTTCTTCACCCCGGGAAGTTAATTAAATACCATTTGGAGGCATTTAATGTTCGAGCAAAAACGGCTGATTTTCGACAAAAGAGATAACACCCCCCCATTACGTCATGCTTCAGAAATGTGGAAAATGGTCCGTTTTCAAATGTTTTATTTTTGAACGTCAGTTCACATTTGTAGGTGGATCATCAGTGTTAGAGCTAAAATTAGCATGTTTAAAGTGATTTTCATGCTTCCAGGGGCTCGGGAAGTTAATTAAATACCATTTGGAGGCATTTAATGTTCGAGCAAAAATGGCTGATTTTCGACAAAAGAGATAACACCCCCCCATTACGTCATGCTTCAGAAATGTGGAAAATGGTCCGTTTTCAAATGTTTTATTTTTGAACGTCAGTTCACATTTGTAGGTGGATCATCAGTGTTAGAGCTAAAATTAGCATATTTAAAGTGATTTTCATGCTTCCAGGGGCCCAAAACACAAGATTTATGGAATGGTTAAAAGTGCATGAAAATGGCCAATTTACTCACTCTGAGTTCTCAAAAAGGGTTTCTTCACCCCGGGAAGTTAATTAAATACCATTTGGAGGCATTTAATGTTCGAGCAAAAATTGCTGATTTTCGACAAAAGAGATAACACCCCCCCATTACGTCATGCTTCAGAAATGTGGAAAATGGTCCGTTTTTAAATGTTTTATTTTTGAACGTCAGTTCACATTTGTAGGTGGATCATCAGTGTTAGAGCTAAAATTAGCATGTTTAAAGTGATTTTCATGCTTCCAGGGGCTCTGGAAGTTAATTAAATACCATTTGGAGGCATTTAATGTTCGAGCAAAAACGGCTGATTTTCGACAAAAGAGATAACACCCCCCCATTACGTCATGCTTCAGAAATGTGGAAAATGGTCCGTTTTCAAATGTTTTATTTTTGAACGTCAGTTCACATTTGTAGGTGGATCATCAGTGTTAGAGCTAAAATTAGCATGTTTAAAGTGATTTTCATGCTTCCAGGGGCCCAAAACACATGATTTATGGAATGGTTAAAAGTGCATGAAAATGGCCAATTTACTCACTCTGAGTTCTCAAAAAGGGTTTCTTCACCCCGGGAAGTTAATTAAATACCATTTGGAGGCATTTAATGTTCGAGCAAAAACGGCTGATTTTCGACAAAAGAGATAACACCCCCCCATTACGTCATGCTTCAGAAATGTGGAAAATGGGAAGATAATTAAATACCATTTGGAGGCATTTAATGTTCGAGCAAAAACGGCTGATTTTCGACAAAAGAGATAACACCCCCCCATTACGTCATGCTTCAGAAAAGTGGAAAATGGTCCGTTTTCAAATGTTTTATTTTTGAACGTCAGTTCACATTTGTAGGTGGATCATCAGTGTTAGAGCTAAAATTAGCATGTTTAAAGTGATTTTCATGCTTCCAGGGGCCCTAAACACAAGATTTATGGAATGGTTAAAAGTGCATGAAAATGGCCAATTTACTCACTCTGAGTTCTCAAAAAGGGTTTCTTCACCCCGGGAAGTTAATTAAATACCATTTGGAGGCATTTAATGTTCGAGCAAAAACGGCTGATTTTCGACAAAAGAGATAACACCCCCCCATTACGTCATGCTTCAGAAATGTGGAAAATGGTCCGTTTTCAAATGTTTTATTTTTGAACGTCAGTTCACATTTGTAGGTGGATCATCAGTGTTAGAGCTAAAATTAGCATGTTTAAAGTGATTTTCATGCTTCCAGGGGCTCGGGAAGTTAATTAAATACAATTTGGAGGCATTTAATGTTCAAGCAAAAACGGCTGATTTTCGACAAAAGAGATAACACCTCCCCATTACGTCATGCTTCAGAAATGTGGAAAATGGTCAGTTTTCAAATGTTTTATTTTTGAACGTCAGTTCACATTTGTAGGTGGATCATCAGTGTTAGAGCTAAAATTAGCATGTTTAAAGTGATTTTCATGCTTCCAGGGGCTCGGGAAGTTAATTAAATACCATTTGGAGGCATTTAATGTTCGAGCAAAAACGGCTGATTTTCGACAAAAGAGATAACACCCCCCCATTACGTCATGCTTCAGAAATGTGGAAAATGGTCCGTTTTCAAATGTTTTATTTTTGAACGTCAGTTCACATTTGTAGGTGGATCATCAGTGTTAGAGCTAAAATTAGCATGTTTAAAGTGATTTTCATGCTTCCAGGGGCCCAAAACACAAGATTTATGGAATGGTTAAAAGTGCATGAAAATGGCCAATTTACTCACTCTGAGTACTCAAAAAGGGTTTCTTCACCCCGGGAAGTTAATTAAATACCATTTGGAGGCATTTAATGTTCGAGCAAAAACGGCTGATTTTCGACAAAAGAGATAACACCCCCCCATTACGTCATGCTTCAGAAATGTGGAAAATGGTCCGTTTTCAAATGTTTTATTTTTGAACGTCAGTTCACATTTGTAGGTGGATCATCAGTGTTAGAGCTAAAATTAGCATGTTTAAAGTGTTTTTCATGCTTCCAGGGGCCCAAAACACAAGATTTATGGAATGGTTAAAAGTGCATGAAAATGGCCAATTTACTCACTCTGAGTTCTCAAAAAGGGTTTCTTCACCCCGGGAAGTTAATTAAATACCATTTGGAGGCATTTAATGTTCGAGCAAAAACGGCTGATTTTCGACAAAAGAGATAACACCCCCCCATTACGTCATGCTTCAGAAATGTGGAAAATGGTCCGTTTTCAAATGTTTTATTTTTGAACGTCAGTTCACATTTGTAGGTGGATCATCAGTGTTAGAGCTAAAATTAGCATGTTTAAAGTGATTTTCATGCTTCCAGGGGCCCAAAACACAAGATTTATGGAATGGTTAAAAGTGCATGAAAATGGCCAATTTACTCACTCTGAGTTCTCAAAAAGGGTTTCTTCACCCCGGGAAGTTAATTAAATACCATTTGGAGGCATTTAATGTTCGAGCAAAAACGGCTGATTTTCGACAAAAGAGATAACACCCCCCCATTACGTCATGCTTCAGAAATGTGGAAAATGGTCCGTTTTCAAATGTTTTATTTTTGAACGTCAGTTCACATTTGTAGGTGGATCATCAGTGTTAGAGCTAAAATTAGCATGTTTAAAGTGATTTTCATGCTTCCAGGGGCTCGGGAAGTTAATTAAATACCATTTGGAGGCATTTAATGTTCGAGCAAAAACGGCTGATTTTCGACAAAAGAGATAACACCCCCCCATTACGTCATGCTTCAGAAATGTGGAAAATGGTCCGTTTTCAAATGTTTTATTTTTGAACGTCAGTTCACATTTGTAGGTGGATCATCAGTGTTAGAGCTAAAATTAGCATGTTTAAAGTGATTTTCATGCTTCCAGGGGCTCGGGAAGTGAAATAAATACCATTTGGAGGCATTTAATGTTCGAGCAAAAACGGCTGATTTTCGGCAAATGAGATAACACCCCCCATTACGTCATGCTTCAGAAATGTGGAAAATGGTCCGTTTTCAAATGTTTTATTTTTGAACGTCAGTTCACATTTGTAGGTGGATCATCAGTGTTAGAGCTAAAATTAGCATGTTTAAAGTGATTTTCATGCTTCCAGGGGCTCGGGAAGTTAATTAAATACCATTTGGAGGCATTTAATGTTCGAGCAAAAACGGCTGATTTTCGACAAAAGAGATAACCCCCCCCATTACGTCATGCTTCAGAAATGTGGAAAATGGTCCGTTTTCAAATGTTTTATTTTTGAACGTCAGTTCACATTTGTAGGTGGATCATCAGTGTTAGAGCTAAAATTAGCATGTTTAAAGTGATTTTCATGCTTCCAGGGGCTCGGGAAGTTAATTAAATACCATTTGGAGGCATTTAATGTTCGAGCAAAAACGGCTGATTTTCGACAAAAGAGATAACACCCCCCCATTACGTCATGCTTCAGAAATGTGGAAAATGGTCAGTTTTCAAATGTTTTATTTTTGAACGTCAGTTCACATTTGTAGGTGGATCATCAGTGTTAGAGCTAAAATTAGCATGTTTAAAGTGATTTTCATGCTTCCAGGGGCCCAAAACACAAGATTTATGGAATGGTTAAAAGTGCATGAAAATGGCCAATTTACTCACTCTGAGTTCTCAAAAAGGGTTTCTTCACCCCGGGAAGTTAATTAAATACCATTTGGAGGCATTTAATGTTCGAGCAAAAACGGCTGATTTTCGACAAAAGAGATAACACCCCCCCATTACGTCATGCTTCAGAAATGTGGAAAATGGTCCGTTTTCAAATGTTTTATTTTTGAACGTCAGTTCACATTTGTAGGTGGATCATCAGTGTTAGAGCTAAAATTAGCATGTTTAAAGTGATTTTCATGCTTCCAGGGGCTCGGGAAGTTAATTAAATACCATTTGGAGGCATTTAATGTTCGAGCAAAAACGGCTGATTTTCGACAAAAGAGATAACACCCCCCCATTACGTCATGCTTCAGAAATGTGGAAAATGGTCCGTTTTCAAATGTTTTATTTTTGAACGTCAGTTCACATTTGTAGGTGGATCATCAGTGTTAGAGCTAAAATTAGCATATTTAAAGTGATTTTCATGCTTCCAGGGGCCCAAAACACAAGATTTATGGAATGGTTAAAAGTGCATGAAAATGGCCAATTTACTCACTCTGAGTTCTCAAAAAGGGTTTCTTCACCCCGGGAAGTTAATTAAATACCATTTGGAGGCATTTAATGTTCGAGCAAAAATTGCTGATTTTCGACAAAAGAGATAACACCCCCCCATTACGTCATGCTTCAGAAATGTGGAAAATGGTCCGTTTTTAAATGTTTTATTTTTGAACGTCAGTTCACATTTGTAGGTGGATCATCAGTGTTAGAGCTAAAATTAGCATGTTTAAAGTGATTTTCATGCTTCCAGGGGCTCTGGAAGTTAATTAAATACCATTTGGAGGCATTTAATGTTCGAGCAAAAACGGCTGATTTTCGACAAAAGAGATAACACCCCCCCATTACGTCATGCTTCAGAAATGTGGAAAATGGTCCGTTTTCAAATGTTTTATTTTTGAACGTCAGTTCACATTTGTAGGTGGATCATCAGTGTTAGAGCTAAAATTAGCATGTTTAAAGTGATTTTCATGCTTCCAGGGGCCCAAAGCACATGATTTATGGAATGGTTAAAAGTGCATGAAAATGGCCAATTTACTCACTCTGAGTTCTCAAAAAGGGTTTCTTCACCCCGGGAAGTTAATTAAATACCATTTGGAGGCATTTAATGTTCGAGCAAAAACGGCTGATTTTCGACAAAAGAGATAACACCCCCCCATTACGTCATGCTTCAGAAATGTGGAAAATGGGAAGATAATTAAATACCATTTGGAGGCATTTAATGTTCGAGCAAAAACGGCTGATTTTCGACAAAAGAGATAACACCCCCCCATTACGTCATGCTTCAGAAAAGTGGAAAATGGTCAGTTTTCAAATGTTTTATTTTTGAACGTCAGTTCACATTTGTAGGTGGATCATCAGTGTTAGAGCTAAAATTAGCATGTTTAAAGTGATTTTCATGCTTCCAGGGGCCCAAAACACAAGATTTATGGAATGGTTAAAAGTGCATGAAAATGGCCAATTTACTCACTCTGAGTTCTCAAAAAGGGTTTCTTCACCCCGGGAAGTTAATTAAATACCATTTGGAGGCATTTAATGTTCGAGCAAAAACGGCTGATTTTCGACAAAAGAGATAACACCCCCCCATTACGTCATGCTTCAGAAATGTGGAAAATGGTCCGTTTTCAAATGTTTTATTTTTGAACGTCAGTTCACATTTGTAGGTGGATCATCAGTGTTAGAGCTAAAATTAGCATGTTTAAAGTGATTTTCATGCTTCCAGGGGCTCGGGAAGTTAATTAAATACCATTTGGAGGCATTTAATGTTCGAGCAAAAACGGCTGATTTTCGACAAAAGAGATAACACCCCCCCATTACGTCATGCTTCAGAAATGTGGAAAATGGTCCGTTTTCAAATGTTTTATTTTTGAACGTCAGTTCACATTTGTAGGTGGATCATCAGTGTTAGAGCTAAAATTAGCATATTTAAAGTGATTTTCATGCTTCCAGGGGCCCAAAACACAAGATTTATGGAATGGTTAAAAGTGCATGAAAATGGCCAATTTACTCACTCTGAGTTCTCAAAAAGGGTTTCTTCACCCCGGGAAGTTAATTAAATACCATTTGGAGGCATTTAATGTTCGAGCAAAAATTGCTGATTTTCGACAAAAGAGATAACACCCCCCCATTACGTCATGCTTCAGAAATGTGGAAAATGGTCCGTTTTTAAATGTTTTATTTTTGAACGTCAGTTCACATTTGTAGGTGGATCATCAGTGTTAGAGCTAAAATTAGCATGTTTAAAGTGATTTTCATGCTTCCAGGGGCTCTGGAAGTTAATTAAATACCATTTGGAGGCATTTAATGTTCGAGCAAAAACGGCTGATTTTCGACAAAAGAGATAACACCCCCCCATTACGTCATGCTTCAGAAATGTGGAAAATGGTCCGTTTTCAAATGTTTTATTTTTGAACGTCAGTTCACATTTGTAGGTGGATCATCAGTGTTAGAGCTAAAATTAGCATGTTTAAAGTGATTTTCATGCTTCCAGGGGCCCAAAGCACATGATTTATGGAATGGTTAAAAGTGCATGAAAATGGCCAATTTACTCACTCTGAGTTCTCAAAAAGGGTTTCTTCACCCCGGGAAGTTAATTAAATACCATTTGGAGGCATTTAATGTTCGAGCAAAAACGGCTGATTTTCGACAAAAGAGATAACACCCCCCCATTACGTCATGCTTCAGAAATGTGGAAAATGGGAAGATAATTAAATACCATTTGGAGGCATTTAATGTTCGAGCAAAAACGGCTGATTTTCGACAAAAGAGATAACACCCCCCCATTACGTCATGCTTCAGAAAAGTGGAAAATGGTCCGTTTTCAAATGTTTTATTTTTGAACGTCAGTTCACATTTGTAGGTGGATCATCAGTGTTAGAGCTAAAATTAGCATGTTTAAAGTGATTTTCATGCTTCCAGGGGCCCTAAACACAAGATTTATGGAATGGTTAAAAGTGCATGAAAATGGCCAATTTACTCACTCTGAGTTCTCAAAAAGGGTTTCTTCACCCCGGGAAGTTAATTAAATACCATTTGGAGGCATTTAATGTTCGAGCAAAAACGGCTGATTTTCGACAAAAGAGATAACACCCCCCCATTACGTCATGCTTCAGAAATGTGGAAAATGGTCCGTTTTCAAATGTTTTATTTTTGAACGTCAGTTCACATTTGTAGGTGGATCATCAGTGTTAGAGCTAAAATTAGCATGTTTAAAGTGATTTTCATGCTTCCAGGGGCTCGGGAAGTTAATTAAATACAATTTGGAGGCATTTAATGTTCAAGCAAAAACGGCTGATTTTCGACAAAAGAGATAACACCTCCCCATTACGTCATGCTTCAGAAATGTGGAAAATGGTCCGTTTTCAAATGTTTTATTTTTGAACGTCAGTTCACATTTGTAGGTGGATCATCAGTGTTAGAGCTAAAATTAGCATGTTTAAAGTGATTTTCATGCTTCCAGGGGCTCGGGAAGTTAATTAAATACCATTTGGAGGCATTTAATGTTCGAGCAAAAACGGCTGATTTTCGACAAAAGAGATAACACCCCCCCATTACGTCATGCTTCAGAAATGTGGAAAATGGTCCGTTTTCAAATGTTTTATTTTTGAACGTCAGTTCACATTTGTAGGTGGATCATCAGTGTTAGAGCTAAAATTAGCATGTTTAAAGTGATTTTCATGCTTCCAGGGGCCCAAAACACAAGATTTATGGAATGGTTAAAAGTGCATGAAAATGGCCAATTTACTCACTCTGAGTACTCAAAAAGGGTTTCTTCACCCCGGGAAGTTAATTAAATACCATTTGGAGGCATTTAATGTTCGAGCAAAAACGGCTGATTTTCGACAAAAGAGATAACACCCCCCCATTACGTCATGCTTCAGAAATGTGGAAAATGGTCCGTTTTCAAATGTTTTATTTTTGAACGTCAGTTCACATTTGTAGGTGGATCATCAGTGTTAGAGCTAAAATTAGCATGTTTAAAGTGTTTTTCATGCTTCCAGGGGCCCAAAACACAAGATTTATGGAATGGTTAAAAGTGCATGAAAATGGCCAATTTACTCACTCTGAGTTCTCAAAAAGGGTTTCTTCACCCCGGGAAGTTAATTAAATACCATTTGGAGGCATTTAATGTTCGAGCAAAAACGGCTGATTTTCGACAAAAGAGATAACACCCCCCCATTACGTCATGCTTCAGAAATGTGGAAAATGGTCCGTTTTCAAATGTTTTATTTTTGAACGTCAGTTCACATTTGTAGGTGGATCATCAGTGTTAGAGCTAAAATTAGCATGTTTAAAGTGATTTTCATGCTTCCAGGGGCCCAAAACACAAGATTTATGGAATGGTTAAAAGTGCATGAAAATGGCCAATTTACTCACTCTGAGTTCTCAAAAAGGGTTTCTTCACCCCGGGAAGTTAATTAAATACCATTTGGAGGCATTTAATGTTCGAGCAAAAATGGCTGATTTTCGACAAAAGAGATAACACCCCCCCATTACGTCATGCTTCAGAAATGTGGAAAATGGTCCGTTTTTAAATGTTTTATTTTTGAACGTCAGTTCACATTTGTAGGTGGATCATCAGTGTTAGAGCTAAAATTAGCATGTTTAAAGTGATTTTCATGCTTCCAGGGGCTCGGGAAGTTAATTAAATACCATTTGGAGGCATTTAATGTTCGAGCAAAAACGGCTGATTTTCGACAAAAGAGATAACACCCCCCCATTACGTCATGCTTCAGAAATGTGGAAAATGGTCCGTTTTCAAATGTTTTATTTTTGAACCTCAGTTCACATTTGTAGGTGGATCATCAGTGTTAGAGCTAAAATTAGCATGTTTAAAGTGATTTTCATGCTTCCAGGGGCCCAAAACACATGATTTATGGAATGGTTAAAAGTGCATGAAAATGGCCAATTTACTCACTCTGAGTTCTCAAAAAGGGTTTCTTCACCCCGGGAAGTTAATTAAATACCATTTGGAGGCATTTAATGTTCGAGCAAAAACGGCTGATTTTCGATAAAAGAGATAACACCCCCCCATTACGTCATGCTTCAGAAATGTGGAAAATGGGAAGATAATTAAATACCATTTGGAGGCATTTAATGTTCGAGCAAAAACGGCTGATTTTCGACAAAAGAGATAACACCCCCCCATTACGTCATGCTTCAGAAATGTGGAAAATGGTCCGTTTTCAAATGTTTTATTTTTGAACGTCAGTTCACATTTGTAGGTGGATCATCAGTGTTAGAGCTAAAATTAGCATGTTTAAAGTGATTTTCATGCTTCCAGGGGCCCTAAACACAAGATTTATGGAATGGTTAAAAGTGCATGAAAATGGCCAATTTACTCACTCTGAGTTCTCAAAAAGGGTTTCTTCACCCCGGGAAGTTAATTAAATACCATTTGGAGGCATTTAATGTTCGAGCAAAAACGGCTGATTTTCGACAAAAGAGATAACACCCCCCCATTACGTCATGCTTCAGAAATGTGGAAAAAGGTCCGTTTTCAAATGTTTTATTTTTGAACGTCAGTTCACATTTGTAGGTGGATCATCAGTGTTAGAGCTAAAATTAGCATGTTTAAAGTGATTTTCATGCTTCCAGCGGCTCGGGAAGTTAATTAAATACAATTTGGAGGCATTTAATGTTCAAGCAAAAACGGCTGATTTTCGACAAAAGAGATAACACCTCCCCATTACGTCATGCTTCAGAAATGTGGAAAATGGTCCGTTTTCAAATGTTTTATTTTTGAACGTCAGTTCACATTTGTAGGTGGATCATCAGTGTTAGAGCTAAAATTAGCATGTTTAAAGTGATTTTCATGCTTCCAGGGGCCCAAAACACAAGATTTATGGAATGGTTAAAAGTGCATGAAAATGGCCAATTTACTCACTCTGAGTTCTCAAAAAGGGTTTCTTCACCCCGGGAAGTTAATTAAATACCATTTGGAGGCATTTAATGTTCCAGCAAAAACGGCTGATTTTCGACAAAAGAGATAACACCCCCCCATTACGTCATGCTTCAGAAATGTGGAAAATGGTCCGTTTTCAAATGTTTTATTTTTGAACGTCAGTTCACATTTGTAGGTGGATCATCAGTGTTAGAGCTAAAATTAGCATGTTTAAAGTGATTTTCATGCTTCCAGGGGCTCGGGAAGTTAATTAAATACCATTTGGAGGCATTTAATGTTCGAGCAAAAACGGCTGATTTTCGACAAAAGAGATAACACCCCCCCATTACGTCATGCTTCAGAAATGTGGAAAATGGTCCGTTTTCAAATGTTTTATTTTTGAACGTCAGTTCACATTTGTAGGTGGATCATCAGTGTTAGAGCTAAAATTAGCATGTTTAAAGTGATTTTCATGCTTCCAGGGACCCAAAACACAAGATTTATGGAATGGTTAAAAGTGCATGAAAATGGCCAATTTACTCACTCTGAGTTCTCAAAAAGGGTTTCTTCACCCCGGGAAGTTAATTAAATACCATTTGGAGGCATTTAATGTTCGAGCAAAAACGGCTGATTTTCGACAAAAGAGATAACACCCCCCCATTACGTCATGCTTCAGAATTGTGGAAAATCGTCCGTTTTCAAATGTTTTATTTTTGAACGTCAGTTCACATTTGTAGGTGGATCATCAGTGTTAGAACTAAAATTAGCATGTTTAAAGTGATTTTCATGCTTCCAGGGGCTCGGGAAGTTAATTAAATACCATTTGGAGGCATTTAATGTTCGAGAAAAAACGGCTGATTTTCGACAAAAGAGATAACACCCCCCCATTACGTCATGCTTCAGAAATGTGGAAAATGGTCCGTTTTCAAATGTTTTATTTTTGAACGTCAGTTCACATTTGTAGGTGGATCATCAGTGTTAGAGCTAAAATTAGCATGTTTAAAGTGATTTTCATGCTTCCAGGGGCCCAAAACACAAGATTTATGGAATGGTTAAAAGTGCATGAAAATGGCCAATTTACTCACTCTGAGTTCTCAAAAAGGGTTTCTTCACCCCGGGAAGTTAATTAAATACCATTTGGAGGCATTTAATGTTCCAGCAAAAACGGCTGATTTTCGACAAAAGAGATAACACCCCCCCATTACGTCATGCTTCAGAAATGTGGAAAATGGTCCGTTTTCAAATGTTTTATTTTTGAACGTCAGTTCACATTTGTAGGTGGATCATCAGTGTTAGAGCTAAAATTAGCATGTTTAAAGTGATTTTCATGCTTCCAGGGGCTCGGGAAGTGAAATAAATACCATTTGGAGGCATTTAATGTTCGAGCAAAAACGGCTGATTTTCGACAAAAGAGATAACACCCCCCCATTACGTCATGCTTCAGAAATGTGGAAAATGGTCCGTTTTCAAATGTTTTATTTTTGAACGTCAGTTCACATTTGTAGGTGGATCATCAGTGTTAGAGCTAAAATTAGCATGTTTAAAGTGATTTTCATGCTTCCAGGGGCCCAAAACACAAGATTTATGGAATGGTTAAAAGTGCATGAAAATGGCCAATTTACTCACTCTGAGTTCTCAAAAAGGGTTTCTTCACCCCGGGAAGTTAATTAAATACCATTTGGAGGCATTTAATGTTCGAGCAAAAACGGCTGATTTTTGACAAAAGAGATAACACCCCACCATTACGTCATGCTTCAGAAATGTGGAAAATGGTCCGTTTTCAAATGTTTTATTTTTGAACGTCAGTTCACATTTGTAGGTGGATCATCAGTGTTAGAGCTAAAATTAGCATGTTTAAAGTGATTTTCATGCTTCCAGGGGCTCGGGAAGTTAATTAAATACCATTTGGAGGCATTTAATGTTCGAGCAAAAACGGCTGATTTTCGACAAAAGAGATAACACCCCCCCCATTACGTCATGCTTCAGAAATGTGGAAAATGGTCCGTTTTCAAATGTTTTATTTTTGAACGTCAGTTCACATTTGTAGGTGGATCATCAGTGTTAGAACTAAAATTAGCATGTTTAAAGTGATTTTCATGCTTCCAGGGGCTCGGGAAGTTAATTAAATACCATTTGGAGGCATTTAATGTTCGAGCAAAAATGGCTGATTTTCGACAAAAAAGATAACACCCCCCCATTACGTCATGCTTCAGAAATGTGGAAAATGGTCCGTTTTCAAATGTTTTATTTTTGAACGTCAGTTCACATTTGTAGGTGGATCATCAGTGTTAGAGCTAAAATTAGCATGTTTAAAGTGATTTTCATGCTTCCAGGGGCTCGGGAAGTGAAATAAATACCATTTGGAGGCATTTAATGTTCGAGCAAAAACAGCTGATTTTCGACAAAAGAGATAACACCCCCCCCATTACGTCATGCTTCAGAAATGTGGAAAATGGTCCGTTTTCAAATGTTTTATTTTTGAATGTCAGTTCACATTTGTAGGTGGATCATCAGTGTTGGAGCTAAAATTAGCATGTTTAAAGTGATTTTCATGCTTCCAGGGGCCCAAAACACAAGATTTATGGAATGGTTAAAAGTGCATGAAAATGGCCAATTTACTCACTCTGAGTTCTCAAAAAGGGTTTCTTCACCCCGGTAAGTTAATTAAATACCATTTGGAGGCATTTAATGTTCCAGCAAAAACGGCTGATTTTCGACAAAAGAGATAACACCCCCCCATTACGTCATGCTTCAGAAATGTGGAAAATGGTCCGTTTTCAAATGTTTTATTTTTGAACGTCAGTTCACATTTGTAGGTGGATCATCAGTGTTAGAGCTAAAATTAGCATGTTTAAAGTGATTTTCATGCTTCCAGGGGCCCAAAACACAAGATTTATGGAATGGTTAAAAGTGCATGAAAATGGCCAATTTACTCACTCTGAGTTCTCAAAAAGGGTTTCTTCACCCCGGGAAGTTAATTAAATACCATTTGGAGGCATTTAATGTTCCAGCAAAAACGGCTGATTTTCGACAAAAGAGATAACACCCCCCCATTACGTCATGCTTCAGAAATGTGGAAAATGGTCCGTTTTCAAATGTTTTATTTTTGAACGTCAGTTCACATTTGTAGGTGGATCATCAGTGTTAGAGCTAAAATTAGCATGTTTAAAGTGATTTTCATGCTTCCAGGGGCTCGGGAAGTGAAATAAATACCATTTGGAGGCATTTAATGTTCGAGCAAAAACGGCTGATTTTCGACAAAAGAGATAACACCCCCCCATTACGTCATGCTTCAGAAATGTGGAAAATGGTCCGTTTTCAAATGTTTTATTTTTGAACGTCAGTTCACATTTGTAGGTGGATCATCAGTGTTAGAGCTAAAATTAGCATGTTTAAAGTGATTTTCATGCTTCCAGGGGCCCAAAACACAAGATTTATGGAATGGTTAAAAGTGCATGAAAATGGCCAATTTACTCACTCTGAGTTCTCAAAAAGGGTTTCTTCACCCCGGGAAGTTAATTAAATACCATTTGGAGGCATTTAATGTTCGAGCAAAAACGGCTGATTTTTGACAAAAGAGATAACACCCCACCATTACGTCATGCTTCAGAAATGTGGAAAATGGTCCGTTTTCAAATGTTTTATTTTTGAACGTCAGTTCACATTTGTAGGTGGATCATCAGTGTTAGAGCTAAAATTAGCATGTTTAAAGTGATTTTCATGCTTCCAGGGGCTCGGGAAGTTAATTAAATACCATTTGGAGGCATTTAATGTTCGAGCAAAAACGGCTGATTTTCGACAAAAGAGATAACACCCCCCCATTACGTCATGCTTCAGAAATGTGGAAAATGGTCCGTTTTCAAATGTTTTATTTTTGAACGTCAGTTCACATTTGTAGGTGGATCATCAGTGTTAGAACTAAAATTAGCATGTTTAAAGTGATTTTCATGCTTCCAGGGGCTCGGGAAGTTAATTAAATACCATTTGGAGGCATTTAATGTTCGAGCAAAAACGGCTGATTTTCGACATAAAAGATAACACCCCCCCATTACGTCCTGCTTCAGAAATGTGGAAAATGGTCCGTTTTCAAATGTTTTATTTTTGAACGTCAGTTCACATTTGTAGGTGGATCATCAGTGTTAGAGCTAAAATTAGCATGTTTAAAGTGATTTTCATGCTTCCAGGGGCCCAAAACTCAAGATTTATGGAATGGTTAAAAGTGCATGAAAATGGCCAATTTACTCACTCTGAGTTCTCAAAAAGGGTTTCTTCACCCCAAGAAGTTAATTAAATACCATTTGGAGCATTTAATGTTCGAGCAAAAACGGCTGATTTTCGACAAAAGAGATAACACCCCCCATTACGTCATGCTTCAGAAATGTGGAAAATGGTCCGTTTTCAAATGTTTTATTTTTGAACGTCAGTTCACATTTGTAGGTGGATCATCAGTGTTAGAGCTAAAATTAGCATGTTTAAAGTGATTTTCATGCTTCCAGGGGCTCGGGAAGTGAAATAAATACCATTTGGAGGCATTTAATGTTCGAGCAAAAACAGCTGATTTTCGACAAAAGAGATAACACCCCCCCCCATTACGTCATGCTTCAGAAATGTGGAAAATGGTCCGTTTTCAAATGTTTTATTTTTGAATGTCAGTTCACATTTGTAGGTGGATCATCAGTGTTGGAGCTAAAATTAGCATGTTTAAAGTGATTTTCATGCTTCCAGGGGCCCAAAACACAAGATTTATGGAATGGTTAAAAGTGCATGAAAATGGCCAATTTACTCACTCTGAGTTCTCAAAAAGGGTTTCTTCACCCCGGTAAGTTAATTAAATACCATTTGGAGGCATTTAATGTTCCAGCAAAAACGGCTGATTTTCGAGAAAAGAGATAACACCCCCCCATTACGTCATGCTTCAGAAATGTGGAAAATGGTCCGTTTTCAAATGTTTTATTTTTGAACGTCAGTTCACATTTGTAGGTGGATCATCAGTGTTAGAGCTAAAATTAGCATGTTTAAAGTGATTTTCATGCTTCCAGGGGCTCGGGAAGTGAAATAAATACCATTTGGAGGCATTTAATGTTCAAGCAAAAACGGCTGATTTTCGACAAACGAGATAAAACCCCCCCATTACGTCATGCTTCAGAAATGTGGAAAATGGTCCATTTTCAAATGTTTTATTTTTGAACGTCAGTTCACATTTGTAGGTGGATCATCAGTGTTAGAGCTAAAATTAGCATGTTTAAAGTGATTTTCATGCTTCCAGGGGCCCAAAACACAAGATTTATGGAATGGTTAAAAGTGCATGAAAATGGCCAATTTACTCACTCTGAGTTCTCAAAAAGGGTTTCTTCACCCCGGGAAGTTAATTAAATACCATTTGGAGGCATTTAATGTTCGAGCAAAAACGGCTGATTTTCGACAAAAGAGATAACACCCCCCCATTACGTCATGCTTCAGAAATGTGGAAAATGGTCCGTTTTCAAATGTTTTATTTTTGAACGTCAGTTCACATTTGTAGGTGGATCATCAGTGTTAGAGCTAAAATTAGCATGTTTAAAGTGATTTTCATGCTTCCAGGGGCTCGGGAAGTGAAATAAATACCATTTGGAGGCATTTAATGTTCGAGCAAAAACAGCTGATTTTCGACAAAAGAGATAACACCCCCCCCATTACGTCATGCTTCAGAAATGTGGAAAATGGTCCGTTTTCAAATGTTTTATTTTTGAATGTCAGTTCACATTTGTAGGTGGATCATCAGTGTTGGAGCTAAAATTAGCATGTTTAAAGTGATTTTCATGCTTCCAGGGGCCCAAAACACAAGATTTATGGAATGGTTAAAAGTGCATGAAAATGGCCAATTTACTCACTCTGAGTTCTCAAAAAGGGTTTCTTCACCCCGGTAAGTTAATTAAATACCATTTGGAGGCATTTAATGTTCCAGCAAAAACGGCTGATTTTCGAGAAAAGAGATAACACCCCCCCATTACGTCATGCTTCAGAAATGTGGAAAATGGTCCGTTTTCAAATGTTTTATTTTTGAACGTCAGTTCACATTTGTAGGTGGATCATCAGTGTTAGAGCTAAAATTAGCATGTTTAAAGTGATTTTCATGCTTCCAGGGGCTCGGGAAGTGAAATAAATACCATTTGGAGGCATTTAATGTTCAAGCAAAAACGGCTGATTTTCGACAAACGAGATAAAACCCCCCCATTACGTCATGCTTCAGAAATGTGGAAAATGGTCCATTTTCAAATGTTTTATTTTTGAACGTCAGTTCACATTTGTAGGTGGATCATCAGTGTTAGAGCTAAAATTAGCATGTTTAAAGTGATTTTCATGCTTCCAGGGGCCCAAAACACAAGATTTATGGAATGGTTAAAAGTGCATGAAAATGGCCAATTTACTCACTCTGAGTTCTCAAAAAGGGTTTCTTCACCCCGGGAAGTTAATTAAATACCATTTGGAGGCATTTAATGTTCGAGCAAAAACGGCTGATTTTCGACAAAAGAGATAACACCCCCCCATTACGTCATGCTTCAGAAATGTGGAAAATGGTCCGTTTTCAAATGTTTTATTTTTGAACGTCAGTTCACATTTGTAGGTGGATCATCAGTGTTAGAGCTAAAATTAGCATGTTTAAAGTGATTTTCATGCTTCCAGGGGCCCAAAACACAAGATTTATGGAATGGTTAAAAGTGCATGAAAATGGCCAATTAACTCACTCTGAGTTCTCAAAAAGGGTTTCTTCACCCCGGGAAGTTAATTAAATACCATTTGGAGGCATTTAATGTTCCAGCAAAAATGGCTGATTTTTGACAAAAGAGATAACACCCCCCCATTACGTCATGCTTCAGAAATGTGGAAAATGGTCCGTTTTCAAATGTTTTATTTTTGAACGTCAGTTCACATTTGTAGGTGGATCATCAGTGTTAGAGCTAAAATTAGCATGTTTAAAGTGATTTTCATGCTTCCAGGGGCTCGGGAAGTGAAATAAATACCATTTGGAGGCATTTAATGTTCGAGCAAAAACGGCTGATTTTCGACAAAAGAGATAACACCCCCCCATTACGTCATGCTTCAGAAATGTGGAAAATGGTCCGTTTTCAAATGTTTTATTTTTGAACGTCAGTTCACATTTGTAGGTGGATCATCAGTGTTAGAGCTAAAATTAGCATGTTTAAAGTGATTTTCATGCTTCCAGGGGCCCAAAACACAAGATTTATGGAATGGTTAAAAGTGCATGAAAATGGCCAATTTACTCACTCTGAGTTCTCAAAAAGGGTTTCTTCACCCCGGGAAGTTAGTTAAATACCATTTGGAGGCATTTAATGTTCGAGCAAAAACGGCTGATTTTCGACAAAAGAGATAACACCCTACCATTACGTCATGCTTCAGAAATGTGGAAAATGGTCCGTTTTCAAATGTTTTATTTTTGAACGTCAGTTCACATTTGTAGGTGGATCATCAGTGTTAGAGCTAAAATTAGCATGTTTAAAGTGATTTTCATGCTTCCAGGGGCCCAAAACACAAGATTTATGGAATGGTTAAAAGTGCATGAAAATGGCCAATTTACTCACTCTGAGTTCTCAAAAAGGGTTTCTTCACCCCAAGAAGTTAATTAAATACCATTTGGAGGCATTTAATGTTCGAGCAAAAACGGCTGATTTTCGACAAAAGAGATAACACCCCCCATTACGTCATGCTTCAGAAATGTGGAAAATGGTCCGTTTTCAAATGTTTTATTTTTGAACGTCAGTTCACATTTGTAGGTGGATCATCAGTGTTAGAGCTAAAATTAGCATGTTTAAAGTGATTTTCATGCTTCCAGGGGCTCGGGAAGTGAAATAAATACCATTTGGAGGCATTTAATGTTCGAGCAAAAACGGCTGATTTTCGACAAAAGAGATAACACCCCCCCATTACGTCATGCTTCAGATATGTGGAAAATGGTCCGTTTTCAAATGTTTTATTTTTGAACGTCAGTTCACATTTGTAGGTGGATCATGAGTGTTAGAGCTAAAATTAGCATGTTTAAAGTGATTTTCATGCTTCCAGGGGCTCGGGAAGGTAATTAAATACCATTTGGAGGCATTTAATGTTCCAGCAAAAACGGCTGATTTTCGACAAAAGAGATAACACCCCCCCATTACGTCATGCTTCAGAAATGTGGAAAATGGTCCGTTTTCAAATGTTTTATTTTTGAACGTCAGTTCACATTTGTAGGTGGATCATCAGTGTTAGAGCTAAAATTAGCATGTTTAAAGTGATTTTCATGCTTCCAGGGGCCCAAAACACAAGATTTATGGAATGGTTAAAAGTGCATGAAAATGGCCAATTTACTCACTCTGAGTTCTCAAAAAGGGTTTCTTCACCCCGGGAAGTTAATTAAATACCATTTGGAGGCATTTAATGTTCCAGCAAAAACGGCTGATTTTCGACAAAAGAGATAACACCCCCCCATTACGTCTGCTTCAGAAATGTGGAAAATGGTCCGTTTTCAAATGTTTTATTTTTGAACGTCAGTTCACATTTGTAGGTGGATCATCAGTGTTAGAGCTAAAATTAGCATGTTTAAAGTGATTTTCATGCTTCCAGGGGCTCGGGAAGTTAATTAAATACCATTTGGAGGCATTTAATGTTCGAGCAAAAACGGCTGATTTTCGACAAAAGAGATAACACCCCCCCATTACGTCATGCTTCAGAAATGTGGAAAATGGTCCGTTTTCAAATGTTTTATTTTTGAACGTCAGTTCACATTTGTAGGTGGATCATCAGTGTTAGAGCTAAAATTAGCATGTTTAAAGTGATTTTCATGCTTCCAGGGACCCAAAACACAAGATTTATGGAATGGTTAAAAGTGCATGAAAATGGCCAATTTACTCACTCTGAGTTCTCAAAAAGGGTTTCTTCACCCCGGGAAGTTAATTAAATACCATTTGGAGGCATTTAATGTTCGAGCAAAAACGGCTGATTTTCGACAAAAGAGATAACACCCCCCCATTACGTCATGCTTCAGAATTGTGGAAAATCGTCCGTTTTCAAATGTTTTATTTTTGAACGTCAGTTCACATTTGTAGGTGGATCATCAGTGTTAGAACTAAAATTAGCATGTTTAAAGTGATTTTCATGCTTCCAGGGGCTCGGGAAGTTAATTAAATACCATTTGGAGGCATTTAATGTTCGAGAAAAAACGGCTGATTTTCGACAAAAGAGATAACACCCCCCCATTACGTCATGCTTCAGAAATGTGGAAAATGGTCCGTTTTCAAATGTTTTATTTTTGAACGTCAGTTCACATTTGTAGGTGGATCATCAGTGTTAGAGCTAAAATTAGCATGTTTAAAGTGATTTTCATGCTTCCAGGGGCCCAAAACACAAGATTTATGGAATGGTTAAAAGTGCATGAAAATGGCCAATTTACTCACTCTGAGTTCTCAAAAAGGGTTTCTTCACCCCGGGAAGTTAATTAAATACCATTTGGAGGCATTTAATGTTCCAGCAAAAACGGCTGATTTTCGACAAAAGAGATAACACCCCCCCATTACGTCATGCTTCAGAAATGTGGAAAATGGTCCGTTTTCAAATGTTTTATTTTTGAACAACAGTTCACATTTGTAGGTGGATCATCAGTGTTAGAGCTAAAATTAGCATGTTTAAAGTGATTTTCATGCTTCCAGGGACCCAAAACACAAGATTTATGGAATGGTTAAAAGTGCATGAAAATGGCCAATTTACTCACTCTGAGTTCTCAAAAAGGGTTTCTTCACCCCGGGAAGTTAATTAAATACCATTTGGAGGCATTTAATGTTCGAGCAAAAACGGCTGATTTTCGACAAAAGAGATAACACCCCCCCATTACGTCATGCTTCAGAAATGTGGAACATCGTCCGTTTTCAAATGTTTTATTTTTGAACGTCAGTTCACATTTGTAGGTGGATCATCAGTGTTAGAGCTAAAATTAGCATGTTTAAAGTGATTTTCATGCTTCCAGGGACCCAAAACACAAGATTTATGGAATGGTTAAAAGTGCATGAAAATGGCCAATTTACTCACTCTGAGTTCTCAAAAAGGGTTTCTTCACCCCGGGAAGTTAATTAAATACCATTTGGAGGCATTTAATGTTCGAGCAAAAACGGCTGATTTTCGACAAAAGAGATAACACCCCCCCATTACGTCATGCTTCAGAAATGTGGAACATCGTCCGTTTTCAAATGTTTTATTTTTGAACGTCAGTTCACATTTGTAGGTGGATCATCAGTGTTAGAACTAAAATTAGCATGTTTAAAGTGATTTTCATGCTTCCAGGGGCTCGGGAAGTTAATTAAATACCATTTGGAGGCATTTAATGTTCGAGCAAAAACGGCTGATTTTCGACAAAAGAGATAACACCCCCCATTACGTCATGCTTCAGAAATGTGGAAAATGGTCCGTTTTCAAATGTTTTATTTTTGAACGTCAGTTCACATTTGTAGGTGGATCATCAGTGTTAGAACTAAAATTAGCATGTTTAAAGTGATCTTCATGCTTCCAGGGGCTCGGGAAGTTAATTAAATACCATTTGGAGGCATTTAATGTTCGAGCAAAAACGGCTGATTTTCGACAAAAAAGATAACACCCCCCCATTACGTCATGCTTCAGAAATGTGGAAAATGGTCCGTTTTCAAATGTTTTATTTTTGAACGTCAGTTCACATTTGTAGGTGGATCTTCAGTGTTAGAGCTAAAATTAGCATGTTTAAAGTGATTTTCATGCTTCCAGGGGCCCAAAACACAAGATTTATGGAATGGTTAAAAGTGCATGAAAATGGCCAATTTACTCACTCTGAGTTCTCAAAAAGGGTTTCTTCACCCCGGGAAGTTAATTAAATACCATTTGGAGGCATTTAATGTTCCAGCAAAAACGGCTGATTTTCGACAAAAGAGATAACACCCCCCCATTACGTCATGCTTCAGAAATGTGGAAAATGGTCCGTTTTCAAATGTTTTATTTTTGAACGTCAGTTCACATTTGTAGGTGGATCATCAGTGTTAGAGCTAAAATTAGCATGTTTAAAGTGATTTTCATGCTTCCAGGGGCTCGGGAAGTGAAATAAATACCATTTGGAGGCATTTAATGTTCGAGCAAAAACAGCTGATTTTCGACAAAAGAGATAACACCCCCCCATTACGTCATGCTTCAGAAATGTGGAAAATGGTCCGTTTTCAAATGTTTTATTTTTGAATGTCAGTTCACATTTGTAGGTGGATCATCAGTGTTAGAGCTAAAATTAGCATGTTTAAAGTGATTTTCATGCTTCCAGGGGCCCAAAACACAAGATTTATGGAATGGTTAAAAGTGCATGAAAATGGCCAATTTACTCACTCTGAGTTCTCAAAAAGGGTTTCTTCACCCCGGTAAGTTAATTAAATACCATTTGGAGGCATTTAATGTTCCAGCAAAAACGGCTGATTTTCGACAAAAGAGATAACACCCCCCCATTACGTCATGCTTCAGAAATGTGGAAAATGGTCCGTTTTCAAATGTTTTATTTTTGAACGTCAGTTCACATTTGTAGGTGGATCATCAGTGTTAGAGCTAAAATTAGCATGTTTAAAGTGATTTTCATGCTTCCAGGGGCTCAGGAAGTGAAATAAATACCATTTGGAGGCATTTAATGTTCGAGCAAAAACGGCTGATTTTCGACAAAAGAGATAACACCCCCCCATTACGTCATGCTTCAGAAATGTGGAAAATGGTCCGTTTTCAAATGTTTTATTTTTGAACGTCAGTTCACATTTGTAGGTGGATCATCAGTGTTAGAGCTAAAATTAGCATGTTTAAAGTGATTTTCATGCTTCCAGGGGCCCAAAACACAAGATTTATGGAATGGTTAAAAGTGCATGAAAATGGCCAATTTACTCACTCTGAGTTCTCAAAAAGGGTTTCTTCACCCCGGGAAGTTAATTAAATACCATTTGGAGGCATTTAATGTTCGAGCAAAAACGGCTGATTTTTGACAAAAGAGATAACACCCCCCATTACGTCATGCTTCAGAAATGTGGAAAATGGTCCGTTTTCAAATGTTTTATTTTTGAACGTCAGTTCACATTTGTAGGTGGATCATCAGTGTTAGAGCTAAAATTAGCATGTTTAAAGTGATTTTCATGCTTCCAGGGGCTCGGGAAGTGAAATAAATACCATTTGGAGGCATTTAATGTTCGAGCAAAAACGGCTGATTTTCGACAAAAGAGATAACACCCCCCCCATTACGTCATGCTTCAGAAATGTGGAAAATGGTCCGTTTTCAAATGTTTTATTTTTGAACGTCAGTTCACATTTGTAGGTGGATCATCAGTGTTAGAGCTAAAATTAGCATGTTTAAAGTGATTTTCATGCTTCCAGGGGCCCAAAACACAAGATTTATGGAATGGTTAAAAGTGCATGAAAATGGCCAATTTACTCACTCTGAGTTCTCAAAAAGGGTTTCTTCACCCCGGGAAGTTAATTAAATACCATTTGGAGGCATTTAATGTTCGAGCAAAAACGGCTGATTTTCGACATAAAAGATAACACCCCCCCATTACGTCCTGCTTCAGAAATGTGGAAAATGGTCCGTTTTCAAATGTTTTATTTTTGAACGTCAGTTCACATTTGTAGGTGGATCATCAGTGTTAGAGCTAAAATTAGCATGTTTAAAGTGATTTTCATGCTTCCAGGGGCCCAAAACTCAAGATTTATGGAATGGTTAAAAGTGCATGAAAATGGCCAATTTACTCACTCTGAGTTCTCAAAAAGGGTTTCTTCACCCCAAGAAGTTAATTAAATACCATTTGGAGGCATTTAATGTTCGAGCAAAAACGGCTGATTTTCGACAAAAGAGATAACACCCCCCATTACGTCATGCTTCAGAAATGTGGAAAATGGTCCGTTTTCAAATGTTTTATTTTTGAACGTCAGTTCACATTTGTAGGTGGATCATCAGTGTTAGAGCTAAAATTAGCATGTTTAAAGTGATTTTCATGCTTCCAGGGGCTCGGGAAGTGAAATAAATACCATTTGGAGGCATTTAATGTTCGAGCAAAAACAGCTGATTTTCGACAAAAGAGATAACACCCCCCCCATTACGTCATGCTTCAGAAATGTGGAAAATGGTCCGTTTTCAAATGTTTTATTTTTGAATGTCAGTTCACATTTGTAGGTGGATCATCAGTGTTGGAGCTAAAATTAGCATGTTTAAAGTGATTTTCATGCTTCCAGGGGCCCAAAACACAAGATTTATGGAATGGTTAAAAGTGCATGAAAATGGCCAATTTACTCACTCTGAGTTCTCAAAAAGGGTTTCTTCACCCCGGTAAGTTAATTAAATACCATTTGGAGGCATTTAATGTTCCAGCAAAAACGGCTGATTTTCGAGAAAAGAGATAACACCCCCCCATTACGTCATGCTTCAGAAATGTGGAAAATGGTCCGTTTTCAAATGTTTTATTTTTGAACGTCAGTTCACATTTGTAGGTGGATCATCAGTGTTAGAGCTAAAATTAGCATGTTTAAAGTGATTTTCATGCTTCCAGGGGCTCGGGAAGTGAAATAAATACCATTTGGAGGCATTTAATGTTCAAGCAAAAACGGCTGATTTTCGACAAACGAGATAAAACCCCCCCATTACGTCATGCTTCAGAAATGTGGAAAATGGTCCATTTTCAAATGTTTTATTTTTGAACGTCAGTTCACATTTGTAGGTGGATCATCAGTGTTAGAGCTAAAATTAGCATGTTTAAAGTGATTTTCATGCTTCCAGGGGCCCAAAACACAAGATTTATGGAATGGTTAAAAGTGCATGAAAATGGCCAATTTACTCACTCTGAGTTCTCAAAAAGGGTTTCTTCACCCCGGGAAGTTAATTAAATACCATTTGGAGGCATTTAATGTTCGAGCAAAAACGGCTGATTTTCGACAAAAGAGATAACACCCCCCCATTACGTCATGCTTCAGAAATGTGGAAAATGGTCCGTTTTCAAATGTTTTATTTTTGAACGTCAGTTCACATTTGTAGGTGGATCATCAGTGTTAGAGCTAAAATTAGCATGTTTAAAGTGATTTTCATGCTTCCAGGGGCTCGGGAAGTGAAATAAATACCATTTGGAGGCATTTAATGTTCGAGCAAAAACAGCTGATTTTCGACAAAAGAGATAACACCCCCCCCATTACGTCATGCTTCAGAAATGTGGAAAATGGTCCGTTTTCAAATGTTTTATTTTTGAATGTCAGTTCACATTTGTAGGTGGATCATCAGTGTTGGAGCTAAAATTAGCATGTTTAAAGTGATTTTCATGCTTCCAGGGGCCCAAAACACAAGATTTATGGAATGGTTAAAAGTGCATGAAAATGGCCAATTTACTCACTCTGAGTTCTCAAAAAGGGTTTCTTCACCCCGGTAAGTTAATTAAATACCATTTGGAGGCATTTAATGTTCCAGCAAAAACGGCTGATTTTCGAGAAAAGAGATAACACCCCCCCATTACGTCATGCTTCAGAAATGTGGAAAATGGTCCGTTTTCAAATGTTTTATTTTTGAACGTCAGTTCACATTTGTAGGTGGATCATCAGTGTTAGAGCTAAAATTAGCATGTTTAAAGTGATTTTCATGCTTCCAGGGGCTCGGGAAGTGAAATAAATACCATTTGGAGGCATTTAATGTTCAAGCAAAAACGGCTGATTTTCGACAAACGAGATAAAACCCCCCCATTACGTCATGCTTCAGAAATGTGGAAAATGGTCCATTTTCAAATGTTTTATTTTTGAACGTCAGTTCACATTTGTAGGTGGATCATCAGTGTTAGAGCTAAAATTAGCATGTTTAAAGTGATTTTCATGCTTCCAGGGGCCCAAAACACAAGATTTATGGAATGGTTAAAAGTGCATGAAAATGGCCAATTTACTCACTCTGAGTTCTCAAAAAGGGTTTCTTCACCCCGGGAAGTTAATTAAATACCATTTGGAGGCATTTAATGTTCGAGCAAAAACGGCTGATTTTCGACAAAAGAGATAACACCCCCCCATTACGTCATGCTTCAGAAATGTGGAAAATGGTCCGTTTTCAAATGTTTTATTTTTGAACGTCAGTTCACATTTGTAGGTGGATCATCAGTGTTAGAGCTAAAATTAGCATGTTTAAAGTGATTTTCATGCTTCCAGGGGCCCAAAACACAAGATTTATGGAATGGTTAAAAGTGCATGAAAATGGCCAATTAACTCACTCTGAGTTCTCAAAAAGGGTTTCTTCACCCCGGGAAGTTAATTAAATACCATTTGGAGGCATTTAATGTTCCAGCAAAAACGGCTGATTTTTGACAAAAGAGATAACACCCCCCCATTACGTCATGCTTCAGAAATGTGGAAAATGGTCCGTTTTCAAATGTTTTATTTTTGAACGTCAGTTCACATTTGTAGGTGGATCATCAGTGTTAGAGCTAAAATTAGCATGTTTAAAGTGATTTTCATGCTTCCAGGGGCTCGGGAAGTGAAATAAATACCATTTGGAGGCATTTAATGTTCGAGCAAAAACGGCTGATTTTCGACAAAAGAGATAACACCCCCCCATTACGTCATGCTTCAGAAATGTGGAAAATGGTCCGTTTTCAAATGTTTTATTTTTGAACGTCAGTTCACATTTGTAGGTGGATCATCAGTGTTAGAGCTAAAATTAGCATGTTTAAAGTGATTTTCATGCTTCCAGGGGCCCAAAACACAAGATTTATGGAATGGTTAAAAGTGCATGAAAATGGCCAATTTACTCACTCTGAGTTCTCAAAAAGGGTTTCTTCACCCCGGGAAGTTAGTTAAATACCATTTGGAGGCATTTAATGTTCGAGCAAAAACGGCTGATTTTCGACAAAAGAGATAACACCCTACCATTACGTCATGCTTCAGAAATGTGGAAAATGGTCCGTTTTCAAATGTTTTATTTTTGAACGTCAGTTCACATTTGTAGGTGGATCATCAGTGTTAGAGCTAAAATTAGCATGTTTAAAGTGATTTTCATGCTTCCAGGGGCCCAAAACACAAGATTTATGGAATGGTTAAAAGTGCATGAAAATGGCCAATTTACTCACTCTGAGTTCTCAAAAAGGGTTTCTTCACCCCAAGAAGTTAATTAAATACCATTTGGAGGCATTTAATGTTCGAGCAAAAACGGCTGATTTTCGACAAAAGAGATAACACCCCCCATTACGTCATGCTTCAGAAATGTGGAAAATGGTCCGTTTTCAAATGTTTTATTTTTGAACGTCAGTTCACATTTGTAGGTGGATCATCAGTGTTAGAGCTAAAATTAGCATGTTTAAAGTGATTTTCATGCTTCCAGGGGCTCGGGAAGTGAAATAAATACCATTTGGAGGCATTTAATGTTCGAGCAAAAACGGCTGATTTTCGACAAAAGAGATAACACCCCCCCATTACGTCATGCTTCAGATATGTGGAAAATGGTCCGTTTTCAAATGTTTTATTTTTGAACGTCAGTTCACATTTGTAGGTGGATCATCAGTGTTAGAGCTAAAATTAGCATGTTTAAAGTGATTTTCATGCTTCCAGGGGCCCAAAACACAAGATTTATGGAATGGTTAAAAGTGCATGAAAATGGCCAATTTACTCACTCTGAGTTCTCAAAAAGGGTTTCTTCACCCCGGGAAGTTAATTAAATACCATTTGGAGGCATTTAATGTTCCAGCAAAAACGGCTGATTTTCGACAAAAGAGATAACACCCCCCCATTACGTCTGCTTCAGAAATGTGGAAAATGGTCCGTTTTCAAATGTTTTATTTTTGAACGTCAGTTCACATTTGTAGGTGGATCATCAGTGTTAGAGCTAAAATTAGCATGTTTAAAGTGATTTTCATGCTTCCAGGGGCTCGGGAAGTTAATTAAATACCATTTGGAGGCATTTAATGTTCGAGCAAAAACGGCTGATTTTCGACAAAAGAGATAACACCCCCCCATTACGTCATGCTTCAGAAATGTGGAAAATGGTCCGTTTTCAAATGTTTTATTTTTGAACGTCAGTTCACATTTGTAGGTGGATCATCAGTGTTAGAGCTAAAATTAGCATGTTTAAAGTGATTTTCATGCTTCCAGGGACCCAAAACACAAGATTTATGGAATGGTTAAAAGTGCATGAAAATGGCCAATTTACTCACTCTGAGTTCTCAAAAAGGGTTTCTTCACCCCGGGAAGTTAATTAAATACCATTTGGAGGCATTTAATGTTCGAGCAAAAACGGCTGATTTTCGACAAAAGAGATAACACCCCCCCATTACGTCATGCTTCAGAATTGTGGAAAATCGTCCGTTTTCAAATGTTTTATTTTTGAACGTCAGTTCACATTTGTAGGTGGATCATCAGTGTTAGAACTAAAATTAGCATGTTTAAAGTGATTTTCATGCTTCCAGGGGCTCGGGAAGTTAATTAAATACCATTTGGAGGCATTTAATGTTCGAGAAAAAACGGCTGATTTTCGACAAAAGAGATAACACCCCCCCATTACGTCATGCTTCAGAAATGTGGAAAATGGTCCGTTTTCAAATGTTTTATTTTTGAACGTCAGTTCACATTTGTAGGTGGATCATCAGTGTTAGAGCTAAAATTAGCATGTTTAAAGTGATTTTCATGCTTCCAGGGGCCCAAAACACAAGATTTATGGAATGGTTAAAAGTGCATGAAAATGGCCAATTTACTCACTCTGAGTTCTCAAAAAGGGTTTCTTCACCCCGGGAAGTTAATTAAATACCATTTGGAGGCATTTAATGTTCCAGCAAAAACGGCTGATTTTCGACAAAAGAGATAACACCCCCCCATTACGTCATGCTTCAGAAATGTGGAAAATGGTCCGTTTTCAAATGTTTTATTTTTGAACGTCAGTTCACATTTGTAGGTGGATCATCAGTGTTAGAGCTAAAATTAGCATGTTTAAAGTGATTTTCATGCTTCCAGGGACCCAAAACACAAGATTTATGGAATGGTTAAAAGTGCATGAAAATGGCCAATTTACTCACTCTGAGTTCTCAAAAAGGGTTTCTTCACCCCGGGAAGTTAATTAAATACCATTTGGAGGCATTTAATGTTCGAGCAAAAACGGCTGATTTTCGACAAAAGAGATAACACCCCCCCATTACGTCATGCTTCAGAAATGTGGAACATCGTCCGTTTTCAAATGTTTTATTTTTGAACGTCAGTTCACATTTGTAGGTGGATCATCAGTGTTAGAGCTAAAATTAGCATGTTTAAAGTGATTTTCATGCTTCCAGGGACCCAAAACACAAGATTTATGGAATGGTTAAAAGTGCATGAAAATGGCCAATTTACTCACTCTGAGTTCTCAAAAAGGGTTTCTTCACCCCGGGAAGTTAATTAAATACCATTTGGAGGCATTTAATGTTCGAGCAAAAACGGCTGATTTTCGACAAAAGAGATAACACCCCCCCATTACGTCATGCTTCAGAAATGTGGAACATCGTCCGTTTTCAAATGTTTTATTTTTGAACGTCAGTTCACATTTGTAGGTGGATCATCAGTGTTAGAACTAAAATTAGCATGTTTAAAGTGATTTTCATGCTTCCAGGGGCTCGGGAAGTTAATTAAATACCATTTGGAGGCATTTAATGTTCGAGCAAAAACGGCTGATTTTCGACAAAAGAGATAACACCCCCCATTACGTCATGCTTCAGAAATGTGGAAAATGGTCCGTTTTCAAATGTTTTATTTTTGAACGTCAGTTCACATTTGTAGGTGGATCATCAGTGTTAGAACTAAAATTAGCATGTTTAAAGTGATCTTCATGCTTCCAGGGGCTCGGGAAGTTAATTAAATACCATTTGGAGGCATTTAATGTTCGAGCAAAAACGGCTGATTTTCGACAAAAAAGATAACACCCCCCCATTACGTCATGCTTCAGAAATGTGGAAAATGGTCCGTTTTCAAATGTTTTATTTTTGAACGTCAGTTCACATTTGTAGGTGGATCTTCAGTGTTAGAGCTAAAATTAGCATGTTTAAAGTGATTTTCATGCTTCCAGGGGCCCAAAACACAAGATTTATGGAATGGTTAAAAGTGCATGAAAATGGCCAATTTACTCACTCTGAGTTCTCAAAAAGGGTTTCTTCACCCCGGGAAGTTAATTAAATACCATTTGGAGGCATTTAATGTTCCAGCAAAAACGGCTGATTTTCGACAAAAGAGATAACACCCCCCCATTACGTCATGCTTCAGAAATGTGGAAAATGGTCCGTTTTCAAATGTTTTATTTTTGAACGTCAGTTCACATTTGTAGGTGGATCATCAGTGTTAGAGCTAAAATTAGCATGTTTAAAGTGATTTTCATGCTTCCAGGGGCTCGGGAAGTGAAATAAATACCATTTGGAGGCATTTAATGTTCGAGCAAAAACAGCTGATTTTCGACAAAAGAGATAACACCCCCCCATTACGTCATGCTTCAGAAATGTGGAAAATGGTCCGTTTTCAAATGTTTTATTTTTGAATGTCAGTTCACATTTGTAGGTGGATCATCAGTGTTAGAGCTAAAATTAGCATGTTTAAAGTGATTTTCATGCTTCCAGGGGCCCAAAACACAAGATTTATGGAATGGTTAAAAGTGCATGAAAATGGCCAATTTACTCACTCTGAGTTCTCAAAAAGGGTTTCTTCACCCCGGTAAGTTAATTAAATACCATTTGGAGGCATTTAATGTTCCAGCAAAAACGGCTGATTTTCGACAAAAGAGATAACACCCCCCCATTACGTCATGCTTCAGAAATGTGGAAAATGGTCCGTTTTCAAATGTTTTATTTTTGAACGTCAGTTCACATTTGTAGGTGGATCATCAGTGTTAGAGCTAAAATTAGCATGTTTAAAGTGATTTTCATGCTTCCAGGGGCTCAGGAAGTGAAATAAATACCATTTGGAGGCATTTAATGTTCGAGCAAAAACGGCTGATTTTCGACAAAAGAGATAACACCCCCCCATTACGTCATGCTTCAGAAATGTGGAAAATGGTCCGTTTTCAAATGTTTTATTTTTGAACGTCAGTTCACATTTGTAGGTGGATCATCAGTGTTAGAGCTAAAATTAGCATGTTTAAAGTGATTTTCATGCTTCCAGGGGCCCAAAACACAAGATTTATGGAATGGTTAAAAGTGCATGAAAATGGCCAATTTACTCACTCTGAGTTCTCAAAAAGGGTTTCTTCACCCCGGGAAGTTAATTAAATACCATTTGGAGGCATTTAATGTTCGAGCAAAAACGGCTGATTTTTGACAAAAGAGATAACACCCCCCATTACGTCATGCTTCAGAAATGTGGAAAATGGTCCGTTTTCAAATGTTTTATTTTTGAACGTCAGTTCACATTTGTAGGTGGATCATCAGTGTTAGAGCTAAAATTAGCATGTTTAAAGTGATTTTCATGCTTCCAGGGGCTCGGGAAGTGAAATAAATACCATTTGGAGGCATTTAATGTTCGAGCAAAAACGGCTGATTTTCGACAAAAGAGATAACACCCCCCCATTACGTCATGCTTCAGAAATGTGGAAAATGGTCCGTTTTCAAATGTTTTATTTTTGAACGTCAGTTCACATTTGTAGGTGGATCATCAGTGTTAGAGCTAAAATTAGCATGTTTAAAGTGATTTTCATGCTTCCAGGGGCCCAAAACACAAGATTTATGGAATGGTTAAAAGTGCATGAAAATGGCCAATTTACTCACTCTGAGTTCTCAAAAAGGGTTTCTTCACCCCGGGAAGTTAATTAAATACCATTTGGAGGCATTTAATGTTCGAGCAAAAACGGCTGATTTTCGACAAAAGAGATAACACCCCCCCATTACGTAATGCTTCAGAAATGTGGAAAATGGTCCGTTTTCAAATGTTTTATTTTTGAACGTCAGTTCACATTTGTAGGTGGATCATCAGTGTTAGAGCTAAAATTAGCATGTTTAAAGTGATTTTCATGCTTCCAGGGGCCCTAAACACAAGATTTATGGAATGGTTAAAAGTGCATGAAAATGGCCAATTTACTCACTCTGAGTTCTCAAAAAGGGTTTCTTCACCCCGGGAAGTTAATTAAATACCATTTGGAGGCATTTAATGTTCGAGCAAAAACGGCTGATTTTCGACAAAAGAGATAACACCCCCCCATTACGTCATGCTTCAGAAATGTGGAAAATGGTCCGTTTTCAAATGTTTTATTTTTGAACGTCAGTTCACATTTGTAGGTGGATCATCAGTGTTAGAGCTAAAATTAGCATGTTTAAAGTGATTTTCATGCTTCCAGGGGCTCGGGAAGTTAATTAAATACCATTTGGAGGCATTTAATGTTCGAGCAAAAACGGCTGATTTTCGACAAAAGAGATAACACCCCCCCATTACGTCATGCTTCAGAAATGTGGAAAATGGTCCGTTTTCAAATGTTTTATTTTTGAACGTCAGTTCACATTTGTAGGTGGATCATCAGTGTTAGAGCTAAAATTAGCATGTTTAAAGTGATTTTCATGCTTCCAGGGGCTCGGGAAGTTAATTAAATACCATTTGGAGGCATTTAATGTTCGAGCAAAAACGGCTGATTTTCGACAAAAGAGATAACACCCCCCCATTACGTCATGCTTCAGAAATGTGGAAAATGGTCCGTTTTCAAATGTTTTATTTTTGAACGTCAGTTCACATTTGTAGGTGGATCATCAGTGTTAGAGCTAAAATTAGCATGTTTAAAGTGATTTTCATGCTTCCAGGGGCTCGGGAAGTTAATTAAATACCATTTGGAGGCATTTAATGTTCCAGCAAAAACGGCTGATTTTCGACAAAAGAGATAACACCCCCCCATTACGTCATGCTTCAGAAATGTGGAAAATGGTCCGTTTTCAAATGTTTTATTTTTGAACGTCAGTTCACATTTGTAGGTGGATCATCAGTGTTAGAGCTAAAATTAGCACGTTTAAAGTGATTTTCATGCTTCCAGGGGCTCGGGAAGTGAAATAAATACCATTTGGAGGCATTTAATATTCGAGCAAAAACGGCTGATTTTCGACAAAAGAGATAACACCCCCCCATTACGTCATGCTTCAGAAATGTGGAAAATGGTCCGTTTTCAAATGTTTTATTTTTGAACGTCAGTTCACATTTGTAGGTGGATCATCAGTGTTAGAGCTAAAATTAGCATGTTTAAAGTGATTTTCATGCTTCCAGGGGCTCGGGAAGTTAATTAAATACCATTTGGAGGCATTTAATGTTCGAGCAAAAACGGCTGATTTTCGACAAAAGAGATAACACCCCCCCATTACGTCATGCTTCAGAAATGTGGAAAATGGTCCGTTTTCAAATGTTTTATTTTTGAACGTCAGTTCACATTTGTAGGTGGATCATCAGTGTTAGAGCTAAAATTAGCATGTTTAAAGTGATTTTCATGCTTCCAGGGACCCAAAACACAAGATTTATGGAATGGTTAAAAGTGCATGAAAATGGCCAATTTACTCACTCTGAGTTCTCAAAAAGGGTTTCTTCACCCCGGGAAGTTAATTAAATACCATTTGGAGGCATTTAATGTTCGAGCAAAAACGGCTGATTTTCGACAAAAGAGATAACACCCCCCCATTACGTCATGCTTCAGAAATGTGGAAAATCATCCGTTTTCAAATGTTTTATTTTTGAACGTCAGTTCACATTTGTAGGTGGATCATCAGTGTTAGAGCTAAAATTAGCATGTTTAAAGTGATTTTCATGCTTCCAGGGGCTCGGGAAGTGAAATAAATACCATTTGGAGGCATTTAATGTTCGAGCAAAAACGGCTGATTTTCGACAAAAGAGATAACACCCCCCCATTACGTCATGCTTCAGAAATGTGGAAAATGGTCCGTTTTCAAATGTTTTATTTTTGAACGTCAGTTCACATTTGTAGGTGGATCATCAGTGTTAGAGCTAAAATTAGCATGTTTAAAGTGATTTTCATGCTTCCAGGGGCCCAAAACACAAGATTTATGGAATGGTTAAAAGTGCATGAAAATGGCCAATTTACTCACTCTGAGTTCTCAAAAAGGGTTTCTTCACCCCGGGAAGTTAATTAAATACCATTTGGAGGCATTTAATGTTCGAGCAAAAACGGCTGATTTTTGACAAAAGAGATAACACCCCCCCATTACGTCATGCTTCAGAAATGTGGAAAATGGTCCGTTTTCAAATGTTTTATTTTTGAACGTCAGTTCACATTTGTAGGTGGATCATCAGTGTTAGAGCTAAATTTAGCATGTTTAAAGTGATTTTCATGCTTCCAGGGGCCCAAAACACAAGATTTATGGAATGGTTAAAAGTGCATGAAAATGGCCAATTTACTCACTCTGAGTTCTCAAAAAGGGTTTCTTCACCCCGGGAAGTTAATTAAATACCATTTGGAGGCATTTAATGTTCGAGCAAAAACGGCTGATTTTCGACAAAAGAGATAACACCCCCCATTACGTCATGCTTCAGAAATGTGGAAAATGGTCCGTTTTCAAATGTTTTATTTTTGAACGTCAGTTCACATTTGTAGGTGGATCATCAGTGTTAGAGCTAAAATTAGCATGTTTAAAGTGATTTTCATGCTTCCAGGGGGCCAAAACACAAGATTTATGGAATGGTTAAAAGTGCATGAAAATGGCCAATTTACTCACTCTGAGTTCTCAAAAAGGGTTTCTTCACCCCGGGAAATTAATTAAATACCATTTGGAGGCATTTAATGTTCGAGCAAAAACGGCTGATTTTCGACAAAAGAGATAATACCCCCCATTACGTCATGCTTCAGAAATGTGGAAAATGGTCCGTTTTCAAATGTTTTATTTTTGAACGTCAGTTCACATTTGTAGGTGGATCATCAGTGTTAGAGCTAAAATTAGCATGTTTAAAGTGATTTTCATGCTTCCAGGGGCTCGGGAAGTGAAATAAATACCATTTGGAGGCATTTAATGTTCGAGCAAAAACGGATGATTTTCGACAAAAGAGATAACACCCCCCCATTACGTCATGCTTCAGAAATGTGGAAAATGGTCCGTTTTCAAATGTTTTATTTTTGAACGTCAGTTCACATTTGTAGGTGGATCATCAGTGTTAGAGCTAAAATTAGCATGTTTAAAGTGATTTTCATGCTTCCAGGGGCTCGGGAAGTGAAATAAATACCATTTGGAGGCATTTAATGTTCGAGCAAAAACGGCTGATTTTCGACAAAAGAGATAACACCCCCCCATTACGTCATGCTTCAGAAATGTGGAAAATGGTCCGTTTTCAAATGTTTTATTTTTGAACGTCAGTTCACATTTGTAGGTGGATCATCAGTGTTAGAGCTAAAATTAGCATGTTTAAAGTGATTTTCATGCTTCCAGGGGCCCAAAACACAAGATTTATGGAATGGTTAAAAGTGCATGAAAATAGCCAATTTACTCACTCTGAGTTCTCAAAAAGGGTTTCTTCACCCCGGGAAGTTAATTAAATACCATTTGGAGGCATTTAATGTTCGAGCAAAAACGGCTGATTTTCGACAAAAGAGATAACACCCCCCATTACGTCATGCTTCAGAAATGTGGAAAATGGTCCGTTTTCAAATGTTTTATTTTTGAACGTCAGTTCACATTTGTAGGTGGATCATCAGTGTTAGAGCTAAAATTAGCATGTTTAAAGTGATTTTCATGCTTCCAGGGGCCCAAAACACAAGATTTATGGAATGGTTAAAAGTGCATGAAAATGGCCAATTTACTCACTCTGAGTTCTCAAAAAGGGTTTCTTCACCCCGGGAAGTTAATTAAATACCATTTGGAGGCATTTAATGTTCGAGCAAAAACGGCTGATTTTCGACAAAAGAGATAACACCCCCCCATTACGTCATGCTTCAGAAATGTGGAAAATGGTCCGTTTTCAAATGTTTTATTTTTGAACGTCAGTTCACATTTGTAGGTGGATCATCAGTGTTAGAGCTAAAATTAGCATGTTTAAAGTGATTTTCATGCTTCCAGGGGCCCTAAACACAAGATTTATGGAATGGTTAAAAGTGCATGAAAATGGCCAATTTACTCACTCTGAGTTCTCAAAAAGGGTTTCTTCACCCCGGGAAGTTAATTAAATACCATTTGGAGGCATTTAATGTTCGAGCAAAAACGGCTGATTTTCGACAAAAGAGATAACACCCCCCCATTACGTCATGCTTCAGAAATGTGGAAAATGGTCCGTTTTCAAATGTTTTATTTTTGAACGTCAGTTCACATTTGTAGGTGGATCATCAGTGTTAGAGCTAAAATTAGCATGTTTAAAGTGATTTTCATGCTTCCAGGGGCTCGGGAAGTTAATTAAATACCATTTGGAGGCATTTAATGTTCGAGCAAAAACGGCTGATTTTCGACAAAAGAGATAACACCCCCCCATTACGTCATGCTTCGGAAATGTGGAAAATGGTCCGTTTTCAAATGTTTTATTTTTGAACGTCAGTTCACATTTGTAGGTGGATCATCAGTGTTAGAGCTAAAATTAGCATGTTTAAAGTGATTTTCATGCTTCCAGGGGCTCGGGAAGTTAATTAAATACCATTTGGAGGCATTTAATGTTCGAGCAAAAACGGCTGATTTTCGACAAAAGAGATAACACCCCCCCATTACGTCATGCTTCAGAAATGTGGAAAATGGTCCGTTTTCAAATGTTTTATTTTTGAACGTCAGTTCACATTTGTAGGTGGATCATCAGTGTTAGAGCTAAAATTAGCATGTTTAAAGTGATTTTCATGCTTCCAGGGGCTCGGGAAGTTAATTAAATACCATTTGGAGGCATTTAATGTTCCAGCAAAAACGGCTGATTTTCGACAAAAGAGATAACACCCCCCCATTACGTCATGCTTCAGAAATGTGGAAAATGGTCCGTTTTCAAATGTTTTATTTTTGAACGTCAGTTCACATTTGTACGTGGATCATCAGTGTTAGAGCTAAAATTAGCACGTTTAAAGTGATTTTCATGCTTCCAGGGGCTCGGGAAGTGAAATAAATACCATTTGGAGGCATTTAATGTTCGAGCAAAAACGGCTGATTTTCGACAAAAGAGATAACACCCCCCCATTACGTCATGCTTCAGAAATGTGGAAAATGGTCCGTTTTCAAATGTTTTATTTTTGAACGTCAGTTCACATTTGTAGGTGGATCATCAGTGTTAGAGCTAAAATTAGCATGTTTAAAGTGATTTTCATGCTTCCAGGGGCTCGGGAAGTTAATTAAATACCATTTGGAGGCATTTAATGTTCGAGCAAAAACGGCTGATTTTCGACAAAAGAGATAACACCCCCCCATTACGTCATGCTTCAGAAATGTGGAAAATGGTCCGTTTTCAAATGTTTTATTTTTGAACGTCAGTTCACATTTGTAGGTGGATCATCAGTGTTAGAGCTAAAATTAGCATGTTTAAAGTGATTTTCATGCTTCCAGGGACCCAAAACACAAGATTTATGGAATGGTTAAAAGTGCATGAAAATGGCCAATTTACTCACTCTGAGTTCTCAAAAAGGGTTTCTTCACCCCGGGAAGTTAATTAAATACCATTTGGAGGCATTTAATGTTCGAGCAAAAACGGCTGATTTTCGACAAAAGAGATAACACCCCCCCATTACGTCATGCTTCAGAAATGTGGAAAATCGTCCGTTTTCAAATGTTTTATTTTTGAACGTCAGTTCACATTTGTAGGTGGATCATCAGTGTTAGAGCTAAAATTAGCATGTTTAAAGTGATTTTCATGCTTCCAGGGGCTCGGGAAGTGAAATAAATACCATTTGGAGGCATTTAATGTTCGAGCAAAAACGGCTGATTTTTGACAAAAGAGATAACACCCCCCCATTACGTCATGCTTCAGAAATGTGGAAAATGGTCCGTTTTCAAATGTTTTATTTTTGAACGTCAGTTCACATTTGTAGGTGGATCATCAGTGTTAGAGCTAAAATTAGCATGTTTAAAGTGATTTTCATGCTTCCAGGGGCCCAAAACACAAGATTTATGGAATGGTTAAAAGTGCATGAAAATGGCCAATTTACTCACTCTGAGTTCTCAAAAAGGGTTTCTTCACCCCGGGAAGTTAATTAAATACCATTTGGAGGCATTTAATGTTCGAGCAAAAACGGCTGATTTTTGACAAAAGAGATAACACCCCCCCATTACGTCATGCTTCAGAAATGTGGAAAATGGTCCGTTTTCAAATGTTTTATTTTTGAACGTCAGTTCACATTTGTAGGTGGATCATCAGTGTTAGAGCTAAAATTAGCATGTTTAAAGTGATTTTCATGCTTCCAGGGGCCCAAAACACAAGATTTATGGAATGGTTAAAAGTGCATGAAAATGGCCAATTTACTCACTCTGAGTTCTCAAAAAGGGTTTCTTCACCCCGGGAAGTTAATTAAATACCATTTGGAGGCATTTAATGTTCGAGCAAAAACGGCTGATTTTCGACAAAAGAGATAACACCCCCCATTACGTCATGCTTCAGAAATGTGGAAAATGGTCCGTTTTCAAATGTTTTATTTTTGAACGTCAGTTCACATTTGTAGGTGGATCATCAGTGTTAGAGCTAAAATTAGCATGTTTAAAGTGATTTTCATGCTTCCAGGGGCCCAAAACACAAGATTTATGGAATGGTTAAAAGTGCATGAAAATGGCCAATTTACTCACTCTGAGTTCTCAAAAAGGGTTTCTTCACCCCGGGAAGTTAATTAAATACCATTTGGAGGCATTTAATGTTCGAGCAAAAACGGCTGATTTTCGACAAAAGAGATAACACCCCCCATTACGTCATGCTTCAGAAATGTGGAAAATGGTCCGTTTTCAAATGTTTTATTTTTGAACGTCAGTTCACATTTGTAGGTGGATCATCAGTGTTAGAGCTAAAATTAGCATGTTTAAAGTGATTTTCATGCTTCCAGGGGCTCGGGAAGTGAAATAAATACCATTTGGAGGCATTTAATGTTCGAGCAAAAACTGCTGATTTTCGACAAAAGAGATAACACCCCCCCATTACGTCATGCTTCAGAAATGTGGAAAATGGTCCGTTTTTAAATGTTTTATTTTTGAACGTCAGTTCACATTTGTAGGTGGATCATCAGTGTTAGAGCTAAAATTAGCATGTTTAAAGTGATTTTCATGCTTCCAGGGGCCCAAAACACAAGATTTATGGAATGGTTAAAAGTGCATGAAAATGGCCAATTTACTCACTCTGAGTTCTCAAAAAAGGGTTTCTTCAGCCCGGGAAGTTAATTAAATACCATTTGGAGGCATTTAATGTTCGAGCAAAAACGGCTGATTTTCGACAAAAGAGATAACACCCCCCATTACGTCATGCTTCAGAAATGTGGAAAATGGTCCGTTTTCAAATGTTTTATTTTTGAACGTCAGTTCACATTTGTAGGTGGATCATCAGTGTTAGAGCTAAAATTAGCATGTTTTAAAAGTGATTTTCATGCTTCCAGGGGCCCAAAACACAAGATTTATGGAATGGTTAAAAGTGCATGAAAATGGCCAATTTACTCACTCTGAGTTCTCAAAAAGGGTTTCTTCACCCCGGGAAGTTAATTAAATACCATTTGGAGGCATTTAATGTTCGAGCAAAAACGGCTGATTTTCGACAAAAGAGATAACACCCCCCATTACGTCATGCTTCAGAAATGTGGAAAATGGTCCGTTTTCAAATGTTTTATTTTTGAACGTCAGTTCACATTTGTAGGTGGATCATCAGTGTTAGAGCTAAAATTAGCATGTTTAAAGTGATTTTCATGCTTCCAGGGGCTCGGGAAGTGAAATAAATACCATTTGGAGGCATTTAATGTTCGAGCAAAAATGGCTGATTTTCGACAAAAGAGATAACACCCCCCCATTACGTCATGCTTCAGAAATGTGGAAAATGGTCCGTTTTCAAATGTTTTATTTTTGAACGTCAGTTCACATTTGTAGGTGGATCATCAGTGTTAGAGCTAAAATTAGCATGTTTAAAGTGATTTTCATGCTTCCAGGGGCTCGGGAAGTGAAATAAATACCATTTGGAGGCATTTAATGTTCGAGCAAAAACTGCAGATTTTCGACAAAAGAGATAACACCCCCCCATTACGTCATGCTTCAGAAATGTGGAAAATGGTCCGTTTTCAAATGTTTTATTTTTGAACGTCAGTTCACATTTGTAGGTGGATCATCAGTGTTAGAGCTAAAATTAGCATGTTTTAAAAGTGATTTTCATGCTTCCAGGGGCCCAAAACACAAGATTTATGGAATGGTTAAAAGTGCATGAAAATGGCCAATTTACTCACTCTGAGTTCTCAAAAAGGGTTTCTTCACCCCGGGAAGTTAATTAAATACCATTTGGAGGCATTTAATGTTCGAGCAAAAACGGCTGATTTTCGACAAAAGAGATAACACCCCCCATTACGTCATGCTTCAGAAATGTGGAAAATGGTCCGTTTTCAAATGTTTTATTTTTGAACGTCAGTTCACATTTGTAGGTGGATCATCAGTGTTAGAGCTAAAATTAGCATGTTTAAAGTGATTTTCATGCTTCCAGGGGCTCGGGAAGTGAAATAAATACCATTTGGAGGCATTTAATGTTCGAGCAAAAACGGCTGATTTTCGACAAAAGAGATAACACCCCCCCATTACGTCATGCTTCAGAAATGTGGAAAATGGTCCGTTTTCAAATGTTTTATTTTTGAACGTCAGTTCACATTTGTAGGTGGATCATCAGTGTTAGAGCTAAAATTAGCATGTTTAAAGTGATTTTCATGCTTCCAGGGGCTCGGGAAGTGAAATAAATACCATTTGGAGGCATTTAATGTTCGAGCAAAAACTGCTGATTTTCGACAAAAGAGATAACACCCCCCCATTACGTCATGCTTCAGAAATGTGGAAAATGGTCCGTTTTCAAATGTTTTATTTTTGAACGTCAGTTCACATTTGTAGGTGGATCATCAGTGTTAGAGCTAAAATTAGCATGTTTTAAAAGTGATTTTCATGCTTCCAGGGGCCCAAAACACAAGATTTATGGAATGGTTAAAAGTGCATGAAAATGGCAAATTTACTCACTCTGAGTTCTCAAAAAGGGTTTCTTCACCCCGGGAAGTTAATTAAATACCATTTGGAGGCATTTAATGTTCGAGCAAAAACGGCTGATTTTCGACAAAAGAGATAACACCCCCCATTACGTCATGCTTCAGAAATGTGGAAAATGGTCCGTTTTCAAATGTTTTATTTTTGAACGTCAGTTCACATTTGTAGGTGGATCATCAGTGTTAGAGCTAAAATTAGCATGTTTAAAGTGATTTTCATGCTTCCAGGGGCTCGGGAAGTGAAATAAATACCATTTGGAGGCATTTAATGTTCGAGCAAAAACGGCTGATTTTCGACAAAAGAGATAACACCCCCCCATTACGTCATGCTTCAGAAATGTGGAAAATGGTCCGTTTTCAAATGTTTTATTTTTGAACGTCAGTTCACATTTGTAGGTGGATCATCAGTGTTAGAGCTAAAATTAGCATGTTTAAAGTGATTTTCATGCTTCCAGGGGCTCGGGAAGTTAATTAAATACCATTTGGAGGCATTTAATGTTCCAGCAAAAACGGCTGATTTTCGACAAAAGAGATAACACCCCCCCATTACGTCATGCTTCAGAAATGTGGAAAATGGTCCGTTTTCAAATGTTTTATTTTTGAACGTCAGTTCACATTTGTAGGTGGATCATCAGTGTTAGAGCTAAAATTAGCATGTTTAAAGTGATTTTCATGCTTCCAGGGGCTCGGGAAGTTAATTAAATACCATTTGGAGGCATTTAATGTTCGAGCAAAAACGGCTGATTTTCGACAAAAGAGATAACACCCCCCCATTACGTCATGCTTCAGAAATGTGGAAAATGGTCCGTTTTCAAATGTTTTATTTTTGAACGTCAGTTCACATTTGTAGGTGGATCATCAGTGTTAGAGCTAAAATTAGCATGTTTAAAGTGATTTTCATGCTTCCAGGGGCTCGGGAAGTTAATTAAATACCATTTGGAGGCATTTAATGTTCGAGCAAAAACGTCTGATTTTCGACAAAAAAGATAACACCCCCCCATTACGTCATGCTTCAGAAATGTGGAAAATGGTCCTTTTTCAAATGTTTTATTTTTGAACGTCAGTTCACATTTGTAGGTGGATCATCAGTGTTAGAGCTAAAATTAGCATGTTTAAAGTGATTTTCATGCTTCCAGGGGCCCAAAACACAAGATTTATGGAATGGTTAAAAGTGCATGAAAATGGCCAATTTACTCACTCTGAGTTCTCAAAAAGGGTTTCTTCACCCCGGGAAGTTAATTAAATACCATTTGGAGGCATTTAATGTTCCAGCAAAAACGGCTGATTTTCGACAAAAGAGATAACACCCCCCCATTACGTCATGCTTCAGAAATGTGGAAAATCGTCCGTTTTCAAATGTTTTATTTTTGAACGTCAGTTCACATTTGTAGGTGGATCATCAGTGTTAGAGCTAAAATTAGCATGTTTAAAGTGATTTTCATGCTTCCAGGGGCTCGGGAAGTGAAATAAATACCATTTGGAGGCATTTAATGTTCGAGCAAAAACGGCTGATTTTTGACAAAAGAGATAACACCCCCCCATTACGTCATGCTTCAGAAATGTGGAAAATGGTCCGTTTTCAAATGTTTTATTTTTGAACGTCAGTTCACATTTGTAGGTGGATCATCAGTGTTAGAGCTAAAATTAGCATGTTTAAAGTGATTTTCATGCTTCCAGGGGCCCAAAACACAAGATTTATGGAATGGTTAAAAGTGCATGAAAATGGCCAATTTACTCACTCTGAGTTCTCAAAAAGGGTTTCTTCACCCCGGGAAGTTAATTAAATACCATTTGGAGGCATTTAATGTTCGAGCAAAAACGGCTGATTTTTGACAAAAGAGATAACACCCCCCCATTACGTCATGCTTCAGAAATGTGGAAAATGGTCCGTTTTCAAATGTTTTATTTTTGAACGTCAGTTCACATTTGTAGGTGGATCATCAGTGTTAGAGCTAAAATTAGCATGTTTAAAGTGATTTTCATGCTTCCAGGGGCCCAAAACACAAGATTTATGGAATGGTTAAAAGTGCATGAAAATGGCCAATTTACTCACTCTGAGTTCTCAAAAAGGGTTTCTTCACCCCGGGAAGTTAATTAAATACCATTTGGAGGCATTTAATGTTCGAGCAAAAACGGCTGATTTTCGACAAAAGAGATAACACCCCCCATTACGTCATGCTTCAGAAATGTGGAAAATGGTCCGTTTTCAAATGTTTTATTTTTGAACGTCAGTTCACATTTGTAGGTGGATCATCAGTGTTAGAGCTAAAAGTAGCATGTTTAAAGTGATTTTCATGCTTCCAGGGGCCCAAAACACAAGATTTATGGAATGGTTAAAAGTGCATGAAAATGGCCAATTTACTCACTCTGAGTTCTCAAAAAGGGTTTCTTCACCCCGGGAAGTTAATTAAATACCATTTGGAGGCATTTAATGTTCGAGCAAAAACGGCTGATTTTCGACAAAAGAGATAACACCCCCCATTACGTCATGCTTCAGAAATGTGGAAAATGGTCCGTTTTCAAATGTTTTATTTTTGAACGTCAGTTCACATTTGTAGGTGGATCATCAGTGTTAGAGCTAAAATTAGCATGTTTAAAGTGATTTTCATGCTTCCAGGGGCTCGGGAAGTGAAATAAATACCATTTGGAGGCATTTAATGTTCGAGCAAAAACTGCTGATTTTCGACAAAAGAGATAACACCCCCCCATTACGTCATGCTTCAGAAATGTGGAAAATGGTCCGTTTTTAAATGTTTTATTTTTGAACGTCAGTTCACATTTGTAGGTGGATCATCAGTGTTAGAGCTAAAATTAGCATGTTTAAAGTGATTTTCATGCTTCCAGGGGCCCAAAACACAAGATTTATGGAATGGTTAAAAGTGCATGAAAATGGCCAATTTACTCACTCTGAGTTCTCAAAAAAGGGTTTCTTCAGCCCGGGAAGTTAATTAAATACCATTTGGAGGCATTTAATGTTCGAGCAAAAACGGCTGATTTTCGACAAAAGAGATAACACCCCCCATTACGTCATGCTTCAGAAATGTGGAAAATGGTCCGTTTTCAAATGTTTTATTTTTGAACGTCAGTTCACATTTGTAGGTGGATCATCAGTGTTAGAGCTAAAATTAGCATGTTTTAAAAGTGATTTTCATGCTTCCAGGGGCCCAAAACACAAGATTTATGGAATGGTTAAAAGTGCATGAAAATGGCCAATTTACTCACTCTGAGTTCTCAAAAAGGGTTTCTTCACCCCGGGAAGTTAATTAAATACCATTTGGAGGCATTTAATGTTCGAGCAAAAACGGCTGATTTTCGACAAAAGAGATAACACCCCCCATTACGTCATGCTTCAGAAATGTGGAAAATGGTCCGTTTTCAAATGTTTTATTTTTGAACGTCAGTTCACATTTGTAGGTGGATCATCAGTGTTAGAGCTAAAATTAGCATGTTTAAAGTGATTTTCATGCTTCCAGGGGCTCGGGAAGTGAAATAAATACCATTTGGAGGCATTTAATGTTCGAGCAAAAATGGCTGATTTTCGACAAAAGAGATAACACCCCCCCATTACGTCATGCTTCAGAAATGTGGAAAATGGTCCGTTTTCAAATGTTTTATTTTTGAACGTCAGTTCACATTTGTAGGTGGATCATCAGTGTTAGAGCTAAAATTAGCATGTTTAAAGTGATTTTCATGCTTCCAGGGGCTCGGGAAGTGAAATAAATACCATTTGGAGGCATTTAATGTTCGAGCAAAAACTGCAGATTTTCGACAAAAGAGATAACACCCCCCCATTACGTCATGCTTCAGAAATGTGGAAAATGGTCCGTTTTCAAATGTTTTATTTTTGAACGTCAGTTCACATTTGTAGGTGGATCATCAGTGTTAGAGCTAAAATTAGCATGTTTTAAAAGTGATTTTCATGCTTCCAGGGGCCCAAAACACAAGATTTATGGAATGGTTAAAAGTGCATGAAAATGGCCAATTTACTCACTCTGAGTTCTCAAAAAGGGTTTCTTCACCCCGGGAAGTTAATTAAATACCATTTGGAGGCATTTAATGTTCGAGCAAAAACGGCTGATTTTCGACAAAAGAGATAACACCCCCCATTACGTCATGCTTCAGAAATGTGGAAAATGGTCCGTTTTCAAATGTTTTATTTTTGAACGTCAGTTCACATTTGTAGGTGGATCATCAGTGTTAGAGCTAAAATTAGCATGTTTAAAGTGATTTTCATGCTTCCAGGGGCTCGGGAAGTGAAATAAATACCATTTGGAGGCATTTAATGTTCGAGCAAAAACGGCTGATTTTCGACAAAAGAGATAACACCCCCCCATTACGTCATGCTTCAGAAATGTGGAAAATGGTCCGTTTTCAAATGTTTTATTTTTGAACGTCAGTTCACATTTGTAGGTGGATCATCAGTGTTAGAGCTAAAATTAGCATGTTTAAAGTGATTTTCATGCTTCCAGGGGCTCGGGAAGTGAAATAAATACCATTTGGAGGCATTTAATGTTCGAGCAAAAACTGCTGATTTTCGACAAAAGAGATAACACCCCCCCATTACGTCATGCTTCAGAAATGTGGAAAATGGTCCGTTTTCAAATGTTTTATTTTTGAACGTCAGTTCACATTTGTAGGTGGATCATCAGTGTTAGAGCTAAAATTAGCATGTTTTAAAAGTGATTTTCATGCTTCCAGGGGCCCAAAACACAAGATTTATGGAATGGTTAAAAGTGCATGAAAATGGCCAATTTACTCACTCTGAGTTCTCAAAAAGGGTTTCTTCACCCCGGGAAGTTAATTAAATACCATTTGGAGGCATTTAATGTTCGAGCAAAAACGGCTGATTTTCGACAAAAGAGATAACACCCCCCATTACGTCATGCTTCAGAAATGTGGAAAATGGTCCGTTTTCAAATGTTTTATTTTTGAACGTCAGTTCACATTTGTAGGTGGATCATCAGTGTTAGAGCTAAAATTAGCATGTTTAAAGTGATTTTCATGCTTCCAGGGGCTCGGGAAGTGAAATAAATACCATTTGGAGGCATTTAATGTTCGAGCAAAAACGGCTGATTTTCGACAAAAGAGATAACACCCCCCCATTACGTCATGCTTCAGAAATGTGGAAAATGGTCCGTTTTCAAATGTTTTATTTTTGAACGTCAGTTCACATTTGTAGGTGGATCATCAGTGTTAGAGCTAAAATTAGCATGTTTAAAGTGATTTTCATGCTTCCAGGGGCTCGGGAAGTTAATTAAATACCATTTGGAGGCATTTAATGTTCCAGCAAAAACGGCTGATTTTCGACAAAAGAGATAACACCCCCCCATTACGTTATGCTTCAGAAATGTGGAAAATGGTCCGTTTTCAAATGTTTTATTTTTGAACGTCAGTTCACATTTGTAGGTGGATCATCAGTGTTAGAGCTAAAATTAGCATGTTTAAAGTGATTTTCATGCTTCCAGGGGCTCGGGAAGTTAATTAAATACCATTTGGAGGCATTTAATGTTCGAGCAAAAACGGCTGATTTTCGACAAAAGAGATAACACCCCCCCATTACGTCATGCTTCAGAAATGTGGAAAATGGTCCGTTTTCAAATGTTTTATTTTTGAACGTCAGTTCACATTTGTAGGTGGATCATCAGTGTTAGAGCTAAAATTAGCATGTTTAAAGTGATTTTCATGCTTCCAGGGACCCAAAACACAAGATTTATGGAATGGTTAAAAGTGCATGAAAATGGCCAATTTACTCACTCTGAGTTCTCAAAAAGGGTTTCTTCACCCCGGGAAGTTAATTAAATACCATTTGGAGGCATTTAATGTTCGAGCAAAAACGGCTGATTTTCGACAAAAGAGATAACACCCCCCCATTACGTCATGCTTCAGAAATGTGGAAAATCGTCCGTTTTCAAATGTTTTATTTTTGAACGTCAGTTCACATTTGTAGGTGGATCATCAGTGTTAGAGCTAAAATTAGCATGTTTAAAGTGATTTTCATGCTTCCAGGGGCTCGGGAAGTGAAATAAATACCATTTGGAGGCATTTAATGTTCGAGCAAAAACGGCTGATTTTCGACAAAAGAGATAACACCCCCCCATTACGTCATGCTTCAGAAATGTGGAAAATGGTCCGTTTTCAAATGTTTTATTTTTGAACGTCAGTTCACATTTGTAGGTGGATCATCAGTGTTAGAGCTAAAATTAGCATGTTTAAAGTGATTTTCATGCTTCCAGGGGCCCAAAACACAAGATTTATGGAATGGTTAAAAGTGCATGAAAATGGCCAATTTACTCACTCTGAGTTCTCAAAAAGGGTTTCTTCACCCCGGGAAGTTAATTAAATACCATTTGGAGGCATTTAATGTTCGAGCAAAAACGGCTGATTTTTGACAAAAGAGATAACACCCCACCATTACGTCATGCTTCAGAAATGTGGAAAATGGTCAGTTTTCAAATGTTTTATTTTTGAACGTCAGTTCACATTTGTAGGTGGATCATCAGTGTTAGAGCTAAAATTAGCATGTTTAAAGTGATTTTCATGCTTCCAGGGGCTCGGGAAGTTAATTAAATACCATTTGGAGGCATTTAATGTTCGAGCAAAAACGGCTGATTTTCGACAAAAGAGATAACACCCCCCCATTACGTCATGCTTCAGAAATTTGGAAAATGGTCCGTTTTCAAATGTTTTATTTTTGAACGTCAGTTCACATTTGTAGGTGGATCATCAGTGTTAGAACTAAAATTAGCATGTTTAAAGTCATTTTCATGCTTCCAGGGGCTCGGGAAGTTAATTAAATACCATTTGGAGGCATTTAATGTTCGAGCAAAAACGTCTGATTTTCGACAAAAAAGATAACACCCCCCCATTACGTCATGCTTCAGAAATGTGGAAAATGGTCCTTTTTCAAATGTTTTATTTTTGAACGTCAGTTCACATTTGTAGGTGGATCATCAGTGTTAGAGCTAAAATTAGCATGTTTAAAGTGATTTTCATGCTTCCAGGGGCCCAAAACACAAGATTTATGGAATGGTTAAAAGTGCATGAAAATGGCCAATTTACTCACTCTGAGTTCTCAAAAAGGGTTTCTTCACCCCGGGAAGTTAATTAAATACCATTTGGAGGCATTTAATGTTCCAGCAAAAACGGCTGATTTTCGACAAAAGAGATAACACCCCCCCATTACGTCATGCTTCAGAAATGTGGAAAATGGTCCGTTTTCAAATGTTTTATTTTTGAACGTCAGTTCACATTTGTAGGTGGATCATCAGTGTTAGAGCTAAAATTAGCATGTTTAAAGTGATTTTCATGCTTCCAGGGGCTCGGGAAGTGAAATAAATACCATTTGGAGGCATTTAATGTTCGAGCAAAAACAGCTGATTTTCGACAAAAGAGATAACACCCCCCCATTACGTCATGCTTCAGAAATGTGGAAAATGGTCCGTTTTCAAATGTTTTATTTTTGAATGTCAGTTCACATTTGTAGGTGGATCATCAGTGTTAGAGCTAAAATTAGCATGTTTAAAGTGATTTTCATGCTTCCAGGGGCCCAAAACACAAGATTTATGGAATGGTTAAAAGTGCATGAAAATGGCCAATTTACTCACTCTGAGTTCTCAAAAAGGGTTTCTTCACCCCGGTAAGTTAATTAAATACCATTTGGAGGCATTTAATGTTCCAGCAAAAACGCCTGATTTTCGACAAAAGAGATAACACCCCCCCATTACGTCATGCTTCAGAAATGTGTAAAATGGTCCGTTTTCAAATGTTTTATTTTTGAACGTCAGTTCACATTTGTAGGTGGATCATCAGTGTTAGAGCTAAAATTAGCATGTTTAAAGTGATTTTCATGCTTCCAGGGGCTCGGGAAGTGAAATAAATACCATTTGGAGGCATTTAATGTTCGAGCAAAAACGGCTGATTTTCGACAAACGAGATAAAACCCCCCCATTACGTCATGCTTCAGAAATGTGGAAAATGGTCCATTTTCAAATGTTTTATTTTTGAACGTCAGTTCACATTTGTAGGTGGATCATCAGTGTTAGAGCTAAAATTAGCATGTTTAAAGTGATTTTCATGCTTCCAGGGGCCCAAAACACAAGATTTATGGAATGGTTAAAAGTGCATGAAAATGGCCAATTTACTCACTCTGAGTTCTCAAAAAGGGTTTCTTCACCCCGGGAAGTTAATTAAATACCATTTGGAGGCATTTAATGTTCGAGCAAAAACGGCTGATTTTCGACAAAAGAGATAACACCCCCCCATTACGTCATGCTTCAGAAATGTGGAAAATGGTCCGTTTTCAAATGTTTTATTTTTGAACGTCAGTTCACATTTGTAGGTGGATCATCAGTGTTAGAGCTAAAATTAGCATGTTTAAAGTGATTTTCATGCTTCCAGGGGCCCAAAACACAAGATTTATGGAATGGTTAAAAGTGCATGAAAATGGCCAATTAACTCACTCTGAGTTCTCAAAAAGGGTTTCTTCACCCCGGGAAGTTAATTAAATACCATTTGGAGGCATTTAATGTTCCAGCAAAAACGGCTGATTTTTGACAAAAGAGATAACACCCCCCCATTACGTCATGCTTCAGAAATGTGGAAAATGGTCCGTTTTCAAATGTTTTATTTTTGAACGTCAGTTCACATTTGTAGGTGGATCATCAGTGTTAGAGCTAAAATTAGCATGTTTAAAGTGATTTTCATGCTTCCAGGGGCTCGGGAAGTGAAATAAATACCATTTGGAGGCATTTAATGTTCGAGCAAAAACGGCTGATTTTCGACAAAAGAGATAACACCCCCCCATTACGTCATGCTTCAGAAATGTGGAAAATGGTCCGTTTTCAAATGTTTTATTTTTGAACGTCAGTTCACATTTGTAGGTGGATCATCAGTGTTAGAGCTAAAATTAGCATGTTTAAAGTGATTTTCATGCTTCCAGGGGCCCAAAACACAAGATTTATGGAATGGTTAAAAGTGCATGAAAATGGCCAATTTACTCACTCTGAGTTCTCAAAAAGGGTTTCTTCACCCCGGGAAGTTAATTAAATACCATTTGGAGGCATTTAATGTTCGAGCAAAAACGGCTGATTTTCGACAAAAGAGATAACACCCCACCATTACGTCATGCTTCAGAAATGTGGAAAATGGTCCGTTTTCAAATGTTTTATTTTTGAACGTCAGTTCACATTTGTAGGTGGATCATCAGTGTTAGAGCTAAAATTAGCATGTTTAAAGTGATTTTCATGCTTCCAGGGGCTCGGGAAGTGAAATAAATACCATTTGGAGGCATTTAATGTTCGAGCAAAAACGGCTGATTTTCGACAAAAGAGATAACACCCCCCCATTACGTCATGCTTCAGAAATGTGGAAAATGGTCCGTTTTCAAATGTTTTATTTTTGAACGTCAGTTCACATTTGTAGGTGGATCATCAGTGTTAGAGCTAAAATTAGCATGTTTAAAGTGATTTTCATGCTTCCAGGGGCTCGGGAAGGTATTTAAATACCATTTGGAGGCATTTAATGTTCCAGCAAAAACGGCTGATTTTCGACAAAAGAGATAACACCCCCCCATTACGTCATGCTTCAGAAATGTGGAAAATGGTCCGTTTTCAAATGTTTTATTTTTGAACGTCAGTTCACATTTGTAGGTGGATCATCAGTGTTAGAGCTAAAATTAGCATGTTTAAAGTGATTTTCATGCTTCCAGGGGCCCAAAACACAAGATTTATGGAATGGTTAAAAGTGCATGAAAATGGCCAATTTACTCACTCTGAGTTCTCAAAAAGGGTTTCTTCACCCCGGGAAGTTAATTAAATACCATTTGGAGGCATTTAATGTTCCAGCAAAAACGGCTGATTTTCGACAAAAGAGATAACACCCCCCCATTACGTCATGCTTCAGAAATGTGGAAAATGGTCCGTTTTCAAATGTTTTATTTTTGAACGTCAGTTCACATTTGTAGGTGGATCATCAGTGTTAGAGCTAAAATTAGCACGTTTAAAGTGATTTTCATGCTTCCAGGGGCTCGGGAAGTGAAATAAATACCATTAGGAGGCATTTAATGTTCGAGCAAAAACGGCTGATTTTTGACAAAAGAGATAACACCCCCCCATTACGTCATGCTTCAGAAATGTGGAAAATGGTCCGTTTTCAAATGTTTTATTTTTGAACGTCAGTTCACATTTGTAGGTGGATCATCAGTGTTAGAGCTAAAATTAGCATGTTTAAAGTGATTTTCATGCTTCCAGGGGCTCGGGAAGTTAATTAAATACCATTTGGAGGCATTTAATGTTCGAGCAAAAACGGCTGATTTTCGACAAAAGAGATAACACCCCCCCATTACGTCATGCTTCAGAAATGTGGAAAATGGTCCGTTTTCAAATGTTTTATTTTTGAACGTCAGTTCACATTTGTAGGTGGATCATCAGTGTTAGAGCTAAAATTAGCATGTTTAAAGTGATTTTCATGCTTCCAGGGACCCAAAACACAAGATTTATGGAATGGTTAAAAGTGCATGAAAATGGCCAATTTACTCACTCTGAGTTCTCAAAAAGGGTTTCTTCACCCCGGGAAGTTAATTAAATACCATTTGGAGGCATTTAATGTTCGAGCAAAAACGGCTGATTTTCGACAAAAGAGATAACACCCCCCCATTACGTCATGCTTCAGAAATGTGGAAAATCGTCCGTTTTCAAATGTTTTATTTTTGAACGTCAGTTCACATTTGTAGGTGGATCATCAGTGTTAGAACTAAAATTAGCATGTTTAAAGTGATTTTCATGCTTCCAGGGGCTCGGGAAGTTAATTAAATACCATTTGGAGGCATTTAATGTTCGAGAAAAAACGGCTTATTTTCGACAAAAGAGATAACACCCCCCCATTACGTCATGCTTTAGAAATGTGGAAAATGGTCCGTTTTCAAATGTTTTATTTTTGAACGTCAGTTCACATTTGTAGGTGGATCATCAGTGTTAGAGCTAAAATTAGCATGTTTAAAGTGATTTTCATGCTTCCAGGGGCCCAAAACACAAGATTTATGGAATGGTTAAAAGTGCATGAAAATGGCCAATTTACTCACTCTGAGTTCTCAAAAAGGGTTTCTTCACCCCGGGAAGTTAATTAAATACCATTTGGAGGCATTTAATGTTCCAGCAAAAACGGCTGATTTTCGACAAAAGAGATAACACCCCCCCATTACGTCATGCTTCAGAAATGTGGAAAATGGTCCGTTTTCAAATGTTTTATTTTTGAACGGCAGTTCACATTTGTAGGTGGATCATCAGTGTTAGAGCTAAAATTAGCATGTTTAAAGTGATTTTCATGCTTCCAGGGGCTCGGGAAGTGAAATAAATACCATTTGGAGGCATTTAATGTTCGAGCAAAAACGGCTGATTTTCGACAAAAGAGATAACACCCCCCATTACGTCATGCTTCAGAAATGTGGAAAATGGTCCGTTTTCAAATGTTTTATTTTTGAACGTCAGTTCACATTTGTAGGTGGATCATCAGTGTTAGAGCTAAAATTAGCATGTTTAAAGTGATTTTCATGCTTCCAGGGACCCAAAACACAAGATTTATGGAATGGTTAAAAGTGCATGAAAATGGCCAATTTACTCACTCTGAGTTCTCAAAAAGGGTTTCTTCACCCCGGGAAGTTAATTAAATACCATTTGGAGGCATTTAATGTTCGAGCAAAAACGGCTGATTTTCGACAAAAGAGATAACACCCCCCCATTACGTCATGCTTCAGAAATGTGGAAAATGGTCCGTTTTCAAATGTTTTATTTTTGAACGTCAGTTCACATTTGTAGGTGGATCATCAGTGTTAGAACTAAAATTAGCATGTTTAAAGTGATTTTCATGCTTCCAGGGGCTCGGGAAGTTAATTAAATACCATTTGGAGGCATTTAATGTTCGAGCAAAAACGGCTGATTTTCGACAAAAGAGATAACACCCCCCCATTACGTCATGCTTCAGAAATGTGGAAAATGGTCAGTTTTCAAATGTTTTATTTTTGAACGTCAGTTCACATTTGTAGGTGGATCATCAGTGTTAGAGCTAAAATTAGCATGTTTAAAGTGATTTTCATGCTTCCAGGGGCCCAAAACACAAGATTCATGGAATGGTTAAAAGTGCATGAAAATGGCCAATTTACTCACTCTGAGTTCTCAAAAAGGGTTTCTTCACCCCGGGAAGTTAATTAAATACCATTTGGAGGCATTTAATGTTCCAGCAAAAACGGCTGATTTTCGACAAAAGAGATAACACCCCCCCATTACGTCATGCTTCAGAAATGTGGAAAATGGTCAGTTTTCAAATGTTTTATTTTTGAACGTCAGTTCACATTTGTAGGTGGATCATCAGTGTTAGAGCTAAAATTAGCATGTTTAAAGTGATTTTCATGCTTCCAGGGGCTCGGGAAGTTAATTAAATACCATTTGGAGGCATTTAATGTTCGAGCAAAAACAGCTGATTTGCGACAAAAGAGATAACACCCCCCCATTACGTCATGCTTCAGAAATGTGGAAAATGGTCCGTTTTCAAATGTTTTATTTTTGAACGTCAGTTCACATTTGTAGGTGGATCATCAGTGTTAGAGCTAAAATTAGCATGTTTAAAGTGATTTTCATGCTTCCAGGGGCCCAAAACACAAGATTTATGGAATGGTTAAAAGTGCATGAAAATGGCCAATTTACTCACTCTGAGTTCTCAAAAAGGGTTTCTTCACCCCAGGAAGTTAATTAAATACCATTTGGAGGCATTTAATGTTCGAGCAAAAACGGCTGATTTTCGACAAAAGAGATAACACCCCCCCATTACGTCATGCTTCAGAAATGTGGAAAATGGTCCGTTTTCAAATGTTTTATTTTTGAATGTCAGTTCACATTTGTAGGTGGATCATCAGTGTTAGAGCTAAAATTAGCATGTTTAAAGTGATTTTCATGCTTCCAGGGGCTCGGGAAGTTAATTAAATACCATTTGGAGGCATTTAATGTTCGAGCAAAAACGGCTGATTTTCGACAAAAGAGATAACACCCCCCCATTACGTCATGCTTCAGAAATGTGGAAAATGGTCCGTTTTCAAATGTTTTATTTTTGAACGTCAGTTCACATTTGTAGGTGGATCATCAGTGTTAGAACTAAAATTAGCATGTTTAAAGTGATCTTCATGCTTCCAGGGGCTCGGGAAGTTAATTAAATACCATTTGGAGGCATTTAATGTTCGAGCAAAAACGGCTGATTTTCGACAAAAAAGATAACACCCCCCCATTACGTCATGCTTCAGAAATGTGGAAAATGGTCCGTTTTCAAATGTTTTATTTTTGAACGTCAGTTCACATTTGTAGGTCGATCTTCAGTGTTAGAGCTAAAATTAGCATGTTTAAAGTGATTTTCATGCTTCCAGGGGCCCAAAACACAAGATTTATGGAATGGTTAAAAGTGCATGAAAATGGCCAATTTACTCACTCTGAGTTCTCAAAAAGGGTTTCTTCACCCCGGGAAGTTAATTAAATACCATTTGGAGGCATTTAATGTTCCAGCAAAAACGGCTGATTTTCGACAAAAGAGATAACACCCCCCCATTACGTCATGCTTCAGAAATGTGGAAAATGGTCCGTTTTCAAATGTTTTATTTTTGAACGTCAGTTCACATTTGTAGGTGGATCATCAGTGTTAGAGCTAAAATTAGCATGTTTAAAGTGATTTTCATGCTTCCAGGGGCTCGGGAAGTGAAATAAATACCATTTGGAGGCATTTAATGTTCGAGCAAAAACAGCTGATTTTCGACAAAAGAGATAACACCCCCCCATTACGTCATGCTTCAGAAATGTGGAAAATGGTCCGTTTTCAAATGTTTTATTTTTGAACGTCAGTTCACATTTGTAGGTGGATCATCAGTGTTAGAGCTAAAATTAGCATGTTTAAAGTGATTTTCATGCTTCCAGGGGCTCGGGAAGTGAAATAAATACCATTTGGAGGCATTTAATGTTCGAGCAAAAACGGCTGATTTTCGACAAACAAGATAAAACCCCCCCATTACGTCATGCTTCAGAAATGTGGAAAATGGTCCGTTTTCAAATGTTTTATTTTTGAACGTCAGTTCACATTTGTAGGTGGATCATCAGTGTTAGAGCTAAAATTAGCATGTTTAAAGTGATTTTCATGCTTCCAGGGGCCCAAAACACAAGATTTATGGAATGGTTAAAAGTGCATGAAAATGGCCAATTTACTCACTCTGAGTTCTCAAAAAGGGTTTCTTCACCCCGGGAAGTTAATTAAATACCATTTGGAGGCATTTAATGTTCGAGCAAAAACGGCTGATTTTCGACAAAAGAGATAACACCCCCCCCATTACGTCATGCTTCAGAAATGTGGAAAATGGTCCGTTTTCAAATGTTTTATTTTTGAACGTCAGTTCACATTTGTAGGTGGATCATCAGTGTTAGAGCTAAAATTAGCATGTTTAAAGTGATTTTCATGCTTCCAGGGGCCCAAAACACAAGATTTATGGAATGGTTAAAAGTGCATGAAAATGGCCAATTTACTCACTCTGAGTTCTCAAAAAGGGTTTCTTCACCCCGGGAAGTTAATTAAATACCATTTGGAGGCATTTAATGTTCCAGCAAAAACGGCTGATTTTTGACAAAAGAGATAACACCCCCCCATTACGTCATGCTTCAGAAATGTGGAAAATGGTCCGTTTTCAAATGTTTTATTTTTGAACGTCAGTTCACATTTGTAGGTGGATCATCAGTGTTAGAGCTAAAATTAGCATGTTTAAAGTGATTTTCATGCTTCCAGGGGCTCGGGAAGTGAAATAAATACCATTTGGAGGCATTTAATGTTCGAGCAAAAACGGCTGATTTTCGACAAAAGAGATAACACCCCCCCATTACGTCATGCTTCAGAAATGTGGAAAATGTTCCGTTTTCAAATGTTTTATTTTTGAACGTCAGTTCACATTTGTAGGTGGATCATCAGTGTTAGAGCTAAAATTAGCATGTTTAAAGTGATTTTCATGCTTCCAGGGGCCCAAAACACAAGATTTATGGAATGGTTAAAAGTGCATGAAAATGGCCAATTTACTCACTCTGAGTTCTCAAAAAGGGTTTCTTCACCCCGGGAAGTTAATTAAATACCATTTGGAGGCATTTAATGTTCGAGCAAAAACGGCTGATTTTTGACAAAAGAGATAACACCCCCCATTACGTCATGCTTCAGAAATGTGGAAAATGGTCCGTTTTCAAATGTTTTATTTTTGAACGTCAGTTCACATTTGTAGGTGGATCATCAGTGTTAGAGCTAAAATTAGCATGTTTAAAGTGATTTTCATGCTTCCAGGGGCTCGGGAAGTGAAATAAATACCATTTGGAGGCATTTAATGTTCGAGCAAAAACGGCTGATTTTCGACAAAAGAGATAACACCCCCCCATTACGTCATGCTTCAGAAATGTGGAAAATGGTCCGTTTTCAAATGTTTTATTTTTGAACGTCAGTTCACATTTGTAGGTGGATCATCAGTGTTAGAGCTAAAATTAGCATGTTTAAAGTGATTTTCATGCTTCCAGGGGCCCAAAACACAAGATTTATGGAATGGTTAAAAGTGCATGAAAATGGCCAATTAACTCACTCTGAGTTCTCAAAAAGGGTTTCTTCACCCCGGGAAGTTAATTAAATACCATTTGGAGGCATTTAATGTTCCAGCAAAAACGGCTGATTTTTGACAAAAGAGATAACACCCCCCCATTACGTCATGCTTCAGAAATGTGGAAAATGGTCCGTTTTCAAATGTTTTATTTTTGAACGTCAGTTCACATTTGTAGGTGGATCATCAGTGTTAGAGCTAAAATTAGCATGTTTAAAGTGATTTTCATGCTTCCAGGGGCTCGGGAAGTGAAATAAATACCATTTGGAGGCATTTAATGTTCGAGCAAAAACGGCTGATTTTCGACAAAAGAGATAACACCCCCCCATTACGTCATGCTTCAGAAATGTGGAAAATGGTCCGTTTTCAAATGTTTTATTTTTGAACGTCAGTTCACATTTGTAGGTGGATCATCAGTGTTAGAGCTAAAATTAGCATGTTTAAAGTGATTTTCATGCTTCCAGGGGCCCAAAACACAAGATTTATGGAATGGTTAAAAGTGCATGAAAATGGCCAATTTACTCACTCTGAGTTCTCAAAAAGGGTTTCTTCACCCCGGGAAGTTAATTAAATACCATTTGGAGGCATTTAATGTTCGAGCAAAAACGGCTGATTTTCGACAAAAGAGATAACACCCCACCATTACGTCATGCTTCAGAAATGTGGAAAATGGTCCGTTTTCAAATGTTTTATTTTTGAACGTCAGTTCACATTTGTAGGTGGATCATCAGTGTTAGAGCTAAAATTAGCATGTTTAAAGTGATTTTCATGCTTCCAGGGGCTCGGGAAGTGAAATAAATACCATTTGGAGGCATTTAATGTTCGAGCAAAAACGGCTGATTTTCGACAAAAGAGATAACACCCCCCCATTACGTCATGCTTCAGAAATGTGGAAAATGGTCCGTTTTCAAATGTTTTATTTTTGAACGTCAGTTCACATTTGTAGGTGGATCATCAGTGTTAGAGCTAAAATTAGCATGTTTAAAGTGATTTTCATGCTTCCAGGGGCTCGGGAAGGTATTTAAATACCATTTGGAGGCATTTAATGTTCCAGCAAAAACGGCTGATTTTCGACAAAAGAGATAACACCCCCCCATTACGTCATGCTTCAGACATGTGGAAAATGGTCCGTTTTCAAATGTTTTATTTTTGAACGTCAGTTCACATTTGTAGGTGGATCATCAGTGTTAGAGCTAAAATTAGCATGTTTAAAGTGATTTTCATGCTTCCAGGGGCCCAAAACACAAGATTTATGGAATGGTTAAAAGTGCATGAAAATGGCCAATTTACTCACTCTGAGTTCTCAAAAAGGGTTTCTTCACCCCGGGAAGTTAATTAAATACCATTTGGAGGCATTTAATGTTCCAGCAAAAACGGCTGATTTTCGACAAAAGAGATAACACACCCCCATTACGTCATGCTTCAGAAATGTGGAAAATGGTCCGTTTTCAAATGTTTTATTTTTGAACGTCAGTTCACATTTGTAGGAGGATCATCAGTGTTAGAGCTAAAATTAGCACGTTTAAAGTGATTTTCATGCTTCCAGGGGCTCGGGAAGTGAAATAAATACCATTAGGAGGCATTTAATGTTCGAGCAAAAACGGCTGATTTTTGACAAAAGAGATAACACCCCCCCATTACGTCATGCTTCAGAAATGTGGAAAATGGTCCGTTTTCAAATGTTTTATTTTTGAACGTCAGTTCACATTTGTAGGTGGATCATCAGTGTTAGAGCTAAAATTAGCATGTTTAAAGTGATTTTCATGCTTCCAGGGGCTCGGGAAGTTAATTAAATACCATTTGGAGGCATTTAATGTTCGAGCAAAAACGGCTGATTTTCGACAAAAGAGATAACACCCCCCCATTACGTCATGCTTCAGAAATGTGGAAAATGGTCCGTTTTCAAATGTTTTATTTTTGAACGTCAGTTCACATTTGTAGGTGGATCATCAGTGTTAGAGCTAAAATTAGCATGTTTAAAGTGATTTTCATGCTTCCAGGGACCCAAAACACAAGATTTATGGAATGGTTAAAAGTGCATGAAAATGGCCAATTTACTCACTCTGAGTTCTCAAAAAGGGTTTCTTCACCCCGGGAAGTTAATTAAATACCATTTGGAGGCATTTAATGTTCGAGCAAAAACGGCTGATTTTCGACAAAAGAGATAACACCCCCCCATTACGTCATGCTTCAGAAATGTGGAAAATCGTCCGTTTTCAAATGTTTTATTTTTGAACGTCAGTTCACATTTGTAGGTGGATCATCAGTGTTAGAACTAAAATTAGCATGTTTAAAGTGATTTTCATGCTTCCAGGGGCTCGGGAAGTTAATTAAATACCATTTGGAGGCATTTAATGTTCGAGAAAAAACGGCTGATTTTCGACAAAAGAGATAACACCCCCCCATTACGTCATGCTTTAGAAATGTGGAAAATGGTCCGTTTTCAAATGTTTTATTTTTGAACGTCAGTTCACATTTGTAGGTGGATCATCAGTGTTAGAGCTAAAATTAGCATGTTTAAAGTGATTTTCATGCTTCCAGGGGCCCAAAACACAAGATTTATGGAATGGTTAAAAGTGCATGAAAATGGCCAATTTACTCACTCTGAGTTCTCAAAAAGGGTTTCTTCACCCCGGGAAGTTAATTAAATACCATTTGGAGGCATTTAATGTTCCAGCAAAAACGGCTGATTTTCGACAAAAGAGATAACACCCCCCCATTACGTCATGCTTCAGAAATGTGGAAAATGGTCCGTTTTCAAATGTTTTATTTTTGAACGGCAGTTCACATTTGTAGGTGGATCATCAGTGTTAGAGCTAAAATTAGCATGTTTAAAGTGATTTTCATGCTTCCAGGGGCTCGGGAAGTGAAATAAATACCATTTGGAGGCATTTAATGTTCGAGCAAAAACGGCTGATTTTCGACAAAAGAGATAACACCCCCCATTACGTCATGCTTCAGAAATGTGGAAAATGGTCCGTTTTCAAATGTTTTATTTTTGAACGTCAGTTCACATTTGTAGGTGGATCATCAGTGTTAGAGCTAAAATTAGCATGTTTAAAGTGATTTTCATGCTTCCAGGGACCCAAAACACAAGATTTATGGAATGGTTAAAAGTGCATGAAAATGGCCAATTTACTCACTCTGAGTTCTCAAAAAGGGTTTCTTCACCCCGGGAAGTTAATTAAATACCATTTGGAGGCATTTAATGTTCGAGCAAAAACGGCTGATTTTCGACAAAAGAGATAACACCCCCCCATTACGTCATGCTTCAGAAATGTGGAAAATGGTCCGTTTTCAAATGTTTTATTTTTGAACGTCAGTTCACATTTGTAGGTGGATCATCAGTGTTAGAACTAAAATTAGCATGTTTAAAGTGATTTTCATGCTTCCAGGGGCTCGGGAAGTTAATTAAATACCATTTGGAGGCATTTAATGTTCGAGCAAAAACGGCTGATTTTCGACAAAAGAGATAACACCCCCCCATTACGTCATGCTTCAGAAATGTGGAAAATGGTCAGTTTTCAAATGTTTTATTTTTGAACGTCAGTTCACATTTGTAGGTGGATCATCAGTGTTAGAGCTAAAATTAGCATGTTTAAAGTGATTTTCATGCTTCCAGGGGCCCAAAACACAAGATTCATGGAATGGTTAAAAGTGCATGAAAATGGCCAATTTACTCACTCTGAGTTCTCAAAAAGGGTTTCTTCACCCCGGGAAGTTAATTAAATACCATTTGGAGGCATTTAATGTTCCAGCAAAAACGGCTGATTTTCGACAAAAGAGATAACACCCCCCCATTACGTCATGCTTCAGAAATGTGGAAAATGGTCAGTTTTCAAATGTTTTATTTTTGAACGTCAGTTCACATTTGTAGGTGGATCATCAGTGTTAGAGCTAAAATTAGCATGTTTAAAGTGATTTTCATGCTTCCAGGGGCTCGGGAAGTTAATTAAATACCATTTGGAGGCATTTAATGTTCGAGCAAAAACAGCTGATTTGCGACAAAAGAGATAACACCCCCCCATTACGTCATGCTTCAGAAATGTGGAAAATGGTCCGTTTTCAAATGTTTTATTTTTGAACGTCAGTTCACATTTGTAGGTGGATCATCAGTGTTAGAGCTAAAATTAGCATGTTTAAAGTGATTTTCATGCTTCCAGGGGCCCAAAACACAAGATTTATGGAATGGTTAAAAGTGCATGAAAATGGCCAATTTACTCACTCTGAGTTCTCAAAAAGGGTTTCTTCACCCCAGGAAGTTAATTAAATACCATTTGGAGGCATTTAATGTTCGAGCAAAAACGGCTGATTTTCGACAAAAGAGATAACACCCCCCCATTACGTCATGCTTCAGAAATGTGGAAAATGGTCCGTTTTCAAATGTTTTATTTTTGAACGTCAGTTCACATTTGTAGGTGGATCATCAGTGTTAGAGCTAAAATTAGCATGTTTAAAGTGATTTTCATGCTTCCAGGGGCTCGGGAAGTTAATTAAATACCATTTGGAGGCATTTAATGTTCGAGCAAAAACGGCTGATTTTCGACAAAAGAGATAACACCCCCCCATTACGTCATGCTTCAGAAATGTGGAAAATGGTCCGTTTTCAAATGTTTTATTTTTGAACGTCAGTTCACATTTGTAGGTGGATCATCAGTGTTAGAACTAAAATTAGCATGTTTAAAGTGATCTTCATGCTTCCAGGGGCTCGGGAAGTTAATTAAATACCATTTGGAGGCATTTAATGTTCGAGCAAAAACGGCTGATTTTCGACAAAAAAGATAACACCCCCCCATTACGTCATGCTTCAGAAATGTGGAAAATGGTCCGTTTTCAAATGTTTTATTTTTGAACGTCAGTTCACATTTGTAGGTCGATCTTCAGTGTTAGAGCTAAAATTAGCATGTTTAAAGTGATTTTCATGCTTCCAGGGGCCCAAAACACAAGATTTATGGAATGGTTAAAAGTGCATGAAAATGGCCAATTTACTCACTCTGAGTTCTCAAAAAGGGTTTCTTCACCCCGGGAAGTTAATTAAATACCATTTGGAGGCATTTAATGTTCCAGCAAAAACGGCTGATTTTCGACAAAAGAGATAACACCCCCCCATTACGTCATGCTTCAGAAATGTGGAAAATGGTCCGTTTTCAAATGTTTTATTTTTGAACGTCAGTTCACATTTGTAGGTGGATCATCAGTGTTAGAGCTAAAATTAGCATGTTTAAAGTGATTTTCATGCTTCCAGGGGCTCGGGAAGTGAAATAAATACCATTTGGAGGCATTTAATGTTCGAGCAAAAACAGCTGATTTTCGACAAAAGAGATAACACCCCCCCATTACGTCATGCTTCAGAAATGTGGAAAATGGTCCGTTTTCAAATGTTTTATTTTTGAACGTCAGTTCACATTTGTAGGTGGATCATCAGTGTTAGAGCTAAAATTAGCATGTTTAAAGTGATTTTCATGCTTCCAGGGGCTCGGGAAGTGAAATAAATACCATTTGGAGGCATTTAATGTTCGAGCAAAAACGGCTGATTTTCGACAAACAAGATAAAACCCCCCCATTACGTCATGCTTCAGAAATGTGGAAAATGGTCCGTTTTCAAATGTTTTATTTTTGAACGTCAGTTCACATTTGTAGGTGGATCATCAGTGTTAGAGCTAAAATTAGCATGTTTAAAGTGATTTTCATGCTTCCAGGGGCCCAAAACACAAGATTTATGGAATGGTTAAAAGTGCATGAAAATGGCCAATTTACTCACTTTGAGTTCTCAAAAAGGGTTTCTTCACCCCGGGAAGTTAATTAAATACCATTTGGAGGCATTTAATGTTCGAGCAAAAACGGCTGATTTTCGACAAAAGAGATAACACCCCCCCCATTACGTCATGCTTCAGAAATGTGGAAAATGGTCCGTTCTCAAATGTTTTATTTTTGAACGTCAGTTCACATTTGTAGGTGGATCATCAGTGTTAGAGCTAAAATTAGCATGTTTAAAGTGATTTTCATGCTTCCAGGGGCCCAAAACACAAGATTTATGGAATGGTTAAAAGTGCATGAAAATGGCCAATTTACTCACTCTGAGTTCTCAAAAAGGGTTTCTTCACCCCGGGAAGTTAATTAAATACCATTTGGAGGCATTTAATGTTCCAGCAAAAACGGCTGATTTTTGACAAAAGAGATAACACCCCCCCATTACGTCATGCTTCAGAAATGTGGAAAATGGTCCGTTTTCAAATGTTTTATTTTTGAACGTCAGTTCACATTTGTAGGTGGATCATCAGTGTTAGAGCTAAAATTAGCATGTTTAAAGTGATTTTCATGCTTCCAGGGGCTCGGGAAGTGAAATAAATACCATTTGGAGGCATTTAATGTTCGAGCAAAAACGGCTGATTTTCGACAAAAGAGATAACACCCCCCCATTACGTCATGCTTCAGAAATGTGGAAAATGTTCCGTTTTCAAATGTTTTATTTTTGAACGTCAGTTCACATTTGTAGGTGGATCATCAGTGTTAGAGCTAAAATTAGCATGTTTAAAGTGATTTTCATGCTTCCAGGGGCCCAAAACACAAGATTTATGGAATGGTTAAAAGTGCATGAAAATGGCCAATTTACTCACTCTGAGTTCTCAAAAAGGGTTTCTTCACCCCGGGAAGTTAATTAAATACCATTTGGAGGCATTTAATGTTCGAGCAAAAACGGCTGATTTTTGACAAAAGAGATAACACCCCCCATTACGTCATGCTTCAGAAATGTGGAAAATGGTCCGTTTTCAAATGTTTTATTTTTGAACGTCAGTTCACATTTGTAGGTGGATCATCAGTGTTAGAGCTAAAATTAGCATGTTTAAAGTGATTTTCATGCTTCCAGGGGCTCGGGAAGTGAAATAAATACCATTTGGAGGCATTTAATGTTCGAGCAAAAACGGCTGATTTTCGACAAAAGAGATAACACCCCCCCATTACGTCATGCTTCAGAAATGTGGAAAATGGTCCGTTTTCAAATGTTTTATTTTTGAACGTCAGTTCACATTTGTAGGTGGATCATCAGTGTTAGAGCTAAAATTAGCATGTTTAAAGTGATTTTCATGCTTCCAGGGGCCCAAAACACAAGATTTATGGAATGGTTAAAAGTGCATGAAAATGGCCAATTTACTCACTCTGAGTTCTCAAAAAGGGTTTCTTCACCCCGGGAAGTTAATTAAATACCATTTGGAGGCATTTAATGTTCGAGCAAAAACGGCTGATTTTCGACAAAAGAGATAACACCCCCCATTACGTCATGCTTCAGAAATGTGGAAAATGGTCCGTTTTCAAATGTTTTATTTTTGAACGTCAGTTCACATTTGTAGGTGGATCATCAGTGTTAGAGCTAAAATTAGCATGTTTAAAGTGATTTTCATGCTTCCAGGGGCCCAAAACACAAGATTTATGGAATGGTTAAAAGTGCATGAAAATGGCCAATTTACTCACTCTGAGTTCTCACAAAGGGTTTCTTCACCCCGGGAAGTTAATTAAATACCATTTGGAGGCATTTAATGTTCGAGCAAAAACGGCTGATTTTCGACAAAAGAGATAACACCCTCCATTACGTCATGCTTCAGAAATGTGGAAAATGGTCCGTTTTCAAATGTTTTATTTTTGAACGTCAGTTCACATTTGTAGGTGGATCATCAGTGTTAGAGCTAAAATTAGCATGTTTAAAGTGATTTTCATGCTTCCAGGGGCTCGGGAAGTGAAATAAATACCATTTGGAGGCATTTAATGTTCGAGCAAAAACGGCTGATTTTCGACAAAAGAGATAACACCCCCCCATTACGTCATGCTTCAGAAATGTGGAAAATGGTCCGTTTTCAAATGTTTTATTTTTGAATGTCAGTTCACATTTGTAGGTGGATCATCAGTGTTAGAGCTAAAATTAGCATGTTTAAAGTGATTTTCATGCTTCCAGGGGCTCGGGAAGTTAATTAAATACCATTTGGAGGCATTTAATGTTCCAGCAAAAACGGCTGATTTTCGACAAAAGAGATAACACCCCCCCATTACGTCATGCTTCAGAAATGTGGAAAATGGTCCGTTTTCAAATGTTTTATTTTTGAACGTCAGTTCACATTTGTAGGTGGATCATCAGTGTTAGAGCTAAAATTAGCATGTTTAAAGTGATTTTCATGCTTCCAGGGGCTCGGGAAGTGAAATAAATACCATTTGGAGGCATTTAATGTTCGAGCAAAAACGGCTGATTTTCGACAAAAGAGATAACACCCCCCCATTACGTCATGCTTCAGAAATGTGGAAAATGGTCCGTTTTCAAATGTTTTATTTTTGAACGTCAGTTCACATTTGTAGGTGGATCATCAGTGTTAGAGCTAAAATTAGCATGTTTAAAGTGATTTTCATGCTTCCAGGGGCCCAAAACACAAGATTTATGGAATGGTTAAAAGTGCATGAAAATGGCCAATTTACTCACTCTGAGTTCTCAAAAAGGGTTTCTTCACCCCGGGAAGTTAATTAAATACCATTTGGAGGCATTTAATGTTCGAGCAAAAACGGCTGATTTTCGACAAAAGAGATAACACCCCACCATTACGTCATGCTTCAGAAATGTGGAAAATGGTCCGTTTTCAAATGTTTTATTTTTGAACGTCAGTTCACATTTGTAGGTGGATCATCAGTGTTAGAGCTAAAATTAGCATGTTTAAAGTGATTTTCATGCTTCCAGGGGCTCGGGAAGTGAAATAAATACCATTTGGAGGCATTTAATGTTCGAGCAAAAACGGCTGATTTTCGACAAAAGAGATAACACCCCCCCATTACGTCATGCTTCAGAAATGTGGAAAATGGTCCGTTTTCAAATGTTTTATTTTTGAACGTCAGTTCACATTTGTAGGTGGATCATCAGTGTTAGAGCTAAAATTAGCATGTTTAAAGTGATTTTCATGCTTCCAGGGGCTCGGGAAGGTATTTAAATACCATTTGGAGGCATTTAATGTTCCAGCAAAAACGGCTGATTTTCGACAAAAGAGATAACACCCCCCCATTACGTCATGCTTCAGAAATGTGGAAAATGGTCCGTTTTCAAATGTTTTATTTTTGAACGTCAGTTCACATTTGTAGGTGGATCATCAGTGTTAGAGCTAAAATTAGCATGTTTAAAGTGATTTTCATGCTTCCAGGGGCCCAAAACACAAGATTTATGGAATGGTTAAAAGTGCATGAAAATGGCCAATTTACTCACTCTGAGTTCTCAAAAAGGGTTTCTTCACCCCGGGAAGTTAATTAAATACCATTTGGAGGCATTTAATGTTCCAGCAAAAACGGCTGATTTTCGACAAAAGAGATAACACACCCCCATTACGTCATGCTTCAGAAATGTGGAAAATGGTCCGTTTTCAAATGTTTTATTTTTGAACGTCAGTTCACATTTGTAGGTGGATCATCAGTGTTAGAGCTAAAATTAGCACGTTTAAAGTGATTTTCATGCTTCCAGGGGCTCGGGAAGTGAAATAAATACCATTAGGAGGCATTTAATGTTCGAGCAAAAACGGCTGATTTTTGACAAAAGAGATAACACCCCCCCATTACGTCATGCTTCAGAAATGTGGAAAATGGTCCGTTTTCAAATGTTTTATTTTTGAACGTCAGTTCACATTTGTAGGTGGATCATCAGTGTTAGAGCTAAAATTAGCATGTTTAAAGTGATTTTCATGCTTCCAGGGGCTCGGGAAGTTAATTAAATACCATTTGGAGGCATTTAATGTTCGAGCAAAAACGGCTGATTTTCGACAAAAGAGATAACACCCCCCTATTACGTCATGCTTCAGAAATGTGGAAAATGGTCCGTTTTCAAATGTTTTATTTTTGAACGTCAGTTCACATTTGTAGGTGGATCATCAGTGTTAGAGCTAAAATTAGCATGTTTAAAGTGATTTTCATGCTTCCAGGGACCCAAAACACAAGATTTATGGAATGGTTAAAAGTGCATGAAAATGGCCAATTTACTCACTCTGAGTTCTCAAAAAGGGTTTCTTCACCCCGGGAAGTTAATTAAATACCATTTGGAGGCATTTAATGTTCGAGCAAAAACGGCTGATTTTCGACAAAAGAGATAACACCCCCCCATTACGTCATGCTTCAGAAATGTGGAAAATCGTCCGTTTTCAAATGTTTTATTTTTGAACGTCAGTTCACATTTGTAGGTGGATCATCAGTGTTAGAACTAAAATTAGCATGTTTAAAGTGATTTTCATGCTTCCAGGGGCTCGGGAAGTTAATTAAATACCATTTGGAGGCATTTAATGTTCGAGAAAAAACGGCTGATTTTCGACAAAAGAGATAACACCCCCCCATTACGTCATGCTTTAGAAATGTGGAAAATGGTCCGTTTTCAAATGTTTTATTTTTGAACGTCAGTTCACATTTGTAGGTGGATCATCAGTGTTAGAGCTAAAATTAGCATGTTTAAAGTGATTTTCATGCTTCCAGGGGCCCAAAACACAAGATTTATGGAATGGTTAAAAGTTCATGAAAATGGCCAATTTACTCACTCTGAGTTCTCAAAAAGGGTTTCTTCACCCCGGGAAGTTAATTAAATACCATTTGGAGGCATTTAATGTTCCAGCAAAAACGGCTGATTTTCGACAAAAGAGATAACACCCCCCCATTACGTCATGCTTCAGAAATGTGGAAAATGGTCCGTTTTCAAATGTTTTATTTTTGAACGTCAGTTCACATTTGTAGGTGGATCATCAGTGTTAGAACTAAAATTAGCATGTTTAAAGTGATTTTCATGCTTCCAGGGGCTCGGGAAGTTAATTAAATACCATTTGGAGGCATTTAATGTTCGAGCAAAAACGGCTGATTTTCGACAAAAGAGATAACACCCCCCCATTACGTCATGCTTCAGAAATGTGGAAAATGGTCAGTTTTCAAATGTTTTATTTTTGAACGTCAGTTCACATTTGTAGGTGGATCATCAGTGTTAGAGCTAAAATTAGCATGTTTAAAGTGATTTTCATGCTTCCAGGGGCCCAAAACACAAGATTCATGGAATGGTTAAAAGTGCATGAAAATGGCCAATTTACTCACTCTGAGTTCTCAAAAAGGGTTTCTTCACCCCGGGAAGTTAATTAAATACCATTTGGAGGCATTTAATGTTCCAGCAAAAACGGCTGATTTTCGACAAAAGAGATAACACCCCCCCATTACGTCATGCTTCAGAAATGTGGAAAATGGTCAGTTTTCAAATGTTTTATTTTTGAACGTCAGTTCACATTTGTAGGTGGATCATCAGTGTTAGAGCTAAAATTAGCATGTTTAAAGTGATTTTCATGCTTCCAGGGGCTCGGGAAGTTAATTAAATACCATTTGGAGGCATTTAATGTTCGAGCAAAAACAGCTGATTTGCGACAAAAGAGATAACACCCCCCCATTACGTCATGCTTCAGAAATGTGGAAAATGGTCCGTTTTCAAATGTTTTATTTTTGAACATCAGTTCACATTTGTAGGTGGATCATCAGTGTTAGAGCTAAAATTAGCATGTTTAAAGTGATTTTCATGCTTCCAGGGGCCCAAAACACAAGATTTATGGAATGGTTAAAAGTGCATGAAAATGGCCAATTTACTCACTCTGAGTTCTCAAAAAGGGTTTCTTCACCCCAGGAAGTTAATTAAATACCATTTGGAGGCATTTAATGTTCGAGCAAAAACGGCTGATTTTCGACAAAAGAGATAACACCCCCCCATTACGTCATGCTTCAGAAATGTGGAAAATGGTCCGTTTTCAAATGTTTTATTTTTGAACGTCAGTTCACATTTGTAGGTGGATCATCAGTGTTAGAGCTAAAATTAGCATGTTTAAAGTGATTTTCATGCTTCCAGGGGCTCGGGAAGTTAATTAAATACCATTTGGAGGCATTTAATGTTCGAGCAAAAACGGCTGATTTTCGACAAAAGAGATAACACCCCCCCATTACGTCATGCTTCAGAAATGTGGAAAATGGTCCGTTTTCAAATGTTTTATTTTTGAACGTCAGTTCACATTTGTAGGTGGATCATCAGTGTTAGAACTAAAATTAGCATGTTTAAAGTGATCTTCATGCTTCCAGGGGCTCGGGAAGTTAATTAAATACCATTTGGAGGCATTTAATGTTCGAGCAAAAACGGCTGATTTTCGACAAAAAAGATAACACCCCCCCATTACGTCATGCTTCAGAAATGTGGAAAATGGTCCGTTTTCAAATGTTTTATTTTTGAACGTCAGTTCACATTTGTAGGTCGATCTTCAGTGTTAGAGCTAAAATTAGCATGTTTAAAGTGATTTTCATGCTTCCAGGGGCCCAAAACACAAGATTTATGGAATGGTTAAAAGTGCATGAAAATGGCCAATTTACTCACTCTGAGTTCTCAAAAAGGGTTTCTTCACCCCGGGAAGTTAATTAAATACCATTTGGAGGCATTTAATGTTCCAGCAAAAACGGCTGATTTTCGACAAAAGAGATAACACCCCCCCATTACGTCATGCTTCAGAAATGTGGAAAATGGTCCGTTTTCAAATGTTTTATTTTTGAACGTCAGTTCACATTTGTAGGTGGATCATCAGTGTTAGAGCTAAAATTAGCATGTTTAAAGTGATTTTCATGCTTCCAGGGGCTCGGGAAGTGAAATAAATACCATTTGGAGGCATTTAATGTTCGAGCAAAAACGGCTGATTTTCGACAAACAAGATAAAACCCCCCCATTACGTCATGCTTCAGAAATGTGGAAAATGGTCCGTTTTCAAATGTTTTATTTTTGAACGTCAGTTCACATTTGTAGGTGGATCATCAGTGTTAGAGCTAAAATTAGCATGTTTAAAGTGATTTTCATGCTTCCAGGGGCCCAAAACACAAGATTTATGGAATGGTTAAAAGTGCATGAAAATGGCCAATTTACTCACTCTGAGTTCTCAAAAAGGGTTTCTTCACCCCGGGAAGTTAATTAAATACCATTTGGAGGCATTTAATGTTCGAGCAAAAACGGCTGATTTTCGACAAAAGAGATAACACCCCCCCCATTACGTCATGCTTCAGAAATGTGGAAAATGGTCCGTTTTCAAATGTTTTATTTTTGAACGTCAGTTCACATTTGTAGGTGGATCATCAGTGTTAGAGCTAAAATTAGCATGTTTAAAGTGATTTTCATGCTTCCAGGGGCCCAAAACACAAGATTTATGGAATGGTTAAAAGTGCATGAAAATGGCCAATTTACTCACTCTGAGTTCTCAAAAAGGGTTTCTTCACCCCGGGAAGTTAATTAAATACCATTTGGAGGCATTTAATGTTCCAGCAAAAACGGCTGATTTTTGACAAAAGAGATAACACCCCCCCATTACGTCATGCTTCAGAAATGTGGAAAATGGTCCGTTTTCAAATGTTTTATTTTTGAACGTCAGTTCACATTTGTAGGTGGATCATCAGTGTTAGAGCTAAAATTAGCATGTTTAAAGTGATTTTCATGCTTCCAGGGGCTCGGGAAGTGAAATAAATACCATTTGGAGGCATTTAATGTTCGAGCAAAAACGGCTGATTTTCGACAAAAGAGATAACACCCCCCCATTACGTCATGCTTCAGAAATGTGGAAAATCGTCCGTTTTCAAATGTTTTATTTTTGAACGTCAGTTCACATTTGTAGGTGGATCATCAGTGTTAGAACTAAAATTAGCATGTTTAAAGTGATTTTCATGCTTCCAGGGGCTCGGGAAGTTAATTAAATACCATTTGGAGGCATTTAATGTTCGAGAAAAAACGGCTGATTTTCGACAAAAGAGATAACACCCCCCCATTACGTCATGCTTTAGAAATGTGGAAAATGGTCCGTTTTCAAATGTTTTATTTTTGAACGTCAGTTCACATTTGTAGGTGGATCATCAGTGTTAGAGCTAAAATTAGCATGTTTAAAGTGATTTTCATGCTTCCAGGGGCCCAAAACACAAGATTTATGGAATGGTTAAAAGTGCATGAAAATGGCCAATTTACTCACTCTGAGTTCTCAAAAAGGGTTTCTTCACCCCGGGAAGTTAATTAAATACCATTTGGAGGCATTTAATGTTCCAGCAAAAACGGCTGATTTTCGACAAAAGAGATAACACCCCCCCATTACGTCATGCTTCAGAAATGTGGAAAATGGTCCGTTTTCAAATGTTTTATTTTTGAACGTCAGTTCACATTTGTAGGTGGATCATCAGTGTTAGAGCTAAAATTAGCATGTTTAAAGTGATTTTCATGCTTCCAGGGGCTCGGGAAGTGAAATAAATACCATTTGGAGGCATTTAATGTTCGAGCAAAAACGGCTGATTTTCGACAAAAGAGATAACACCCCCCATTACGTCATGCTTCAGAAATGTGGAAAATGGTCCGTTTTCAAATGTTTTATTTTTGAACGTCAGTTCACATTTGTAGGTGGATCATCAGTGTTAGAGCTAAAATTAGCATGTTTAAAGTGATTTTCATGCTTCCAGGGACCCAAAACACAAGATTTATGGAATGGTTAAAAGTGCATGAAAATGGCCAATTTACTCACTCTGAGTTCTCAAAAAGGGTTTCTTCACCCCGGGAAGTTAATTAAATACCATTTGGAGGCATTTAATGTTCGAGCAAAAACGGCTGATTTTCGACAAAAGAGATAACACCCCCCCATTACGTCATGCTTCAGAAATGTGGAAAATGGTCCGTTTTCAAATGTTTTATTTTTGAACGTCAGTTCACATTTGTAGGTGGATCATCAGTGTTAGAACTAAAATTAGCATGTTTAAAGTGATTTTCATGCTTCCAGGGGCTCGGGAAGTTAATTAAATACCATTTGGAGGCATTTAATGTTCGAGCAAAAACGGCTGATTTTCGACAAAAGAGATAACACCCCCCCATTACGTCATGCTTCAGAAATGTGGAAAATGGTCAGTTTTCAAATGTTTTATTTTTGAACGTCAGTTCACATTTGTAGGTGGATCATCAGTGTTAGAGCTAAAATTAGCATGTTTAAAGTGATTTTCATGCTTCCAGGGGCCCAAAACACAAGATTCATGGAATGGTTAAAAGTGCATGAAAATGGCCAATTTACTCACTCTGAGTTCTCAAAAAGGGTTTCTTCACCCCGGGAAGTTAATTAAATACCATTTGGAGGCATTTAATGTTCCAGCAAAAACGGCTGATTTTCGACAAAAGAGATAACACCCCCCCATTACGTCATGCTTCAGAAATGTGGAAAATGGTCAGTTTTCAAATGTTTTATTTTTGAACGTCAGTTCACATTTGTAGGTGGATCATCAGTGTTAGAGCTAAAATTAGCATGTTTAAAGTGATTTTCATGCTTCCAGGGGCTCGGGAAGTTAATTAAATACCATTTGGAGGCATTTAATGTTCGAGCAAAAACAGCTGATTTGCGACAAAAGAGATAACACCCCCCCATTACGTCATGCTTCAGAAATGTGGAAAATGGTCCGTTTTCAAATGTTTTATTTTTGAACGTCAGTTCACATTTGTAGGTGGATCATCAGTGTTAGAGCTAAAATTAGCATGTTTAAAGTGATTTTCATGCTTCCAGGGGCACAAAACACAAGATTTATGGAATGGTTAAAAGTGCATGAAAATGGCCAATTTACTCACTCTGAGTTCTCAAAAAGGGTTTCTTCACCCCAGGAAGTTAATTAAATACCATTTGGAGGCATTTAATGTTCGAGCAAAAACGGCTGATTTTCGACAAAAGAGATAACACCCCCCCATTACGTCATGCTTCAGAAATGTGGAAAATGGTCCGTTTTCAAATGTTTTATTTTTGAACGTCAGTTCACATTTGTAGGTGGATCATCAGTGTTAGAGCTAAAATTAGCATGTTTAAAGTGATTTTCATGCTTCCAGGGGCTCGGGAAGTTAATTAAATACCATTTGGAGGCATTTAATGTTCGAGCAAAAACGGCTGATTTTCGACAAAAGAGATAACACCCCCCCCATTACGTCATGCTTCAGAAATGTGGAAAATGGTCCGTTTTCAAATGTTTTATTTTTGAACGTCAGTTCACATTTGTAGGTGGATCATCAGTGTTAGAACTAAAATTAGCATGTTTAAAGTGATCTTCATGCTTCCAGGGGCTCGGGAAGTTAATTAAATACCATTTGGAGGCATTTAATGTTCGAGCAAAAACGGCTGATTTTCGACAAAAAAGATAACACCCCCCCATTACGTCATGCTTCAGAAATGTGGAAAATGGTCCGTTTTCAAATGTTTTATTTTTGAACGTCAGTTCACATTTGTAGGTCGATCTTCAGTGTTAGAGCTAAAATTAGCATGTTTAAAGTGATTTTCATGCTTCCAGGGGCCCAAAACACAAGATTTATGGAATGGTTAAAAGTGCATGAAAATGGCCAATTTACTCACTCTGAGTTCTCAAAAAGGGTTTCTTCACCCCGGGAAGTTAATTAAATACCATTTGGAGGCATTTAATGTTCCAGCAAAAACGGCTGATTTTCGACAAAAGAGATAACACCCCCCCATTACGTCATGCTTCAGAAATGTGGAAAATGGTCCGTTTTCAAATGTTTTATTTTTGAACGTCAGTTCACATTTGTAGGTGGATCATCAGTGTTAGAGCTAAAATTAGCATGTTTAAAGTGATTTTCATGCTTCCAGGGGCTCGGGAAGTGAAATAAATACCATTTGGAGGCATTTAATGTTCGAGCAAAAACAGCTGATTTTCGACAAAAGAGATAACACCCCCCCATTACGTCATGCTTCAGAAATGTGGAAAATGGTCCGTTTTCAAATGTTTTATTTTTGAACGTCAGTTCACATTTGTAGGTGGATCATCAGTGTTAGAGCTAAAATTAGCATGTTTAAAGTGATTTTCATGCTTCCAGGGGCTCGGGAAGTGAAATAAATACCATTTGGAGGCATTTAATGTTCGAGCAAAAACGGCTGATTTTCGACAAACAAGATAAAACCCCCCCATTACGTCATGCTTCAGAAATGTGGAAAATGGTCCGTTTTCAAATGTTTTATTTTTGAACGTCAGTTCACATTTGTAGGTGGATCATCAGTGTTAGAGCTAAAATTAGCATGTTTAAAGTGATTTTCATGCTTCCAGGGGCCCAAAACACAAGATTTATGGAATGGTTAAAAGTGCATGAAAATGGCCAATTTACTCACTCTGAGTTCTCAAAAAGGGTTTCTTCACCCCGGGAAGTTAATTAAATACCATTTGGAGGCATTTAATGTTCGAGCAAAAACGGCTGATTTTCGACAAAAGAGATAACACCCCCCCCATTACGTCATGCTTCAGAAATGTGGAAAATGGTCCGTTTTCAAATGTTTTATTTTTGAACGTCAGTTCACATTTGTAGGTGGATCATCAGTGTTAGAGCTAAAATTAGCATGTTTAAAGTGATTTTCATGCTTCCAGGGGCCCAAAACACAAGATTTATGGAATGGTTAAAAGTGCATGAAAATGGCCAATTTACTCACTCTGAGTTCTCAAAAAGGGTTTCTTCACCCCGGGAAGTTAATTAAATACCATTTGGAGGCATTTAATGATCCAGCAAAAACGGCTGATTTTTGACAAAAGAGATAACACCCCCCCATTACGTCATGCTTCAGAAATGTGGAAAATGGTCCGTTTTCAAATGTTTTATTTTTGAACGTCAGTTCACATTTGTAGGTGGATCATCAGTGTTAGAGCTAAAATTAGCATGTTTAAAGTGATTTTCATGCTTCCAGGGGCTCGGGAAGTGAAATAAATACCATTTGGAGGCATTTAATGTTCGAGCAAAAACGGCTGATTTTCGACAAAAGAGATAACACCCCCCCATTACGTCATGCTTCAGAAATGTGGAAAATGTTCCGTTTTCAAATGTTTTATTTTTGAACGTCAGTTCACATTTGTAGGTGGATCATCAGTGTTAGAGCTAAAATTAGCATGTTTAAAGTGATTTTCATGCTTCCAGGGGCCCAAAACACAAGATTTATGGAATGGTTAAAAGTGCATGAAAATGGCCAATTTACTCACTCTGAGTTCTCAAAAAGGGTTTCTTCACCCCGGGAAGTTAATTAAATACCATTTGGAGGCATTTAATGTTCGAGCAAAAACGGCTGATTTTTGACAAAAGAGATAACACCCCCCATTACGTCATGCTTCAGAAATGTGGAAAATGGTCCGTTTTCAAATGTTTTATTTTTGAACGTCAGTTCACATTTGTAGGTGGATCATCAGTGTTAGAGCTAAAATTAGCATGTTTAAAGTGATTTTCATGCTTCCAGGGGCTCGGGAAGTGAAATAAATACCATTTGGAGGCATTTAATGTTCGAGCAAAAACGGCTGATTTTCGACAAAAGAGATAACACCCCCCCATTACGTCATGCTTCAGAAATGTGGAAAATGGTCCGTTTTCAAATGTTTTATTTTTGAACGTCAGTTCACATTTGTAGGTGGATCATCAGTGTTAGAGCTAAAATTAGCATGTTTAAAGTGATTTTCATGCTTCCAGGGGCCCAAAACACAAGATTTATGGAATGGTTAAAAGTGCATGAAAATGGCCAATTTACTCACTCTGAGTTCTCAAAAAGGGTTTCTTCACCCCGGGAAGTTAATTAAATACCATTTGGAGGCATTTAATGTTCGAGCAAAAACGGCTGATTTTCGACAAAAGAGATAACACCCCCCATTACGTCATGCTTCAGAAATGTGGAAAATGGTCCGTTTTCAAATGTTTTATTTTTGAACGTCAGTTCACATTTGTAGGTGGATCATCAGTGTTAGAGCTAAAATTAGCATGTTTAAAGTGATTTTCATGCTTCCAGGGGCCCAAAACACAAGATTTATGGAATGGTTAAAAGTGCATGAAAATGGCCAATTTACTCACTCTGAGTTCTCAAAAAGGGTTTCTTCACCCCGGGAAGTTAATTAAATACCATTTGGAGGCATTTAATGTTCGAGCAAAAACGGCTGATTTTCGACAAAAGAGATAACACCCCCCATTACGTCATGCTTCAGAAATGTGGAAAATGGTCCGTTTTCAAATGTTTTATTTTTGAACGTCAGTTCACATTTGTAGGTGGATCATCAGTGTTAGAGCTAAAATTAGCATGTTTAAAGTGATTTTCATGCTTCCAGGGGCTCGGGAAGTGAAATAAATACCATTTGGAGGCATTTAATGTTCGAGCAAAAACGGCTGATTTTCGACAAAAGAGATAACACCCCCCCATTACGTCATGCTTCAGAAATGTGGAAAATGGTCCGTTTTCAAATGTTTTATTTTTGAATGTCAGTTCACATTTGTAGGTGGATCATCAGTGTTAGAGCTAAAATTAGCATGTTTAAAGTGATTTTCATGCTTCCAGGGGCTCGGGAAGTTAATTAAATACCATTTGGAGGCATTTAATGTTCCAGCAAAAACGGCTGATTTTCGACAAAAGAGATAACACCCCCCCATTACGTCATGCTTCAGAAATGTGGAAAATGGTCCGTTTTCAAATGTTTTATTTTTGAACGTCAGTTCACATTTGTAGGTGGATCATCAGTGTTAGAGCTAAAATTAGCATGTTTAAAGTGATTTTCATGCTTCCAGGGGCTCGGGAAGTGAAATAAATACCATTTGGAGGCATTTAATGTTCGAGCAAAAACGGCTGATTTTCGACAAAAGAGATAACACCCCCCCATTACGTCATGCTTCAGAAATTTGGAAAATGGTCCGTTTTCAAATGTTTTATTTTTGAACGTCAGTTCACATTTGTAGGTGGATCATCAGTGTTAGAGCTAAAATTAGCATGTTTAAAGTGATTTTCATGCTTCCAGGGGCCCAAAACACAAGATTTATGGAATGGTTAAAAGTGCATGAAAATGGCCAATTTACTCACTCTGAGTTCTCAAAAAGGGTTTCTTCACCCCGGGAAGTTAATTAAATACCATTTGGAGGCATTTAATGTTCCAGCAAAAACGGCTGATTTTTGACAAAAGAGATAACACCCCCCCATTACGTCATGCTTCAGAAATGTGGAAAATGGTCCGTTTTCAAATGTTTTATTTTTGAACGTCAGTTCACATTTGTAGGTGGATCATCAGTGTTAGAGCTAAAATTAGCATGTTTAAAGTGATTTTCATGCTTCCAGGGGCTCGGGAAGTGAAATAAATACCATTTGGAGGCATTTAATGTTCGAGCAAAAACGGCTGATTTTCGACAAAAGAGATAACACCCCCCCATTACGTCATGCTTCAGAAATGTGGAAAATGGTCCGTTTTCAAATGTTTTATTTTTGAACGTCAGTTCACATTTGTAGGTGGATCATCAGTGTTAGAGCTAAAATTAGCATGTTTAAAGTGATTTTCATGCTTCCAGGGGCCCAAAACACAAGATTTATGGAATGGTTAAAAGTGCATGAAAATGGCCAATTTACTCACTCTGAGTTCTCAAAAAGGGTTTCTTCACCCCGGGAAGTTAATTAAATACCATTTGGAGGCATTTAATGTTCGAGCAAAAACGGCTGATTTTTGACAAAAGAGATAACACCCCCCATTACGTCATGCTTCAGAAATGTGGAAAATGGTCCGTTTTCAAATGTTTTATTTTTGAACGTCAGTTCACATTTGTAGGTGGATCATCAGTGTTAGAGCTAAAATTAGCATGTTTAAAGTGATTTTCATGCTTCCAGGGGCTCGGGAAGTGAAATAAATACCATTTGGAGGCATTTAATGTTCGAGCAAAAACGGCTGATTTTCGACAAAAGAGATAACACCCCCCCATTACGTCATGCTTCAGAAATGTGGAAAATGGTCCGTTTTCAAATGTTTTATTTTTGAACGTCAGTTCACATTTGTAGGTGGATCATCAGTGTTAGAGCTAAAATTAGCATGTTTAAAGTGATTTTCATGCTTCCAGGGGCCCAAAACACAAGATTTATGGAATGGTTAAAAGTGCATGAAAATGGCCAATTTACTCACTCTGAGTTCTCAAAAAGGGTTTCTTCACCCCGGGAAGTTAATTAAATACCATTTGGAGGCATTTAATGTTCGAGCAAAAACGGCTGATTTTCGACAAAAGAGATAACACCCCCCATTACGTCATGCTTCAGAAATGTGGAAAATGGTCCGTTTTCAAATGTTTTATTTTTGAACGTCAGTTCACATTTGTAGGTGGATCATCAGTGTTAGAGCTAAAATTAGCATGTTTAAAGTGATTTTCATGCTTCCAGGGGCCCAAAACACAAGATTTATGGAATGGTTAAAAGTGCATGAAAATGGCCAATTTACTCACTCTGAGTTCTCAAAAAGGGTTTCTTCACCCCGGGAAGTTAATTAAATACCATTTGGAGGCATTTAATGTTCGAGCAAAAACGGCTGATTTTCGACAAAAGAGATAACACCCCCCATTACGTCATGCTTCAGAAATGTGGAAAATGGTCCGTTTTCAAATGTTTTATTTTTGAACGTCAGTTCACATTTGTAGGTGGATCATCAGTGTTAGAGCTAAAATTAGCATGTTTAAAGTGATTTTCATGCTTCCAGGGGCTCGGGAAGTGAAATAAATACCATTTGGAGGCATTTAATGTTCGAGCAAAAACGGCTGATTTTCGACAAAAGAGATAACACCCCCCCATTACGTCATGCTTCAGAAATGTGGAAAATGGTCCGTTTTCAAATGTTTTATTTTTGAACGTCAGTTCACATTTGTAGGTGGATCATCAGTGTTAGAGCTAAAATTAGCATGTTTAAAGTGATTTTCATGCTTCCAGGGGCTCGGGAAGTTAATTAAATACCATTTGGAGGCATTTAATGTTCCAGCAAAAACGGCTGATTTTCGACAAAAGAGATAACACCCCCCATTACGTCATGCTTCAGAAATGTGGAAAATGGTCCGTTTTCAAATGTTTTATTTTTGAACGTCAGTTCACATTTGTAGGTGGATCATCAGTGTTAGAGCTAAAATTAGCATGTTTAAAGTGATTTTCATGCTTCCAGGGGCTCGGGAAGTGAAATAAATACCATTTGGAGGCATTTAATGTTCGAGCAAAAACGGCTGATTTTCGACAAAAGAGATAACACCCCCCCATTACGTCATGCTTCAGAAATGTGGAAAATGGTCCGTTTTCAAATGTTTTATTTTTGAACGTCAGTTCACATTTGTAGGTGGATCATCAGTGTTAGAGCTAAAATTAGCATGTTTAAAGTGATTTTCATGCTTCCAGGGGCCCAAAACACAAGATTTATGGAATGGTTAAAAGTGCATGAAAATGGCCAATTTACTCACTCTGAGTTCTCAAAAAGGGTTTCTTCACCCCGGGAAGTTAATTAAATACCATTTGGAGGCATTTAATGTTCGAGCAAAAATGGCTGATTTTCGACAAAAGAGATAACACCCCCCATTACGTCATGCTTCAGAAATGTGGAAAATGGTCCGTTTTCAAATGTTTTATTTTTGAACGTCAGTTCACATTTGTTATGTTATGTTATGTTATGTTATGTGGTTTTTATTTGGCGCACAGATGCTCCAGCTAAGGAGCGTCCTGGCGCCCGACAAGGCAGCTACACAACACAACTAATAAAAACAGCACAAGCAAATGACTAAGGGAATAAAAATGTTTTCACGGCGCGACGAAAAGAAAGCAAATCGCTCATAGCGCGAATTGCCGGGGGTAAGGAGTTCCACAAAGCAGCGGCCCGCACTCGAAATGAGCGTCCACCGGCCCTGCTTCGCTTAAAGCGCGGTACCACGGCCAATTCGAGGTCTGCCGATCTTAAGGGTCGTGCTGGGATGTAGTTGGCCCTGAGGGTCGTAAGGATTGTTGCCGGGGACCCCTTCAAGATCTTATAGGCGACGCAGAGGACCTTAAACTGAATCCGCTGCGCCACCGGAAGCCAATGCAGCGCTCGTATGGTGCTGGAGGTAGGACAGAATCTTGGAAGGCCTACCACCGCTCTCGCTGCGGCATTCTGGATCCGTTGCAGGCGCCCGATCTCAGCTACGTTCAACCCGGCCAGCAGAGAACTCGCATAATCCAGCCTGGAGATGACGGTAGCTTGGATCATGAGTTGCCGAGTAGGGGCATCGAAGAACTTTAGCACAGGACGGAGCCCACGCAAGATGCCGAAGCAACAAGCAGCCGTGCGTTTAGTGTGGCATGCAAACGTAAGGGAAGGGTCCAACCAGACCCCGAGGTTCTTAAGCTCGGCGACTGGGATGGGAGCAGAACCCAACTCCTCCGGCCACCATCTCTCTCCCCACAGTTCCGGTTGTCTACCAAATACCATCACCTCTGTCTTACTAGCGTTTAGCTGGAGACAATTGAGCGTCATCCAGCTAGCGACCGCCCTCAGTCCTTGTTGAAACCTGGGAGCGTCGACTTCAGCATCCCCGCTGATCGTGACCGCTAGCTGGGTGTCATCGGCATATGACACCATGGTCATACCCCATTGTTTGACAACCTCAGCTAGCGGCCTTACGTACAGATTGAACAGCGTAGGACTCAGCGAGGAGCCTTGGGGGACGCCCAGGTTCAACGGATGGAATTTTGACTGATAAGGTGGGACGGTCACGCTGAAGGCCCGGTTGGTTAAGAACGACCGGAACCAGTCGAGAGCAGTGCCGGTAACACCAGCCTCCTCTAAACGCTGCAGAAGGATAGGGTGCGAGACGGTGTCAAAGGCAGCGCTTAGATCTAATAGCACCAGCGCTGCCGTTTGTCCCGCGTCAAGCACGGAGCGAAGGTGCTCCACCATATAAAGCAGAGCCGTCTCCGTGCTATGACCTGCCCTAAACCCATTCTGCGTGGCGTCGAGTATATCTGCTCGACGGAGATGTTCCGAGAGAGCGGCATTTACGTGTGCCTCCATCACCTTAGCCGGCCACGGCAAGATTGAAATAGGCCGATAGCTCTCCGGCTTGCTCCCATCCATGCTAGGTTTCTTCAGGATCGGACGAACCATGGCTCGCTTCCACTTCAGTGGAACGACGCCAGATGTAAGTGACGCATTGACCAAGGAACAAAGCGGAGAGATGTCATGTGCCGCCAGGTCCTTGAACACTTCAGGGCAAAGTGGATCCTCAGGGGACCCAGACTTCACTCTGCGGGCCAAAGTGCCTAGGCTATCAGAGTTTAACAAAGGTAGAGAACATAGTCCCTCAGATGGTGGTGGCTTAGAAGATGTAATTGCTGAGGGAACGACCACAGGAAAGGCTCGATAGATGGCATTCACCTTTTCCAGGAAAAACTCTGCCAACTTTTCACAGTGCTCCACAGAGCTCTGGTGTGATGTTGTAACTTTTTTGGCAGTGAGGTCTTTCAATACCTTAAAGATAGCCTTTGCCGGGTTCGAACTGTTCCTGAATTGTGTCGCATAAAAAGCGGCACGAGTTCTACACACCGCCCGATGGTACACCTTCACTGTTGACTGATATAGGACTTTCTTAGAGCTGGAATAGGCTTTACGCCATGCCCGCTCTGCGCGCCTGCAAGAAACCTTCAGAGCCCGCAGAGAGTCGTCGTACCAGGGGCTGGCCTTGCCAGATCCAGTATTACAGGTCACCAAGGGGATGAGGGTGTCCAAGGCCCTGGAGACCCAGTCGCTAAACCTGTCGTACATCTGATCAGGCGGTGGATCATCAGTGTTAGAGCTAAAATTAGCATGTTTAAAGTGATTTTCATGCTTCCAGGGGCTCGGGAAGTGAAATAAATACCATTTGGAGGCATTTAATGTTCGAGCAAAAACGGCTGATTTTCGACAAAAGAGATAACACCCCCCCATTACGTCATGCTTCAGAAATGTGGAAAATGGTCCGTTTTCAAATGTTTTATTTTTGAACGTCAGTTCACATTTGTAGGTGGATCATCAGTGTTAGAGCTAAAATTAGCATGTTTAAAGTGATTTTCATGCTTCCAGGGGCTCGGGAAGTTAATTAAATACCATTTGGAGGCATTTAATGTTCCAGCAAAAACGGCTGATTTTCGACAAAAGAGATAACACCCCCCCATTACGTCATGCTTCAGAAATGTGGAAATGGTCCGTTTTCAAATGTTTTATTTTTGAACGTCAGTTCACATTTGTAGGTGGATCATCAGTGTTAGAGCTAAAATTAGCACGTTTAAAGTGATTTTCATGCTTCCAGGGGCTCGGGAAGTGAAATAAATACCATTTGGAGGCATTTAATGTTCGAGCAAAAACGGCTGATTTTCGACAAAAGAGATAACACCCCCCCATTACGTCATGCTTCAGAAATGTGGAAAATGGTCCGTTTTCAAATGTTTTATTTTTGAACGTCAGTTCACATTTGTAGGTGGATCATCAGTGTTAGAGCTAAAATTAGCATGTTTAAAGTGATTTTCATGCTTCCAGGGGCTCGGGAAGTTAATTAAATACCATTTGGAGGCATTTAATGTTCGAGCAAAAACGGCTGATTTTCGACAAAAGAGATAACACCCCCCCATTACGTCATGCTTCAGAAATGTGGAAAATGGTCCGTTTTCAAATGTTTTATTTTTGAACGTCAGTTCACATTTGTAGGTGGATCATCAGTGTTAGAGCTAAAATTAGCATGTTTAAAGTGATTTTCATGCTTCCAGGGACCCAAAACACAAGATTTATGGAATGGTTAAAAGTGCATGAAAATGGCCAATTTACTCACTCTGAGTTCTCAAAAAGGGTTTCTTCACCCCGGGAAGTTAATTAAATACCATTTGGAGGCATTTAATGTTCGAGCAAAAACGGCTGATTTTCGACAAAAGAGATAACACCCCCCCCATTACGTCATGCTTCAGAAATGTGGAAAATCGTCCGTTTTCAAATGTTTTATTTTTGAACGTCAGTTCACATTTGTAGGTGGATCATCAGTGTTAGAACTAAAATTAGCATGTTTAAAGTGATTTTCATGCTTCCAGGGGCTCGGGAAGTTAATTAAATACCATTTGGAGGCATTTAATGTTCGAGCAAAAACGGCTGATTTTCGACAAAAGAGATAACACCCCCCCATTACGTCATGCTTCAGAAATGTGGAAAATGGTCCGTTTTCAAATGTTTTATTTTTGAACGTCAGTTCACATTTGTAGGTGGATCATCAGTGTTAGAGCTAAAACTAGCATGTTTAAAGTGATTTTCATGCTTCCAGGGGCCCAAAACACAAGATTTATGGAATGGTTAAAAGTGCATGAAAATGGCCAATTTACTCACTCTGAGTTCTCAAAAAGGGTTTCTTCACCCCGGGAAGTTAATTAAATACCATTTGGAGGCATTTAATGTTCCAGCAAAAACGGCTGATTTTCGACAAAAGAGATAACACCCCCCCATTACGTCATGCTTCAAAAATGTGGAAAATGGTCCGTTTTCAAATGTTTTATTTTTGAACGTCAGTTCACATTTGTAGGTGGATCATCAGTGTTAGAGCTAAAATTAGCATGTTTAAAGTGATTTTCATGCTTCCAGGGGCTCGGGAAGTGAAATAAATACCATTTGGAGGCATTTAATGTTCGAGCAAAAACGGCTGATTTTCGACAAAAGAGATAACACCCCCCCATTACGTCATGCTTCAGAAATGTGGAAAATGGTCCGTTTTCAAATGTTTTATTTTTGAACGTCAGTTCACATTTGTAGGTGGATCATCAGTGTTAGAGCTAAAATTAGCATGTTTAAAGTGATTTTCATGCTTCCAGGGGCCCAAAACACAAGATTTATGGAATGGTTAAAAGTGCATGAAAATGGCCAATTTACTCACTCTGAGTTCTCAAAAAGGGTTTCTTCACCCCGGGAAGTTAATTAAATACCATTTGGAGGCATTTAATGTTCGAGCAAAAACGGCTGATTTTTGACAAAAGAGATAACACCCCCCATTACGTCATGCTTCAGAAATGTGGAAAATGGTCCGTTTTCAAATGTTTTATTTTTGAACGTCAGTTCACATTTGTAGGTGGATCATCAGTGTTAGAGCTAAAATTAGCATGTTTAAAGTGATTTTCATGCTTCCAGGGGCTCGGGAAGTGAAATAAATACCATTTGGAGGCATTTAATGTTCGAGCAAAAACGGCTGATTTTCGACAAAAGAGATAACACCCCCCCATTACGTCATGCTTCAGAAATGTGGAAAATGGTCCGTTTTCAAATGTTTTATTTTTGAACGTCAGTTCACATTTGTAGGTGGATCATCAGTGTTAGAGCTAAAATTAGCATGTTTAAAGTGATTTTCATGCTTCCAGGGGCCCAAAACACAAGATTTATGGAATGGTTAAAAGTGCATGAAAATGGCCAATTTACTCACTCTGAGTTCTCAAAAAGGGTTTCTTCACCCCGGGAAGTTAATTAAATACCATTTGGAGGCATTTAATGTTCGAGCAAAAACGGCTGATTTTCGACAAAAGAGATAACACCCCCCATTACGTCATGCTTCAGAAATGTGGAAAATGGTCCGTTTTCAAATGTTTTATTTTTGAACGTCAGTTCACATTTGTAGGTGGATCATCAGTGTTAGAGCTAAAATTAGCATGTTTAAAGTGATTTTCATGCTTCCAGGGGCCCAAAACACAAGATTTATGGAATGGTTAAAAGTGCATGAAAATGGCCAATTTACTCACTCTGAGTTCTCAAAAAGGGTTTCTTCACCCCGGGAAGTTAATTAAATACCATTTGGAGGCATTTAATGTTCGAGCAAAAACGGCTGATTTTCGATAAAAGAGATAACACCCCCCATTACGTCATGCTTCAGAAATGTGGAAAATGGTCCGTTTTCAAATGTTTTATTTTTGAACGTCAGTTCACATTTGTAGGTGGATCATCAGTGTTAGAGCTAAAATTAGCATGTTTAAAGTGATTTTCATGCTTCCAGGGGCTCGGGAAGTGAAATAAATACCATTTGGAGGCATTTAATGTTCGAGCAAAAACGGCTGATTTTCGACAAAAGAGATAACACCCCCCCATTACGTCATGCTTCAGAAATGTGGAAAATGGTCCGTTTTCAAATGTTTTATTTTTGAACGTCAGTTCACATTTGTAGGTGGATCATCAGTGTTAGAGCTAAAATTAGCATGTTTAAAGTGATTTTCATGCTTCCAGGGGCTCGGGAAGTTAATTAAATACTATTTGGAGGCATTTAATGTTCCAGCAAAAACGGCTGATTTTCGACAAAAGAGATAACACCCCCCCATTACGTCATGCTTCAGAAATGTGGAAAATGGTCCGTTTTCAAATGTTTTATTTTTGAACGTCAGTTCACATTTGTAGGTGGATCATCAGTGTTAGAGCTAAAATTAGCATGTTTAAAGTGATTTTCATGCTTCCAGGGGCTCGGGAAGTGAAATAAATACCATTTGGAGGCATTTAATGTTCGAGCAAAAACGGCTGATTTTCGACAAAAGAGATAACACCCCCCCATTACGTCATGCTTCAGAAATGTGGAAAATGGTCCGTTTTCAAATGTTTTATTTTTGAACGTCAGTTCACATTTGTAGGTGGATCATCAGTGTTAGAGCTAAAATTAGCATGTTTAAAGTGATTTTCATGCTTCCAGGGGCCCAAAACACAAGATTTATGGAATGGTTAAAAGTGCATGAAAATGGCCAATTTACTCACTCTGAGTTCTCAAAAAGGGTTTCTTCACCCCGGGAAGTTAATTAAATACCATTTGGAGGCATTTAATGTTCGAGCAAAAACGGCTGATTTTCGACAAAAGAGATAACACCCCCCATTACGTCATGCTTCAGAAATGTGGAAAATGGTCCGTTTTCAAATGTTTTATTTTTGAACGTCAGTTCACATTTGTAGGTGGATCATCAGTGTTAGAGCTAAAATTAGCATGTTTAAAGTGATTTTCATGCTTCCAGGGGCTCGGGAAGTGAAATAAATACCATTTGGAGGCATTTAATGTTCGAGCAAAAACGGCTGATTTTCGACAAAAGAGATAACACCCCCCCATTACGTCATGCTTCAGAAATGTGGAAAATGGTCCGTTTTCAAATGTTTTATTTTTGAACGTCAGTTCACATTTGTAGGTGGATCATCAGTGTTAGAGCTAAAATTAGCATGTTTAAAGTGATTTTCATGCTTCCAGGGGCTCGGGAAGTTAATTAAATACCATTTGGAGGCATTTAATGTTCCAGCAAAAACGGCTGATTTTCGACAAAAGAGATAACACCCCCCCATTACGTCATGCTTCAGAAATGTGGAAATGGTCCGTTTTCAAATGTTTTATTTTTGAACGTCAGTTCACATTTGTAGGTGGATCATCAGTGTTAGAGCTAAAATTAGCACGTTTAAAGTGATTTTCATGCTTCCAGGGGCTCGGGAAGTGAAATAAATACCATTTGGAGGCATTTAATGTTCGAGCAAAAACGGCTGATTTTCGACAAAAGAGATAACACCCCCCCATTACGTCATGCTTCAGAAATGTGGAAAATGGTCCGTTTTCAAATGTTTTATTTTTGAACGTCAGTTCACATTTGTAGGTGGATCATCAGTGTTAGAGCTAAAATTAGCATGTTTAAAGTGATTTTCATGCTTCCAGGGGCTCGGGAAGTTAATTAAATACCATTTGGAGGCATTTAATGTTCGAGCAAAAACGGCTGATTTTCGACAAAAGAGATAACACCCCCCCATTACGTCATGCTTCAGAAATGTGGAAAATGGTCCGTTTTCAAATGTTTTATTTTTGAACGTCAGTTCACATTTGTAGGTGGATCATCAGTGTTAGAGCTAAAATTAGCATGTTTAAAGTGATTTTCATGCTTCCAGGGACCCAAAACACAAGATTTATGGAATGGTTAAAAGTGCATGAAAATGGCCAATTTACTCACTCTGAGTTCTCAAAAAGGGTTTCTTCACCCCGGGAAGTTAATTAAATACCATTTGGAGGCATTTAATGTTCGAGCAAAAACGGCTGATTTTCGACAAAAGAGATAACACCCCCCCCATTACGTCATGCTTCAGAAATGTGGAAAATCGTCCGTTTTCAAATGTTTTATTTTTGAACGTCAGTTCACATTTGTAGGTGGATCATCAGTGTTAGAACTAAAATTAGCATGTTTAAAGTGATTTTCATGCTTCCAGGGGCTCGGGAAGTTAATTAAATACCATTTGGAGGCATTTAATGTTCGAGCAAAAACGGCTGATTTTCGACAAAAGAGATAACACCCCCCCATTACGTCATGCTTCAGAAATGTGGAAAATGGTCCGTTTTCAAATGTTTTATTTTTGAACGTCAGTTCACATTTGTAGGTGGATCATCAGTGTTAGAGCTAAAACTAGCATGTTTAAAGTGATTTTCATGCTTCCAGGGGCCCAAAACACAAGATTTATGGAATGGTTAAAAGTGCATGAAAATGGCCAATTTACTCACTCTGAGTTCTCAAAAAGGGTTTCTTCACCCCGGGGAGTTAATTAAATACCATTTGGAGGCATTTAATGTTCCAGCAAAAACGGCTGATTTTCGACAAAAGAGATAACACCCCCCCATTACGTCATGCTTCAAAAATGTGGAAAATGGTCCGTTTTCAAATGTTTTATTTTTGAACGTCAGTTCACATTTGTAGGTGGATCATCAGTGTTAGAGCTAAAATTAGCATGTTTAAAGTGATTTTCATGCTTCCAGGGGCTCGGGAAGTGAAATAAATACCATTTGGAGGCATTTAATGTTCGAGCAAAAACGGCTGATTTTCGACAAAAGAGATAACACCCCCCCATTACGTCATGCTTCAGAAATGTGGAAAATGGTCCGTTTTCAAATGTTTTATTTTTGAACGTCAGTTCACATTTGTAGGTGGATCATCAGTGTTAGAGCTAAAATTAGCACGTTTAAAGTGATTTTCATGCTTCCAGGGGCTCGGGAAGTGAAATAAATACCATTTGGAGGCATTTAATGTTCGAGCAAAAACGGCTGATTTTCGAAAAAAGAGATAACACCCCCCCATTACGTCATGCTTCAGAAATGTGGAAAATGGTCCGTTTTCAAATGTTTTATTTTTGAACGTCAGTTCACATTTGTAGGTGGATCATCAGTGTTAGAGCTAAAATTAGCATGTTTAAAGTGATTTTCATGCTTCCAGGGGCTCGGGAAGTTAATTAAATACCATTTGGAGGCATTTAATGTTCCAGCAAAAACGGCTGATTTTCGACAAAAGAGATAACACCCCCCCATTACGTCATGCTTCAGAAATGTGGAAATGGTCCGTTTTCAAATGTTTTATTTTTGAACGTCAGTTCACATTTGTAGGTGGATCATCAGTGTTAGAGCTAAAATTAGCACGTTTAAAGTGATTTTCATGCTTCCAGGGGCTCGGGAAGTGAAATAAATACCATTTGGAGGCATTTAATGTTCGAGCAAAAACGGCTGATTTTCGACAAAAGAGATAACACCCCCCCATTACGTCATGCTTCAGAAATGTGGAAAATGGTCCGTTTTCAAATGTTTTATTTTTGAACGTCAGTTCACATTTGTAGGTGGATCATCAGTGTTAGAGCTAAAATTAGCATGTTTAAAGTGATTTTCATGCTTCCAGGGGCTCGGGAAGTTAATTAAATACCATTTGGAGGCATTTAATGTTCGAGCAAAAACGGCTGATTTTCGACAAAAGAGATAACACCCCCCCATTACGTCATGCTTCAGAAATGTGGAAAATGGTCCGTTTTCAAATGTTTTATTTTTGAACGTCAGTTCACATTTGTAGGTGGATCATCAGTGTTAGAGCTAAAATTAGCATGTTTAAAGTGATTTTCATGCTTCCAGGGACCCAAAACACAAGATTTATGGAATGGTTAAAAGTGCATGAAAATGGCCAATTTACTCACTCTGAGTTCTCAAAAAGGGTTTCTTCACCCCGGGAAGTTAATTAAATACCATTTGGAGGCATTTAATGTTCGAGCAAAAACGGCTGATTTTCGACAAAAGAGATAACACCCCCCCATTACGTCATGCTTCAGAAATGTGGAAAATGGTCCGTTTTCAAATGTTTTATTTTTGAACGTCAGTTCACATTTGTAGGTGGATCATCAGTGTTAGAGCTAAAATTAGCATGTTTAAAGTGATTTTCATGCTTCCAGGGGCTCGGGAAGTGAAATAAATACCATTTGGAGGCATTTAATGTTCGAGCAAAAACGGCTGATTTTCGACAAAAGAGATAACACCCCCCATTACGTCATGCTTCAGAAATGTGGAAAATGGTCCGTTTTCAAATGTTTTATTTTTGAACGTCAGTTCACATTTGTAGGTGGATCATCAGTGTTAGAGCTAAAATTAGCATGTTTAAAGTGATTTTCATGCTTCCAGGGGCCCAAAACACAAGATTTATGGAATGGTTAAAAGTGCATGAAAATGGCCAATTTACTCACTCTGAGTTCTCAAAAAGGGTTTCTTCACCCAGGGAAGTTAATTAAATACCATTTGGAGGCATTTAATGTTCCAGCAAAAACGGCTGATTTTCGACAAAAGAGATAACACCCCCCTATTACGTCATGCTTCAGAAATGTGGAAAATGGTCCGTTTTCAAATGTTTTATTTTTGAACGTCAGTTCACATTTGTAGGTGGATCATCAGTGTTAGAGCTAAAATTAGCATGTTTAAAGTGATTTTCATGCTTCCAGGGGCTCGGGAAGTGAAATAAATACCATTTGGAGGCATTTAATGTTCGAGCAAAAACGGCTGATTTTCGACAAAAGAGATAACACCCCCCCATTACGTCATGCTTCAGAAATGTGGAAAATGGTCCGTTTTCAAATGTTTTATTTTTGAACGTCAGTTCACATTTGTAGGTGGATCATCAGTGTTAGAGCTAAAATTAGCATGTTTAAAGTGATTTTCATGCTTCCAGGGGCCCAAAACACAAGATTTATGGAATGGTTAAAAGTGCATGAAAATGGCCAATTTACTCACTCTGAGTTCTCAAAAAGGGTTTCTTCACCCCGGGAAGTTAATTAAATACCATTTGGAGGCATTTAATGTTCGAGCAAAAACGGCTGATTTTCGACAAAAGAGATAACACCCCCCCCATTACGTCATGCTTCAGAAATGTGGAAAATGGTCCGTTTTCAAATGTTTTATTTTTGAACGTCAGTTCACATTTGTAGGTGGATCATCAGTGTTAGAGCTAAAATTAGCATGTTTAAAGTGATTTTCATGCTTCCAGGGGCCCAAAACACAAGATTTATGGAATGGTTAAAAGTGCATGAAAATGGCCAATTTACTCACTCTGAGTTCTCAAAAAGGGTTTCTTCACCCCGGGAAGTTAATTAAATACCATTTGGAGGCATTTAATGTTCCAGCAAAAACGGCTGATTTTTGACAAAAGAGATAACACCCCCCCATTACGTCATGCTTCAGAAATGTGGAAAATGGTCCGTTTTCAAATGTTTTATTTTTGAACGTCAGTTCACATTTGTAGGTGGATCATCAGTGTTAGAGCTAAAATTAGCATGTTTAAAGTGATTTTCATGCTTCCAGGGGCTCGGGAAGTGAAATAAATACCATTTGGAGGCATTTAATGTTCGAGCAAAAATGGCTGATTTTCGACAAAAGAGATAACACCCCCCCATTACGTCATGCTTCAGAAATGTGGAAAATGGTCCGTTTTCAAATGTTTTATTTTTGAACGTCAGTTCACATTTGTAGGTGGATCATCAGTGTTAGAGCTAAAATTAGCATGTTTAAAGTGATTTTCATGCTTCCAGGGGCCCAAAACACAAGATTTATGGAATGGTTAAAAGTGCATGAAAATGGCCAATTTACTCACTCTGAGTTCTCAAAAAGGGTTTCTTCACCCCGGGAAGTTAATTAAATACCATTTGGAGGCATTTAATGTTCGAGCAAAAACGGCTGATTTTTGACAAAAGAGATAACACCCCCCATTACGTCATGCTTCAGAAATGTGGAAAATGGTCCGTTTTCAAATGTTTTATTTTTGAACGTCAGTTCACATTTGTAGGTGGATCATCAGTGTTAGAGCTAAAATTAGCATGTTTAAAGTGATTTTCATGCTTCCAGGGGCTCGGGAAGTGAAATAAATACCATTTGGAGGCATTTAATGTTCGAGCAAAAACGGCTGATTTTCGACAAAAGAGATAACACCCCCCCATTACGTCATGCTTCAGAAATGTGGAAAATGGTCCGTTTTCAAATGTTTTATTTTTGAACGTCAGTTCACATTTGTAGGTGGATCATCAGTGTTAGAGCTAAAATTAGCATGTTTAAAGTGATTTTCATGCTTCCAGGGGCCCAAAACACAAGATTTATGGAATGGTTAAAAGTGCATGAAAATGGCCAATTTACTCACTCTGAGTTCTCAAAAAGGGTTTCTTCACCCCGGGAAGTTAATTAAATACCATTTGGAGGCATTTAATGTTCGAGCAAAAACGGCTGATTTTCGACAAAAGAGATAACACCCCCCATTACGTCATGCTTCAGAAATGTGGAAAATGGTCCGTTTTCAAATGTTTTATTTTTGAACGTCAGTTCACATTTGTAGGTGGATCATCAGTGTTAGAGCTAAAATTAGCATGTTTAAAGTGATTTTCATGCTTCCAGGGGCTCGGGAAGTTAATTAAATACCATTTGGAGGCATTTAATGTTCCAGAAAAAACGGCTGATTTTCGACAAAAGAGATAACACCCCCCCATTACGTCATGCTTCAGAAATGTGGAAAATGGTCCGTTTTCAAATGTTTTATTTTTGAACGTCAGTTCACATTTGTAGGTGGATCATCAGTGTTAGAGCTAAAATTAGCATGTTTAAAGTGATTTTCATGCTTCCAGGGGCTCGGGAAGTGAAATAAATACCATTTGGAGGCATTTAATGTTCGAGCAAAAACGGCTGATTTTCGACAAAAGAGATAACACCCCCCCATTACGTCATGCTTCAGAAATGTGGAAAATGGTCCGTTTTCAAATGTTTTATTTTTGAACGTCAGTTCACATTTGTAGGTGGATCATCAGTGTTAGAGCTAAAATTAGCATGTTTAAAGTGATTTTCATGCTTCCAGGGGCCCAAAACACAAGATTTATGGAATGGTTAAAAGTGCATGAAAATGGCCAATTTACTCACTCTGAGTTCTCAAAAAGGGTTTCTTCACCCCGGGAAGTTAATTAAATACCATTTGGAGGCATTTAATGTTCGAGCAAAAACGGCTGATTTTCGACAAAAGAGATAACACCCCCCATTACGTCATGCTTCAGAAATGTGGAAAATGGTCCGTTTTCAAATGTTTTATTTTTGAACGTCAGTTCACATTTGTAGGTGGATCATCAGTGTTAGAGCTAAAATTAGCATGTTTAAAGTGATTTTCATGCTTCCAGGGGCTCGGGAAGTGAAATAAATACCATTTGGAGGCATTTAATGTTCGAGCAAAAACGGCTGATTTTCGACAAAAGAGATAACACCCCCCCATTACGTCATGCTTCAGAAATGTGGAAAATGGTCCGTTTTCAAATGTTTTATTTTTGAACGTCAGTTCACATTTGTAGGTGGATCATCAGTGTTAGAGCTAAAATTAGCATGTTTAAAGTGATTTTCATGCTTCCAGGGGCTCGGGAAGTTAATTAAATACCATTTGGAGGCATTTAATGTTCCAGCAAAAACGGCTGATTTTCGACAAAAGAGATAACACCCCCCCATTACGTCATGCTCCAGAAATGTGGAAATGGTCCGTTTTCAAATGTTTTATTTTTGAACGTCAGTTCACATTTGTAGGTGGATCATCAGTGTTAGAGCTAAAATTAGCACGTTTAAAGTGATTTTCATGCTTCCAGGGGCTCGGGAAGTGAAATAAATACCATTTGGAGGCATTTAATGTTCGAGCAAAAACGGCTGATTTTCGACAAAAGAGATAACACCCCCCCATTACGTCATGCTTCAGAAATGTGGAAAATGGTCCGTTTTCAAATGTTTTATTTTTGAACGTCAGTTCACATTTGTAGGTGGATCATCAGTGTTAGAGCTAAAATTAGCATGTTTAAAGTGATTTTCATGCTTCCAGGGGCTCGGGAAGTTAATTAAATACCATTTGGAGGCATTTAATGTTCGAGCAAAAACGGCTGATTTTCGACAAAAGAGATAACACCCCCCCATTACGTCATGCTTCAGAAATGTGGAAAATGGTCCGTTTTCAAATGTTTTATTTTTGAACGTCAGTTCACATTTGTAGGTGGATCATCAGTGTTAGAGCTAAAATTAGCATGTTTAAAGTGATTTTCATGCTTCCAGGGACCCAAAACACAAGATTTATGGAATGGTTAAAAGTGCATGAAAATGGCCAATTTACTCACTCTGAGTTCTCAAAAAGGGTTTCTTCACCCCGGGAAGTTAATTAAATACCATTTGGAGGCATTTAATGTTCGAGCAAAAACGGCTGATTTTCGACAAAAGAGATAACACCCCCCCCATTACGTCATGCTTCAGAAATGTGGAAAATCGTCCGTTTTCAAATGTTTTATTTTTGAACGTCAGTTCACATTTGTAGGTGGATCATCAGTGTTAGAACTAAAATTAGCATGTTTAAAGTGATTTTCATGCTTCCAGGGGCTCGGGAAGTTAATTAAATACCATTTGGAGGCATTTAATGTTCGAGCAAAAACGGCTGATTTTCGACAAAAGAGATAACACCCCCCCATTACGTCATGCTTCAGAAATGTGGAAAATGGTCCGTTTTCAAATGTTTTATTTTTGAACGTCAGTTCACATTTGTAGGTGGATCATCAGTGTTAGAGCTAAAACTAGCATGTTTAAAGTGATTTTCATGCTTCCAGGGGCCCAAAACACAAGATTTATGGAATGGTTAAAAGTGCATGAAAATGGCCAATTTACTCACTCTGAGTTCTCAAAAAGGGTTTCTTCACCCCGGGAAGTTAATTAAATACCATTTGGAGGCATTTAATGTTCCAGCAAAAACGGCTGATTTTCGACAAAAGAGATAACACCCCCCCATTACGTCATGCTTCAAAAATGTGGAAAATGGTCCGTTTTCAAATGTTTTATTTTTGAACGTCAGTTCACATTTGTAGGTGGATCATCAGTGTTAGAGCTAAAATTAGCATGTTTAAAGTGATTTTCATGCTTCCAGGGGCTCGGGAAGTGAAATAAATACCATTTGGAGGCATTTAATGTTCGAGCAAAAACGGCTGATTTTCGACAAAAGAGATAACACCCCCCCATTACGTCATGCTTCAGAAATGTGGAAAATGGTCCGTTTTCAAATGTTTTATTTTTGAACGTCAGTTCACATTTGTAGGTGGATCATCAGTGTTAGAGCTAAAATTAGCACGTTTAAAGTGATTTTCATGCTTCCAGGGGCTCGGGAAGTGAAATAAATACCATTTGGAGGCATTTAATGTTCGAGCAAAAACGGCTGATTTTCGAAAAAAGAGATAACACCCCCCCATTACGTCATGCTTCAGAAATGTGTAAAATGGTCCGTTTTCAAATGTTTTATTTTTGAACGTCAGTTCACATTTGTAGGTGGATCATCAGTGTTAGAACTAAAATTAGCATGTTTAAAGTGATTTTCATGCTTCCAGGGGCTCGGGTAGTTAAATACCATTTGGAGGCATTTAATGTTCGAGCAAAAACGGCTGATTTTCGACAAAAGAGATAACACCCCCCCATTACGTCATGCTTCAGAAATGTGGAAAATGGTCCGTTTTCAAATGTTTTATTTTTGAACGTCAGTTCACATTTGTAGGTGGATCATCAGTGTTAGAGCTAAAATTAGCATGTTTAAAGTGATTTTCATGCTTCCAGGGGCCCAAAACACAAGATTTATGGAATGGTTAAAAGTGCATGAAAATGGCCAATTTACTCACTCTGAGTTCTCAAAAAGGGTTTCTTCACCCCGGGAAGTTAATTAAATACCATTTGGAGGCATTTAATGTTCGAGCAAAAACGGCTGATTTTCGACAAAAGAGATAACACCCCCCCATTACGTCATGCTTCAGAAATGTGGAAAATGGTCCGTTTTCAAATGTTTTATTTTTGAACGTCAGTTCACATTTGTAGGTGGATCATCAGTGTTAGAGCTAAAATTAGCATGTTTAAAGTGATTTTCATGCTTCCAGGGGCTCGGGAAGTGAAATAAATACCATTTGGAGGCATTTAATGTTCGAGCAAAAACGGCTGATTTTCGACAAAAGAGATAACACCCCCCATTACGTCATGCTTCAGAAATGTGGAAAATGGTCCGTTTTCAAATGTTTTATTTTTGAACGTCAGTTCACATTTGTAGGTGGATCATCAGTGTTAGAGCTAAAATTAGCATGTTTAAAGTGATTTTCATGCTTCCAGGGGCCCAAAACACAAGATTTATGGAATGGTTAAAAGTGCATGAAAATGGCCAATTTACTCACTCTGAGTTCTCAAAAAGGGTTTCTTCACCCAGGGAAGTTAATTAAATACCATTTGGAGGCATTTAATGTTCCAGCAAAAACGGCTGATTTTCGACAAAAGAGATAACACCCCCCTATTACGTCATGCTTCAGAAATGTGGAAAATGGTCCGTTTTCAAATGTTTTATTTTTGAACGTCAGTTCACATTTGTAGGTGGATCATCAGTGTTAGAGCTAAAATTAGCATGTTTAAAGTGATTTTCATGCTTCCAGGGGCTCGGGAAGTGAAATAAATACCATTTGGAGGCATTTAATGTTCGAGCAAAAACGGCTGATTTTCGACAAAAGAGATAACACCCCCCCATTACGTCATGCTTCAGAAATGTGGAAAATGGTCCGTTTTCAAATGTTTTATTTTTGAACGTCAGTTCACATTTGTAGGTGGATCATCAGTGTTAGAGCTAAAATTAGCATGTTTAAAGTGATTTTCATGCTTCCAGGGGCCCAAAACACAAGATTTATGGAATGGTTAAAAGTGCATGAAAATGGCCAATTTACTCACTCTGAGTTCTCAAAAAGGGTTTCTTCACCCCGGGAAGTTAATTAAATACCATTTGGAGGCATTTAATGTTCGAGCAAAAACGGCTGATTTTCGACAAAAGAGATAACACCCCCCCCATTACGTCATGCTTCAGAAAGGTGGAAAATGGTCCGTTTTCAAATGTTTTATTTTTGAACGTCAGTTCACATTTGTAGGTGGATCATCAGTGTTAGAGCTAAAATTAGCATGTTTAAAGTGATTTTCATGCTTCCAGGGGCCCAAAACACAAGATTTATGGAATGGTTAAAAGTGCATGAAAATGGCCAATTTACTCACTCTGAGTTCTCAAAAAGGGTTTCTTCACCCCGGGAAGTTAATTAAATACCATTTGGAGGCATTTAATGTTCCAGCAAAAACGGCTGATTTTTGACAAAAGAGATAACACCCCCCCATTACGTCATGCTTCAGAAATGTGGAAAATGGTCCGTTTTCAAATGTTTTATTTTTGAACGTCAGTTCACATTTGTAGGTGGATCATCAGTGTTAGAGCTAAAATTAGCATGTTTAAAGTGATTTTCATGCTTCCAGGGGCTCGGGAAGTGAAATAAATACCATTTGGAGGCATTTAATGTTCGAGCAAAAACGGCTGATTTTCGACAAAAGAGATAACACCCCCCCATTACGTCATGCTTCAGAAATGTGGAAAATGGTCCGTTTTCAAATGTTTTATTTTTGAACGTCAGTTCACATTTGTAGGTGGATCATCAGTGTTAGAGCTAAAATTAGCATGTTTAAAGTGATTTTCATGCTTCCAGGGGCCCAAAACACAAGATTTATGGAATGGTTAAAAGTGCATGAAAATGGCCAATTTACTCACTCTGAGTTCTCAAAAAGGGTTTCTTCACCCCGGGAAGTTAATTAAATACCATTTGGAGGCATTTAATGTTCGAGCAAAAACGGCTGATTTTTGACAAAAGAGATAACACCCCCCATTACGTCATGCTTCAGAAATGTGGAAAATGGTCCGTTTTCAAATGTTTTATTTTTGAACGTCAGTTCACATTTGTAGGTGGATCATCAGTGTTAGAGCTAAAATTAGCATGTTTAAAGTGATTTTCATGCTTCCAGGGGCTCGGGAAGTGAAATAAATACCATTTGGAGGCATTTAATGTTCGAGCAAAAACGGCTGATTTTCGACAAAAGAGATAACACCCCCCCATTACGTCATGCTTCAGAAATGTGGAAAATGGTCCGTTTTCAAATGTTTTATTTTTGAACGTCAGTTCACATTTGTAGGTGGATCATCAGTGTTAGAGCTAAAATTAGCATGTTTAAAGTGATTTTCATGCTTCCAGGGGCCCAAAACACAAGATTTATGGAATGGTTAAAAGTGCATGAAAATGGCCAATTTACTCACTCTGAGTTCTCAAAAAGGGTTTCTTCACCCCGGGAAGTTAATTAAATACCATTTGGAGGCATTTAATGTTCGAGCAAAAACGGCTGATTTTCGACAAAAGAGATAACACCCCCCATTACGTCATGCTTCAGAAATGCGGAAAATGGTCCGTTTTCAAATGTTTTATTTTTGAACGTCAGTTCACATTTGTAGGTGGATCATCAGTGTTAGAGCTAAAATTAGCATGTTTAAAGTGATTTTCATGCTTCCAGGGGCCCAAAACACAAGATTTATGGAATGGTTAAAAGTGCATGAAAATGGCCAATTTACTCACTCTGAGTTCTCAAAAAGGGTTTCTTCACCCCGGGAAGTTAATTAAATACCATTTGGAGGCATTTAATGTTCGAGCAAAAACGGCTGATTTTCGACAAAAGAGATAACACCCCCCATTACGTCATGCTTCAGAAATGTGGAAAATGGTCCGTTTTCAAATGTTTTATTTTTGAACGTCAGTTCACATTTGTAGGTGGATCATCAGTGTTAGAGCTAAAATTAGCATGTTTAAAGTGATTTTCATGCTTCCAGGGGATCGGGAAGTGAAATAAATACCATTTGGAGGCATTTAATGTTCGAGCAAAAACGGCTGATTTTCGACAAAAGAGATAACACCCCCCCATTACGTCATGCTTCAGAAATGTGGAAAATGGTCCGTTTTCAAATGTTTTATTTTTGAACGTCAGTTCACATTTGTAGGTGGATCATCAGTGTTAGAGCTAAAATTAGCATGTTTAAAGTGATTTTCATGCTTCCAGGGGCTCGGGAAGTTAATTAAATACCATTTGGAGGCATTTAATGTTCCAGCAAAAACGGCTGATTTTCGACAAAAGAGATAACACCCCCCCATTACGTCATGCTTCAGAAATGTGGAAAATGGTCCGTTTTCAAATGTTTTATTTTTGAACGTCAGTTCACATTTGTAGGTGGATCATCAGTGTTAGAGCTAAAATTAGCATGTTTAAAGTGATTTTCATGCTTCCAGGGGCCCAAAACACAAGATTTATGGAATGGTTAAAAGTGCATGAAAATGGCCAATTTACTCACTCTGAGTTCTCAAAAAGGGTTTCTTCACCCAGGGAAGTTAATTAAATACCATTTGGAGGCATTTAATGTTCCAGCAAAAACGGCTGATTTTCGACAAAAGAGATAACACCCCCCTATTACGTCATGCTTCAGAAATGTGGAAAATGGTCCGTTTTCAAATGTTTTATTTTTGAACGTCAGTTCACATTTGTAGGTGGATCATCAGTGTTAGAGCTAAAATTAGCATGTTTAAAGTGATTTTCATGCTTCCAGGGGCTCGGGAAGTGAAATAAATACCATTTGGAGGCATTTAATGTTCGAGCAAAAACGGCTGATTTTCGACAAAAGAGATAACACCCCCCCATTACGTCATGCTTCAGAAATGTGGAAAATGGTCCGTTTTCAAATGTTTTATTTTTGAACGTCAGTTCACATTTGTAGGTGGATCATCAGTGTTAGAGCTAAAATTAGCATGTTTAAAGTGATTTTCATGCTTCCAGGGGCCCAAAACACAAGATTTATGGAATGGTTAAAAGTGCATGAAAATGGCCAATTTACTCACTCTGAGTTCTCAAAAAGGGTTTCTTCACCCCGGGAAGTTAATTAAATACCATTTGGAGGCATTTAATGTTCGAGCAAAAACGGCTGATTTTCGACAAAAGAGATAACACCCCCCCCATTACGTCATGCTTCAGAAATGTGGAAAATGGTCCGTTTTCAAATGTTTTATTTTTGAACGTCAGTTCACATTTGTAGGTGGATCATCAGTGTTAGAGCTAAAATTAGCATGTTTAAAGTGATTTTCATGCTTCCAGGGGCCCAAAACACAAGATTTATGGAATGGTTAAAAGTGCATGAAAATGGCCAATTTACTCACTCTGAGTTCTCAAAAAGGGTTTCTTCACCCCGGGAAGTTAATTAAATACCATTTGGAGGCATTTAATGTTCCAGCAAAAACGGCTGATTTTTGACAAAAGAGATAACACCCCCCCATTACGTCATGCTTCAGAAATGTGGAAAATGGTCCGTTTTCAAATGTTTTATTTTTGAACGTCAGTTCACATTTGTAGGTGGATCATCAGTGTTAGAGCTAAAATTAGCATGTTTAAAGTGATTTTCATGCTTCCAGGGGCCCAAAACACAAGATTTATGGAATGGTTAAAAGTGCATGAAAATGGCCAATTTACTCACTCTGAGTTCTCAAAAAGGGTTTCTTCACCCCGGGAAGTTAATTAAATACCATTTGGAGGCATTTAATGTTCGAGCAAAAACGGCTGATTTTTGACAAAAGAGATAACACCCCCCATTACGTCATGCTTCAGAAATGTGGAAAATGGTCCGTTTTCAAATGTTTTATTTTTGAACGTCAGTTCACATTTGTAGGTGGATCATCAGTGTTAGAGCTAAAATTAGCATGTTTAAAGTGATTTTCATGCTTCCAGGGGCTCGGGAAGTGAAATAAATACCATTTGGAGGCATTTAATGTTCGAGCAAAAACGGCTGATTTTCGACAAAAGAGATAACACCCCCCCATTACGTCATGCTTCAGAAATGTGGAAAATGGTCCGTTTTCAAATGTTTTATTTTTGAACGTCAGTTCACATTTGTAGGTGGATCATCAGTGTTAGAGCTAAAATTAGCATGTTTAAAGTGATTTTCATGCTTCCAGGGGCCCAAAACACAAGATTTATGGAATGGTTAAAAGTGCATGAAAATGGCCAATTTACTCACTCTGAGTTCTCAAAAAGGGTTTCTTCACCCCGGGAAGTTAATTAAATACCATTTGGAGGCATTTAATGTTCGAGCAAAAACGGCTGATTTTCGACAAAAGAGATAACACCCCCCATTACGTCATGCTTCAGAAATGTGGAAAATGGTCCGTTTTCAAATGTTTTATTTTTGAACGTCAGTTCACATTTGTAGGTGGATCATCAGTGTTAGAGCTAAAATTAGCATGTTTAAAGTGATTTTCATGCTTCCAGGGGCTCGGGAAGTTAATTAAATACCATTTGGAGGCATTTAATGTTCCAGAAAAAACGGCTGATTTTCGACAAAAGAGATAACACCCCCCCATTACGTCATGCTTCAGAAATGTGGAAAATGGTCCGTTTTCAAATGTTTTATTTTTGAACGTCAGTTCACATTTGTAGGTGGATCATCAGTGTTAGAGCTAAAATTAGCATGTTTAAAGTGATTTTCATGCTTCCAGGGGCTCGGGAAGTGAAATAAATACCATTTGGAGGCATTTAATGTTCGAGCAAAAACGGCTGATTTTCGACAAAAGAGATAACACCCCCCCATTACGTCATGCTTCAGAAATGTGGAAAATGGTCCGTTTTCAAATGTTTTATTTTTGAACGTCAGTTCACATTTGTAGGTGGATCATCAGTGTTAGAGCTAAAATTAGCATGTTTAAAGTGATTTTCATGCTTCCAGGGGCCCAAAACACAAGATTTATGGAATGGTTAAAAGTGCATGAAAATGGCCAATTTACTCACTCTGAGTTCTCAAAAAGGGTTTCTTCACCCCGGGAAGTTAATTAAATACCATTTGGAGGCATTTAATGTTCGAGCAAAAACGGCTGATTTTCGACAAAAGAGATAACACCCCCCATTACGTCATGCTTCAGAAATGTGGAAAATGGTCCGTTTTCAAATGTTTTATTTTTGAACGTCAGTTCACATTTGTAGGTGGATCATCAGTGTTAGAGCTAAAATTAGCATGTTTAAAGTGATTTTCATGCTTCCAGGGGCTCGGGAAGTTAATTAAATACCATTTGGAGGCATTTAATGTTCGAGCAAAAACGGCTGATTTTCGACAAAAGAGATAACACCCCCCCATTACGTCATGCTTCAGAAATGTGGAAAATGGTCCGTTTTCAAATGTTTTATTTTTGAACGTCAGTTCACATTTGTAGGTGGATCATCAGTGTTAGAGCTAAAACTAGCATGTTTAAAGTGATTTTCATGCTTCCAGGGGCCCAAAACACAAGATTTATGGAATGGTTAAAAGTGCATGAAAATGGCCAATTTACTCACTCTGAGTTCTCAAAAAGGGTTTCTTCACCCCGGGAAGTTAATTAAATACCATTTGGAGGCATTTAATGTTCCAGCAAAAACGGCTGATTTTCGACAAAAGAGATAACACCCCCCCATTACGTCATGCTTCAAAAATGTGGAAAATGGTCCGTTTTCAAATGTTTTATTTTTGAACGTCAGTTCACATTTGTAGGTGGATCATCAGTGTTAGAGCTAAAATTAGCATGTTTAAAGTGATTTTCATGCTTCCAGGGGCTCGGGAAGTGAAATAAATACCATTTGGAGGCATTTAATGTTCGAGCAAAAACGGCTGATTTTCGACAAAAGAGATAACACCCCCCCATTACGTCATGCTTCAGAAATGTGGAAAATGGTCCGTTTTCAAATGTTTTATTTTTGAACGTCAGTTCACATTTGTAGGTGGATCATCAGTGTTAGAGCTAAAATTAGCACGTTTAAAGTGATTTTCATGCTTCCAGGGGCTCGGGAAGTGAAATAAATACCATTTGGAGGCATTTAATGTTCGAGCAAAAACGGCTGATTTTCGAAAAAAGAGATAACACCCCCCCATTACGTCATGCTTCAGAAATGTGTAAAATGGTCCGTTTTCAAATGTTTTATTTTTGAACGTCAGTTCACATTTGTAGGTGGATCATCAGTGTTAGAACTAAAATTAGCATGTTTAAAGTGATTTTCATGCTTCCAGGGGCTCGGGTAGTTAAATACCATTTGGAGGCATTTAATGTTCGAGCAAAAACGGCTGATTTTCGACAAAAGAGATAACACCCCCCCATTACGTCATGCTTCAGAAATGCGGAAAATGGTCCGTTTTCAAATGTTTTATTTTTGAACGTCAGTTCACATTTGTAGGTGGATCATCAGTGTTAGAGCTAAAATTAGCATGTTTAAAGTGATTTTCATGCTTCCAGGGGCCCAAAACACAAGATTTATGGAATGGTTAAAAGTGCATGAAAATGGCCAATTTACTCACTCTGAGTTCTCAAAAAGGGTTTCTTCACCCCGGGAAGTTAATTAAATACCATTTGGAGGCATTTAATGTTCGAGCAAAAACGGCTGATTTTCGACAAAAGAGATAACACCCCCCCATTACGTCATGCTTCAGAAATGTGGAAAATGGTCCGTTTTCAAATGTTTTATTTTTGAACGTCAGTTCACATTTGTAGGTGGATCATCAGTGTTAGAGCTAAAATTAGCATGTTTAAAGTGATTTTCATGCTTCCAGGGGCTCGGGAAGTGAAATAAATACCATTTGGAGGCATTTAATGTTCGAGCAAAAACGGCTGATTTTCGACAAAAGAGATAACACCCCCCATTACGTCATGCTTCAGAAATGTGGAAAATGGTCCGTTTTCAAATGTTTTATTTTTGAACGTCAGTTCACATTTGTAGGTGGATCATCAGTGTTAGAGCTAAAATTAGCATGTTTAAAGTGATTTTCATGCTTCCAGGGGCCCAAAACACAAGATTTATGGAATGGTTAAAAGTGCATGAAAATGGCCAATTTACTCACTCTGAGTTCTCAAAAAGGGTTTCTTCACCCAGGGAAGTTAATTAAATACCATTTGGAGGCATTTAATGTTCCAGCAAAAACGGCTGATTTTCGACAAAAGAGATAACACCCCCCTATTACGTCATGCTTCAGAAATGTGGAAAATGGTCCGTTTTCAAATGTTTTATTTTTGAACGTCAGTTCACATTTGTAGGTGGATCATCAGTGTTAGAGCTAAAATTAGCATGTTTAAAGTGATTTTCATGCTTCCAGGGGCTCGGGAAGTGAAATAAATACCATTTGGAGGCATTTAATGTTCGAGCAAAAACGGCTGATTTTCGACAAAAGAGATAACACCCCCCCATTACGTCATGCTTCAGAAATGTGGAAAATGGTCCGTTTTCAAATGTTTTATTTTTGAACGTCAGTTCACATTTGTAGGTGGATCATCAGTGTTAGAGCTAAAATTAGCATGTTTAAAGTGATTTTCATGCTTCCAGGGGCCCAAAACACAAGATTTATGGAATGGTTAAAAGTGCATGAAAATGGCCAATTTACTCACTCTGAGTTCTCAAAAAGGGTTTCTTCACCCCGGGAAGTTAATTAAATACCATTTGGAGGCATTTAATGTTCGAGCAAAAACGGCTGATTTTCGACAAAAGAGATAACACCCCCCCCATTACGTCATGCTTCAGAAATGTGGAAAATGGTCCGTTTTCAAATGTTTTATTTTTGAACGTCAGTTCACATTTGTAGGTGGATCATCAGTGTTAGAGCTAAAATTAGCATGTTTAAAGTGATTTTCATGCTTCCAGGGGCCCAAAACACAAGATTTATGGAATGGTTAAAAGTGCATGAAAATGGCCAATTTACTCACTCTGAGTTCTCAAAAAGGGTTTCTTCACCCCGGGAAGTTAATTAAATACCATTTGGAGGCATTTAATGTTCCAGCAAAAACGGCTGATTTTTGACAAAAGAGATAACACCCCCCCATTACGTCATGCTTCAGAAATGTGGAAAATGGTCCGTTTTCAAATGTTTTATTTTTGAACGTCAGTTCACATTTGTAGGTGGATCATCAGTGTTAGAGCTAAAATTAGCATGTTTAAAGTGATTTTCATGCTTCCAGGGGCTCGGGAAGTGAAATAAATACCATTTGGAGGCATTTAATGTTCGAGCAAAAACGGCTGATTTTCGACAAAAGAGATAACACCCCCCCATTACGTCATGCTTCAGAAATGTGGAAAATGGTCCGTTTTCAAATGTTTTATTTTTGAACGTCAGTTCACATTTGTAGGTGGATCATCAGTGTTAGAGCTAAAATTAGCATGTTTAAAGTGATTTTCATGCTTCCAGGGGCCCAAAACACAAGATTTATGGAATGGTTAAAAGTGCATGAAAATGGCCAATTTACTCACTCTGAGTTCTCAAAAAGGGTTTCTTCACCCCGGGAAGTTAATTAAATACCATTTGGAGGCATTTAATGTTCGAGCAAAAACGGCTGATTTTCGACAAAAGAGATAACACCCCCCCCATTACGTCATGCTTCAGAAATGTGGAAAATGGTCCGTTTTCAAATGTTTTATTTTTGAACGTCAGTTCACATTTGTAGGTGGATCATCAGTGTTAGAGCTAAAATTAGCATGTTTAAAGTGATTTTCATGCTTCCAGGGGCCCAAAACACAAGATTTATGGAATGGTTAAAAGTGCATGAAAATGGCCAATTTACTCACTCTGAGTTCTCAAAAAGGGTTTCTTCACCCCGGGAAGTTAATTAAATACCATTTGGAGGCATTTAATGTTCCAGCAAAAACGGCTGATTTTTGACAAAAGAGATAACACCCCCCCATTACGTCATGCTTCAGAAATGTGGAAAATGGTCCGTTTTCAAATGTTTTATTTTTGAACGTCAGTTCACATTTGTAGGTGGATCATCAGTGTTAGAGCTAAAATTTGCATGTTTAAAGTGATTTTCATGCTTCCAGGGGCCCAAAACACAAGATTTATGGAATGGTTAAAAGTGCATGAAAATGGCCAATTTACTCACTCTGAGTTCTCAAAAAGGGTTTCTTCACCCCGGGAAGTTAATTAAATACCATTTGGAGGCATTTAATGTTCGAGCAAAAACGGCTGATTTTTGACAAAAGAGATAACACCCCCCATTACGTCATGCTTCAGAAATGTGGAAAATGGTCCGTTTTCAAATGTTTTATTTTTGAACGTCAGTTCACATTTGTAGGTGGATCATCAGTGTTAGAGCTAAAATTAGCATGTTTAAAGTGATTTTCATGCTTCCAGGGGCTCGGGAAGTGAAATAAATACCATTTGGAGGCATTTAATGTTCGAGCAAAAACGGCTGATTTTCGACAAAAGAGATAACACCCCCCCATTACGTCATGCTTCAGAAATGTGGAAAATGGTCCGTTTTCAAATGTTTTATTTTTGAACGTCAGTTCACATTTGTAGGTGGATCATCAGTGTTAGAGCTAAAATTAGCATGTTTAAAGTGATTTTCATGCTTCCAGGGGCCCAAAACACAAGATTTATGGAATGGTTAAAAGTGCATGAAAATGGCCAATTTACTCACTCTGAGTTCTCAAAAAGGGTTTCTTCACCCCGGGAAGTTAATTAAATACCATTTGGAGGCATTTAATGTTCGAGCAAAAACGGCTGATTTTCGACAAAAGAGATAACACCCCCCATTACGTCATGCTTCAGAAATGTGGAAAATGGTCCGTTTTCAAATGTTTTATTTTTGAACGTCAGTTCACATTTGTAGGTGGATCATCAGTGTTAGAGCTAAAATTAGCATGTTTAAAGTGATTTTCATGCTTCCAGGGGCTCGGGAAGTTAATTAAATACCATTTGGAGGCATTTAATGTTCCAGAAAAAACGGCTGATTTTCGACAAAAGAGATAACACCCCCCCATTACGTCATGCTTCAGAAATGTGGAAAATGGTCCGTTTTCAAATGTTTTATTTTTGAACGTCAGTTCACATTTGTAGGTGGATCATCAGTGTTAGAGCTAAAATTAGCATGTTTAAAGTGATTTTCATGCTTCCAGGGGCTCGGGAAGTGAAATAAATACCATTTGGAGGCATTTAATGTTCGAGCAAAAACGGCTGATTTTCGACAAAAGAGATAACACCCCCCCATTACGTCATGCTTCAGAAATGTGGAAAATGGTCCGTTTTCAAATGTTTTATTTTTGAACGTCAGTTCACATTTGTAGGTGGATCATCAGTGTTAGAGCTAAAATTAGCATGTTTAAAGTGATTTTCATGCTTCCAGGGGCCCAAAACACAAGATTTATGGAATGGTTAAAAGTGCATGAAAATGGCCAATTTACTCACTCTGAGTTCTCAAAAAGGGTTTCTTCACCCCGGGAAGTTAATTAAATACCATTTGGAGGCATTTAATGTTCGAGCAAAAACGGCTGATTTTCGACAAAAGAGATAACACCCCCCATTACGTCATGCTTCAGAAATGTGGAAAATGGTCCGTTTTCAAATGTTTTATTTTTGAACGTCAGTTCACATTTGTAGGTGGATCATCAGTGTTAGAGCTAAAATTAGCATGTTTAAAGTGATTTTCATGCTTCCAGGGGCTCGGGAAGTTAATTAAATACCATTTGGAGGCATTTAATGTTCGAGCAAAAACGGCTGATTTTCGACAAAAGAGATAACACCCCCCCATTACGTCATGCTTCAGAAATGTGGAAAATGGTCCGTTTTCAAATGTTTTATTTTTGAACGTCAGTTCACATTTGTAGGTGGATCATCAGTGTTAGAGCTAAAACTAGCATGTTTAAAGTGATTTTCATGCTTCCAGGGGCCCAAAACACAAGATTTATGGAATGGTTAAAAGTGCATGAAAATGGCCAATTTACTCACTCTGAGTTCTCAAAAAGGGTTTCTTCACCCCGGGAAGTTAATTAAATACCATTTGGAGGCATTTAATGTTCCAGCAAAAACGGCTGATTTTCGACAAAAGAGATAACACCCCCCCATTACGTCATGCTTCAAAAATGTGGAAAATGGTCCGTTTTCAAATGTTTTATTTTTGAACGTCAGTTCACATTTGTAGGTGGATCATCAGTGTTAGAGCTAAAATTAGCATGTTTAAAGTGATTTTCATGCTTCCAGGGGCTCGGGAAGTGAAATAAATACCATTTGGAGGCATTTAATGTTCGAGCAAAAACGGCTGATTTTCGACAAAAGAGATAACACCCCCCCATTACGTCATGCTTCAGAAATGTGGAAAATGGTCCGTTTTCAAATGTTTTATTTTTGAACGTCAGTTCACATTTGTAGGTGGATCATCAGTGTTAGAGCTAAAATTAGCACGTTTAAAGTGATTTTCATGCTTCCAGGGGCTCGGGAAGTGAAATAAATACCATTTGGAGGCATTTAATGTTCGAGCAAAAACGGCTGATTTTCGAAAAAAGAGATAACACCCCCCCATTACGTCATGCTTCAGAAATGTGTAAAATGGTCCGTTTTCAAATGTTTTATTTTTGAACGTCAGTTCACATTTGTAGGTGGATCATCAGTGTTAGAACTAAAATTAGCATGTTTAAAGTGATTTTCATGCTTCCAGGGGCTCGGGTAGTTAAATACCATTTGGAGGCATTTAATGTTCGAGCAAAAACGGCTGATTTTCGACAAAAGAGATAACACCCCCCCATTACGTCATGCTTCAGAAATGTGGAAAATGGTCCGTTTTCAAATGTTTTATTTTTGAACGTCAGTTCACATTTGTAGGTGGATCATCAGTGTTAGAGCTAAAATTAGCATGTTTAAAGTGATTTTCATGCTTCCAGGGGCCCAAAACACAAGATTTATGGAATGGTTAAAAGTGCATGAAAATGGCCAATTTACTCACTCTGAGTTCTCAAAAAGGGTTTCTTCACCCCGGGAAGTTAATTAAATACCATTTGGAGGCATTTAATGTTCGAGCAAAAACGGCTGATTTTCGACAAAAGAGATAACACCCCCCCATTACGTCATGCTTCAGAAATGTGGAAAATGGTCCGTTTTCAAATGTTTTATTTTTGAACGTCAGTTCACATTTGTAGGTGGATCATCAGTGTTAGAGCTAAAATTAGCATGTTTAAAGTGATTTTCATGCTTCCAGGGGCTCGGGAAGTGAAATAAATACCATTTGGAGGCATTTAATGTTCGAGCAAAAACGGCTGATTTTCGACAAAAGAGATAACACCCCCCATTACGTCATGCTTCAGAAATGTGGAAAATGGTCCGTTTTCAAATGTTTTATTTTTGAACGTCAGTTCACATTTGTAGGTGGATCATCAGTGTTAGAGCTAAAATTAGCATGTTTAAAGTGATTTTCATGCTTCCAGGGGCCCAAAACACAAGATTTATGGAATGGTTAAAAGTGCATGAAAATGGCCAATTTACTCACTCTGAGTTCTCAAAAAGGGTTTCTTCACCCAGGGGAGTTAATTAAATACCATTTGGAGGCATTTAATGTTCCAGCAAAAACGGCTGATTTTCGACAAAAGAGATAACACCCCCCTATTACGTCATGCTTCAGAAATGTGGAAAATGGTCCGTTTTCAAATGTTTTATTTTTGAACGTCAGTTCACATTTGTAGGTGGATCATCAGTGTTAGAGCTAAAATTAGCATGTTTAAAGTGATTTTCATGCTTCCAGGGGCTCGGGAAGTGAAATAAATACCATTTGGAGGCATTTAATGTTCGAGCAAAAACGGCTGATTTTCGACAAAAGAGATAACACCCCCCCATTACGTCATGCTTCAGAAATGTGGAAAATGGTCCGTTTTCAAATGTTTTATTTTTGAACGTCAGTTCACATTTGTAGGTGGATCATCAGTGTTAGAGCTAAAATTAGCATGTTTAAAGTGATTTTCATGCTTCCAGGGGCCCAAAACACAAGATTTATGGAATGGTTAAAAGTGCATGAAAATGGCCAATTTACTCACTCTGAGTTCTCAAAAAGGGTTTCTTCACCCCGGGAAGTTAATTAAATACCATTTGGAGGCATTTAATGTTCGAGCAAAAACGGCTGATTTTCGACAAAAGAGATAACACCCCCCCATTACGTCATGCTTCAGAAATGTGGAAAATGGTCCGTTTTCAAATGTTTTATTTTTGAACGTCAGTTCACATTTGTAGGTGGATCATCAGTGTTAGAGCTAAAATTAGCATGTTTAAAGTGATTTTCATGCTTCCAGGGGCCCAAAACACAAGATTTATGGAATGGTTAAAAGTGCATGAAAATGGCCAATTTACTCACTCTGAGTTCTCAAAAAGGGTTTCTTCACCCCGGGAAGTTAATTAAATACCATTTGGAGGCATTTAATGTTCCAGCAAAAACGGCTGATTTTTGACAAAAGAGATAACACCCCCCCATTACGTCATGCTTCAGAAATGTGGAAAATGGTCCGTTTTCAAATGTTTTATTTTTGAACGTCAGTTCACATTTGTAGGTGGATCATCAGTGTTAGAGCTAAAATTAGCATGTTTAAAGTGATTTTCATGCTTCCAGGGGCTCGGGAAGTGAAATAAATACCATTTGGAGGCATTTAATGTTCGAGCAAAAACGGCTGATTTTCGACAAAAGAGATAACACCCCCCCATTACGTCATGCTTCAGAAATGTGGAAAATGGTCCGTTTTCAAATGTTTTATTTTTGAACGTCAGTTCACATTTGTAGGTGGATCATCAGTGTTAGAGCTAAAATTAGCATGTTTAAAGTGATTTTCATGCTTCCAGGGGCCCAAAACACAAGATTTATGGAATGGTTAAAAGTGCATGAAAATGGCCAATTTACTCACTCTGAGTTCTCAAAAAGGGTTTCTTCACCCCGGGAAGTTAATTAAATACCATTTGGAGGCATTTAATGTTCGAGCAAAAACGGCTGATTTTTGACAAAAGAGATAACACCCCCCATTACGTCATGCTTCAGAAATGTGGAAAATGGTCCGTTTTCAAATGTTTTATTTTTGAACGTCAGTTCACATTTGTAGGTGGATCATCAGTGTTAGAGCTAAAATTAGCATGTTTAAAGTGATTTTCATGCTTCCAGGGGCTCGGGAAGTGAAATAAATACCATTTGGAGGCATTTAATGTTCGAGCAAAAACGGCTGATTTTCGACAAAAGAGATAACACCCCCCCATTACGTCATGCTTCAGAAATGTGGAAAATGGTCCGTTTTCAAATGTTTTATTTTTGAACGTCAGTTCACATTTGTAGGTGGATCATCAGTGTTAGAGCTAAAATTAGCATGTTTAAAGTGATTTTCATGCTTCCAGGGGCCCAAAACACAAGATTTATGGAATGGTTAAAAGTGCATGAAAATGGCCAATTTACTCACTCTGAGTTCTCAAAAAGGGTTTCTTCACCCCGGGAAGTTAATTAAATACCATTTGGAGGCATTTAATGTTCGAGCAAAAACGGCTGATTTTCGACAAAAGAGATAACACCCCCCATTACGTCATGCTTCAGAAATGTGGAAAATGGTCCGTTTTCAAATGTTTTATTTTTGAACGTCAGTTCACATTTGTAGGTGGATCATCAGTGTTAGAGCTAAAATTAGCATGTTTAAAGTGATTTTCATGCTTCCAGGGGCCCAAAACACAAGATTTATGGAATGGTTAAAAGTGCATGAAAATGGCCAATTTACTCACTCTGAGTTCTCAAAAAGGGTTTCTTCACCCCGGGAAGTTAATTAAATACCATTTGGAGGCATTTAATGTTCGAGCAAAAACGGCTGATTTTCGACAAAAGAGATAACACCCCCCATTACGTCATGCTTCAGAAATGTGGAAAATGGTCCGTTTTCAAATGTTTTATTTTTGAACGTCAGTTCACATTTGTAGGTGGATCATCAGTGTTAGAGCTAAAATTAGCATGTTTAAAGTGATTTTCATGCTTCCAGGGGATCGGGAAGTGAAATAAATACCATTTGGAGGCATTTAATGTTCGAGCAAAAACGGCTGATTTTCGACAAAAGAGATAACACCCCCCCATTACGTCATGCTTCAGAAATGTGGAAAATGGTCCGTTTTCAAATGTTTTATTTTTGAACGTCAGTTCACATTTGTAGGTGGATCATCAGTGTTAGAGCTAAAATTAGCATGTTTAAAGTGATTTTCATGCTTCCAGGGGCTCGGGAAGTTAATTAAATACCATTTGGAGGCATTTAATGTTCCAGCAAAAACGGCTGATTTTCGACAAAAGAGATAACACCCCCCCATTACGTCATGCTTCAGAAATGTGGAAAATGGTCCGTTTTCAAATGTTTTATTTTTGAACGTCAGTTCACATTTGTAGGTGGATCATCAGTGTTAGAGCTAAAATTAGCATGTTTAAAGTGATTTTCATGCTTCCAGGGGCCCAAAACACAAGATTTATGGAATGGTTAAAAGTGCATGAAAATGGCCAATTTACTCACTCTGAGTTCTCAAAAAGGGTTTCTTCACCCCGGGAAGTTAATTAAATACCATTTGGAGGCATTTAATGTTCGAGCAAAAACGGCTGATTTTCGACAAAAGAGATAACACCCCCCATTACGTCATGCTTCAGAAATGTGGAAAATGGTCCGTTTTCAAATGTTTTATTTTTGAACGTCAGTTCACATTTGTAGGTGGATCATCAGTGTTAGAGCTAAAATTAGCATGTTTAAAGTGATTTTCATGCTTCCAGGGGCCCAAAACACAAGATTTATGGAATGGTTAAAAGTGCATGAAAATGGCCAATTTACTCACTCTGAGTTCTCAAAAAGGGTTTCTTCACCCCGGGAAGTTAATTAAATACCATTTGGAGGCATTTAATGTTCGAGCAAAAACGGCTGATTTTCGACAAAAGAGATAACACCCCCCATTACGTCATGCTTCAGAAATGTGGAAAATGGTCCGTTTTCAAATGTTTTATTTTTGAACGTCAGTTCACATTTGTAGGTGGATCATCAGTGTTAGAGCTAAAATTAGCATGTTTAAAGTGATTTTCATGCTTCCAGGGGCTCGGGAAGTGAAATAAATACCATTTGGAGGCATTTAATGTTCGAGCAAAAACGGCTGATTTTCGACAAAAGAGATAACACCCCCCCATTACGTCATGCTTCAGAAATGTGGAAAATGGTCCGTTTTCAAATGTTTTATTTTTGAACGTCAGTTCACATTTGTAGGTGGATCATCAGTGTTAGAGCTAAAATTAGCATGTTTAAAGTGATTTTCATGCTTCCAGGGGCTCGGGAAGTTAATTAAATACCATTTGGAGGCATTTAATGTTCCAGCAAAAACGGCTGATTTTCGACAAAAGAGATAACACCCCCCCATTACGTCATGCTTCAGAAATGTGGAAATGGTCCGTTTTCAAATGTTTTATTTTTGAACGTCAGTTCACATTTGTAGGTGGATCATCAGTGTTAGAGCTAAAATTAGCACGTTTAAAGTGATTTTCATGCTTCCAGGGGCTCGGGAAGTGAAATAAATACCATTTGGAGGCATTTAATGTTCGAGCAAAAACGGCTGATTTTCGACAAAAGAGATAACACCCCCCCATTACGTCATGCTTCAGAAATGTGGAAAATGGTCCGTTTTCAAATGTTTTATTTTTGAACGTCAGTTCACATTTGTAGGTGGATCATCAGTGTTAGAGCTAAAATTAGCATGTTTAAAGTGATTTTCATGCTTCCAGGGGCTCGGGAAGTTAATTAAATACCATTTGGAGGCATTTAATGTTCGAGCAAAAACGGCTGATTTTCGACAAAAGAGATAACACCCCCCCATTACGTCATGCTTCAGAAATGTGGAAAATGGTCCGTTTTCAAATGTTTTATTTTTGAACGTCAGTTCACATTTGTAGGTGGATCATCAGTGTTAGAGCTAAAATTAGCATGTTTAAAGTGATTTTCATGCTTCCAGGGACCCAAAACACAAGATTTATGGAATGGTTAAAAGTGCATGAAAATGGCCAATTTACTCACTCTGAGTTCTCAAAAAGGGTTTCTTCACCCCGGGAAGTTAATTAAATACCATTTGGAGGCATTTAATGTTCGAGCAAAAACGGCTGATTTTCGACAAAAGAGATAACACCCCCCCCATTACGTCATGCTTCAGAAATGTGGAAAATCGTCCGTTTTCAAATGTTTTATTTTTGAACGTCAGTTCACATTTGTAGGTGGATCATCAGTGTTAGAACTAAAATTAGCATGTTTAAAGTGATTTTCATGCTTCCAGGGGCTCGGGAAGTTAATTAAATACCATTTGGAGGCATTTAATGTTCGAGCAAAAACGGCTGATTTTCGACAAAAGAGATAACACCCCCCCATTACGTCATGCTTCAGAAATGTGGAAAATGGTCCGTTTTCAAATGTTTTATTTTTGAACGTCAGTTCACATTTGTAGGTGGATCATCAGTGTTAGAGCTAAAACTAGCATGTTTAAAGTGATTTTCATGCTTCCAGGGGCCCAAAACACAAGATTTATGGAATGGTTAAAAGTGCATGAAAATGGCCAATTTACTCACTCTGAGTTCTCAAAAAGGGTTTCTTCACCCCGGGAAGTTAATTAAATACCATTTGGAGGCATTTAATGTTCCAGCAAAAACGGCTGATTTTCGACAAAAGAGATAACACCCCCCCATTACGTCATGCTTCAGAAATGTGGAAAATGGTCCGTTTTCAAATGTTTTATTTTTGAACGTCAGTTCACATTTGTAGGTGGATCATCAGTGTTAGAGCTAAAATTAGCATGTTTAAAGTGATTTTCATGCTTCCAGGGGCTCGGGAAGTGAAATAAATACCATTTGGAGGCATTTAATGTTCGAGCAAAAACGGCTGATTTTCGACAAAAGAGATAACACCCCCCCATTACGTCATGCTTCAGAAATGTGGAAAATGGTCCGTTTTCAAATGTTTTATTTTTGAACGTCAGTTCACATTTGTAGGTGGATCATCAGTGTTAGAGCTAAAATTAGCATGTTTAAAGTGATTTTCATGCTTCCAGGGGCCCAAAACACAAGATTTATGGAATGGTTAAAAGTGCATGAAAATGGCCAATTTACTCACTCTGAGTTCTCAAAAAGGGTTTCTTCACCCCGGGAAGTTAATTAAATACCATTTGGAGGCATTTAATGTTCCAGCAAAAACGGCTGATTTTCGACAAAAGAGATAACACCCCCCCATTACGTCATGCTTCAAAAATGTGGAAAATGGTCCGTTTTCAAATGTTTTATTTTTGAACGTCAGTTCACATTTGTAGGTGGATCATCAGTGTTAGAGCTAAAATTAGCATGTTTAAAGTGATTTTCATGCTTCCAGGGGCTCGGGAAGTGAAATAAATACCATTTGGAGGCATTTAATGTTCGAGCAAAAACGGCTGATTTTCGACAAAAGAGATAACACCCCCCCATTACGTCATGCTTCAGAAATGTGGAAAATGGTCCGTTTTCAAATGTTTTATTTTTGAACGTCAGTTCACATTTGTAGGTGGATCATCAGTGTTAGAGCTAAAATTAGCACGTTTAAAGTGATTTTCATGCTTCCAGGGGCTCGGGAAGTGAAATAAATACCATTTGGAGGCATTTAATGTTCGAGCAAAAACGGCTGATTTTCGAAAAAAGAGATAACACCCCCCCATTACGTCATGCTTCAGAAATGTGGAAAATGGTCCGTTTTCAAATGTTTTATTTTTGAACGTCAGTTCACATTTGTAGGTGGATCATCAGTGTTAGAGCTAAAATTAGCATGTTTAAAGTGATTTTCATGCTTCCAGGGGCCCAAAACACAAGATTTATGGAATGGTTAAAAGTGCATGAAAATGGCCAATTTACTCACTCTGAGTTCTCAAAAAGGGTTTCTTCACCCCGGGAAGTTAATTAAATACCATTTGGAGGCATTTAATGTTCGAGCAAAAACGGCTGATTTTCGACAAAAGAGATAACACCCCCCCATTACGTCATGCTTCAGAAATGTGGAAAATGGTCCGTTTTCAAATGTTTTATTTTTGAACGTCAGTTCACATTTGTAGGTGGATCATCAGTGTTAGAGCTAAAATTAGCATGTTTAAAGTGATTTTCATGCTTCCAGGGGCTCGGGAAGTGAAATAAATACCATTTGGAGGCATTTAATGTTCGAGCAAAAACGGCTGATTTTCGACAAAAGAGATAACACCCCCCATTACGTCATGCTTCAGAAATGTGGAAAATGGTCCGTTTTCAAATGTTTTATTTTTGAACGTCAGTTCACATTTGTAGGTGGATCATCAGTGTTAGAGCTAAAATTAGCATGTTTAAAGTGATTTTCATGCTTCCAGGGGCCCAAAACACAAGATTTATGGAATGGTTAAAAGTGCATGAAAATGGCCAATTTACTCACTCTGAGTTCTCAAAAAGGGTTTCTTCACCCAGGGAAGTTAATTAAATACCATTTGGAGGCATTTAATGTTCCAGCAAAAACGGCTGATTTTCGACAAAAGAGATAACACCCCCCTATTACGTCATGCTTCAGAAATGTGGAAAATGGTCCGTTTTCAAATGTTTTATTTTTGAACGCCAGTTCACATTTGTAGGTGGATCATCAGTGTTAGAGCTAAAATTAGCATGTTTAAAGTGATTTTCATGCTTCCAGGGGCTCGGGAAGTGAAATAAATACCATTTGGAGGCATTTAATGTTCGAGCAAAAACGGCTGATTTTCGACAAAAGAGATAACACCCCCCCATTACGTCATGCTTCAGAAATGTGGAAAATGGTCCGTTTTCAAATGTTTTATTTTTGAACGTCAGTTCACATTTGTAGGTGGATCATCAGTGTTAGAGCTAAAATTAGCATGTTTAAAGTGATTTTCATGCTTCCAGGGGCCCAAAACACAAGATTTATGGAATGGTTAAAAGTGCATGAAAATGGCCAATTTACTCACTCTGAGTTCTCAAAAAGGGTTTCTTCACCCCGGGAAGTTAATTAAATACCATTTGGAGGCATTTAATGTTCGAGCAAAAACGGCTGATTTTCGACAAAAGAGATAACACCCCCCCATTACGTCATGCTTCAGAAATGTGGAAAATGGTCCGTTTTCAAATGTTTTATTTTTGAACGTCAGTTCACATTTGTAGGTGGATCATCAGTGTTAGAGCTAAAATTAGCATGTTTAAAGTGATTTTCATGCTTCCAGGGGCTCGGGAAGTTAATTAAATACCATTTGGAGGCATTTAATGTTCGAGCAAAAACGGCTGATTTTCGACAAAAGAGATAACACCCCCCATTACGTCATGCTTCAGAAATGTGGAAAATGGTCCGTTTTCAAATGTTTTATTTTTGAACGTCAGTTCACATTTGTAGGTGGATCATCAGTGTTAGAGCTAAAATTAGCATGTTTAAAGTGATTTTCATGCTTCCAGGGGCCCAAAACACAAGATTTATGGAATGGTTAAAAGTGCATGAAAATGGCCAATTTACTCACTCTGAGTTCTCAAAAAGGGTTTCTTCACCCCGGGAAGTTAATTAAATACCATTTGGAGGCATTTAATGTTCGAGCAAAAACGGCTGATTTTCGACAAAAGAGATAACACCCCCCCATTACGTCATGCTTCAGAAATGTGGAAAATGGTCCGTTTTCAAATGTTTTATTTTTGAACGTCAGTTCACATTTGTAGGTGGATCATCAGTGTTAGAGCTAAAATTAGCATGTTTAAAGTGATTTTCATGCTTCCAGGGGCCCAAAACACAAGATTTATGGAATGGTGTCAAGTGCATGAAAATGGCCAATTTACTCACTCTGAGTTCTCAAAAATGGTTTCTTCACCCCGGGAAGTTAATTAAATACCATTTGGAGGCATTTAATGTTCGAGCAAAAACGGCTGATTTTCGACAAAAGAGATACCCCCCCATTACGTCATGCTTCAGAAATGTGGAAAATGGTCCGTTTTCAAATGTTTTATTTTTGAACGTCAGTTCACATTTGTAGGTGGATCATCAGTGTTAGAGCTAAAATTAGCATGTTTAAAGTGATTTTCATGCTTCCAGGGGCCCAAAACACAAGATTTATGGAATGGTTAAAAGTGCATGAAAATGGCCAATTTACTCACTCTGAGTTCTCAAAAAGGGTTTCTTCACCCCGGGAAGTTAATTAAATACCATTTGGAGGCATTTAATGTTCGAGCAAAAACGGCTGATTTTCGACAAAAGAGATAACACCCCCCCATTACGTCATGCTTCAGAAATGTGGAAAATGGTCCGTTTTCAAATGTTTTATTTTTGAACGTCAGTTCACATTTGTAGGTGGATCATCAGTGTTAGAGCTAAAATTAGCATGTTTAAAGTGATTTTCATGCTTCCAGGGGCTCGGGAAGTTAATTAAATACCATTTGGAGGCATTTAATGTTCGAGCAAAAACGGCTGATTTTCGACAAAAGAGATAACACCCCCCCATTACGTCATGCTTCAGAAATATGGAAAATGGTCCGTTTTCAAATGTTTTATTTTTGAACGTCAGTTCACATTTGTAGGTGGATCATCAGTGTTAGAGCTAAAATTAGCATGTTTAAAGTGATTTTCATGCTTCCAGGGGCTCGGGAAGTTAATTAAATACCATTTGGAGGCATTTAATGTTCGAGCAAAAACAGCTGATTTTCGACAAAAGAGATAACACCCCCCCATTACGTCATGCTTCAGAAATGTGGAAAATGGTCCGTTTTCAAATGTTTTTTTTTTGAACGTCAGTTCACATTTGTAGGTGGATCATCAGTGTTAGAGCTAAAATTAGCATGTTTAAAGTGATTTTCATGCTTCCAGGGGCTCGGGAAGTGAAATAAATACCATTTGGAGGCATTTAATGTTCGAGCAAAAACGGCTGATTTTCGACAAAAGAGATAACACCCCCCCATTACGTCATGCTTCAGAAATGTGGAAAATGGTCCGTTTTCAAATGTTTTATTTTTGAACGTCAGTTCACATTTGTAGGTGGATCATCAGTGTTAGAGCTAAAATTAGCATGTTTAAAGTGATTTTCATGCTTCCAGGGGCTCGGGAAGTTAATTAAATACCATTTGGAGGCATTTAATGTTCGAGCAAAAACGGCTGATTTTCGACAAAAGAGATAACACCCCCCCATTACGTCATGCTTCAGAAATGTGGAAAATCGTCCGTTTTCAAATGTTTTATTTTTGAACGTCAGTTCACATTTGTAGGTGGATCATCAGTGTTAGAACTAAAATTAGCATGTTTAAAGTGATTTTCATGCTTCCAGGGGCTCGGGAAGTTAAATACCATTTGGAAGCATTTAATGTTCGAGCAAAAACGGCTGATTTTTGACAAAAGAGATAACACCCCCCCATTACGTCATGCTTCAGAAATGTGGAAAATGGTCCGTTTTCAAATGTTTTATTTTTGAACGTCAGTTCACATTTGTAGGTGGATCATCAGTGTTAGAGCTAAAATTAGCATGTTTAAAGTGATTTTCATGCTTCCAGGGGCCCAAAACACAAGATTTATGGAATGGTTAAAAGTGCATGAAAATGGCCAATTTACTCACTCTGAGTTCTCAAAAAGGGTTTCTTCACCCCGGGAAGTTAATTAAATACCATTTGGAGGCATTTAATGTTCGAGCAAAAACGGCTGATTTTCGACAAAAGAGATAACACCCCCCATTACGTCATGCTTCAGAAATGTGGAAAATGGTCCGTTTTCAAATGTTTTATTTTTGAACGTCAGTTCACATTTGTAGGTGGATCATCAGTGTTAGAGCTAAAATTAGCATGTTTAAAGTGATTTTCATGCTTCCAGGGGCTCGGGAAGTGAAATAAATACCATTTGGAGGCATTTAATGTTCGAGCAAAAACGGCTGATTTTCGACAAAAGAGATAACACCCCCCCATTACGTCATGCTTCAGAAATGTGGAAAATGGTCCGTTTTCAAATGTTTTATTTTTGAACGTCAGTTCACATTTGTAGGTGGATCATCAGTGTTAGAGCTAAAATTAGCATGTTTAAAGTGATTTTCATGCTTCCAGGGGCCCAAAACACAAGATTTATGGAATGGTTAAAAGTGCATGAAAGTGGCCAATTTACTCACTCTGAGTTCTCAAAAAGGGTTTCTTCACCCCGGGAAGTTAATTAAATACCATTTGGAGGCATTTAATGTTCCAGCAAAAACGGCTGATTTTCGACAAAAGAGATAACACCCCCCCATTACGTCATGCTTCAAAAATGTGGAAAATGGTCCGTTTTCAAATGTTTTATTTTTGAACGTCAGTTCACATTTGTAGGTGGATCATCAGTGTTAGAGCTAAAATTAGCATGTTTAAAGTGATTTTCATGCTTCCAGGGGCTCGGGAAGTGAAATAAATACCATTTGGAGGCATTTAATGTTCGAGCAAAAACGGCTGATTTTCGACAAAAGAGATAACACCCCCCCATTACGTCATGCTTCAGAAATGTGGAAAATGGTCCGTTTTCAAATGTTTTATTTTTGAAGGTCAGTTCACATTTGTAGGTGGATCATCAGTGTTAGAGCTAAAATTAGCATGTTTAAAGTGATTTTCATGCTTCCAGGGGCCCAAAACACAAGATTTATGGAATGGTTAAAAGTGCATGAAAATGGCCAATTTACTCACTCTGAGTTCTCAAAAAGGGTTTCTTCACCCCGGGAAGTTAATTAAATACCATTTGGAGGCATTTAATGTTCGAGCAAAAACGGCTGATTTTCGACAAAAGAGATAACACCCCCCCATTACGTCATGCTTCAGAAATGTGGAAAATGGTCCGTTTTCAAATGTTTTATTTTTGAACGTCAGTTCACATTTGTAGGTGGATCATCAGTGTTAGAGCTAAAATTAGCATGTTTAAAGTGATTTTCATGCTTCCAGGGGCTCGGGAAGTGAAATAAATACCATTTGGAGGCATTTAATGTTCGAGCAAAAACGGCTGATTTTCGACAAAAGAGATAACACCCCCCATTACGTCATGCTTCAGAAATGTGGAAAATGGTCCGTTTTCAAATGTTTTATTTTTGAACGTCAGTTCACATTTGTAGGTGGATCATCAGTGTTAGAGCTAAAATTAGCATGTTTAAAGTGATTTTCATGCTTCCAGGGGCCCAAAACACAAGATTTATGGAATGGTTAAAAGTGCATGAAAATGGCCAATTTACTCACTCTGAGTTCTCAAAAAGGGTTTCTTCACCCCGGGAAGTTAATTAAATACCATTTGGAGGCATTTAATGTTCCAGCAAAAACGGCTGATTTTCGACAAAAGAGATAACACCCCCCCATTACGTCATGCTTCAAAAATGTGGAAAATGGTCCGTTTTCAAATGTTTTATTTTTGAACGTCAGTTCACATTTGTAGGTGGATCATCAGTGTTAGAGCTAAAATTAGCATGTTTAAAGTGATTTTCATGCTTCCAGGGGCTCGGGAAGTGAAATAAATACCATTTGGAGGCATTTAATGTTCGAGCAAAAACGGCTGATTTTCGACAAAAGAGATAACACCCCCCATTACGTCATGCTTCAGAAATGTGGAAAATGGTCCGTTTTCAAATGTTTTATTTTTGAACGTCAGTTCACATTTGTAGGTGGATCATCAGTGTTAGAGCTAAAATTAGCATGTTTAAAGTGATTTTCATGCTTCCAGGGGCCCAAAACACAAGATTTATGGAATGGTTAAAAGTGCATGAAAATGGCCAATTTACTCACTCTGAGTTCTCAAAAAGGGTTTCTTCACCCCGGGAAGTTAATTAAATACCATTTGGAGGCATTTAATGTTCCAGCAAAAACGGCTGATTTTCGACAAAAGAGATAACACCCCCCCATTACGTCATGCTTCAAAAATGTGGAAAATGGTCCGTTTTCAAATGTTTTATTTTTGAACGTCAGTTCACATTTGTAGGTGGATCATCAGTGTTAGAGCTAAAATTAGCATGTTTAAAGTGATTTTCATGCTTCCAGGGGCTCGGGAAGTGAAATAAATACCATTTGGAGGCATTTAATGTTCGAGCAAAAACGGCTGATTTTCGACAAAAGAGATAACACCCCCCCATTACGTCATGCTTCAGAAATGTGGAAAATGGTCCGTTTTCAAATGTTTTATTTTTGAACGTCAGTTCACATTTGTAGGTGGATCATCAGTGTTAGAGCTAAAATTAGCACGTTTAAAGTGATTTTCATGCTTCCAGGGGCTCGGGAAGTGAAATAAATACCATTTGGAGGCATTTAATGTTCGAGCAAAAACGGCTGATTTTCGAAAAAAGAGATAACACCTCCCCATTACGTCATGCTTCAGAAATGTGGAAAATGGTCCGTTTTCAAATGTTTTATTTTTGAACGTCAGTTCACATTTGTAGGTGGATCATCAGTGTTAGAACTAAAATTAGCATGTTTAAAGTGATTTTCATGCTTCCAGGGGCTCGGGTAGTTAAATACCATTTGGAGGCATTTAATGTTCGAGCAAAAACGGCTGATTTTCGACAAAAGAGATAACACCCCCCCATTACGTCATGCTTCAGAAATGTGGAAAATGGTCCGTTTTCAAATGTTTTATTTTTGAAGGTCAGTTCACATTTGTAGGTGGATCATCAGTGTTAGAGCTAAAATTAGCATGTTTAAAGTGATTTTCATGCTTCCAGGGGCCCAAAACACAAGATTTATGGAATGGTTAAAAGTGCATGAAAATGGCCAATTTACTCACTCTGAGTTCTCAAAAAGGGTTTCTTCACCCCGGGAAGTTAATTAAATACCATTTGGAGGCATTTAATGTTCGAGCAAAAACGGCTGATTTTCGACAAAAGAGATAACACCCCCCCATTACGTCATGCTTCAGAAATGTGGAAAATGGTCCGTTTTCAAATGTTTTATTTTTGAACGTCAGTTCACATTTGTAGGTGGATCATCAGTGTTAGAGCTAAAATTAGCATGTTTAAAGTGATTTTCATGCTTCCAGGGGCTCGGGAAGTGAAATAAATACCATTTGGAGGCATTTAATGTTCGAGCAAAAACGGCTGATTTTCGACAAAAGAGATAACACCCCCCATTACGTCATGCTTCAGAAATGTGGAAAATGGTCCGTTTTCAAATGTTTTATTTTTGAACGTCAGTTCACATTTGTAGGTGGATCATCAGTGTTAGAGCTAAAATTAGCATGTTTAAAGTGATTTTCATGCTTCCAGGGGCCCAAAACACAAGATTTATGGAATGGTTAAAAGTGCATGAAAATGGCCAATTTACTCACTCTGAGTTCTCAAAAAGGGTTTCTTCACCCCGGGAAGTTAATTAAATACCATTTGGAGGCATTTAATGTTCCAGCAAAAACGGCTGATTTTCGACAAAAGAGATAACACCCCCCCATTACGTCATGCTTCAAAAATGTGGAAAATGGTCCGTTTTCAAATGTTTTATTTTTGAACGTCAGTTCACATTTGTAGGTGGATCATCAGTGTTAGAGCTAAAATTAGCATGTTTAAAGTGATTTTCATGCTTCCAGGGGCTCGGGAAGTGAAATAAATACCATTTGGAGGCATTTAATGTTCGAGCAAAAACGGCTGATTTTCGACAAAAGAGATAACACCCCCCATTACGTCATGCTTCAGAAATGTGGAAAATGGTCCGTTTTCAAATGTTTTATTTTTGAACGTCAGTTCACATTTGTAGGTGGATCATCAGTGTTAGAGCTAAAATTAGCATGTTTAAAGTGATTTTCATGCTTCCAGGGGCCCAAAACACAAGATTTATGGAATGGTTAAAAGTGCATGAAAATGGCCAATTTACTCACTCTGAGTTCTCAAAAAGGGTTTCTTCACCCCGGGAAGTTAATTAAATACCATTTGGAGGCATTTAATGTTCCAGCAAAAACGGCTGATTTTCGACAAAAGAGATAACACCCCCCCATTACGTCATGCTTCAAAAATGTGGAAAATGGTCCGTTTTCAAATGTTTTATTTTTGAACGTCAGTTCACATTTGTAGGTGGATCATCAGTGTTAGAGCTAAAATTAGCATGTTTAAAGTGATTTTCATGCTTCCAGGGGCTCGGGAAGTGAAATAAATACCATTTGGAGGCATTTAATGTTCGAGCAAAAACGGCTGATTTTCGACAAAAGAGATAACACCCCCCCATTACGTCATGCTTCAGAAATGTGGAAAATGGTCCGTTTTCAAATGTTTTATTTTTGAACGTCAGTTCACATTTGTAGGTGGATCATCAGTGTTAGAGCTAAAATTAGCATGTTTAAAGTGATTTTCATGCTTCCAGGGGCCCAAAACACAAGATTTATGGAATGGTTAAAAGTGCATGAAAATGGCCAATTTACTCACTCTGAGTTCTCAAAAAGGGTTTCTTCACCCCGGGAAGTTAATTAAATACCATTTGGAGGCATTTAATGTTCGAGCAAAAACGGCTGATTTTCGACAAAAGAGATAACACCCCCCCATTACGTCATGCTTCAGAAATGTGGAAAATGGTCCGTTTTCAAATGTTTTATTTTTGAACGTCAGTTCACATTTGTAGGTGGATCATCAGTGTTAGAGCTAAAATTAGCATGTTTAAAGTGATTTTCATGCTTCCAGGGGCTCGGGAAGTGAAATAAATACCATTTGGAGGCATTTAATGTTCGAGCAAAAACGGCTGATTTTCGACAAAAGAGATAACACCCCCCATTACGTCATGCTTCAGAAATGTGGAAAATGGTCCGTTTTCAAATGTTTTATTTTTGAACGTCAGTTCACATTTGTAGGTGGATCATCAGTGTTAGAGCTAAAATTAGCATGTTTAAAGTGATTTTCATGCTTCCAGGGGCCCAAAACACAAGATTTATGGAATGGTTAAAAGTGCATGAAAATGGCCAATTTACTCACTCTGAGTTCTCAAAAAGGGTTTCTTCACCCAGGGAAGTTAATTAAATACCATTTGGAGGCATTTAATGTTCCAGCAAAAACGGCTGATTTTCGACAAAAGAGATAACACCCCCCTATTACGTCATGCTTCAGAAATGTGGAAAATGGTCCGTTTTCAAATGTTTTATTTTTGAACGCCAGTTCACATTTGTAGGTGGATCATCAGTGTTAGAGCTAAAATTAGCATGTTTAAAGTGATTTTCATGCTTCCAGGGGCTCGGGAAGTGAAATAAATACCATTTGGAGGCATTTAATGTTCGAGCAAAAACGGCTGATTTTCGACAAAAGAGATAACACCCCCCCATTACGTCATGCTTCAGAAATGTGGAAAATGGTCCGTTTTCAAATGTTTTATTTTTGAACGTCAGTTCACATTTGTAGGTGGATCATCAGTGTTAGAGCTAAACTTAGCATGTTTAAAGTGATTTTCATGCTTCCAGGGGCCCAAAACACAAGATTTATGGAATGGTTAAAAGTGCATGAAAATGGCCAATTTACTCACTCTGAGTTCTCAAAAAGGGTTTCTTCACCCCGGGAAGTTAATTAAATACCATTTGGAGGCATTTAATGTTCGAGCAAAAACGGCTGATTTTCGACAAAAGAGATAACACCCCCCCATTACGTCATGCTTCAGAAATGTGGAAAATGGTCCGTTTTCAAATGTTTTATTTTTGAACGTCAGTTCACATTTGTAGGTGGATCATCAGTGTTAGAGCTAAAATTAGCATGTTTAAAGTGATTTTCATGCTTCCAGGGGCCCAAAACACAAGATTTATGGAATGGTGTCAAGTGCATGAAAATGGCCAATTTACTCACTCTGAGTTCTCAAAAATGGTTTCTTCACCCCGGGAAGTTAATTAAATACCATTTGGAGGCATTTAATGTTCGAGCAAAAACGGCTGATTTTCGACAAAAGAGATACCCCCCCATTACGTCATGCTTCAGAAATGTGGAAAATGGTCCGTTTTCAAATGTTTTATTTTTGAACGTCAGTTCACATTTGTAGGTGGATCATCAGTGTTAGAGCTAAAATTAGCATGTTTAAAGTGATTTTCATGCTTCCAGGGGCCCAAAACACAAGATTTATGGAATGGTTAAAAGTGCATGAAAATGGCCAATTTACTCACTCTGAGTTCTCAAAAAGGGTTTCTTCACCCCGGGAAGTTAATTAAATACCATTTGGAGGCATTTAATGTTCGAGCAAAAACGGCTGATTTTCGACAAAAGAGATAACACCCCCCCATTACGTCATGCTTCAGAAATGTGGAAAATGGTCCGTTTTCAAATGTTTTATTTTTGAACGTCAGTTCACATTTGTAGGTGGATCATCAGTGTTAGAGCTAAAATTAGCATGTTTAAAGTGATTTTCATGCTTCCAGGGGCTCGGGAAGTTAATTAAATACCATTTGGAGGCATTTAATGTTCGAGCAAAAACGGCTGATTTTCGACAAAAGAGATAACACCCCCCCATTACGTCATGCTTCAGAAATATGGAAAATGGTCCGTTTTCAAATGTTTTATTTTTGAACGTCAGTTCACATTTGTAGGTGGATCATCAGTGTTAGAGCTAAAATTAGCATGTTTAAAGTGATTTTCATGCTTCCAGGGGCTCGGGAAGTTAATTAAATACCATTTGGAGGCATTTAATGTTCGAGCAAAAACAGCTGATTTTCGACAAAAGAGATAACACCCCCCCATTACGTCATGCTTCAGAAATGTGGAAAATGGTCCGTTTTCAAATGTTTTATTTTTGAACGTCAGTTCACATTTGTAGGTGGATCATCAGTGTTAGAGCTAAAATTAGCATGTTTAAAGTGATTTTCATGCTTCCAGGGGCTCGGGAAGTGAAATAAATACCATTTGGAGGCATTTAATGTTCGAGCAAAAACGGCTGATTTTCGACAAAAGAGATAACACCCCCCCATTACGTCATGCTTCAGAAATGTGGAAAATGGTCCGTTTTCAAATGTTTTATTTTTGAACGTCAGTTCACATTTGTAGGTGGATCATCAGTGTTAGAGCTAAAATTAGCATGTTTAAAGTGATTTTCATGCTTCCAGGGGCTCGGGAAGTTAATTAAATACCATTTGGAGGCATTTAATGTTCGAGCAAAAACGGCTGATTTTCGACAAAAGAGATAACACCCCCCCATTACGTCATGCTTCAGAAATGTGGAAAATCGTCCGTTTTCAAATGTTTTATTTTTGAACGTCAGTTCACATTTGTAGGTGGATCATCAGTGTTAGAACTAAAATTAGCATGTTTAAAGTGATTTTCATGCTTCCAGGGGCTCGGGAAGTTAAATACCATTTGGAAGCATTTAATGTTCGAGCAAAAACGGCTGATTTTTGACAAAAGAGATAACACCCCCCCATTACGTCATGCTTCAGAAATGTGGAAAATGGTCCGTTTTCAAATGTTTTATTTTTGAACGTCAGTTCACATTTGTAGGTGGATCATCAGTGTTAGAGCTAAAATTAGCATGTTTAAAGTGATTTTCATGCTTCCAGGGGCCCAAAACACAAGATTTATGGAATGGTTAAAAGTGCATGAAAATGGCCAATTTACTCACTCTGAGTTCTCAAAAAGGGTTTCTTCACCCCGGGAAGTTAATTAAATACCATTTGGAGGCATTTAATGTTCGAGCAAAAACGGCTGATTTTCGACAAAAGAGATAACACCCCCCATTACGTCATGCTTCAGAAATGTGGAAAATGGTCCGTTTTCAAATGTTTTATTTTTGAACGTCAGTTCACATTTGTAGGTGGATCATCAGTGTTAGAGCTAAAATTAGCATGTTTAAAGTGATTTTCATGCTTCCAGGGGCTCGGGAAGTGAAATAAATACCATTTGGAGGCATTTAATGTTCGAGCAAAAACGGCTGATTTTCGACAAAAGAGATAACACCCCCCCATTACGTCATGCTTCAGAAATGTGGAAAATGGTCCGTTTTCAAATGTTTTATTTTTGAACGTCAGTTCACATTTGTAGGTGGATCATCAGTGTTAGAGCTAAAATTAGCATGTTTAAAGTGATTTTCATGCTTCCAGGGGCCCAAAACACAAGATTTATGGAATGGTTAAAAGTGCATGAAAATGGCCAATTTACTCACTCTGAGTTCTCAAAAAAGGGTTTCTTCAGCCCGGGAAGTTAATTAAATACCATTTGGAGGCATTTAATGTTCGAGCAAAAACGGCTGATTTTCGACAAAAGAGATAACACCCCCCATTACGTCATGCTTCAGAAATGTGGAAAATGGTCCGTTTTCAAATGTTTTATTTTTGAACGTCAGTTCACATTTGTAGGTGGATCATCAGTGTTAGAGCTAAAATTAGCATGTTTTAAAAGTGATTTTCATGCTTCCAGGGGCTCGGGAAGTGAAATAAATACCATTTGGAGGCATTTAATGTTCGAGCAAAAACGGCTGATTTTCGACAAAAGAGATAACACCCCCCCATTACGTCATGCTTCAGAAATGTGGAAAATGGTCCGTTTTCAAATGTTTTATTTTTGAACGTCAGTTCACATTTGTAGGTGGATCATCAGTGTTAGAGCTAAAATTAGCATGTTTAAAGTGATTTTCATGCTTCCAGGGGCTCGGGAAGTTAATTAAATACCATTTGGAGGCATTTAATGTTCGAGCAAAAACGGCTGATTTTCGACAAAAGAGATAACACCCCCCCATTACGTCATGCTTCAGAAATGTGGAAAATCGTCCGTTTTCAAATGTTTTATTTTTGAACGTCAGTTCACATTTGTAGGTGGATCATCAGTGTTAGAACTAAAATTAGCATGTTTAAAGTGATTTTCATGCTTCCAGGGGCTCGGGAAGTTAAATACCATTTGGAAGCATTTAATGTTCGAGCAAAAACGGCTGATTTTTGACAAAAGAGATAACACCCCCCCATTACGTCATGCTTCAGAAATGTGGAAAATGGTCCGTTTTCAAATGTTTTATTTTTGAACGTCAGTTCACATTTGTAGGTGGATCATCAGTGTTAGAGCTAAAATTAGCATGTTTAAAGTGATTTTCATGCTTCCAGGGGCCCAAAACACAAGATTTATGGAATGGTTAAAAGTGCATGAAAATGGCCAATTTACTCACTCTGAGTTCTCAAAAAGGGTTTCTTCACCCCGGGAAGTTAATTAAATACCATTTGGAGGCATTTAATGTTCGAGCAAAAACGGCTGATTTTCGACAAAAGAGATAACACCCCCCATTACGTCATGCTTCAGAAATGTGGAAAATGGTCCGTTTTCAAATGTTTTATTTTTGAACGTCAGTTCACATTTGTAGGTGGATCATCAGTGTTAGAGCTAAAATTAGCATGTTTAAAGTGATTTTCATGCTTCCAGGGGCTCGGGAAGTGAAATAAATACCATTTGGAGGCATTTAATGTTCGAGCAAAAACGGCTGATTTTCGACAAAAGAGATAACACCCCCCCATTACGTCATGCTTCAGAAATGTGGAAAATGGTCCGTTTTCAAATGTTTTATTTTTGAACGTCAGTTCACATTTGTAGGTGGATCATCAGTGTTAGAGCTAAAATTAGCATGTTTAAAGTGATTTTCATGCTTCCAGGGGCCCAAAACACAAGATTTATGGAATGGTTAAAAGTGCATGAAAATGGCCAATTTACTCACTCTGAGTTCTCAAAAAAGGGTTTCTTCAGCCCGGGAAGTTAATTAAATACCATTTGGAGGCATTTAATGTTCGAGCAAAAACGGCTGATTTTCGACAAAAGAGATAACACCCCCCATTACGTCATGCTTCAGAAATGTGGAAAATGGTCCGTTTTCAAATGTTTTATTTTTGAACGTCAGTTCACATTTGTAGGTGGATCATCAGTGTTAGAGCTAAAATTAGCATGTTTTAAAAGTGATTTTCATGCTTCCAGGGGCCCAAAACACAAGATTTATGGAATGGTTAAAAGTGCATGAAAATGGCCAATTTACTCACTCTGAGTTCTCAAAAAGGGTTTCTTCACCCCGGGAAGTTAATTAAATACCATTTGGAGGCATTTAATGTTCGAGCAAAAACGGCTGATTTTCGACAAAAGAGATAACACCCCCCATTACGTCATGCTTCAGAAATGTGGAAAATGGTCCGTTTTCAAATGTTTTATTTTTGAACGTCAGTTCACATTTGTAGGTGGATCATCAGTGTTAGAGCTAAAATTAGCACGTTTAAAGTGATTTTCATGCTTCCAGGGGCTCGGGAAGTGAAATAAATACCATTTGGAGGCATTTAATGTTCGAGCAAAAACGGCTGATTTTCGACAAAAGAGATAACACCCCCCCATTACGTCATGCTTCAGAAATGTGGAAAATGGTCCGTTTTCAAATGTTTTATTTTTGAATGTCAGTTCACATTTGTAGGTGGATCATCAGTGTTAGAGCTAAAATTAGCATGTTTAAAGTGATTTTCATGCTTCCAGGGGCTCGGGAAGTTAATTAAATACCATTTGGAGGCATTTAATGTTCGAGCAAAAACGGCTGATTTTCAACAAAAGAGATAACACCCCCCCCATTACGTCATGCTTCAGAAATGTGGAAAATGGTCCATTTTCAAATGTTTTATTTTTGAACGTCAGTTCACATTTGTAGGTGGATCATCAGTGTTAGAGCTAAAATTAGCATGTTTAAAGTGATTTTCATGCTTCCAGGGGCTCGGGAAGTTAATTAAATACCATTTGGAGGCATTTAATGTTCGAGCAAAAACGGCTGATTTTCGACAAAAGAGATAACACCCCCCCATTACGTCATGCTTCAGAAATGTGGAAAATGGTCCGTTTTCAAATGTTTTATTTTTGAACGTCAGTTCACATTTGTAGGTGGATCATCAGTGTTAGAGCTAAAATTAGCATGTTTAAAGTGATTTTCATGCTTCCAGGGGCCCAAAACACAAGATTTATGGAATGGTTAAAAGTGCATGAAAATGGCCAATTTACTCACTCTGAGTTCTCAAAAAGGGTTTCTTCACCCCGGGAAGTTAATTAAATACCATTTGGAGGCATTTAATGTTCGAGCAAAAACGGCTGATTTTCGACAAAAGAGATAACACCCCCCATTACGTCATGCTTCAGAAATGTGGAAAATGGTCCGTTTTCAAATGTTTTATTTTTGAACGTCAGTTCACATTTGTAGGTGGATCATCAGTGTTAGAGCTAAAATTAGCATGTTTAAAGTGATTTTCATGCTTCCAGGGGCTCGGGAAGTGAAATAAATACCATTTGGAGGCATTTAATGTTCGAGCAAAAACGGCTGATTTTCGACAAAAGAGATAACACCCCCCCATTACGTCATGCTTCAGAAATGTGGAAAATGGTCCGTTTTCAAATGTTTTATTTTTGAACGTCAGTTCACATTTGTAGGTGGATCATCAGTGTTAGAGCTAAAATTAGCATGTTTAAAGTGATTTTCATGCTTCCAGGGGCCCAAAACACAAGATTTATGGAATGGTTAAAAGTGCATTAAAATGGCCAATTTACTCACTCTGAGTTCTCAAAAAAGGGTTTCTTCAGCCCGGGAAGTTAATTAAATACCATTTGGAGGCATTTAATGTTCGAGCAAAAACGGCTGATTTTCGACAAAAGAGATAACACCCCCCATTACGTCATGCTTCAGAAATGTGGAAAATGGTCCGTTTTCAAATGTTTTATTTTTGAACGTCAGTTCACATTTGTAGGTGGATCATCAGTGTTAGAGCTAAAATTAGCATGTTTTAAAAGTGATTTTCATGCTTCCAGGGGCCCAAAACACAAGATTTATGGAATGGTTAAAAGTGCATGAAAATGGCCAATTTACTCACTCTGAGTTCTCAAAAAGGGTTTCTTCACCCCGGGAAGTTAATTAAATACCATTTGGAGGCATTTAATGTTCGAGCAAAAACGGCTGATTTTCGACAAAAGAGATAACACCCCCCATTACGTCATGCTTCAGAAATGTGGAAAATGGTCCGTTTTCAAATGTTTTATTTTTGAACGTCAGTTCACATTTGTAGGTGGATCATCAGTGTTAGAGCTAAAATTAGCACGTTTAAAGTGATTTTCATGCTTCCAGGGGCTCGGGAAGTGAAATAAATACCATTTGGAGGCATTTAATGTTCGAGCAAAAACGGCTGATTTTCGACAAAAGAGATAACACCCCCCCATTACGTCATGCTTCAGAAATGTGGAAAATGGTCCGTTTTCAAATGTTTTATTTTTGAACGTCAGTTCACATTTGTAGGTGGATCATCAGTGTTAGAGCTAAAATTAGCATGTTTAAAGTGATTTTCATGCTTCCAGGGGCCCAAAACACAAGATTTATGGAATGGTTAAAAGTGCATGAAAATGGCCAATTTACTCACTCTGAGTTCTCAAAAAGGGTTTCTTCACCCCGGGAAGTTAATTAAATACCATTTGGAGGCAATTAATGTTCGAGCAAAAACGGCTGATTTTCGACAAAAGAGATAACACCCCCCCATTACGTCATGCTTCAGAAATGTGGAAAATGGTCCGTTTTCAAATGTTTTATTTTTGAACGTCAGTTCACATTTGTAGGTGGATCATCAGTGTTAGAGCTAAAATTAGCATGTTTAAAGTGATTTTCATGCTTCCAGGGGCTCGGGAAGTTAATTAAATACCATTTGGAGGCATTTAATGTTCGAGCAAAAACGGCTGATTTTCGACAAAAGAGATAACACCCCCCCATTACGTCATGCTTCAGAAATATGGAAAATGGTCCGTTTTCAAATGTTTTATTTTTGAACGTCAGTTCACATTTGTAGGTGGATCATCAGTGTTAGAGCTAAAATTAGCATGTTTAAAGTGATTTTCATGCTTCCAGGGGCTCGGGAAGTTAATTAAATACCATTTGGAGGCATTTAATGTTCGAGCAAAAACAGCTGATTTTCGACAAAAGAGATAACACCCCCCCATTACGTCATGCTTCAGAAATGTGGAAAATGGTCCGTTTTCAAATGTTTTATTTTTGAACGTCAGTTCACATTTGTAGGTGGATCATCAGTGTTAGAGCTAAAATTAGCATGTTTAAAGTGATTTTCATGCTTCCAGGGGCTCGGGAAGTTAATTAAATACCATTTGGAGGCATTTAATGTTCGAGCAAAAACGGCTGATTTTCGACAAAAGAGATAACACCCCCCCATTACGTCATGCTTCTGAAATGTGGAAAATCGTCCGTTTTCAAATGTTTTATTTTTGAACGTCAGTTCACATTTGTAGGTGGATCATCAGTGTTAGAACTAAAATTAGCATGTTTAAAGTGATTTTCATGCTTCCAGGGGCTCGGGAAGTTAAATACCATTTGGAAGCATTTAATGTTCGAGCAAAAACGGCTGATTTTTGACAAAAGAGATAACACCCCCCCATTACGTCATGCTTCAGAAATGTGGAAAATGGTCCGTTTTCAAATGTTTTATTTTTGAACGTCAGTTCACATTTGTAGGTGGATCATCAGTGTTAGAGCTAAAATTAGCATGTTTAAAGTGATTTTCATGCTTCCAGGGGCCCAAAACACAAGATTTATGGAATGGTTAAAAGTGCATGAAAATGGCCAATTTACTCACTCTGAGTTCTCAAAAAGGGTTTCTTCACCCCGGGAAGTTAATTAAATACCATTTGGAGGCATTTAATGTTCGAGCAAAAACGGCTGATTTTCGACAAAAGAGATAACACCCCCCATTACGTCATGCTTCAGAAATGTGGAAAATGGTCCGTTTTCAAATGTTTTATTTTTGAACGTCAGTTCACATTTGTAGGTGGATCATCAGTGTTAGAGCTAAAATTAGCATGTTTAAAGTGATTTTCATGCTTCCAGGGGCTCGGGAAGTGAAATAAATACCATTTGGAGGCATTTAATGTTCGAGCAAAAACGGCTGATTTTCGACAAAAGAGATAACACCCCCCCATTACGTCATGCTTCAGAAATGTGGAAAATGGTCCGTTTTCAAATGTTTTATTTTTGAACGTCAGTTCACATTTGTAGGTGGATCATCAGTGTTAGAGCTAAAATTAGCATGTTTAAAGTGATTTTCATGCTTCCAGGGGCCCAAAACACAAGATTTATGGAATGGTTAAAAGTGCATGAAAATGGCCAATTTACTCACTCTGAGTTCTCAAAAAAGGGTTTCTTCAGCCCGGGAAGTTAATTAAATACCATTTGGAGGCATTTAATGTTCGAGCAAAAACGGCTGATTTTCGACAAAAGAGATAACACCCCCCATTACGTCATGCTTCAGAAATGTGGAAAATGGTCCGTTTTCAAATGTTTTATTTTTGAACGTCAGTTCACATTTGTAGGTGGATCATCAGTGTTAGAGCTAAAATTAGCATGTTTTAAAAGTGATTTTCATGCTTCCAGGGGCCCAAAACACAAGATTTATGGAATGGTTAAAAGTGCATGAAAATGGCCAATTTACTCACTCTGAGTTCTCAAAAAGGGTTTCTTCACCCCGGGAAGTTAATTAAATACCATTTGGAGGCATTTAATGTTCGAGCAAAAACGGCTGATTTTCGACAAAAGAGATAACACCCCCCATTACGTCATGCTTCAGAAATGTGGAAAATGGTCCGTTTTCAAATGTTTTATTTTTGAACGTCAGTTCACATTTGTAGGTGGATCATCAGTGTTAGAGCTAAAATTAGCACGTTTAAAGTGATTTTCATGCTTCCAGGGGCTCGGGAAGTGAAATAAATACCATTTGGAGGCATTTAATGTTCGAGCAAAAACGGCTGATTTTCGACAAAAGAGATAACACCCCCCCATTACGTCATGCTTCAGAAATGTGGAAAATGGTCCGTTTTCAAATGTTTTATTTTTGAACGTCAGTTCACATTTGTAGGTGGATCATCAGTGTTAGAGCTAAAATTAGCATGTTTAAAGTGATTTTCATGCTTCCAGGGGCTCGGGAAGTTAATTAAATACCATTTGGAGGCATTTAATGTTCGAGCAAAAACGGCTGATTTTCGACAAAAGAGATAACACCCCCCCCATTACGTCATGCTTCAGAAATGTGGAAAATGGTCCGTTTTCAAATGTTTTATTTTTGAACGTCAGTTCACATTTGTAGGTGGATCATCAGTGTTAGAGCTAAAATTAGCATGTTTAAAGTGATTTTCATGCTTCCAGGGGCTCGGGAAGTTAATTAAAAACCATTTGGAGGCATTTAATGTTCGAGCAAAAACGGCTGATTTTCGACAAAAGAGATAACACCCCCCCATTACGTCATGCTTCAGAAATGTGGAAAATGGTCCGTTTTCAAATGTTTTATTTTTGAACGTCAGTTCACATTTGTAGGTGGATCATCAGTGTTAGAGCTAAAATTAGCATGTTTAAAGTGATTTTCATGCTTCCAGGGGCCCAAAACACAAGATTTATGGAATGGTTAAAAGTGCATGAAAATGGCCAATTTACTCACTCTGAGTTCTCAAAAAGGGTTTCTTCACCCCGGGAAGTTAATTAAATACCATTTGGAGGCATTTAATGTTCGAGCAAAAACGGCTGATTTTCGACAAAAGAGATAACACCCCCCATTACGTCATGCTTCAGAAATGTGAAAAATGGTCCGTTTTCAAATGTTTTATTTTTGAACGTCAGTTCACATTTGTAGGTGGATCATCAGTGTTAGAGCTAAAATTAGCATGTTTAAAGTGATTTTCATGCTTCCAGGGGCTCGGGAAGTGAAATAAATACCATTTGGAGGCATTTAATGTTCGAGCAAAAACGGCTGATTTTCGACAAAAGAGATAACACCCCCCCATTACGTCATGCTTCAGAAATGTGGAAAATGGTCCGTTTTCAAATGTTTTATTTTTGAACGTCAGTTCACATTTGTAGGTGGATCATCAGTGTTAGAGCTAAAATTAGCATGTTTAAAGTGATTTTCATGCTTCCAGGGGCTCGGGAAGTTAATTAAATACCATTTGGAGGCATTTAATGTTCGAGCAAAAACGGCTGATTTTCGACAAAAGAGATAACACCCCCCCATTACGTCATGCTTCAGAAATGTGGAAAATGGTCCGTTTTCAAATGTTTTATTTTTGAACGTCAGTTCACATTTGTAGGTGGATCATCAGTGTTAGAGCTAAAATTAGCATGTTTAAAGTGATTTTCATGCTTCCAGGGGCTCGGGAAGTGAAATAAATACCATTTGGAGGCATTTAATGTTCGAGCAAAAACAGCTGATTTTCGACAAAAGAGATAACACCCCCCCATTACGTCATGCTTCAGAAATGTGGAAAATGGTCCGTTTTCAAATGTTTTATTTTTGAATGTCAGTTCACATTTGTAGGTGGATCATCAGTGTTAGAGCTAAAATTAGCATGTTTAAAGTGATTTTCATGCTTCCAGGGGCCCAAAACACAAGATTTATGGAATGGTTAAAAGTGCATGAAAATGGCCAATTTACTCACTCTGAGTTCTCAAAAAGGGTTTCTTCACCCCGGTAAGTTAATTAAATACCATTTGGAGGCATTTAATGTTCCAGCAAAAACGGCTGATTTTCGACAAAAGAGATAACACCCCCCCATTACGTCATGCTTCAGAAATGTGGAAAATGGTCCGTTTTCAAATGTTTTATTTTTGAACGTCAGTTCACATTTGTAGGTGGATCATCAGTGTTAGAGCTAAAATTAGCATGTTTAAAGTGATTTTCATGCTTCCAGGGACTCGGGAAGTGAAATAAATACCATTTGGAGGCATTTAATGTTCGAGCAAAAACGGCTGATTTTCGACAAACAAGATAAAACCCCCCCATTACGTCATGCTTCAGAAATGTGGAAAATGGTCCGTTTTCAAATGTTTTATTTTTGAACGTCAGTTCACATTTGTAGGTGGATCATCAGTGTTAGAGCTAAAATTAGCATGTTTAAAGTGATTTTCATGCTTCCAGGGGCCCAAAACACAAGATTTATGGAATGGTTAAAAGTGCATGAAAATGGCCAATTTACTCACTCTGAGTTCTCAAAAAGGGTTTCTTCACCCCGGGAAGTTAATTAAATACCATTTGGAGGCATTTAATGTTCGAGCAAAAACGGCTGATTTTCGACAAAAGAGATAACACCCCCCCCATTACGTCATGCTTCAGAAATGTGGAAAATGGTCCGTTTTCAAATGTTTTATTTTTGAACGTCAGTTCACATTTGTAGGTGGATCATCAGTGTTAGAGCTAAAATTAGCATGTTTAAAGTGATTTTCATGCTTCCAGGGGCCCAAAACACAAGATTTATGGAATGGTTAAAAGTGCATGAAAATGGCCAATTTACTCACTCTGAGTTCTCAAAAAGGGTTTCTTCACCCCGGGAAGTTAATTAAATACCATTTGGAGGCATTATATGTTCCAGCAAAAACGGCTGATTTTTGACAAAAGAGATAACACCCCCCCATTACGTCATGCTTCAGAAATGTGGAAAATGGTCCGTTTTCAAATGTTTTATTTTTGAACGTCAGTTCACATTTGTAGGTGGATCATCAGTGTTAGAGCTAAAATTAGCATGTTTAAAGTGATTTTCATGCTTCCAGGGGCTCGGGAAGTGAAATAAATACCATTTGGAGGCATTTAATGTTCGAGCAAAAACGGCTGATTTTCGACAAAAGAGATAACACCCCCCCATTACGTCATGCTTCAGAAATGTGGAAAATGGTCCGTTTTCAAATGTTTTATTTTTGAACGTCAGTTCACATTTGTAGGTGGATCATCAGTGTTAGAGCTAAAATTAGCATGTTTAAAGTGATTTTCATGCTTCCAGGGGCCCAAAACACAAGATTTATGGAATGGTTAAAAGTGCATGAAAATGGCCAATTTACTCACTCTGAGTTCTCAAAAAGGGTTTCTTCACCCCGGGAAGTTAATTAAATACCATTTGGAGGCATTTAATGTTCGAGCAAAAACGGCTGATTTTCGACAAAAGAGATAACACCCCCCCATTACGTCATGCTTCAGAAATATGGAAAATGGTCCGTTTTCAAATGTTTTATTTTTGAACGTCAGTTCACATTTGTAGGTGGATCATCAGTGTTAGAGCTAAAATTAGCATGTTTAAAGTGATTTTCATGCTTCCAGGGGCTCGGGAAGTGAAATAAATACCATTTGGAGGCATTTAATGTTCGAGCAAAAACGGCTGATTTTCGACAAAAGAGATAACACCCCCCCATTACGTCATGCTTCAGAAATGTGGAAAATGGTCCGTTTTCAAATGTTTTATTTTTGAACGTCAGTTCACATTTGTAGGTGGATCATCAGTGTTAGAGCTAAAATTAGCATGTTTAAAGTGATTTTCATGCTTCCAGGCGCCCAAAACACAAGATTTATGGAATGGTTAAAAGTGCATGAAAATGGCCAATTTACTCACTCTGAGTTCTCAAAAAGGGTTTCTTCACCCCGGGAAGTTAATTAAATACCATTTGGAGGCATTTAATGTTCGAGCAAAAACGGCTGATTTTCGACAAAAGAGATAACACCCCCCATTACGTCATGCTTCAGAAATGTGGAAAATGGTCCGTTTTCAAATGTTTTATTTTTGAACGTCAGTTCACATTTGTAGGTGGATCATCAGTGTTAGAGCTAAAATTAGCATGTTTAAAGTGATTTTCATGCTTCCAGGGGCTCGGGAAGTGAAATAAATACCATTTGGAGGCATTTAATGTTCGAGCAAAAACGGCTGATTTTCGACAAAAGAGATAACACCCCCCCATTACGTCATGCTTCAGAAATGTGGAAAATGGTCCGTTTTCAAATGTTTTATTTTTGAACGTCAGTTCACATTTGTAGGTGGATCATCAGTGTTAGAGCTAAAATTAGCATGTTTAAAGTGATTTTCATGCTTCCAGGGGCTCGGGAAGTTAATTAAATACCATTTGGAGGCATTTAATGTTCCAGCAAAAACGGCTGATTTTCGACAAAAGAGATAACACCCCCCCATTACGTCATGCTTCAGAAATGTGGAAATGGTCCGTTTTCAAATGTTTTATTTTTGAACGTCAGTTCACATTTGTAGGTGGATCATCAGTGTTAGAGCTAAAATTAGCACGTTTAAAGTGATTTTCATGCTTCCAGGGGCTCGGGAAGTGAAATAAATACCATTTGGAGGCATTTAATGTTCGAGCAAAAACGGCTGATTTTCGACAAAAGAGATAACACCCCCCCATTACGTCATGCTTCAGAAATGTGGAAAATGGTCCGTTTTCAAATGTTTTATTTTTGAACGTCAGTTCACATTTGTAGGTGGATCATCAGTGTTAGAGCTAAAATTAGCATGTTTAAAGTGATTTTCATGCTTCCAGGGGCTCGGGAAGTTAATTAAATACCATTTGGAGGCATTTAATGTTCGAGCAAAAACGGCTGATTTTCGACAAAAGAGATAACACCCCCCCATTACGTCATGCTTCAGAAATGTGGAAAATGGTCCGTTTTCAAATGTTTTATTTTTGAACGTCAGTTCACATTTGTAGGTGGATCATCAGTGTTAGAGCTAAAATTAGCATGTTTAAAGTGATTTTCATGCTTCCAGGGACCCAAAACACAAGATTTATGGAATGGTTAAAAGTGCATGAAAATGGCCAATTTACTCACTCTGAGTTCTCAAAAAGGGTTTCTTCACCCCGGGAAGTTAATTAAATACCATTTGGAGGCATTTAATGTTCGAGCAAAAACGGCTGATTTTCGACAAAAGAGATAACACCCCCCCATTACGTCATGCTTCAGAAATGTGGAAAATCGTCCATTTTCAAATGTTTTATTTTTGAACGTCAGTTCACATTTGTAGGTGGATCATCAGTGTTAGAGCTAAAATTAGCATGTTTAAAGTGATTTTCATGCTTCCAGGGGCTCGGGAAGTTAATTAAATACCATTTGGAGGCATTTAATGTTCGAGCAAAAACGGCTGATTTTCGACAAAAGAGATAACACCCCCCCATTACGTCATGCTTCAGAAATGTGGAAAATGGTCCGTTTTCAAATGTTTTATTTTTGAACGTCAGTTCACATTTGTAGGTGGATCATCAGTGTTAGAGCTAAAACTAGCATGTTTAAAGTGATTTTCATGCTTCCAGGGGCCCAAAACACAAGATTTATGGAATGGTTAAAAGTGCATGAAAATGGCCAATTTACTCACTCTGAGTTCTCAAAAAGGGTTTCTTCACCCCGGGAAGTTAATTAAATACCATTTGGAGGCATTTAATGTTCCAGCAAAAACGGCTGATTTTCGACAAAAGAGATAACACCCCCCCATTACGTCATGCTTCAGAAATGTGGAAAATGGTCCGTTTTCAAATGTTTTATTTTTGAACGTCAGTTCACATTTGTAGGTGGATCATCAGTGTTAGAGCTAAAATTAGCATGTTTAAAGTGATTTTCATGCTTCCAGGGGCTCGGGTAGTTAAATACCATTTGGAGGCATTTAATATTCGAGCAAAAACGGCTGATTTTCGACAAAAGAGATAACACCCCCCCATTACGTCATGCTTCAGAAATGTGGAAAATGGTCCGTTTTCAAATGTTTTATTTTTGAACGTCAGTTCACATTTGTAGGTGGATCATCAGTGTTAGAGCTAAAATTAGCATGTTTAAAGTGATTTTCATGCTTCCAGGGGCCCAAAACACAAGATTTATGGAATGGTTAAAAGTGCATGAAAATGGCCAATTTACTCACTCTGAGTTCTCAAAAAGGGTTTCTTCACCCAGGGAAGTTAATTAAATACCATTTGGAGGCATTTAATGTTCCAGCAAAAACGGCTGATTTTCGACAAAAGAGATAACACCCCCCCATTACGTCATGCTTCAGAAATGTGGAAAATGGTCCGTTTTCAAATGTTTTATTTTTGAACGTCAGTTCACATTTGTAGGTGGATCATCAGTGTTAGAGCTAAAATTAGCATGTTTAAAGTGATTTTCATGCTTCCAGGGGCTCGGGTAGTTAAATACCATTTGGAGGCATTTAATATTCGAGCAAAAACGGCTGATTTTCGACAAAAGAGATAACACCCCCCCATTACGTCATGCTTCAGAAATGTGGAAAATGGTCCGTTTTCAAATGTTTTATTTTTGAACGTCAGTTCACATTTGTAGGTGGATCATCAGTGTTAGAGCTAAAATTAGCATGTTTAAAGTGATTTTCATGCTTCCAGGGGCCCAAAACACAAGATTTATGGAATGGTTAAAAGTGCATGAAAATGGCCAATTTACTCACTCTGAGTTCTCAAAAAGGGTTTCTTCACCCAGGGAAGTTAATTAAATACCATTTGGAGGCATTTAATGTTCCAGCAAAAACGGCTGATTTTCGACAAAAGAGATAACACCCCCCCATTACGTCATGCTTCAGAAATGTGGAAAATGGTCCGTTTTCAAATGTTTTATTTTTGAACGTCAGTTCACATTTGTAGGTGGATCATCAGTGTTAGAGCTAAAATTAGCATGTTTAAAGTGATTTTCATGCTTCCAGGGGCTCGGGAAGTGAAATAAATACCATTTGGAGGCATTTAATGTTCGAGCAAAAACGGCTGATTTTCGACAAAAGAGATAACACCCCCCCATTACGTCATGCTTCAGAAATGTGGAAAATGGTCCGTTTTCAAATGTTTTATTTTTGAACGTCAGTTCACATTTGTAGGTGGATCATCAGTGTTAGAGCTAAAATTAGCATGTTTAAAGTGATTTTCATGCTTCCAGGGGCCCAAAACACAAGATTTATGGAATGGTTAAAAGTGCATGAAAATGGCCAATTTACTCACTCTGAGTTCTCAAAAAGGGTTTCTTCACCCCGGGAAGTTAATTAAATACCATTTGGAGGCATTTAATGTTCGAGCAAAAACGGCTGATTTTCGACAAAAGAGATAACACCCCCCCATTACGTCATGCTTCAGAAATGTGGAAAATGGTCCGTTTTCAAATGTTTTATTTTTGAACGTCAGTTCACATTTGTAGGTGGATCATCAGTGTTAGAGCTAAAATTAGCATGTTTAAAGTGATTTTCATGCTTCCAGGGGCCCAAAACACAAGATTTATGGAATGGTTAAAAGTGCATGAAAATGGCCAATTTACTCACTCTGAGTTCTCAAAAAGGGTTTCTTCACCCCGGGAAGTTAATTAAATACCATTTGGAGGCATTTAATGTTCGAGCAAAAACGGCTGATTTTCGACAAAAGAGATGACACCCCCCCATTACGTCATGCTTCAGAAATGTGGAAAATGGTCCGTTTTCAAATGTTTTATTTTTGAACGTCAGTTCACATTTGTAGGTGGATCATCAGTGTTAGAGCTAAAATTAGCATGTTTAAAGTGATTTTCATGCTTCCAGGGGCCCAAAACACAAGATTTATGGAATGGTTAAAAGTGCATGAAAATGGCCAATTTACTCACTCTGAGTTCTCAAAAAGGGTTTCTTCACCCAGGGAAGTTAATTAAATACCATTTGGAGGCATTTAATGTTCGAGCAAAAACGGCTGATTTTCGACAAAAGAGATAACACCCCCCCATTACGTCATGCTTCAGAAATGTAGAAAATGGTCCGTTTTCAAATGTTTTATTTTTGAACGTCAGTTCACATTTGTAGGTGGATCATCAGTGTTAGAGCTAAAATTAGCATGTTTAAAGTGATTTTCATGCTTCCAGGGGCTCGGGAAGTTAATTAAATACCATTTGGAGGCATTTAATGTTCGAGCAAAAACGGCTGATTTTCGACAAAAGAGATAACACCCCCCCATTACGTCATGCTTCAGAAATATGGAAAATGGTCCGTTTTCAAATGTTTTATTTTTGAACGTCAGTTCACATTTGTAGGTGGATCATCAGTGTTAGAGCTAAAATTAGCATGTTTAAAGTGATTTTCATGCTTCCAGGGGCTCGGGAAGTTAATTAAATACCATTTGGAGGCATTTAATGTTCGAGCAAAAACGGCTGATTTTCGACAAAAGAGATAACACCCCCCCATTACGTCATGCTTCAGAAATGTGGAAAATGGTCCGTTTTCAAATGTTTTATTTTTGAACGTCAGTTCACATTTGTAGGTGGATCATCAGTGTTAGAGCTAAAATTAGCATGTTTAAAGTGATTTTCATGCTTCCAGGGGCTCGGGAAGTGAAATAAATACCATTTGGAGGCATTTAATGTTCGAGCAAAAACGGCTGATTTTCGACAAAAGAGATAACACCCCCCCATTACGTCATGCTTCAGAAATGTGGAAAATGGTCCGTTTTCAAATGTTTTATTTTTGAACGTCAGTTCACATTTGTAGGTGGATCATCAGTGTTAGAGCTAAAATTAGCATGTTTAAAGTGATTTTCATGCTTCCAGGGGCTCGGGAAGTTAATTAAATACCATTTGGAGGCATTTAATGTTCGAGCAAAAACGGCTGATTTTCGACAAAAGAGATAACACCCCCCCATTACGTCATGCTTCAGAAATGTGGAAAATCGTCCGTTTTCAAATGTTTTATTTTTGAACGTCAGTTCACATTTGTAGGTGGATCATCAGTGTTAGAACTAAAATTAGCATGTTTAAAGTGATTTTCATGCTTCCAGGGGCTCGGGAAGTTAAATACCATTTGGAAGCATTTAATGTTCGAGCAAAAACGGCTGATTTTTGACAAAAGAGATAACACCCCCCCATTACGTCATGCTTCAGAAATGTGGAAAATGGTCCGTTTTCAAATGTTTTATTTTTGAACGTCAGTTCACATTTGTAGGTGGATCATCAGTGTTAGAGCTAAAATTAGCATGTTTAAAGTGATTTTCATGCTTCCAGGGGCCCAAAACACAAGATTTATGGAATGGTTAAAAGTGCATGAAAATGGCCAATTTACTCACTCTGAGTTCTCAAAAAGGGTTTCTTCACCCCGGGAAGTTAATTAAATACCATTTGGAGGCATTTAATGTTCGAGCAAAAACGGCTGATTTTCGACAAAAGAGATGACACCCCCCCATTACGTCATGCTTCAGAAATGTGGAAAATGGTCCGTTTTCAAATGTTTTATTTTTGAACGTCAGTTCACATTTGTAGGTGGATCATCAGTGTTAGAGCTAAAATTAGCATGTTTAAAGTGATTTTCATGCTTCCAGGGGCCCAAAACACAAGATTTATGGAATGGTTAAAAGTGCATGAAAATGGCCAATTTACTCACTCTGAGTTCTCAAAAAGGGTTTCTTCACCCAGGGAAGTTAATTAAATACCATTTGGAGGCATTTAATGTTCGAGCAAAAACGGCTGATTTTCGACAAAAGAGATAACACCCCCCCATTACGTCATGCTTCAGAAATGTAGAAAATGGTCCGTTTTCAAATGTTTTATTTTTGAACGTCAGTTCACATTTGTAGGTGGATCATCAGTGTTAGAGCTAAAATTAGCATGTTTAAAGTGATTTTCATGCTTCCAGGGGCTCGGGAAGTTAATTAAATACCATTTGGAGGCATTTAATGTTCGAGCAAAAACGGCTGATTTTCGACAAAAGAGATAACACCCCCCCATTACGTCATGCTTCAGAAATATGGAAAATGGTCCGTTTTCAAATGTTTTATTTTTGAACGTCAGTTCACATTTGTAGGTGGATCATCAGTGTTAGAGCTAAAATTAGCATGTTTAAAGTGATTTTCATGCTTCCAGGGGCTCGGGAAGTTAATTAAATACCATTTGGAGGCATTTAATGTTCGAGCAAAAACGGCTGATTTTCGACAAAAGAGATAACACCCCCCCATTACGTCATGCTTCAGAAATGTGGAAAATGGTCCGTTTTCAAATGTTTTATTTTTGAACGTCAGTTCACATTTGTAGGTGGATCATCAGTGTTAGAGCTAAAATTAGCATGTTTAAAGTGATTTTCATGCTTCCAGGGGCTCGGGAAGTGAAATAAATACCATTTGGAGGCATTTAATGTTCGAGCAAAAACGGCTGATTTTCGACAAAAGAGATAACACCCCCCCATTACGTCATGCTTCAGAAATGTGGAAAATGGTCCGTTTTCAAATGTTTTATTTTTGAACGTCAGTTCACATTTGTAGGTGGATCATCAGTGTTAGAGCTAAAATTAGCATGTTTAAAGTGATTTTCATGCTTCCAGGGGCTCGGGAAGTTAATTAAATACCATTTGGAGGCATTTAATGTTCGAGCAAAAACGGCTGATTTTCGACAAAAGAGATAACACCCCCCCATTACGTCATGCTTCAGAAATGTGGAAAATCGTCCGTTTTCAAATGTTTTATTTTTGAACGTCAGTTCACATTTGTAGGTGGATCATCAGTGTTAGAACTAAAATTAGCATGTTTAAAGTGATTTTCATGCTTCCAGGGGCTCGGGAAGTTAAATACCATTTGGAAGCATTTAATGTTCGAGCAAAAACGGCTGATTTTTGACAAAAGAGATAACACCCCCCCATTACGTCATGCTTCAGAAATGTGGAAAATGGTCCGTTTTCAAATGTTTTATTTTTGAACGTCAGTTCACATTTGTAGGTGGATCATCAGTGTTAGAGCTAAAATTAGCATGTTTAAAGTGATTTTCATGCTTCCAGGGGCCCAAAACACAAGATTTATGGAATGGTTAAAAGTGCATGAAAATGGCCAAATTACTCACTCTGAGTTCTCAAAAAGGGTTTCTTCACCCCGGGAAGTTAATTAAATACCATTTGGAGGCATTTAATGTTCGAGCAAAAACGGCTGATTTTCGACAAAAGAGATAACACCCCCCCATTACGTCATGCTTCAGAAATGTGGAAAATGGTCCGTTTTCAAATGTTTTATTTTTGAACGTCAGTTCACATTTGTAGGTGGATCATCAGTGTTAGAGCTAAAATTAGCATGTTTAAAGTGATTTTCATGCTTCCAGGGGCTCGGGAAGTGAAATAAATACCATTTGGAGGCATTTAATGTTCGAGCAAAAACGGCTGATTTTCGACAAAAGAGATAACACCCCCCATTACGTCATGCTTCAGAAATGTGGAAAATGGTCCGTTTTCAAATGTTTTATTTTTGAACGTCAGTTCACATTTGTAGGTGGATCATCAGTGTTAGAGCTAAAATTAGCATGTTTAAAGTGATTTTCATGCTTCCAGGGGCTCGGGAAGTGAAATAAATACCATTTGGAGGCATTTAATGTTCGAGCAAAAACGGCTGATTTTCGACAAAAGAGATAACACCCCCCCATTACGTCATGCTTCAGAAATGTGGAAAATGGTCCGTTTTCAAATGTTTTATTTTTGAACGTCAGTTCACATTTGTAGGTGGATCATCAGTGTTAGAGCTAAAATTAGCATGTTTAAAGTGATTTTCATGCTTCCAGGGGCCCAAAACACAAGATTTATGGAATGGTTAAAAGTGCATGAAAATGGCCAATTTACTCACTCTGAGTTCTCAAAAAGGGTTTCTTCACCCCGGGAAGTTAATTAAATACCATTTGGAGGCATTTAATGTTCGAGCAAAAACGGCTGATTTTCGACAAAAGAGATAACACCCCCCATTACGTCATGCTTCAGAAATGTGGAAAATGGTCCGTTTTCAAATGTTTTATTTTTGAACGTCAGTTCACATTTGTAGGTGGATCATCAGTGTTAGAGCTAAAATTAGCATGTTTAAAGTGATTTTCATGCTTCCAGGGGCTCGGGAAGTGAAATAAATACCATTTGGAGGCATTTAATGTTCGAGCAAAAACGGCTGATTTTCGACAAAAGAGATAACACCCCCCCATTACGTCATGCTTCAGAAATGTGGAAAATGGTCCGTTTTCAAATGTTTTATTTTTGAACGTCAGTTCACATTTGTAGGTGGATCATCAGTGTTAGAGCTAAAATTAGCATGTTTAAAGTGATTTTCATGCTTCCAGGGGCTCGGGAAGTTAATTAAATACCATTTGGAGGCATTTAATGTTCCAGCAAAAACGGCTGATTTTCGACAAAAGAGATAACACCCCCCCATTACGTCATGCTTCAGAAATGTGGAAATGGTCCGTTTTCAAATGTTTTATTTTTGAACGTCAGTTCACATTTGTAGGTGGATCATCAGTGTTAGAGCTAAAATTAGCACGTTTAAAGTGATTTTCATGCTTCCAGGGGCTCGGGAAGTGAAATAAATACCATTTGGAGGCATTTAATGTTCGAGCAAAAACGGCTGATTTTCGACAAAAGAGATAACACCCCCCCATTACGTCATGCTTCAGAAATGTGGAAAATCGTCCATTTTCAAATGTTTTATTTTTGAACGTCAGTTCACATTTGTAGGTGGATCATCAGTGTTAGAACTAAAATTAGCATGTTTAAAGTGATTTTCATGCTTCCAGGGGCTCGGGAAGTTAATTAAATACCATTTGGAGGCATTTAATGTTCGAGCAAAAACGGCTGATTTTCGACAAAAGAGATAACACCCCCCCATTACGTCATGCTTCAGAAATGTGGAAAATGGTCCGTTTTCAAATGTTTTATTTTTGAACGTCAGTTCACATTTGTAGGTGGATCATCAGTGTTAGAGATAAAACTAGCATGTTTAAAGTGATTTTCATGCTTCCAGGGGCCCAAAACACAAGATTTATGGAATGGTTAAAAGTGCATGAAAATGGCCAATTTACTCACTCTGAGTTCTCAAAAAGGGTTTCTTCACCCCGGGAAGTTAATTAAATACCATTTGGAGGCATTTAATGTTCCAGCAAAAACGGCTGATTTTCGACAAAAGAGATAACACCCCCCCATTACGTCATGCTTCAAAAATGTGGAAAATGGTCCGTTTTCAAATGTTTTATTTTTGAACGTCAGTTCACATTTGTAGGTGGATCATCAGTGTTAGAGCTAAAATTAGCATGTTTAAAGTGATTTTCATGCTTCCAGGGGCTCGGGAAGTGAAATAAATACCATTTGGAGGCATTTAATGTTCGAGCAAAAACGGCTGATTTTCGACAAAAGAGATAACACCCCCCCATTACGTCATGCTTCAGAAATGTGGAAAATGGTCCGTTTTCAAATGTTTTATTTTTGAACGTCAGTTCACATTTGTAGGTGGATCATCAGTGTTAGAGCTAAAATTAGCACGTTTAAAGTGATTTTCATGCTTCCAGGGGCTCGGGAAGTGAAATAAATACCATTTGGAGGCATTTAATGTTCGAGCAAAAACGGCTGATTTTCGAAAAAAGAGATAACACCCCCCCATTACGTCATGCTTCAGAAATGTGGAAAATGGTCCGTTTTCAAATGTTTTATTTTTGAACGTCAGTTCACATTTGTAGGTGGATCATCAGTGTTAGAGCTAAAATTAGCATGTTTAAAGTGATTTTCATGCTTCCAGGGGCTCGGGAAGTTAATTAAATACCATTTGGAGGCATTTAATGTTCGAGCAAAAACGGCTGATTTTCGACAAAAGAGATAACACCCCCCCATTACGTCATGCTTCAGAAATGTGGAAAATGGTCCGTTTTCAAATGTTTTATTTTTGAACGTCAGTTCACATTTGTAGGTGGATCATCAGTGTTAGAGCTAAAATTAGCATGTTTAAAGTGATTTTCATGCTTCCAGGGACCCAAAACACAAGATTTATGGAATGGTTAAAAGTGCATGAAAATGGCCAATTTACTCACTCTGAGTTCTCAAAAAGGGTTTCTTCACCCCGGGAAGTTAATTAAATACCATTTGGAGGCATTTAATGTTCGAGCAAAAACGGCTGATTTTCGACAAAAGAGATAACACCCCCCCATTACGTCATGCTTCAGAAATGTGGAAAATCGTCCGTTTTCAAATGTTTTATTTTTGAACGTCAGTTCACATTTGTAGGTGGATCATCAGTGTTAGAACTAAAATTAGCATGTTTAAAGTGATTTTCATGCTTCCAGGGGCTCGGGTAGTTAAATACCATTTGGAGGCATTTAATGTTCGAGCAAAAACGGCTGATTTTCGACAAAAGAGATAACACCTCCCCCATTACGTCATGCTTCAGAAATGTGGAAAATGGTCCGTTTTCAAATGTTTTATTTTTGAACGTCAGTTCACATTTGTAGGTGGATCATCAGTGTTAGAGCTAAAATTAGCATGTTTAAAGTGATTTTCATGCTTCCAGGGGCCCAAAACACAAGATTTATGGAATGGTTAAAAGTGCATGAAAATGGCCAATTTACTCACTCTGAGTTCTCAAAAAGGGTTTCTTCACCCAGGGAAGTTAATTAAATACCATTTGGAGGCATTTAATGTTCCAGCAAAAACGGCTGATTTTCGACAAAAGAGATAACACCCCCCCATTACGTCATGCTTCAGAAATGTGGAAAATGGTCCGTTTTCAAATGTTTTATTTTTGAACGTCAGTTCACATTTGTAGGTGGATCATCAGTGTTAGAGCTAAAATTAGCATGTTTAAAGTGATTTTCATGCTTCCAGGGGCTCGGGAAGTGAAATAAATACCATTTGGAGGCATTTAATGTTCGAGCAAAAACGGCTGATTTTCGACAAAAGAGATAACACCCCCCCATTACGTCATGCTTCAGAAATGTGGAAAATGGTCCGTTTTCAAATGTTTTATTTTTGAACGTCAGTTCACATTTGTAGGTGGATCATCAGTGTTAGAGCTAAAATTAGCATGTTTAAAGTGATTTTCATGCTTCCAGGGGCCCAAAACACAAGATTTATGGAATGGTTAAAAGTGCATGAAAATGGCCAATTTACTCACTCTGAGTTCTCAAAAAGGGTTTCTTCACCCCGGGAAGTTAATTAAATACCATTTGGAGGCATTTAATGTTCGAGCAAAAACGGCTGATTTTCGACAAAAGAGATAACACCCCCCCATTACGTCATGCTTCAGAAATGTGGAAAATGGTCCGTTTTCAAATGTTTTATTTTTGAACGTCAGTTCACATTTGTAGGTGGATCATCAGTGTTAGAGCTAAAATTAGCATGTTTAAAGTGATTTTCATGCTTCCAGGGGCCCAAAACACAAGATTTATGGAATGGTTAAAAGTGCATGAAAATGGCCAATTTACTCACTCTGAGTTCTCAAAAAGGGTTTCTTCACCCCGGGAAGTTAATTAAATACCATTTGGAGGCATTTAATGTTCGAGCAAAAACGGCTGATTTTCGACAAAAGAGATAACACCCCCCCATTACGTCATGCTTCAGAAATGTGGAAAATGGTCCGTTTTCAAATGTTTTATTTTTGAACGTCAGTTCACATTTGTAGGTGGATCATCAGTGTTAGAGCTAAAATTAGCATGTTTAAAGTGATTTTCATGCTTCCAGGGGCCCAAAACACAAGATTTATGGAATGGTTAAAAGTGCATGAAAATGGCCAATTTACTCACTCTGAGTTCTCAAAAAGGGTTTCTTCACCCCGGGAAGTTAATTAAATACCATTTGGAGGCATTTAATGTTCGAGCAAAAACGGCTGATTTTCGACAAAAGAGATAACACCCCCCCATTACGTCATGCTTCAGAAATGTAGAAAATGGTCCGTTTTCAAATGTTTTATTTTTGAACGTCAGTTCACATTTGTAGGTGGATCATCAGTGTTAGAGCTAAAATTAGCATGTTTAAAGTGATTTTTATGCTTCCAGGGGCTCGGGAAGTTAATTAAATACCATTTGGAGGCATTTAATGTTCGAGCAAAAACGGCTGATTTTCGACAAAAGAGATAACACCCCCCCATTACGTCATGCTTCAGAAATATGGAAAATGGTCCGTTTTCAAATGTTTTATTTTTGAACGTCAGTTCACATTTGTAGGTGGATCATCAGTGTTAGAGCTAAAATTAGCATGTTTAAAGTGATTTTCATGCTTCCAGGGGCTCGGGAAGTTAATTAAATACCATTTGGAGGCATTTAATGTTCGAGCAAAAACGGCTGATTTTCGACAAAAGAGATAACACCCCCCCATTACGTCATGCTTCAGAAATGTGGAAAATGGTCCGTTTTCAAATGTTTTATTTTTGAACGTCAGTTCACATTTGTAGGTGGATCATCAGTGTTAGAGCTAAAATTAGCATGTTTAAAGTGATTTTCATGCTTCCAGGGGCTCGGGAAGTGAAATAAATACCATTTGGAGGCATTTAATGTTCGAGCAAAAACGGCTGATTTTCGACAAAAGAGATAACACCCCCCCATTACGTCATGCTTCAGAAATGTGGAAAATGGTCCGTTTTCAAATGTTTTATTTTTGAACGTCAGTTCACATTTGTAGGTGGATCATCAGTGTTAGAGCTAAAATTAGCATGTTTAAAGTGATTTTCATGCTTCCAGGGGCTCGGGAAGTTAATTAAATACCATTTGGAGGCATTTAATGTTCGAGCAAAAACGGCTGATTTTCGACAAAAGAGATAACACCCCCCCATTACGTCATGCTTCAGAAATGTGGAAAATCGTCCGTTTTCAAATGTTTTATTTTTGAACGTCAGTTCACATTTGTAGGTGGATCATCAGTGTTAGAACTAAAATTAGCATGTTTAAAGTGATTTTCATGCTTCCAGGGGCTCGGGAAGTTAAATACCATTTGGAAGCATTTAATGTTCGAGCAAAAACGGCTGATTTTTGACAAAAGAGATAACACCCCCCCATTACGTCATGCTTCAGAAATGTGGAAAATGGTCCGTTTTCAAATGTTTTATTTTTGAACGTCAGTTCACATTTGTAGGTGGATCATCAGTGTTAGAGCTAAAATTAGCATGTTTAAAGTGATTTTCATGCTTCCAGGGGCCCAAAACACAAGATTTATGGAATGGTTAAAAGTGCATGAAAATGGCCAAATTACTCACTCTGAGTTCTCAAAAAGGGTTTCTTCACCCCGGGAAGTTAATTAAATACCATTTGGAGGCATTTAATGTTCGAGCAAAAACGGCTGATTTTCGACAAAAGAGATAACACCCCCCCATTACGTCATGCTTCAGAAATGTGGAAAATGGTCCGTTTTCAAATGTGTTATTTTTGAACGTCAGTTCACATTTGTAGGTGGATCATCAGTGTTAGAGCTAAAATTAGCATGTTTAAAGTGATTTTCATGCTTCCAGGGGCTCGGGAAGTGAAATAAATACCATTTGGAGGCATTTAATGTTCGAGCAAAAACGGCTGATTTTCGACAAAAGAGATAACACCCCCCATTACGTCATGCTTCAGAAATGTGGAAAATGGTCCGTTTTCAAATGTTTTATTTTTGAACGTCAGTTCACATTTGTAGGTGGATCATCAGTGTTAGAGCTAAAATTAGCATGTTTAAAGTGATTTTCATGCTTCCAGGGGCCCAAAACACAAGATTTATGGAATGGTTAAAAGTGCATGAAAATGGCCAATTTACTCACTCTGAGTTCTCAAAAAGGGTTTCTTCACCCCGGGAAGTTAATTAAATACCATTTGGAGGCATTTAATGTTCCAGCAAAAACGGCTGATTTTTGACAAAAGAGATAACACCCCCCCATTACGTCATGCTTCAGAAATGTGGAAAATGGTCCGTTTTCAAATATTTTATTTTTGAACGTCAGTTCACATTTGTAGGTGGATCATCAGTGTTAGAGCTAAAATTAGCATGTTTAAAGTGATTTTCATGCTTCCAGGGGCTCGGGAAGTGAAATAAATACCATTTGGAGGCATTTAATATTCGAGCAAAAACGGCTGATTTTCGACAAAAGAGATAACACCCCCCATTACGTCATGCTTCAGAAATGTGGAAAATGGTCCGTTTTCAAATGTTTTATTTTTGAACGTCAGTTCACATTTGTAGGTGGATCATCAGTGTTAGAGCTAAAATTAGCATGTTTAAAGTGATTTTCATGCTTCCAGGGGCCCAAAACACAAGATTTATGGAATGGTTAAAGGTGCATGAAAATGGCCAATTTACTCACTCTGAGTTCTCAAAAAGGGTTTCTTCACCCCGGGAAGTTAATTAAATACCATTTGGAGGCATTTAATGTTCCAGCAAAAACGGCTGATTTTCGACAAAAGAGATAACACCCCCCCATTACGTCATGCTTCAAAAATGTGGAAAATGGTCCGTTTTCAAATGTTTTATTTTTGAACGTCAGTTCACATTTGTAGGTGGATCATCAGTGTTAGAGCTAAAATTAGCATGTTTAAAGTGATTTTCATGCTTCCAGGGGCTCGGGAAGTGAAATAAATACCATTTGGAGGCATTTAATGTTCGAGCAAAAACGGCTGATTTTCGACAAAAGAGATAACACCCCCCCATTACGTCATGCTTCAGAAATGTGGAAAATGGTCCGTTTTCAAATGTTTTATTTTTGAACGTCAGTTCACATTTGTAGGTGGATCATCAGTGTTAGAGCTAAAATTAGCACGTTTAAAGTGATTTTCATGCTTCCAGGGGCTCGGGAAGTGAAATAAATACCATTTGGAGGCATTTAATGTTCGAGCAAAAACGGCTGATTTTCGAAAAAAGAGATAACACCCCCCCATCACGTCATGCTTCAGAAATGTGGAAAATGGTCCGTTTTCAAATGTTTTATTTTTGAACGTCAGTTCACATTTGTAGGTGGATCATCAGTGTTAGAGCTAAAATTAGCATGTTTAAAGTGATTTTCATGCTTCCAGGGGCTCGGGAAGTTAATTAAATACCATTTGGAGGCATTTAATGTTCGAGCAAAAACGGCTGATTTTCGACAAAAGAGATAACACCCCCCCATTACGTCATGCTTCAGAAATGTGGAAAATGGTCCGTTTTCAAATGTTTTATTTTTGAACGTCAGTTCACATTTGTAGGTGGATCATCAGTGTTAGAGCTAAAATTAGCATGTTTAAAGTGATTTTCATGCTTCCAGGGACCCAAAACACAAGATTTATGGAATGGTTAAAAGTGCATGAAAATGGCCAATTTACTCACTCTGAGTTCTCAAAAAGGGTTTCTTCACCCCGGGAAGTTAATTAAATACCATTTGGAGGCATTTAATGTTCGAGCAAAAACGGCTGATTTTCGACAAAAGAGATAACACCCCCCCATTACGTCATGCTTCAGAAATGTGGAAAATCGTCCGTTTTCAAATGTTTTATTTTTGAACGTCAGTTCACATTTGTAGGTGGATCATCAGTGTTAGAACTAAAATTAGCATGTTTAAAGTGATTTTCATGCTTCCAGGGGCTCGGGTAGTTAAATACCATTTGGAGGCATTTAATGTTCGAGCAAAAACGGCTGATTTTCGACAAAAGAGATAACACCCCCCCATTACGTCATGCTTCAGAAATGTGGAAAATGGTCCGTTTTCAAATGTTTTATTTTTGAACGTCAGTTCACATTTGTAGGTGGATCATCAGTGTTAGAGCTAAAATTAGCATGTTTAAAGTGATTTTCATGCTTCCAGGGGCCCAAAACACAAGATTTATGGAATGGTTAAAAGTGCATGAAAATGGCCAATTTACTCACTCTGAGTTCTCAAAAAGGGTTTCTTCACCCAGGGAAGTTAATTAAATACCATTTGGAGGCATTTAATGTTCCAGCAAAAACGGCTGATTTTCGACAAAAGAGATAACACCCCCCCATTACGTCATGCTTCAGAAATGTGGAAAATGGTCCGTTTTCAAATGTTTTATTTTTGAACGTCAGTTCACATTTGTAGGTGGATCATCAGTGTTAGAGCTAAAATTAGCATGTTTAAAGTGATTTTCATGCTTCCAGGGGCTCGGGAAGTGAAATAAATACCATTTGGAGGCATTTAATGTTCGAGCAAAAACGGCTGATTTTCGACAAAAGAGATAACACCCCCCCATTACGTCATGCTTCAGAAATGTGGAAAATGGTCCGTTTTCAAATGTTTTATTTTTGAACGTCAGTTCACATTTGTAGGTGGATCATCAGTGTTAGAGCTAAAATTAGCATGTTTAAAGTGATTTTCATGCTTCCAGGGGCCCAAAACACAAGATTTATGGAATGGTTAAAAGTGCATGAAAATGGCCAATTTACTCACTCTGAGTTCTCAAAAAGGGTTTCTTCACCCCGGGAAGTTAATTAAATACCATTTGGAGGCATTTAATGTTCGAGCAAAAACGGCTGATTTTCGACAAAAGAGATAACACCCCCCCATTACGTCATGCTTCAGAAATGTGGAAAATGGTCCGTTTTCAAATGTTTTATTTTTGAACGTCAGTTCACATTTGTAGGTGGATCATCAGTGTTAGAGCTAAAATTAGCATGTTTAAAGTGATTTTCATGCTTCCAGGGGCCCAAAACACAAGATTTATGGAATGGTTAAAAGTGCATGAAAATGGCCAATTTACTCACTCTGAGTTCTCAAAAAGGGTTTCTTCACCCCGGGAAGTTAATTAAATACCATTTGGAGGCATTTAATGTTCGAGCAAAAACGGCTGATTTTCGACAAAAGAGATAACACCCCCCCATTACGTCATGCTTCAGAAATGTGGAAAATGGTCCGTTTTCAAATGTTTTATTTTTGAACGTCAGTTCACATTTGTAGGTGGATCATCAGTGTTAGAGCTAAAATTAGCATGTTTAAAGTGATTTTCATGCTTCCAGGGGCCCAAAACACAAGATTTATGGAATGGTTAAAAGTGCATGAAAATGGCCAATTTACTCACTCTAAGTTCTCAAAAAGGGTTTCTTCACCCCGGGAAGTTAATTAAATACCATTTGGAGGCATTTAATGTTCGAGCAAAAACGGCTGATTTTCGACAAAAGAGATAACACCCCCCCATTACGTCATGCTTCAGAAATGTAGAAAATGGTCCGTTTTCAAATGTTTTATTTTTGAACGTCAGTTCACATTTGTAGGTGGATCATCAGTGTTAGAGCTAAAATTAGCATGTTTAAAGTGATTTTCATGCTTCCAGGGGCTCGGGAAGTTAATTAAATACCATTTGGAGGCATTTAATGTTCGAGCAAAAACGGCTGATTTTCGACAAAAGAGATAACACCCCCCCATTACGTCATGCTTCAGAAATATGGAAAATGGTCCGTTTTCAAATGTTTTATTTTTGAACGTCAGTTCACATTTGTAGGTGGATCATCAGTGTGAGAGCTAAAATTAGCATGTTTAAAGTGATTTTCATGCTTCCAGGGGCTCGGGAAGTTAATTAAATACCATTTGGAGGCATTTAATGTTCGAGCAAAAACGGCTGATTTTCGACAAAAGAGATAACACCCCCCCATTACGTCATGCTTCAGAAATGTGGAAAATGGTCCGTTTTCAAATGTTTTATTTTTGAACGTCAGTTCACATTTGTAGGTGGATCATCAGTGTTAGAGCTAAAATTAGCATGTTTAAAGTGATTTTCATGCTTCCAGGGGCTCGGGAAGTGAAATAAATACCATTTGGAGGCATTTAATGTTCGAGCAAAAACGGCTGATTTTCGACAAAAGAGATAACACCCCCCCATTACGTCATGCTTCAGAAATGTGGAAAATGGTCCGTTTTCAAATGTTTTATTTTTGAACGTCAGTTCACATTTGTAGGTGGATCATCAGTGTTAGAGCTAAAATTAGCATGTTTAACGTGATTTTCATGCTTCCAGGGGCTCGGGAAGTTAATTAAATACCATTTTGAGGCATTTAATGTTCGAGCAAAAACGGCTGATTTTCGACAAAAGAGATAACACCCCCCCATTACGTCATGCTTCAGAAATGTGGAAAATCGTCCGTTTTCAAATGTTTTATTTTTGAACGTCAGTTCACATTTGTAGGTGGATCATCAGTGTTAGAACTAAAATTAGCATGTTTAAAGTGATTTTCATGCTTCCAGGGGCTCGGGAAGTTAAATACCATTTGGAAGCATTTAATGTTCGAGCAAAAACGGCTGATTTTTGACAAAAGAGATAACACCCCCCCATTACGTCATGCTTCAGAAATGTGGAAAATGGTCCGTTTTCAAATGTTTTATTTTTGAACGTCAGTTCACATTTGTAGGTGGATCATCAGTGTTAGAGCTAAAATTAGCATGTTTAAAGTGATTTTCATGCTTCCAGGGGCCCAAAACACAAGATTTATGGAATGGTTAAAAGTGCATGAAAATGGCCAAATTACTCACTCTGAGTTCTCAAAAAGGGTTTCTTCACCCCGGGAAGTTAATTAAATACCATTTGGAGGCATTTAATGTTCGAGCAAAAACGGCTGATTTTCGACAAAAGAGATAACACCCCCCCATTACGTCATGCTTCAGAAATGTGGAAAATGGTCCGTTTTCAAATGTTTTATTTTTGAACATCAGTTCACATTTGTAGGTGGATCATCAGTGTTAGAGCTAAAATTAGCATGTTTAAAGTGATTTTCATGCTTCCAGGGGCTCGGGAAGTGAAATAAATACCATTTGGAGGCATTTAATGTTCGAGCAAAAACGGCTGATTTTCGACAAAAGAGATAACACCCCCCATTACGTCATGCTTCAGAAATGTGGAAAATGGTCCGTTTTCAAATGTTTTATTTTTGAACGTCAGTTCACATTTGTAGGTGGATCATCAGTGTTAGAGCTAAAATTAGCATGTTTAAAGTGATTTTCATGCTTCCAGGGGCCCAAAACACAAGATTTATGGAATGGTTAAAAGTGCATGAAAATGGCCAATTTACTCACTCTGAGTTCTCAAAAAGGGTTTCTTCACCCCGGGAAGTTAATTAAATACCATTTGGAGGCATTTAATGTTCCAGCAAAAACGGCTGATTTTTGACAAAAGAGATAACACCCCCCCATTACGTCATGCTTCAGAAATGTGGAAAATGGTCCGTTTTCAAATATTTTATTTTTGAACGTCAGTTCACATTTGTAGGTGGATCATCAGTGTTAGAGCTAAAATTAGCATGTTTAAAGTGATTTTCATGCTTCCAGGGGCTCGGGAAGTGAAATAAATACCATTTGGAGGCATTTAATATTCGAGCAAAAACGGCTGATTTTCGACAAAAGAGATAACACCCCCCCATTACGTCATGCTTCAGAAATGTGGAAAATGGTCCGTTTTCAAATGTTTTATTTTTGAACGTCAGTTCACATTTGTAGGTGGATCATCAGTGTTAGAGCTAAAATTAGCATGATTAAAGTGATTTTCATGCTTCCAGGGGCCCAAAACACAAGATTTATGGAATGGTTAAAAGTGCATGAAAATGGCCAATTTACTCACTCTGAGTTCTCAAAAAGGGTTTCTTCACCCCGGGAAGTTAATTAAATACCATTTGGAGGCATTTAATGTTCCAGCAAAAACGGCTGATTTTCGACAAAAGAGATAACACCCCCCCATTACGTCATGCTTCAAAAATGTGGAAAATGGTCCGTTTTCAAATGTTTTATTTTTGAACGTCAGTTCACATTTGTAGGTGGATCATCAGTGTTAGAGCTAAAATTAGCATGTTTAAAGTGATTTTCATGCTTCCAGGGGCTCGGGAAGTGAAATAAATACCATTTGGAGGCATTTAATGTTCGAGCAAAAACGGCTGATTTTCGACAAAAGAGATAACACCCCCCCATTACGTCATGCTTCAGAAATGTGGAAAATGGTCCGTTTTCAAATGTTTTATTTTTGAACGTCAGTTCACATTTGTAGGTGGATCATCAGTGTTAGAGCTAAAATTAGCACGTTTAAAGTGATTTTCATGCTTCCAGGGGCTCGGGAAGTGAAATAAATACCATTTGGAGGCATTTAATGTTCGAGCAAAAACGGCTGATTTTCGAAAAAAGAGATAACACCCCCCCATTACGTCATGCTTCAGAAATGTGGAAAATGGTCCGTTTTCAAATGTTTTATTTTTGAACGTCAGTTCACATTTGTAGGTGGATCATCAGTGTTAGAGCTAAAATTAGCATGTTTAAAGTGATTTTCATGCTTCCAGGGGCTCGGGAAGTTAATTAAATACCATTTGGAGGCATTTAATGTTCGAGCAAAAACGGCTGATTTTCGACAAAAGAGATAACACCCCCCCATTACGTCATGCTTCAGAAATGTGGAAAATGGTCCGTTTTCAAATGTTTTATTTTTGAACGTCAGTTCACATTTGTAGGTGGATCATCAGTGTTAGAGCTAAAATTAGCATGTTTAAAGTGATTTTCATGCTTCCAGGGACCCAAAACACAAGATTTATGGAATGGTTAAAAGTGCATGAAAATGGCCAATTTACTCACTCTGAGTTCTCAAAAAGGGTTTCTTCACCCCGGGAAGTTAATTAAATACCATTTGGAGGCATTTAATGTTCGAGCAAAAACGGCTGATTTTCGACAAAAGAGATAACACCCCCCCATTACGTCATGCTTCAGAAATGTGGAAAATCGTCCATTTTCAAATGTTTTATTTTTGAACGTCAGTTCACATTTGTAGGTGGATCATCAGTGTTAGAACTAAAATTAGCATGTTTAAAGTGATTTTCATGCTTCCAGGGGCTCGGGTAGTTAAATACCATTTGGAGGCATTTAATGTTCGAGCAAAAACGGCTGATTTTCGACAAAAGAGATAACACCCCCCCATTACGTCATGCTTCAGAAATGTGGAAAATGGTCCGTTTTCAAATGTTTTATTTTTGAACGTCAGTTCACATTTGTAGGTGGATCATCAGTGTTAGAACTAAAATTAGCATGTTTAAAGTGATTTTCATGCTTCCAGGGGCTCGGGAAGTTAATTAAATACCATTTAGAGGCATTTAATGTTCGAGCAAAAACGGCTGATTTTCGACAAAAGAGATAACACCCCCCCATTACGTCATGCTTCAGAAATGTGGAAAATGGTCCGTTTTCAAATGTTTTATTTTTGAACAACAGTTCACATTTGTAGGTGGATCATCAGTGTTAGAGCTAAAATTAGCATGTTTAAAGTGATTTTCATGCTTCCAGGGGCCCAAAACACAAGATTTATGGAATGGTTAAAAGTGCATGAAAATGGCCAATTTACTCACTCTGAGTTCTCAAAAAGGGTTTCTTCACCCAGGGAAGTTAATTAAATACCATTTGGAGGCATTTAATGTTCCAGCAAAAACGGCTGATTTTCGACAAAAGAGATAACACCCCCCCATTACGTCATGCTTCAGAAATGTGGAAAATGGTCCGTTTTCAAATGTTTTATTTTTGAACGTCAGTTCACATTTGTAGGTGGATCATCAGTGTTAGAGCTAAAATTAGCATGTTTAAAGTGATTTTCATGCTTCCAGGGGCTCGGGAAGTGAAATAAATACCATTTGGAGGCTTTTAATGTTCGAGCAAAAACGGCTGATTTTCGACAAAAGAGATAACACCCCCCCATTACGTCATGCTTCAGAAATGTGGAAAATGGTCCGTTTTCAAATGTTTTATTTTTGAACGTCAGTTCACATTTGTAGGTGGATCATCAGTGTTAGAGCTAAAATTAGCATGTTTAAAGTGATTTTCATGCTTCCAGGGGCCCAAAACACAAGATTTATGGAATGGTTAAAAGTGCATGAAAATGGCCAATTTACTCACTCTGAGTTCTCAAAAAGGGTTTCTTCACCCCGGGAAGTTAAGTAAATACCATTTGGAGGCATTTAATGTTCGAGCAAAAACGGCTGATTTTCGACAAAAGAGATAACACCCCCCCATTAGGTCATGCTTCAGAAATGTGGAAAATGGTCCGTTTTCAAATGTTTTATTTTTGAACGTCAGTTCACATTTGTAGGTGGATCATCAGTGTTAGAGCTAAAATTAGCATGTTTAAAGTGATTTTCATGCTTCCAGGGGCCCAAAACACAAGATTTATGGAATGGTTAAAAGTGCATGAAAATGGCCAATTTACTCACTCTGAGTTCTCAAAAAGGGTTTCTTCACCCCGGGAAGTTAATTAAATACCATTTGGAGGCATTTAATGTTCGAGCAAAAACGGCTGATTTTCGACAAAAGAGATAACACCCCCCCATTACGTCATGCTTCAGAAATGTAGAAAATGGTCCGTTTTCAAATGTTTTATTTTTGAACGTCAGTTCACATTTGTAGGTGGATCATCAGTGTTAGAGCTAAAATTAGCATGTTTAAAGTGATTTTCATGCTTCCAGGGGCTCGGGAAGTTAATTAAATACCATTTGGAGGCATTTAATGTTCGAGCAAAAACGGCTGATTTTCGACAAAAGAGATAACACCCCCCCATTACGTCATGCTTCAGAAATATGGAAAATGGTCCGTTTTCAAATGTTTTATTTTTGAACGTCAGTTCACATTTGTAGGTGGATCATCAGTGTTAGAGCTAAAATTAGCATGTTTAAAGTGATTTTCATGCTTCCAGGGGCTCGGGAAGTTAATTAAATACCATTTGGAGGCATTTAATGTTCGAGCAAAAACGGCTGATTTTCGACAAAAGAGATAACACCCCCCCATTACGTCATGCTTCAGAAATGTGGAAAATGGTCCGTTTTCAAATGTTTTATTTTTGAACGTCAGTTCACATTTGTAGGTGGATCATCAGTGTTAGAGCTAAAATTAGCATGTTTAAAGTGATTTTCATGCTTCCAGGGGCTCGGGAAGTGAAATAAATACCATTTGGAGGCATTTAATGTTCGAGCAAAAACGGCTGATTTTCGACAAAAGAGATAACACCCCCCCATTACGTCATGCTTCAGAAATGTGGAAAATGGTCCGTTTTCAAATGTTTTATTTTTGAACGTCAGTTCACATTTGTAGGTGGATCATCAGTGTTAGAGCTAAAATTAGCATGTTTAAAGTGATTTTCATGCTTCCAGGGGCTCGGGAAGTTAATTAAATACCATTTGGAGGCATTTAATGTTCGAGCAAAAACGGCTGATTTTCGACAAAAGAGATAACACCCCCCCATTACGTCATGCTTCAGAAATGTGGAAAATCGTCCGTTTTCAAATGTTTTATTTTTGAACGTCAGTTCACATTTGTAGGTGGATCATCAGTGTTAGAACTAAAATTAGCGTGTTTAAAGTGATTTTCATGCTTCCAGGGGCTCGGGAAGTTAAATACCATTTGGAAGCATTTAATGTTCGAGCAAAAACGGCTGATTTTTGACAAAAGAGATAACACCCCCCCATTACGTCATGCTTCAGAAATGTGGAAAATGGTCCGTTTTCAAATGTTTTATTTTTGAACGTCAGTTCACATTTGTAGGTGGATCATCAGTGTTAGAGCTAAAATTAGCATGTTTAAAGTGATTTTCATGCTTCCAGGGGCCCAAAACACAAGATTTATGGAATGGTTAAAAGTGCATGAAAATGGCCAAATTACTCACTCTGAGTTCTCAAAAAGGGTTTCTTCACCCCGGGAAGTTAATTAAATACCATTTGGAGGCATTTAATGTTCGAGCAAAAACGGCTGATTTTCGACAAAAGAGATAACACCCCCCCATTACGTCATGCTTCAGAAATGTGGAAAATGGTCCGTTTTCAAATGTTTTATTTTTGAACGTCAGTTCACATTTGTAGGTGGATCATCAGTGTTAGAGCTAAAATTAGCATGTTTAAAGTGATTTTCATGCTTCCAGGGGCTCGGGAAGTGAAATAAATACCATTTGGAGGCATTTAATGTTCGAGCAAAAACGGCTGATTTTCGACAAAAGAGATAACACCCCCCATTACGTCATGCTTCAGAAATGTGGAAAATGGTCCGTTTTCAAATGTTTTATTTTTGAACGTCAGTTCACATTTGTAGGTGGATCATCAGTGTTAGAGCTAAAATTAGCATGTTTAAAGTGATTTTCATGCTTCCAGGGGCCCAAAACACAAGATTTATGGAATGGTTAAAAGTGCATGAAAATGGCCAATTTACTCACTCTGAGTTCTCAAAAAGGGTTTCTTCACCCCGGGAAGTTAAATAAATACCATTTGGAGGCATTTAATGTTCCAGCAAAAACGGCTGATTTTTGACAAAAGAGATAACACCCCCCCATTACGTCATGCTTCAGAAATGTGGAAAATGGTCCGTTTTCAAATATTTTATTTTTGAACGTCAGTTCACATTTGTAGGTGGATCATCAGTGTTAGAGCTAAAATTAGCATGTTTAAAGTGATTTTCATGCTTCCAGGGGCTCGGGAAGTGAAATAAATACCATTTGGAGGCATTTAATATTCGAGCAAAAACGGCTGATTTTCGACAAAAGAGATAACACCCCCCCATTACGTCATGCTTCAGAAATGTGGAAAATGGTCCGTTTTCAAATGTTTTATTTTTGAACGTCAGTTCACATTTGTAGGTGGATCATCAGTGTTAGAGCTAAAATTAGCATGTTTAAAGTGATTTTCATGCTTCCAGGGGCCCAAAACACAAGATTTATGGAATGGTTAAAAGTGCATGAAAATGGCCAATTTACTCACTCTGAGTTCTCAAAAAGGGTTTCTTCACCCCGGGAAGTTAATTAAATACCATTTGGAGGCATTTAATGTTCCAGCAAAAACGGCTGATTTTCGACAAAAGAGATAACACCCCCCCATTACGTCATGCTTCAAAAATGTGGAAAATGGTCCGTTTTCAAATGTTTTATTTTTGAACGTCAGTTCACATTTGTAGGTGGATCATCAGTGTTAGAGCTAAAATTAGCACGTTTAAAGTGATTTTCATGCTTCCAGGGGCTCGGGAAGTGAAATAAATACCATTTGGAGGCATTTAATGTTCGAGCAAAAACGGCTGATTTTCGAAAAAAGAGATAACACCCCCCCATTACGTCATGCTTCAGAAATGTGGAAAATGGTCCGTTTTCAAATGTTTTATTTTTGAACGTCAGTTCACATTTGTAGGTGGATCATCAGTGTTAGAGCTAAAATTAGCATGTTTAAAGTGATTTTCATGCTTCCAGGGGCTCGGGAAGTTAATTAAATACCATTTGGAGGCATTTAATGTTCGAGCAAAAACGGCTGATTTTCGACAAAAGAGATAACACCCCCCCATTACGTCATGCTTCAGAAATGTGGAAAATGGTCCGTTTTCAAATGTTTTATTTTTGAACGTCAGTTCACATTTGTAGGTGGATCATCAGTGTTAGAGCTAAAATTAGCATGTTTAAAGTGATTTTCATGCTTCCAGGGACCCAAAACACAAGATTTATGGAATGGTTAAAAGTGCATGAAAATGGCCAATTTACTCACTCTGAGTTCTCAAAAAGGGTTTCTTCACCCCGGGAAGTTAATTAAATACCATTTGGAGGCATTTAATGTTCGAGCAAAAACGGCTGATTTTCGACAAAAGAGATAACACCCCCCCATTACGTCATGCTTCAGAAATGTGGAAAATCGTCCGTTTTCAAATGTTTTATTTTTGAACGTCAGTTCACATTTGTAGGTGGATCATCAGTGTTAGAACTAAAATTAGCATGTTTAAAGTGATTTTCATGCTTCCAGGGGCTCGGGTAGTTAAATACCATTTGGAGGCATTTAATGTTCGAGCAAAAACGGCTGATTTTCGACAAAAGAGATAACACCCCCCCATTACGTCATGCTTCAGAAATGTGGAAAATGGTCCGTTTTCAAATGTTTTATTTTTGAACGTCAGTTCACATTTGTAGGTGGATCATCAGTGTTAGAGCTAAAATTAGCATGTTTAAAGTGATTTTCATGCTTCCAGGGGCCCAAAACACAAGATTTATGGAATGGTTAAAAGTGCATGAAAATGGCCAATTTACTCACTCTGAGTTCTCAAAAAGGGTTTCTTCACCCAGGGAAGTTAATTAAATACCATTTGGAGGCATTTAATGTTCCAGCAAAAACGGCTGATTTTCGACAAAAGAGATAACACCCCCCCATTACGTCATGCTTCAGAAATGTGGAAAATGGTCCGTTTTCAAATGTTTTATTTTTGAACGTCAGTTCACATTTGTAGGTGGATCATCAGTGTTAGAGCTAAAATTAGCATGTTTAAAGTGATTTTCATGCTTCCAGGGGCTCGGGAAGTGAAATAAATACCATTTGGAGGCATTTAATGTTCGAGCAAAAACGGCTGATTTTCGACAAAAGAGATAACACCCCCCCATTACGTCATGCTTCAGAAATGTGGAAAATGGTCCGTTTTCAAATGTTTTATTTTTGAACGTCAGTTCACATTTGTAGGTGGATCATCAGTGTTAGAGCTAAAATTAGCATGTTTAAAGTGATTTTCATGCTTCCAGGGGCCCAAAACACAAGATTTATGGAATGGTTAAAAGTGCATGAAAATGGCCAATTTACTCACTCTGAGTTCTCAAAAAGGGTTTCTTCACCCCGGGAAGTTAATTAAATACCATTTGGAGGCATTTAATGTTCGAGCAAAAACGGCTGATTTTCGACAAAAGAGATAACACCCCCCCCATTACGTCATGCTTCAGAAATGTGGAAAATGGTCCGTTTTCAAATGTTTTATTTTTGAACGTCAGTTCACATTTGTAGGTGGATCATCAGTGTTAGAGCTAAAATTAGCATGTTTAAAGTGATTTTCATGCTTCCAGGGGCCCAAAACACAAGATTTATGGAATGGTTAAAAGTGCATGAAAATGGCCAATTTACTCACTCTGAGTTCTCAAAAAGGGTTTCTTCACCCCGGGAAGTTAATTAAATACCATTTGGAGGCATTTAATGTTCGAGCAAAAACGGCTGATTTTCGACAAAAGAGATAACACCCCCCCATTACGTCATGCTTCAGAAATGTGGAAAATGGTCCGTTTTCAAATGTTTTATTTTTGAACGTCAGTTCACATTTGTAGTTGGATCATCAGTGTTAGAGCTAAAATTAGCATGTTTAAAGTGATTTTCATGCTTCCAGGGGCCCAAAACACAAGATTTATGGAATGGTTAAAAGTGCATGAAAATGGCCAATTTACTCACTCTGAGTTCTCAAAAAGGGTTTCTTCACCCCGGGAAGTTAATTAAATACCATTTGGAGGCATTTAATGTTCGAGCAAAAACGGCTGATTTTCGACAAAAGAGATAACACCCCCCCATTACGTCATGCTTCAGAAATGTAGAAAATGGTCAGTTTTCAAATGTTTTATTTTTGAACGTCAGTTCACATTTGTAGGTGGATCATCAGTGTTAGAGCTAAAATTAGCATGTTTAAAGTGATTTTCATGCTTCCAGGGGCCCGGGAAGTTAATTAAATACCATTTGGAGGCATTTAATGTTCGAGCAAAAACGGCTGATTTTCGACAAAAGAGATAACACCCCCCCATTACGTCATGCTTCAGAAATATGGAAAATGGTCCGTTTTCAAATGTTTTATTTTTGAACGTCAGTTCACATTTGTAGGTGGATCATCAGTGTTAGAGCTAAAATAGCATGTTTAAAGTGATTTTCATGCTTCCAGGGGCTCGGGAAGTTAATTAAATACCATTTGGAGGCATTTAATGTTCGAGCAAAAACGGCTGATTTTCGACAAAAGAGATAACACCCCCCCATTACGTCATGCTTCAGAAATGTGGAAAATGGTCCGTTTTCAAATGTTTTATTTTTGAACGTCAGTTCACATTTGTAGGTGGATCATCAGTGTTAGAGCTAAAATTAGCATGTTTAAAGTGATTTTCATGCTTCCAGGGGCTCGGGAAGTGAAATAAATACCATTTGGAGGCATTTAATGTTCGAGCAAAAACGGCTGATTTTCGACAAAAGAGATAACACCCCCCCATTACGTCATGCTTCAGAAATGTGGAAAATAGTCCTTTTTCAAATGTTTTATTTTTGAACGTCAGTTCACATTTGTAGGTGGATCATCAGTGTTAGAGCTAAAATTAGCATGTTTAAAGTGATTTTCATGCTTCCAGGGGCCCAAAACACAAGATTTATGGAATGGTTAAAAGTGCATGAAAATGGCCAAATTACTCACTCTGAGTTCTCAAAAAGGGTTTCTTCACCCCGGGAAGTTAATTAAATACCATTTGGAGGCATTTAATGTTCGAGCAAAAACGGCTGATTTTCGACAAAAGAGATAACACCCCCCCATTACGTCATGCTTCAGAAATGTGGAAAATGGTCCGTTTTCAAATGTTTTATTTTTGAACGTCAGTTCACATTTGTAGGTGGATCATCAGTGTTAGAGCTAAAATTAGCATGTTTAAAGTGATTTTCATGCTTCCAGGGGCTCGGGAAGTGAAATAAATACCATTTGGAGGCATTTAATGTTCGAGCAAAAACGGCTGATTTTCGACAAAAGAGATAACACCCCCCATTACGTCATGCTTCAGAAATGTGGAAAATGGTCCGTTTTCAAATGTTTTATTTTTGAACGTCAGTTCACATTTGTAGGTGGATCATCAGTGTTAGAGCTAAAATTAGCATGTTTAAAGTGATTTTCATGCTTCCAGGGGCTCGGGAAGTGAAATAAATACCATTTGGAGGCATTTAATGTTCGAGCAAAAACGGCTGATTTTCGAAAAAAGAGATAACACCCCCCCATTACGTCATGCTTCAGAAATGTGGAAAATGGTCCGTTTTCAAATGTTTTATTTTTGAACGTCAGTTCACATTTGTAGGTGGATCATCAGTGTTAGAGCTAAAATTAGCATGTTTAAAGTGATTTTCATGCTTCCAGGGGCTCGGGAAGTTAATTAAATACCATTTGGAGGCATTTAATGTTCGAGCAAAAACGGCTGATTTTCGACAAAAGAGATAACACCCCCCCATTACGTCATGCTTCAGAAATGTGGAAAATGGTCCGTTTTCAAATGTTTTATTTTTGAACGTCAGTTCACATTTGTAGGTGGATCATCAGTGTTAGAGCTAAAATTAGCATGTTTAAAGTGATTTTCATGCTTCCAGGGACCCAAAACACAAGATTTATGGAATGGTTAAAAGTGCATGAAAATGGCCAATTTACTCACTCTGAGTTCTCAAAAAGGGTTTCTTCACCCCGGGAAGTTAATTAAATACCATTTGGAGGCATTTAATGTTCGAGCAAAAACGGCTGATTTTCGACAAAAGAGATAACACCCCCCCATTACGTCATGCTTCAGAAATGTGGAAAATCGTCCGTTTTCAAATGTTTTATTTTTGAACGTCAGTTCACATTTGTAGGTGGATCATCAGTGTTAGAACTAAAATTAGCATGTTTAAAGTGATTTTCATGCTTCCAGGGGCTCGGGTAGTTAAATACCATTTGGAGGCATTTAATGTTCGAGCAAAAACGGCTGATTTTCGACAAAAGAGATAACACCCCCCCATTACGTCATGCTTCAGAAATGTGGAAAATGGTCCGTTTTCAAATGTTTTATTTTTGAACGTCAGTTCACATTTGTAGGTGGATCATCAGTGTTAGAACTAAAATTAGCATGTTTAAAGTGATTTTCATGCTTCCAGGGGCTCGGGAAGTTAATTAAATACCATTTAGAGGCATTTAATGTTCGAGCAAAAACGGCTGATTTTCGACAAAAGAGATAACACCCCCCCATTACGTCATGCTTCAGAAATGTGGAAAATGGTCCGTTTTCAAATGTTTTATTTTTGAACAACAGTTCACATTTGTAGGTGGATCATCAGTGTTAGAGCTAAAATTAGCATGTTTAAAGTGATTTTCATGCTTCCAGGGGCCCAAAACACAAGATTTATGGAATGGTTAAAAGTGCATGAAAATGGCCAATTTACTCACTCTGAGTTCTCAAAAAGGGTTTCTTCACCCAGGGAAGTTAATTAAATACCATTTGGAGGCATTTAATGTTCCAGCAAAAACGGCTGATTTTCGACAAAAGAGATAACACCCCCCCATTACGTCATGCTTCAGAAATGTGGAAAATGGTCCGTTTTCAAATGTTTTATTTTTGAACGTCAGTTCACATTTGTAGGTGGATCATCAGTGTTAGAGCTAAAATTAGCATGTTTAAAGTGATTTTCATGCTTCCAGGGGCCCAAAACACAAGATTTATGGAATGGTTAAAAGTGCATGAAAATGGCCAATTTACTCACTCTGAGTTCTCAAAAAGGGTTTCTTCACCCCGGGAAGTTAATTAAATACCATTTGGAGGCATTTAATGTTCGAGCAAAAACGGCTGATTTTCGACAAAAGAGATAACACCCCCCCATTACGTCATGCTTCAGAAATGTGGAAAATGGTCCGTTTTCAAATGTTTTATTTTTGAACGTCAGTTCACATTTGTAGGTGGATCATCAGTGTTAGAGCTAAAATTAGCATGTTTAAAGTGATTTTCATGCTTCCAGGGGCCCAAAACACAAGATTTATGGAATGGTTAAAAGTGCATGAAAATGGCCAATTTACTCACTCTGAGTTCTCAAAAAGGGTTTCTTCACCCCGGGAAGTTAATTAAATACCATTTGGAGGCATTTAATGATCGAGCAAAAACGGCTGATTTTCGACAAAAGAGATAACACCCCCCCATTACGTCATGCTTCAGAAATGTAGAAAATGGTCCGTTTTCAAATGTTTTATTTTTGAACGTCAGTTCACATTTGTAGGTGGATCATCAGTGTTAGAGCTAAAATTAGCATGTTTAAAGTGATTTTCATGCTTCCAGGGGCTCGGGAAGTTAATTAAATACCATTTGGAGGCATTTAATGTTCGAGCAAAAACGGCTGATTTTCGACAAAAGAGATAACACCCCCCCATTACGTCATGCTTCAGAAATATGGAAAATGGTCCGTTTTCAAATGTTTTATTTTTGAACGTCAGTTCACATTTGTAGGTGGATCATCAGTGTTAGAGCTAAAATTAGCATGTTTAAAGTGATTTTCATGCTTCCAGGGGCTCGGGAAGTTAATTAAATACCATTTGGAGGCATTTAATGTTCGAGCAAAAACGGCTGATTTTCGACAAAAGAGATAACACCCCCCCATTACGTCATGCTTCAGAAATGTGGAAAATGGTCCGTTTTCAAATGTTTTATTTTTGAACGTCAGTTCACATTTGTAGGTGGATCATCAGTGTTAGAGCTAAAATTAGCATGTTTAAAGTGATTTTCATGCTTCCAGGGGCTCGGGAAGTGAAATAAATACCATTTGGAGGCATTTAATGTTCGAGCAAAAACGGCTGATTTTCGACAAAAGAGATAACACCCCCCCATTACGTCATGCTTCAGAAATTTGGAAAATGGTCCGTTTTCAAATGTTTTATTTTTGAACGTCAGTTCACATTTGTAGGTGGATCATCAGTGTTAGAGCTAAAATTAGCATGTTTAAAGTGATTTTCATGCTTCCAGGGGCTCGGGAAGTTAATTAAATACCATTTGGAGGCATTTAATGTTCGAGCAAAAACGGCTGATTTTCGACAAAAGAGATAACACCCCCCCATTACGTCATGCTTCAGAAATGTGGAAAATGGTCCGTTTTCAAATGTTTTATTTTTGAACGTCAGTTCACATTTGTAGGTGGATCATCAGTGTTAGAACTAAAATTAGCATGTTTAAAGTGATTTTCATGCTTCCAGGGGCTCGGGAAGTTAAATACCATTTGGAAGCATTTAATGTTCGAGCAAAAACGGCTGATTTTTGACAAAAGAGATAACACCCCCCCATTACGTCATGCTTCAGAAATGTGGAAAATGGTCCGTTTTCAAATGTTTTATTTTTGAACGTCAGTTCACATTTGTAGGTGGATCATCAGTGTTAGAGCTAAAATTAGCATGTTTAAAGTGATTTTCATGCTTCCAGGGGCCCAAAACACAAGATTTATGGAATGGTTAAAAGTGCATGAAAATGGCCAAATTACTCACTCTGAGTTCTCAAAAAGGGTTTCTTCACCCCGGGAAGTTAATTAAATACCATTTGGAGGCATTTAATGTTCGAGCAAAAACGGCTGATTTTCGACAAAAGAGATAACACCCCCCCATTACGTCATGCTTCAGAAATGTGGAAAATGGTCCGTTTTCAAATGTTTTATTTTTGAACGTCAGTTCACATTTGTAGGTGGATCATCAGTGTTAGAGCTAAAATTAGCATGTTTAAAGTGATTTTCATGCTTCCAGGGGCTCGGGAAGTGAAATAAATACCATTTGGAGGCATTTAATGTTCGAGCAAAAACGGCTGATTTTCGACAAAAGAGATAACACCCCCCATTACGTCATGCTTCAGAAATGTGGAAAATGGTCCGTTTTCAAATGTTTTATTTTTGAACGTCAGTTCACATTTGTAGGTGGATCATCAGTGTTAGAGCTAAAATTAGCATGTTTAAAGTGATTTTCATGCTTCCAGGGGCCCAAAACACAAGATTTATGGAATGGTTAAAAGTGCATGAAAATGGCCAATTTACTCACTCTGAGTTCTCAAAAAGGGTTTCTTCACCCCGGGAAGTTAATTAAATACCATTTGGAGGCATTTAATGTTCCAGCAAAAACGGCTGATTTTTGACAAAAGAGATAACACCCCCCCATTACGTCATGCTTCAGAAATGTGGAAAATGGTCCGTTTTCAAATATTTTATTTTTGAACGTCAGTTCACATTTGTAGGTGGATCATCAGTGTTAGAGCTAAAATTAGCATGTTTAAAGTGATTTTCATGCTTCCAGGGGCTCGGGAAGTGAAATAAATACCATTTGGAGGCATTTAATATTCGAGCAAAAACGGCTGATTTTCGACAAAAGAGATAACACCCCCCCATTACGTCATGCTTCAGAAATGTGGAAAATGGTCCGTTTTCAAATGTTTTATTTTTGAACGTCAGTTCACATTTGTAGGTGGATCATCAGTGTTAGAGCTAAAATTAGCATGTTTAAAGTGATTTTCATGCTTCCAGGGGCCCAAAACACAAGATTTATGGAATGGTTAAAAGTGCATGAAAATGGCCAATTTACTCACTCTGAGTTCTCAAAAAGGGTTTCTTCACCCCGGGAAGTTAATTAAATACCATTTGGAGGCATTTAATGTTCCAGCAAAAACGGCTGATTTTCGACAAAAGAGATAACACCCCCCCATTACGTCATGCTTCAAAAATGTGGAAAATGGTCCGTTTTCAAATGTTTTATTTTTGAACGTCAGTTCACATTTGTAGGTGGATCATCAGTGTTAGAGCTAAAATTAGCACGTTTAAAGTGATTTTCATGCTTCCAGGGGCTCGGGAAGTGAAATAAATACCATTTGGAGGCATTTAATGTTCGAGCAAAAACGGCTGATTTTCGAAAAAAGAGATAACACCCCCCCATTACGTCATGCTTCAGAAATGTGGAAAATGGTCCGTTTTCAAATGTTTTATTTTTGAACGTCAGTTCACATTTGTAGGTGGATCATCAGTGTTAGAGCTAAAATTAGCATGTTTAAAGTGATTTTCATGCTTCCAGGGGCTCGGGAAGTTAATTAAATACCATTTGGAGGCATTTAATGTTCGAGCAAAAACGGCTGATTTTCGACAAAAGAGATAACACCCCCCCATTACGTCATGCTTCAGAAATGTGGAAAATGGTCCGTTTTCAAATGTTTTATTTTTGAACGTCAGTTCACATTTGTAGGTGGATCATCAGTGTTAGAGCTAAAATTAGCATGTTTAAAGTGATTTTCATGCTTCCAGGGACCCAAAACACAAGATTTATGGAATGGTTAAAAGTGCATGAAAATGGCCAATTTACTCACTCTGAGTTCTCAAAAAGGGTTTCTTCACCCCGGGAAGTTAATTAAATACCATTTGGAGGCATTTAATGTTCGAGCAAAAACGGCTGATTTTCGACAAAAGAGATAACACCCCCCCATTACGTCATGCTTCAGAAATGTGGAAAATCGTCCGTTTTCAAATGTTTTATTTTTGAACGTCAGTTCACATTTGTAGGTGGATCATCAGTGTTAGAACTAAAATTAGCATGTTTAAAGTGATTTTCATGCTTCCAGGGGCTCGGGTAGTTAAATACCATTTGGAGGCATTTAATGTTCGAGCAAAAACGGCTGATTTTCGACAAAAGAGATAACACCCCCCCATTACGTCATGCTTCAGAAATGTGGAAAATGGTCCGTTTTCAAATGTTTTATTTTTGAACGTCAGTTCACATTTGTAGGTGGATCATCAGTGTTAGAGCTAAAATTAGCATGTTTAAAGTGATTTTCATGCTTCCAGGGGCCCAAAACACAAGATTTATGGAATGGTTAAAAGTGCATGAAAATGGCCAATTTACTCACTCTGAGTTCTCAAAAAGGGTTTCTTCACCCAGGGAAGTTAATTAAATACCATTTGGAGGCATTTAATGTTCCAGCAAAAACGGCTGATTTTCGACAAAAGAGATAACACCCCCCCATTACGTCATGCTTCAGAAATGTGGAAAATGGTCCGTTTTCAAATGTTTTATTTTTGAACGTCAGTTCACATTTGTAGGTGGATCATCAGTGTTAGAGCTAAAATTAGCATGTTTAAAGTGATTTTCATGCTTCCAGGGGCTCGGGAAGTGAAATAAATACCATTTGGAGGCATTTAATGTTCGAGCAAAAACGGCTGATTTTCGACAAAAGAGATAACACCCCCCCATTACGTCATGCTTCAGAAATGTGGAAAATGGTCCGTTTTCAAATGTTTTATTTTTGAACGTCAGTTCACATTTGTAGGTGGATCATCAGTGTTAGAGCTAAAATTAGCATGTTTAAAGTGATTTTCATGCTTCCAGGGGCCCAAAACACAAGATTTATGGAATGGTTAAAAGTGCATGAAAATGGCCAATTTACTCACTCTGAGTTCTCAAAAAGGGTTTCTTCACCCCGGGAAGTTAATTAAATACCATTTGGAGGCATTTAATGTTCGAGCAAAAACGGCTGATTTTCGACAAAAGAGATAACACCCCCCCATTACGTCATGCTTCAGAAATGTGGAAAATGGTCCGTTTTCAAATGTTTTATTTTTGAACGTCAGTTCACATTTGTAGGTGGATCATCAGTGTTAGAGCTAAAATTAGCATGTTTAAAGTGATTTTCATGCTTCCAGGGGCCCAAAACACAAGATTTATGGAATGGTTAAAAGTGCATGAAAATGGCCAATTTACTCACTCTGAGTTCTCAAAAAGGGTTTCTTCACCCCGGGAAGTTAATTAAATACCATTTGGAGGCATTTAATGTTCGAGCAAAAACGGCTGATTTTCGACAAAAGAGATAACACCCCCCCATTACGTCATGCTTCAGAAATGTGGAAAATGGTCCGTTTTCAAATGTTTTATTTTTGAACGTCAGTTCACATTTGTAGGTGGATCATCAGTGTTAGAGCTAAAATTAGCATGTTTAAAGTGATTTTCATGCTTCCAGGGGCCCAAAACACAAGATTTATGGAATGGTTAAAAGTGCATGAAAATGGCCAATTTACTCACTCTGAGTTCTCAAAAAGGGTTTCTTCACCCCGGGAAGTTAATTAAATACCATTTGGAGGCATTTAATGTTCGAGCAAAAACGGCTGATTTTCGACAAAAGAGATAACACCCCCCCATTACGTCATGCTTCAGAAATGTAGAAAATGGTCAGTTTTCAAATGTTTTATTTTTGAACGTCAGTTCACATTTGTAGGTGGATCATCAGTGTTAGAGCTAAAATTAGCATGTTTAAAGTGATTTTCATGCTTCCAGGGGCTCGGGAAGTTAATTAAATACCATTTGGAGGCATTTAATGTTCGAGCAAAAACGGCTGATTTTCGACAAAAGAGATAACACCCCCCCATTACGTCATGCTTCAGAAATATGGAAAATGGTCCGTTTTCAAATGTTTTATTTTTGAACGTCAGTTCACATTTGTAGGTGGATCATCAGTGTTAGAGCTAAAATTAGCATGTTTAAAGTGATTTTCATGCTTCCAGGGGCTCGGGAAGTTAATTAAATACCATTTGGAGGCATTTAATGTTCGAGCAAAAACGGCTGATTTTCGACAAAAGAGATAACACCCCCCCATTACGTCATGCTTCAGAAATGTGGAAAATGGTCCGTTTTCAAATGTTTTATTTTTGAACGTCAGTTCACATTTGTAGGTGGATCATCAGTGTTAGAGCTAAAATTAGCATGTTTAAAGTGATTTTCATGCTTCCAGGGGCTCGGGAAGTGAAATAAATACCATTTGGAGGCATTTAATGTTCGAGCAAAAACGGCTGATTTTCGACAAAAGAGATAACACCCCCCCATTACGTCATGCTTCAGAAATGTGGAAAATGGTCCTTTTTCAAATGTTTTATATTTGAACGTCAGTTCACATTTGTAGGTGGATCATCAGTGTTAGAGCTAAAATTAGCATGTTTAAAGTGATTTTCATGCTTCCAGGGGCCCAAAACACAAGATTTATGGAATGGTTAAAAGTGCATGAAAATGGCCAAATTACTCACTCTGAGTTCTCAAAAAGGGTTTCTTCACCCCGGGAAGTTAATTAAATACCATTTGGAGGCATTTAATGTTCGAGCAAAAACGGCTGATTTTCGACAAAAGAGATAACACCCCCCCATTACGTCATGCTTCAGAAATGTGGAAAATGGTCCGTTTTCAAATGTTTTATTTTTGAACGTCAGTTCACATTTGTAGGTGGATCATCAGTGTTAGAGCTAAAATTAGCATGTTTAAAGTGATTTTCATGCTTCCAGGGGCTCGGGAAGTGAAATAAATACCATTTGGAGGCATTTAATGTTCGAGCAAAAACGGCTGATTTTCGACAAAAGAGATAACACCCCCCATTACGTCATGCTTCAGAAATGTGGAAAATGGTCCGTTTTCAAATGTTTTATTTTTGAACGTCAGTTCACATTTGTAGGTGGATCATCAGTGTTAGAGCTAAAATTAGCATGTTTAAAGTGATTTTCATGCTTCCAGGGGCCCAAAACACAAGATTTATGGAATGGTTAAAAGTGCATGAAAATGGCCAATTTACTCACTCTGAGTTCTCAAAAAGGGTTTCTTCACCCCGGGAAGTTAATTAAATACCATTTGGAGGCATTTAATGTTCCAGCAAAAACGGCTGATTTTTGACAAAAGAGATAACACCCCCCCATTACGTCATGCTTCAGAAATGTGGAAAATGGTCCGTTTTCAAATATTTTATTTTTGAACGTCAGTTCACATTTGTAGGTGGATCATCAGTGTTAGAGCTAAAATTAGCATGTTTAAAGTGATTTTCATGCTTCCAGGGGCTCGGGAAGTGAAATAAATACCATTTGGAGGCATTTAATGTTCGAGCAAAAACGGCTGATTTTCGACAAAATAGATAACACCCCCCCATTACGTCATGCTTCAGAAATGTGGAAAATGGTCCGTTTTCAAATGTTTTATTTTTGAACGTCAGTTCACATTTGTAGGTGGATCATCAGTGTTAGAGCTAAAATTAGCATGTTTAAAGTGATTTTCATGCTTCCAGGGGCCCAAAACACAAGATTTATGGAATGGTTAAAAGTGCATGAAAATGGCCAATTTACTCACTCTGAGTTCTCAAAAAGGGTTTCTTCACCCCGGGAAGTTAATTAAATACCATTTGGAGGCATTTAATGTTCGAGCAAAAACGGCTGATTTTCGACAAAAGAGATAACACCCCCCCATTACGTCATGCTTCAGAAATGTGGAAAATGGTCCGTTTTCAAATGTTTTATTTTTGAACGTCAGTTCACATTTGTAGGTGGATCATCAGTGTTAGAGCTAAAATTAGCATGTTTAAAGTGATTTTCATGCTTCCAGGGGCTCGGGAAGTGAAATAAATACCATTTGGAGGCATTTAATGTTCGAGCAAAAACGGCTGATTTTCGACAAAAGAGATAACACCCCCCATTACGTCATGCTTCAGAAATGTGGAAAATGGTCCGTTTTCAAATGTTTTATTTTTGAACGTCAGTTCACATTTGTAGGTGGATCATCAGTGTTAGAGCTAAAATTAGCATGTTTAAAGTGATTTTCATGCTTCCAGGGGCCCAAAACACAAGATTTATGGAATGGTTAAAAGTGCATGAAAATGGCCAATTTACTCACTCTGAGTTCTCAAAAAGGGTTTCTTCACCCAGGGAAGTTAATTAAATACCATTTGGAGGCATTTAATGTTCCAGCAAAAACGGCTGATTTTCGACAAAAGAGATAACACCCCCCCATTACGTCATGCTTCAGAAATGTGGAAAATGGTCCGTTTTCAAATGTTTTATTTTTGAACGTCAGTTCACATTTGTAGGTGGATCATCAGTGTTAGAGCTAAAATTAGCATGTTTAAAGTGATTTTCATGCTTCCAGGGGCTCGGGAAGTGAAATAAATACCATTTGGAGGCATTTAATGTTCGAGCAAAAACGGCTGATTTTCGACAAAAGAGATAACACCCCCCCATTACGTCATGCTTCAGAAATGTGGAAAATGGTCCGTTTTCAAATGTTTTATTTTTGAACGTCAGTTCACATTTGTAGGTGGATCATCAGTGTTAGAGCTAAAATTAGCATGTTTAAAGTGATTTTCATGCTTCCAGGGGCCCAAAACACAAGATTTATGGAATGGTTAAAAGTGCATGAAAATGGCCAATTTACTCACTCTGAGTTCTCAAAAAGGGTTTCTTCACCCCGGGAAGTTAATTAAATACCATTTGGAGGCATTTAATGTTCGAGCAAAAACGGCTGATTTTCGACAAAAGAGATAACACCCCCCCATTACGTCATGCTTCAGAAATGTGGAAAATGGTCCGTTTTTAAATGTTTTATTTTTGAACGTCAGTTCACATTTGTAGGTGGATCATCAGTGTTAGAGCTAAAATTAGCATGTTTAAAGTGATTTTCATGCTTCCAGGGGCCCAAAACACAAGATTTATGGAATGGTTAAAAGTGCATGAAAATGGCCAATTTACTCACTCTGAGTTCTCAAAAAGGGTTTCTTCACCCCGGGAAGTTAATTAAATACCATTTGGAGGCATTTAATGTTCGAGCAAAAACGGCTGATTTTCGACAAAAGAGATAACACCCCCCCATTACGTCATGCTTCAGAAATGTGGAAAATGGTCCGCTTTCAAATGTTTTATTTTTGAACGTCAGTTCACATTTGTAGGTGGATCATCAGTGTTAGAGCTAAAATTAGCATGTTTAAAGTGATTTTCATGCTTCCAGGGGCCCAAAACACAAGATTTATGGAATGGTTAAAAGTGCATGAAAATGGCCAATTTACTCACTCTGAGTTCTCAAAAAGGGTTTCTTCACCCCGGGAAGTTAATTAAATACCATTTGGAGGCATTTAATGTTCGAGCAAAAACGGCTGATTTTCGACAAAAGAGATAACACCCCCCCATTACGTCATGCTTCAGAAATGTGGAAAATGGTCCGTTTTCAAATGTTTTATTTTTGAACGTCAGTTCACATTTGTAGGTGGATCATCAGTGTTAGAGCTAAAATTAGCATGTTTAAAGTGATTTTCATGCTTCCAGGGGCTCGGGAAGTTAATTAAATACCATTTGGAGGCATTTAATGTTCGAGCAAAAACGGCTGATTTTCGACAAAAGAGATAACACCCCCCCATTACGTCATGCTTCAGAAATATGGAAAATGGTCCGTTTTCAAATGTTTTATTTTTGAACGTCAGTTCACATTTGTAGGTGGATCATCAGTGTTAGAGCTAAAATTAGCATGTTTAAAGTGATTTTCATGCTTCCAGGGGCTCGGGAAGTTAATTAAATACCATTTGGAGGCATTTAATGTTCGAGCAAAAACGGCTGATTTTCGACAAAAGAGATAACACCCCCCCATTACGTCATGCTTCAGAAATGTGGAAAATGGTCCGTTTTCAAATGTTTTATTTTTGAACGTCAGTTCACATTTGTAGGTGGATCATCAGTGTTAGAGCTAAAATTAGCATGTTTAAAGTGATTTTCATGCTTCCAGGGGCTCGGGAAGTTAATTAAATACCATTTGGAGGCATTTAATGTTCGAGCAAAAACGGCTGATTTTCGACAAAAGAGATAACACCCCCCCATTACGTCATGCTTCAGAAATGTGGAAAATCGTCCGTTTTCAAATGTTTTATTTTTGAACGTCAGTTCACATTTGTAGGTGGATCATCAGTGTTAGAACTAAAATTAGCATGTTTAAAGTGATTTTCATGCTTCCAGGGGCTCGGGAAGTTAAATACCATTTGGAAGCATTTAATGTTCGAGCAAAAACGGCTGATATTTGACAAAAGAGATAACACCCCCCCATTACGTCATGCTTCAGAAATGTGGAAAATGGTCCGTTTTCAAATGTTTTATTTTTGAACGTCAGTTCACATTTGTAGGTGGATCATCAGTGTTAGAGCTAAAATTAGCATGTTTAAAGTGATTTTCATGCTTCCAGGGGCCAAAACACAAGATTTATGGAATGGTTAAAAGTGCATGAAAATGGCCAATTTACTCACTCTGAGTTCTCAAAAAGGGTTTCTTCACCCCGGGAAGTTAATTAAATACCATTTGGAGGCATTTAATGTTCGAGCAAAAACGGCTGATTTTCGACAAAAGAGATAACACCCCCCCATTACGTCATGCTTCAGAAATGTGGAAAATGGTCCGTTTTCAAATGTTTTATTTTTGAACGTCAGTTCACATTTGTAGGTGGATCATCAGTGTTAGAGCTAAAATTAGCATGTTTAAAGTGATTTTCATGCTTCCAGGGGCTCGGGAAGTGAAATAAATACCATTTGGAGGCATTTAATGTTCGAGCAAAAACGGCTGATTTTCGACAAAAGAGATAACACCCCCCATTACGTCATGCTTCAGAAATGTGGAAAATGGTCCGTTTTCAAATGTTTTATTTTTGAACGTCAGTTCACATTTGTAGGTGGATCATCAGTGTTAGAGCTAAAATTAGCATGTTGAAAGTGATTTTCATGCTTCCAGGGGCCCAAAACACAAGATTTATGGAATGGTTAAAAGTGCATGAAAATGGCCAATTTACTCACTCTGAGTTCTCAAAAAGGGTTTCTTCACCCCGGGAAGTTAATTAAATACCATTTGGAGGCATTTAATGTTCCAGCAAAAACGGCTGATTTTTGACAAAAGAGATAACACCCCCCCATTACGTCATGCTTCAGAAATGTGGAAAATGGTCCGTTTTCAAATGTTTTATTTTTGAACGTCAGTTCACATTTGTAGGTGGATCATCAGTGTTAGAGCTAAAATTAGCATGTTTAAAGTGATTTTCATGCTTCCAGGGGCTCGGGAAGTGAAATAAATACCATTTGGAGGCATTTAATGTTCGAGCAAAAACGGCTGATTTTCGACAAAAGAGATAACACCCCCCCATTACGTCATGCTTCAGAAATGTGGAAAATGGTCCGTTTTCAAATGTTTTATTTTTGAACGTCAGTTCACATTTGTAGGTGGATCATCAGTGTTAGAGCTAAAATTAGCATGTTTAAAGTGATTTTCATGCTTCCAGGGGCCCAAAACACAAGATTTATGGAATGGTTAAAAGTGCATGAAAATGGCCAATTTACTCACTCTGAGTTCTCAAAAAGGGTTTCTTCACCCCGGGAAGTTAATTAAATACCATTTGGAGGCATTTAATGTTCGAGCAAAAACGGCTGATTTTTGACAAAAGAGATAACACCCCCCCATTACGTCATGCTTCAGAAATGTGGAAAATGGTCCGTTTTCAAATGTTTTATTTTTGAACGTCAGTTCACATTTGTAGGTGGATCATCAGTGTTAGAGCTAAAATTAGCATGTTTAAAGTGATTTTCATGCTTCCAGGGGCTCGGGAAGTTAATTAAATACCATTTGGAGGCATTTAATGTTCGAGCAAAAACAGCTGATTTTCGACAAAAGAGATAACACCCCCCCATTACGTCATGCTTCAGAAATGTGGAAAATGGTCCGTTTTCAAATGTTTTATTTTTGAACGTCAGTTCACATTTGTAGGTGGATCATCAGTGTTAGAGCTAAAATTAGCATGTTTAAAGTGATTTTCATGCTTCCAGGGGCCCAAAACACAAGATTTATGGAATGGTTAAAAGTGCATGAAAATGGCCAATTTACTCACTCTGAGTTCTCAAAAAGGGTTTCTTCACCCCGGGAAGTTAATTAAATACCATTTGGAGGCATTTAATGTTCGAGCAAAAACGGCTGATTTTTGACAAAAGAGATAACACCCCCCCATTACGTCATGCTTCAGAAATGTGGAAAATGGTCCGTTTTCAAATGTTTTATTTTTGAACGTCAGTTCACATTTGTAGGTGGATCATCAGTGTTAGAGCTAAAATTAGCATGTTTAAAGTGATTTTCATGCTTCCAGGGGCTCGGGAAGTTAATTAAATACCATTTGGAGGCATTTAATGTTCGAGCAAAAACAGCTGATTTTCGACAAAAGAGATAACACCCCCCCATTACGTCATGCTTCAGAAATGTGGAAAATGGTCCGTTTTCAAATGTTTTATTTTTGAACGTCAGTTCACATTTGTAGGTGGATCATCAGTGTTAGAGCTAAAATTAGCATGTTTAAAGTGATTTTCATGCTTCCAGGGGCCCAAAACACAAGATTTATGGAATGGTTAAAAGTGCATGAAAATGGCCAATTTACTCACTCTGAGTTCTCAAAAAGGGTTTCTTCACCCCGGGAAGTTAATTAAATACCATTTGGAGGCATTTAATGTTCGAGCAAAAACGGCTGATTTTCGACAAAAGAGATAACACCCCCCCATTACGTCATGCTTCAGAAATGTGGAAAATGGTCCGTTTTCAAATGTTTTATTTTTGAACGTCAGTTCACATTTGTAGGTGGATCATCAGTGTTAGAGCTAAAATTAGCATGTTTAAAGTGATTTTCATGCTTCCAGGGGCTCGGGAAGTGAAATAAATACCATTTGGAGGCATTTAATGTTCGAGCAAAAACGGCTGATTTTCGACAAAAGAGATAACACCCCCCATTACGTCATGCTTCAGAAATGTGGAAAATGGTCCGTTTTCAAATGTTTTATTTTTGAACGTCAGTTCACATTTGTAGGTGGATCATCAGTGTTAGAGCTAAAATTAGCATGTTTAAAGTGATTTTCATGCTTCCAGGGGCCCAAAACACAAGATTTATGGAATGGTTAAAAGTGCATGAAAATGGCCAATTTACTCACTCTGAGTTCTCAAAAAGGGTTTCTTCACCCAGGGAAGTTAATTAAATACCATTTGGAGGCATTTAATGTTCCAGCAAAAACGGCTGATTTTCGACAAAAGAGATAACACCCCCCCATTACGTCATGCTTCAGAAATGTGGAAAATGGTCCGTTTTCAAATGTTTTATTTTTGAACGTCAGTTCACATTTGTAGGTGGATCATCAGTGTTAGAGCTAAAATTAGCATGTTTAAAGTGATTTTCATGCTTCCAGGGGCTCGGGAAGTGAAATAAATACCATTTGGAGGCATTTAATGTTCGAGCAAAAACGGCTGATTTTCGACAAAAGAGATAACACCCCCCCATTACGTCATGCTTCAGAAATGTGGAAAATGGTCCGTTTTCAAATGTTTTATTTTTGAACGTCAGTTCACATTTGTAGGTGGATCATCAGTGTTAGAGCTAAAATTAGCATGTTTAAAGTGATTTTCATGCTTCCAGGGGCCCAAAACACAAGATTTATGGAATGGTTAAAAGTGCATGAAAATGGCCAATTTACTCACTCTGAGTTCTCAAAAAGGGTTTCTTCACCCCGGGAAGTTAATTAAATACCATTTGGAGGCATTTAATGTTCGAGCAAAAACGGCTGATTTTCGACAAAAGAGATAACACCCCCCCATTACGTCATGCTTCAGAAATGTGGAAAATGGTCCGTTTTTAAATGTTTTATTTTTGAACGTCAGTTCACATTTGTAGGTGGATCATCAGTGTTAGAGCTAAAATTAGCATGTTTAAAGTGATTTTCATGCTTCCAGGGGCCCAAAACACAAGATTTATGGAATGGTTAAAAGTGCATGAAAATGGCCAATTTACTCACTCTGAGTTCTCAAAAAGGGTTTCTTCACCCCGGGAAGTTAATTAAATACCATTTGGAGGCATTTAATGTTCGAGCAAAAACGGCTGATTTTCGACAAAAGAGATAACACCCCCCCATTACGTCATGCTTCAGAAATGTGGAAAATGGTCCGCTTTCAAATGTTTTATTTTTGAACGTCAGTTCACATTTGTAGGTGGATCATCAGTGTTAGAGCTAAAATTAGCATGTTTAAAGTGATTTTCATGCTTCCAGGGGCCCAAAACACAAGATTTATGGAATGGTTAAAAGTGCATGAAAATGGCCAATTTACTCACTCTGAGTTCTCAAAAAGGGTTTCTTCACCCCGGGAAGTTAATTAAATACCATTTGGAGGCATTTAATGTTCGAGCAAAAACGGCTGATTTTCGACAAAAGAGATAACACCCCCCCATTACGTCATGCTTCAGAAATGTGGAAAATGGTCCGTTTTCAAATGTTTTATTTTTGAACGTCAGTTCACATTTGTAGGTGGATCATCAGTGTTAGAGCTAAAATTAGCATGTTTAAAGTGATTTTCATGCTTCCAGGGGCTCGGGAAGTTAATTAAATACCATTTGGAGGCATTTAATGTTCGAGCAAAAACGGCTGATTTTCGACAAAAGAGATAACACCCCCCCATTACGTCATGCTTCAGAAATATGGAAAATGGTCCGTTTTCAAATGTTTTATTTTTGAACGTCAGTTCACATTTGTAGGTGGATCATCAGTGTTAGAGCTAAAATTAGCATGTTTAAAGTGATTTTCATGCTTCCAGGGGCTCGGGAAGTTAATTAAATACCATTTGGAGGCATTTAATGTTCGAGCAAAAACGGCTGATTTTCGACAAAAGAGATAACACCCCCCCATTACGTCATGCTTCAGAAATGTGGAAAATGGTCCGTTTTCAAATGTTTTATTTTTGAACGTCAGTTCACATTTGTAGGTGGATCATCAGTGTTAGAGCTAAAATTAGCATGTTTAAAGTGATTTTCATGCTTCCAGGGGCTCGGGAAGTTAATTAAATACCATTTGGAGGCATTTAATGTTCGAGCAAAAACGGCTGATTTTCGACAAAAGAGATAACACCCCCCCATTACGTCATGCTTCAGAAATGTGGAAAATCGTCCGTTTTCAAATGTTTTATTTTTGAACGTCAGTTCACATTTGTAGGTGGATCATCAGTGTTAGAACTAAAATTAGCATGTTTAAAGTGATTTTCATGCTTCCAGGGGCTCGGGAAGTTAAATACCATTTGGAAGCATTTAATGTTCGAGCAAAAACGGCTGATATTTGACAAAAGAGATAACACCCCCCCATTACGTCATGCTTCAGAAATGTGGAAAATGGTCCGTTTTCAAATGTTTTATTTTTGAACGTCAGTTCACATTTGTAGGTGGATCATCAGTGTTAGAGCTAAAATTAGCATGTTTAAAGTGATTTTCATGCTTCCAGGGGCCAAAACACAAGATTTATGGAATGGTTAAAAGTGCATGAAAATGGCCAATTTACTCACTCTGAGTTCTCAAAAAGGGTTTCTTCACCCCGGGAAGTTAATTAAATACCATTTGGAGGCATTTAATGTTCGAGCAAAAACGGCTGATTTTCGACAAAAGAGATAACACCCCCCCATTACGTCATGCTTCAGAAATGTGGAAAATGGTCCGTTTTCAAATGTTTTATTTTTGAACGTCAGTTCACATTTGTAGGTGGATCATCAGTGTTAGAGCTAAAATTAGCATGTTTAAAGTGATTTTCATGCTTCCAGGGGCTCGGGAAGTGAAATAAATACCATTTGGAGGCATTTAATGTTCGAGCAAAAACGGCTGATTTTCGACAAAAGAGATAACACCCCCCATTACGTCATGCTTCAGAAATGTGGAAAATGGTCCGTTTTCAAATGTTTTATTTTTGAACGTCAGTTCACATTTGTAGGTGGATCATCAGTGTTAGAGCTAAAATTAGCATGTTGAAAGTGATTTTCATGCTTCCAGGGGCCCAAAACACAAGATTTATGGAATGGTTAAAAGTGCATGAAAATGGCCAATTTACTCACTCTGAGTTCTCAAAAAGGGTTTCTTCACCCCGGGAAGTTAATTAAATACCATTTGGAGGCATTTAATGTTCCAGCAAAAACGGCTGATTTTTGACAAAAGAGATAACACCCCCCCATTACGTCATGCTTCAGAAATGTGGAAAATGGTCCGTTTTCAAATGTTTTATTTTTGAACGTCAGTTCACATTTGTAGGTGGATCATCAGTGTTAGAGCTAAAATTAGCATGTTTAAAGTGATTTTCATGCTTCCAGGGGCTCGGGAAGTGAAATAAATACCATTTGGAGGCATTTAATGTTCGAGCAAAAACGGCTGATTTTCGACAAAAGAGATAACACCCCCCCATTACGTCATGCTTCAGAAATGTGGAAAATGGTCCGTTTTCAAATGTTTTATTTTTGAACGTCAGTTCACATTTGTAGGTGGATCATCAGTGTTAGAGCTAAAATTAGCATGTTTAAAGTGATTTTCATGCTTCCAGGGGCCCAAAACACAAGATTTATGGAATGGTTAAAAGTGCATGAAAATGGCCAATTTACTCACTCTGAGTTCTCAAAAAGGGTTTCTTCACCCCGGGAAGTTAATTAAATACCATTTGGAGGCATTTAATGTTCGAGCAAAAACGGCTGATTTTTGACAAAAGAGATAACACCCCCCCATTACGTCATGCTTCAGAAATGTGGAAAATGGTCCGTTTTCAAATGTTTTATTTTTGAACGTCAGTTCACATTTGTAGGTGGATCATCAGTGTTAGAGCTAAAATTAGCATGTTTAAAGTGATTTTCATGCTTCCAGGGGCTCGGGAAGTTAATTAAATACCATTTGGAGGCATTTAATGTTCGAGCAAAAACAGCTGATTTTCGACAAAAGAGATAACACCCCCCCATTACGTCATGCTTCAGAAATGTGGAAAATGGTCCGTTTTCAAATGTTTTATTTTTGAACGTCAGTTCACATTTGTAGGTGGATCATCAGTGTTAGAGCTAAAATTAGCATGTTTAAAGTGATTTTCATGCTTCCAGGGGCCCAAAACACAAGATTTATGGAATGGTTAAAAGTGCATGAAAATGGCCAATTTACTCACTCTGAGTTCTCAAAAAGGGTTTCTTCACCCCGGGAAGTTAATTAAATACCATTTGGAGGCATTTAATGTTCGAGCAAAAACGGCTGATTTTTGACAAAAGAGATAACACCCCCCCATTACGTCATGCTTCAGAAATGTGGAAAATGGTCCGTTTTCAAATGTTTTATTTTTGAACGTCAGTTCACATTTGTAGGTGGATCATCAGTGTTAGAGCTAAAATTAGCATGTTTAAAGTGATTTTCATGCTTCCAGGGGCTCGGGAAGTTAATTAAATACCATTTGGAGGCATTTAATGTTCGAGCAAAAACAGCTGATTTTCGACAAAAGAGATAACACCCCCCCATTACGTCATGCTTCAGAAATGTGGAAAATGGTCCGTTTTCAAATGTTTTATTTTTGAACGTCAGTTCACATTTGTAGGTGGATCATCAGTGTTAGAGCTAAAATTAGCATGTTTAAAGTGATTTTCATGCTTCCAGGGGCCCAAAACACAAGATTTATGGAATGGTTAAAAGTGCATGAAAATGGCCAATTTACTCACTCTGAGTTCTCAAAAAGGGTTTCTTCACCCCGGGAAGTTAATTAAATACCATTTGGAGGCATTTAATGTTCGAGCAAAAACGGCTGATTTTCGACAAAAGAGATAACACCCCCCCATTACGTCATGCTTCAGAAATGTGGAAAATGGTCCGTTTTCAAATGTTTTATTTTTGAACGTCAGTTCACATTTGTAGGTGGATCATCAGTGTTAGAGCTAAAATTAGCATGTTTAAAGTGATTTTCATGCTTCCAGGGGCCCAAAACACAAGATTTATGGAATGGTTAAAAGTGCATGAAAATGGCCAATTTACTCACTCTGAGTTCTCAAAAAGGGTTTCTTCACCCCGGGAAGTTAATTAAATACCATTTGGAGGCATTTAATGTTCGAGCAAAAACGGCTGATTTTCGACAAAAGAGATAACACCCCCCCATTACGTCATGCTTCAGAAATGTGGAAAATGGTCCGTTTTCAAATGTTTTATTTTTGAACGTCAGTTCACATTTGTAGGTGGATCATCAGTGTTAGAGCTAAAATTAGCATGTTTAAAGTGATTTTCATGCTTCCAGGGGCTCGGGAAGTTAATTAAATACCATTTGGAGGCATTTAATGTTCGAGCAAAAACGGCTGATTTTCGACAAAAGAGATAACACCCCCCCATTACGTCATGCTTCAGAAATATGGAAAATGGTCCGTTTTCAAATGTTTTATTTTTGAACGTCAGTTCACATTTGTAGGTGGATCATCAGTGTTAGAGCTAAAATTAGCATGTTTAAAGTGATTTTCATGCTTCCAGGGGCTCGGGAAGTTAATTAAATACCATTTGGAGGCATTTAATGTTCGAGCAAAAACGGCTGATTTTCGACAAAAGAGATAACACCCCCCCATTACGTCATGCTTCAGAAATGTGGAAAATGGTCCGTTTTCAAATGTTTTATTTTTGAACGTCAGTTCACATTTGTAGGTGGATCATCAGTGTTAGAGCTAAAATTAGCATGTTTAAAGTGATTTTCATGCTTCCAGGGGCTCGGGAAGTGAAATAAATACCATTTGGAGGCATTTAATGTTCGAGCAAAAACGGCTGATTTTCGACAAAAGAGATAACACCCCCCCATTACGTCATGCTTCAGAAATGTGGAAAATGGTCCGTTTTCAAATGTTTTATTTTTGAACGTCAGTTCACATTTGTAGGTGGATCATCAGTGTTAGAGCTAAAATTAGCATGTTTAAAGTGATTTTCATGCTTCCAGGGGCTCGGGAAGTTAATTAAATACCATTTGGAGGCATTTAATGTTCGAGCAAAAACGGCTGATTTTCGACAAAAGAGATAACACCCCCCCATTACGTCATGCTTCAGAAATGTGGAAAATGGTCCGTTTTCAAATGTTTTATTTTTGAACGTCAGTTCACATTTGTAGGTGCATCATCAGTGTTAGAGCTAAAATTAGCATGTTTAAAGTGATTTTCATGCTTCCAGGGGCTCGGGAAGTGAAATAAATACCATTTGGAGGCATTTAATGTTCGAGCAAAAACGGCTGATTTTCGACAAAAGAGATAACACCCCCCATTACGTCATGCTTCAGAAATGTGGAAAATGGTCCGTTTTCAAATGTTTTATTTTTGAACGTCAGTTCACATTTGTAGGTGGATCATCAGTGTTAGAGGTAAAATTAGCATGTTTAAAGTGATTTTCATGCTTCCAGGGGCCCAAAACACAAGATTTATGGAATGGTTAAAAGTGCATGAAAATGGCCAATTTACTCACACTGAGTTCTCAAAAAGGGTTTCTTCACCCCGGGAAGTTAATTAAATACCATTTGGAGGCATTTAATGTTCGAGCAAAAACGGCTGATTTTCGACAAAAGAGATAACACCCCCCCATTACGTCATGCTTCAGAAATGTGGAAAATGGTCCGTTTTCAAATGTTTTATTTTTGAACGTCAGTTCACATTTGTAGGTGGATCATCAGTGTTAGAGCTAAAATTAGCATGTTTAAAGTGATTTTCATGCTTCCAGGGGCTCGGGAAGTGAAATAAATACCATTTGGAGGCATTTAATGTTCGAGCAAAAACGGCTGATTTTCGACAAAAGAGATAACACCCCCCATTACGTCATGCTTCAGAAATGTGGAAAATGGTCTCTTTTCAAATGTTTTATTTTTGAACGTCAGTTCACATTTGTAGGTGGATCATCAGTGTTAGAGCTAAAATTAGCATGTTTAAAGTGATTTTCATGCTTCCAGGGGCCCAAAACACAAGATTTATGGAATGGTTAAAAGTGCATGAAAATGGCCAATTTACTCACTCTGAGTTCTCAAAAAGGGTTTCTTCACCCAGGGAAGTTAATTAAATACCATTTGGAGGCATTTAATGTTCCAGCAAAAACGGCTGATTTTCGACAAAAGAGATAACACCCCCCCATTACGTCATGCTTCAGAAATGTGGAAAATGGTCCGTTTTCAAATGTTTTATTTTTGAACGTCAGTTCACATTTGTAGGTGGATCATCAGTGTTAGAGCTAAAATTAGCATGTTTAAAGTGATTTTCATGCTTCCAGGGGCTCGGGAAGTTAATTAAATACCATTTGGAGGCATTTAATGTTCGAGCAAAAACGGCTGATTTTCGACAAAAGAGATAACACCCCCCCATTACGTCATGCTTCAGAAATATGGAAAATGGTCCGTTTTCAAATGTTTTATTTTTGAACGTCAGTTCACATTTGTAGGTGGATCATCAGTGTTAGAGCTAAAATTAGCATGTTTAAAGTGATTTTCATGCTTCCAGGGGCTCGGGAAGTTAATTAAATACCATTTGGAGGCATTTAATGTTCGAGCAAAAACGGCTGATTTTCGACAAAAGAGATAACACCCCCCATTACGTCATGCTTCAGAAATGTGGAAAATGGTCCGTTTTCAAATGTTTTATTTTTGAACGTCAGTTCACATTTGTAGGTGGATCATCAGTGTTAGAGCTAAAATTAGCATGTTTAAAGTGATTTTCATGCTTCCAGGGGCTCGGGAAGTGAAATAAATACCATTTGGAGGCATTTAATGTTCGAGCAAAAACGGCTGATTTTCGACAAAAGAGATAACACCCCCCCATTACGTCATGCTTCAGAAATGTGGAAAATGGTCCGTTTTCAAATGTTTTATTTTTGAACGTCAGTTCACATTTGTAGGTGGATCATCAGTGTTAGAGCTAAAATTAGCATGTTTAAAGTGATTTTCATGCTTCCAGGGGCTCGGGAAGTTAATTAAATACCATTTGGAGGCATTTAATGTTCGAGCAAAAACGGCTGATTTTCGACAAAAGAGATAACACCCCCCCATTACGTCATGCCTCAGAAATGTGGAAAATGGTCCGTTTTCAAATGTTTTATTTTTGAACGTCAGTTCACATTTGTAGGTGGATCATCAGTGTTAGAGCTAAAATTAGCATGTTTAAAGTGATTTTCATGCTTCCAGGGGCTCGGGAAGTGAAATAAATACCATTTGGAGGCATTTAATGTTCGAGCAAAAACGGCTGATTTTCGACAAAAGAGATAACACCCCCCCATTACGTCATGCTTCAGAAATGTGGAAAATGGTCAGTTTTCAAATGTTTTATTTTTGAACGTCAGTTCACATTTGTAGGTGGATCATCAGTGTTAGAGCTAAAATTAGCATGTTTAAAGTGATTTTCATGCTTCCAGGGGCCCAAAACACAAGATTTATGGAATGGTTAAAAGTGCATGAAAATGGCCAATTTACTCACTCTGAGTTCTCAAAAAGGGTTTCTTCACCCCGGGAAGTTAATTAAATACCATTTGGAGGCATTTAATGTTCCAGCAAAAACGGCTGATTTTCGACAAAAGAGATAACACCCCCCCATTACGTCATGCTTCAGAAATGTGGAAAATGGTCCGTTTTCAAATGTTTTATTTTTGAACGTCAGTTCACATTTGTAGGTGCATCATCAGTGTTAGAGCTAAAATTAGCATGTTTAAAGTGATTTTCATGCTTCCAGGGGCTCGGGAAGTGAAATAAATACCATTTGGAGGCATTTAATGTTCGAGCAAAAACGGCTGATTTTCGACAAAAGAGATAACACCCCCCATTACGTCATGCTTCAGAAATGTGGAAAATGGTCCGTTTTCAAATGTTTTATTTTTGAACGTCAGTTCACATTTGTAGGTGGATCATCAGTGTTAGAGGTAAAATTAGCATGTTTAAAGTGATTTTCATGCTTCCAGGGGCCCAAAACACAAGATTTATGGAATGGTTAAAAGTGCATGAAAATGGCCAATTTACTCACACTGAGTTCTCAAAAAGGGTTTCTTCACCCCGGGAAGTTAATTAAATACCATTTGGAGGCATTTAATGTTCGAGCAAAAACGGCTGATTTTCGACAAAAGAGATAACACCCCCCCATTACGTCATGCTTCAGAAATGTGGAAAATGGTCCGTTTTCAAATGTTTTATTTTTGAACGTCAGTTCACATTTGTAGGTGGATCATCAGTGTTAGAGCTAAAATTAGCATGTTTAAAGTGATTTTCATGCTTCCAGGGGCTCGGGAAGTGAAATAAATACCATTTGGAGGCATTTAATGTTCGAGCAAAAACGGCTGATTTTCGACAAAAGAGATAACACCCCCCATTACGTCATGCTTCAGAAATGTGGAAAATGGTCCGTTTTCAAATGTTTTATTTTTGAACGTCAGTTCACATTTGTAGGTGGATCATCAGTGTTAGAGCTAAAATTAGCATGTTTAAAGTGATTTTCATGCTTCCAGGGGCCCAAAACACAAGATTTATGGAATGGTTAAAAGTGCATGAAAATGGCCAATTTACTCACTCTGAGTTCTCAAAAAGGGTTTCTTCACCCAGGGAAGTTAATTAAATACCATTTGGAGGCATTTAATGTTCCAGCAAAAACGGCTGATTTTCGACAAAAGAGATAACACCCCCCCATTACGTCATGCTTCAGAAATGTGGAAAATGGTCCGTTTTCAAATGTTTTATTTTTGAACGTCAGTTCACATTTGTAGGTGGATCATCAGTGTTAGAGCTAAAATTAGCATGTTTAAAGTGATTTTCATGCTTCCAGGGGCTCGGGAAGTGAAATAAATACCATTTGGAGGCATTTAATGTTCGAGCAAAAATTGCTGATTTTCGACAAAAGAGATAACACCCCCCCATTACGTCATGCTTCAGAAATGTGGAAAATGGTCCGTTTTCAAATGTTTTATTTTTGAACGTCAGTTCACATTTGTAGGTGGATCATCAGTGTTAGAGCTAAAATTAGCATGTTTAAAGTGATTTTCATGCTTCCAGGGGCCCAAAACACAAGATTTATGGAATGGTTAAAAGTGCATGAAAATGGCCAATTTACTCACTCTGAGTTCTCAAAAAGGGTTTCTTCACCCCGGGAAGTTAATTAAATACCATTTGGAGGCATTTAATGTTCGAGCAAAAACGGCTGATTTTCGACAAAAGAGATAACACCCCCCATTACGTCATGCTTCAGAAATGTGGAAAATGGTCCGTTTTCAAATGTTTTATTTTTGAACGTCAGTTCACATTTGTAGGTGGATCATCAGTGTTAGAGCTAAAATTAGCATGTTTAAAGTGATTTTCATGCTTCCAGGGGCCCAAAACACAAGATTTATGGAATGGTTAAAAGTGCATGAAAATGGCCAATTTACTCACTCTGAGTTCTCAAAAAGGGTTTCTTCACCCCGGGAAGTTAATTAAATACCATTTGGAGGCATTTAATGTTCGAGCAAAAACGGCTGATTTTCGACAAAAGAGATAACACCCCCCCATTACGTCATGCTTCAGAAATGTGGAAAATGGTCCGTTTTCAAATGTTTTATTTTTGAACGTCAGTTCACATTTGTAGGTGGATCATCAGTGTTAGAGCTAAAATTAGCATGTTTAAAGTGATTTTCATGCTTCCAGGGGCTCGGGAAGTGAAATAAATACCATTTGGAGGCATTTAATGTTCGAGCAAAAACGGCTGATTTTCGACAAAAGAGATAACACCCCCCCATTACGTCATGCTTCAGAAATGTGGAAAATGGTCCGTTTTCAAATGTTTTATTTTTGAACGTCAGTTCACATTTGTAGGTGGATCATCAGTGTTAGAGCTAAAATTAGCATGTTTAAAGTGATTTTCATGCTTCCAGGGGCTCGGGAAGTTAATTAAATACCATTTGGAGGCATTTAATGTTCGAGCAAAAACGGCTGATTTTCGACAAAAGAGATAACACCCCCCCATTACTTCATGCCTCAGAAATGTGGAAAATGGTCCGTTTTCAAATGTTTTATTTTTGAACGTCAGTTCACATTTGTAGGTGGATCATCAGTGTTAGAGCTAAAATTAGCATGTTTAAAGTGATTTTCATGCTTCCAGGGGCTCGGGAAGTGAAATAAATACCATTTGGAGGCATTTAATGTTCGAGCAAAAACGGCTGATTTTCGACAAAAGAGATAACACCCCCCCATTACGTCATGCTTCAGAAATGTGGAAAATGGTCCGTTTTCAAATGTTTTATTTTTGAACGTCAGTTCACATTTGTAGGTGGATCATCAGTGTTAGAGCTAAAATTAGCATGTTTAAAGTGATTTTCATGCTTCCAGGGGCCCAAAACACAAGATTTATGGAATGGTTAAAAGTGCATGAAAATGGCCAATTTACTCACTCTGAGTTCTCAAAAAGGGTTTCTTCACCCCGGGAAGTTAATTAAATACCATTTGGAGGCATTTAATGTTCCAGCAAAAACGGCTGATTTTCGACAAAAGAGATAACACCCCCCCATTACGTCATGCTTCAGAAATGTGGAAAATGGTCCGTTTTCAAATGTTTTATTTTTGAACGTCAGTTCACATTTGTAGGTGGATCATCAGTGTTAGAGCTAAAATTAGCATGTTTAAAGTGATTTTCATGCTTCCAGGGGCCCAAAACACAAGATTTATGGAATGGTTAAAAGTGCATGAAAATGGCCAATTTACTCACTCTGAGTTCTCAAAAAGGGTTTCTTCACCCCGGGAAGTTAATTAAATACCATTTGGAGGCATTTAATGTTCCAGCAAAAACGGCTGATTTTCGACAAAAGAGATAACACCCCCCCATTACGTCATGCTTCAGAAATGTGGAAAATGGTCCGTTTTCAAATGTTTTATTTTTGAACGTCAGTTCACATTTGTAGGTGCATCATCAGTGTTAGAGCTAAAATTAGCATGTTTAAAGTGATTTTCATGCTTCCAGGGGCTCGGGAAGTGAAATAAATACCATTTGGAGGCATTTAATGTTCGAGCAAAAACGGCTGATTTTCGACAAAAGAGATAACACCCCCCATTACGTCATGCTTCAGAAATGTGGAAAATGGTCCGTTTTCAAATGTTTTATTTTTGAACGTCAGTTCACATTTGTAGGTGGATCATCAGTGTTAGAGGTAAAATTAGCATGTTTAAAGTGATTTTCATGCTTCCAGGGGCCCAAAACACAAGATTTATGGAATGGTTAAAAGTGCATGAAAATGGCCAATTTACTCACACTGAGTTCTCAAAAAGGGTTTCTTCACCCCGGGAAGTTAATTAAATACCATTTGGAGGCATTTAATGTTCGAGCAAAAACGGCTGATTTTCGACAAAAGAGATAACACCCCCCCATTACGTCATGCTTCAGAAATGTGGAAAATGGTCCGTTTTCAAATGTTTTATTTTTGAACGTCAGTTCACATTTGTAGGTGGATCATCAGTGTTAGAGATAAAATTAGCATGTTTAAAGTGATTTTCATGCTTCCAGGGGCTCGGGAAGTGAAATAAATACCATTTGGAGGCATTTAATGTTCGAGCAAAAACGGCTGATTTTCGACAAAAGAGATAACACCCCCCATTACGTCATGCTTCAGAAATGTGGAAAATGGTCCGTTTTCAAATGTTTTATTTTTGAACGTCAGTTCACATTTGTAGGTGGATCATCAGTGTTAGAGCTAAAATTAGCATGTTTAAAGTGATTTTCATGCTTCCAGGGGCCCAAAACACAAGATTTATGGAATGGTTAAAAGTGCATGAAAATGGCCAATTTACTCACTCTGAGTTCTCAAAAATGGTTTCTTCACCCAGGGAAGTTAATTAAATACCATTTGGAGGCATTTAATGTTCCAGCAAAAACGGCTGATTTTCGACAAAAGAGATAACACCCCCCCATTACGTCATGCTTCAGAAATGTGGAAAATGGTCCGTTTTCAAATGTTTTATTTTTGAACGTCAGTTCACATTTGTAGGTGGATCATCAGTGTTAGAGCTAAAATTAGCATGTTTAAAGTGATTTTCATGCTTCCAGGGGCTCGGGAAGTGAAATAAATACCATTTGGAGGCATTTAATGTTCGAGCAAAAACGGCTGATTTTCGACAAAAGAGATAACACCCCCCCATTACGTCATGCTTCAGAAATGTGGAAAATGGTCCGTTTTCAAATGTTTTATTTTTGAACGTCAGTTCACATTTGTAGGTGGATCATCAGTGTTAGAGCTAAAATTAGCATGTTTAAAGTGATTTTCATGCTTCCAGGGGCCCAAAACACAAGATTTATGGAATGGTTAAAAGTGCATGAAAATGGCCAATTTACTCACTCTGAGTTCTCAAAAAGGGTTTCTTCACCCCGGGAAGTTAATTAAATACCATTTGGAGGCATTTAATGTTCGAGCAAAAACGGCTGATTTTCGACAAAAGAGATAACACCCCCCCATTACGTCATGCTTCAGAAATGTGGAAAATGGTCCGTTTTCAAATGTTTTATTTTTGAACGTCAGTTCACATTTGTAGGTGGATCATCAGTGTTAGAGCTAAAATTAGCATGTTTAAAGTGATTTTCATGCTTCCAGGGGCCCAAAACACAAGATTTATGGAATGGTTAAAAGTGCATGAAAATGGCCAATTTACTCACTCTGAGTTCTCAAAAAGGGTTTCTTCACCCCGGGAAGTTAATTAAATACCATTTGGAGGCATTTAATGTTCGAGCAAAAACGGCTGATTTTCGACAAAAGAGATAACACCCCCCCATTACGTCATGCTTCAGAAATGTGGAAAATGGTCCGTTTTCAAATGTTTTATTTTTGAACGTCAGTTCACATTTGTAGGTGGATCATCAGTGTTAGAGCTAAAATTAGCATGTTTAAAGTGATTTTCATGCTTCCAGGGGCTCGGGAAGTTAATTAAATACCATTTGGAGGCATTTAATGTTCGAGCAAAAACGGCTGATTTTCGACAAAAGAGATAACACCCCCCCATTACGTCATGCTTCAGAAATATGGAAAATGGTCCGTTTTCAAATGTTTTATTTTCGAACGTCAGTTCACATTTGTAGGTGGATCATCAGTGTTAGAGCTAAAATTAGCATGTTTAAAGTGATTTTCATGCTTTCAGGGGCTCGGGAAGTTAATTAAATACCATTTGGAGGCATTTAATGTTCGAGCAAAAACGGCTGATTTTCGACAAAAGAGATAACACCCCCCCATTACGTCATGCTTCAGAAATGTGGAAAATGGTCCGTTTTCAAATGTTTTATTTTTGAACGTCAGTTCACATTTGTAGGTGGATCATCAGTGTTAGAGCTAAAATTAGCATGTTTAAAGTGATTTTCATGCTTCCAGGGGCTCGGGAAGTGAAATAAATACCATTTGGAGGCATTTAATGTTCGAGCAAAAACGGCTGATTTTCGACAAAAGAGATAACACCCCCCCATTACGTCATGCTTCAGAAATGTGGAAAATTGTCCGTTTTCAAATGTTTTATTTTTGAACGTCAGTTCACATTTGTAGGTGGATCATCAGTGTTAGAGCTAAAATTAGCATGTTTAAAGTGATTTTCATGCTTCCAGGGGCTCGGGAAGTGAAATAAATACCATTTGGAGGCATTTAATGTTCGAGCAAAAACGGCTGATTTTCGACAAAAGAGATAACACCCCCCCATTACGTCATGCTTCAGAAATGTGGAAAATGGTCCGTTTTCAAATGTTTTATTTTTGAACGTCAGTTCACATTTGTAGGTGGATCATCAGTGTTAGAACTAAAATTAGCATGTTTAAAGTGATTTTCATGCTTCCAGGGGCTCGGGAAGTTAAATACCATTTGGAAGCATTTAATGTTCGAGCAAAAACGGCTGATTGTTGACAAAAGAGATAACACCCCCCCATTACGTCATGCTTCAGAAATGTGGAAAATGGTCCGTTTTCAAATGTTTTATTTTTGAACGTCAGTTCACATTTGTAGGTGGATCATCAGTGTTAGAGCTAAAATTAGCATGTTTAAAGTGATTTTCATGCTTCCAGGGGCCCAAAACACAAGATTTATGGAATGGTTAAAAGTGCATGAAAATGGCCAATTTACTCACTCTGAGTTCTCAAAAAGGGTTTCTTCACCCCGGGAAGTTAATTAAATACCATTTGGAGGCATTTAATGTTCGAGCAAAAACGGCTGATTTTCGACAAAAGAGATAACACCCCCCCATTACGTCATGCTTCAGAAATGTGGAAAATGGTCCGTTTTCAAATGTTTTATTTTTGAACGTCAGTTCACATTTGTAGGTGGATCATCAGTGTTAGAGCTAAAATTAGCATGTTTAAAGTGATTTTCATGCTTCCAGGGGCTCGGGAAGTGAAATAAATACCATTTGGAGGCATTTAATGTTCGAGCAAAAACGGCTGATTTTCGACAAAAGAGATAACACCCCCATTACGTCATGCTTCAGAAATGTGGAAAATGGTCCGTTTTCAAATGTTTTATTTTTGAACGTCAGTTCACATTTGTAGGTGGATCATCAGTGACAGAGCTAAAATTAGCATGTTTAAAGTGATTTTCATGCTTCCAGGGGCCCAAAACACAAGATTTATGGAATGGTTAAAAGTGCATGAAAATGGCCAATTTACTCACTCTGAGTTCTCAAAAAGGGTTTCTTCACCCCGGGAAGTTAATTAAATACCATTTGGAGGCATTTAATGTTCCAGCAAAAACGGCTGATTTTTGACAAAAGAGATAACACCCCCCCATTACGTCATGCTTCAGAAATGTGGAAAATGGTCCGTTTTCAAATGTTTTATTTTTGAACGTCAGTTCACATTTGTAGGTGGATCATCAGTGTTAGAGCTAAAATTAGCATGTTTAAAGTGATTTTCATGCTTCCAGGGGCTCGGGAAGTGAAATAAATACCATTTGGAGGCATTTAATGTTCGAGCAAAAACGGCTGATTTTCGACAAAAGAGATAACACCCCCCCATTACGTCATGCTTCAGAAATGTGGAAAATGGTCCGTTTTCAAATGTTTTATTTTTGAACGTCAGTTCACATTTGTAGGTGGATCATCAGTGTTAGAGCTAAAATTAGCATGTTTAAAGTGATTTTCATGCTTCCAGGGGCCCAAAACACAAGATTTATGGAATGGTTAAAAGTGCATGAAAATGGCCAATTTACTCACTCTGAGTTCTCAAAAAGGGTTTCTTCACCCCGGGAAGTTAATTAAATACCATTTGGAGGCATTTAATGTTCGAGCAAAAACGGCTGATTTTTGACAAAAGAGATAACACCCCCCCATTACGTCATGCTTCAGAAATGTGGAAAATGGTCCGTTTTCAAATGTTTTATTTTTGAACGTCAGTTCACATTTGTAGGTGGATCATCAGTGTTAGAGCTAAAATTAGCATGTTTAAAGTGATTTTCATGCTTCCAGGGGCTCGGGAAGATAATTAAATACCATTTGGAGGCATTTAATGTTCGAGCAAAAACAGCTGATTTTCGACAAAGGAGATAACACCCCCCCATTACGTCATGCTTCAGAAATGTGGAAAATGGTCCGTTTTCAAATGTTTTATTTTTGAACGTCAGTTCATATTTGTAGGTGGATCATCAGTGTTAGAGCTAAAATTAGCATGTTTAAAGTGATTTTCATGCTTCCAGGGGCCCAAAACACAAGATTTATGGAATGGTTAAAAGTGCATGAAAATGGCCAATTTACTCACTCTGAGTTCTCAAAAAGGGTTTCTTCACCCCGGGAAGTTAATTAAATACCATTTGGAGGCATTTAATGTTCGAGCAAAAACGGCTGATTTTCGACAAAAGAGATAACACCCCCCCATTACGTCATGCTTCAGAAATGTGGAAAATGGTCCGTTTTCAAATGTTTTATTTTTGAACGTCAGTTCACATTTGTAGGTGGATCATCAGTGTTAGAGCTAAAATTAGCATGTTTAAAGTGATTTTCATGCTTCCAGGGGCCCAAAACACAAGATTTATGGAATGGTTAAAAGTGCATGGAAATGGCCAATTTACTCACTCTGAGTTCTCAAAAAGGGTTTCTTCACCCCGGGAAGTTAATTAAATACCATTTGGAGGCATTTAATGTTCGAGCAAAAACGGCTGATTTTCGACAAAAGAGATAACACCCCCCCATTACGTCATGCTTCAGAAATGTGGAAAATGGTCCGTTTTCAAATGTTTTATTTTTGAACGTCAGTTCACATTTGTAGGTGGATCATCAGTGTTAGAGCTAAAATTAGCATGTTTAAAGTGATTTTCATGCTTCCAGGGGCTCGGGAAGTTAATTAAATACCATTTGGAGGCATTTAATGTTCGAGCAAAAACGGCTGATTTTCGACAAAAGAGATAACACCCCCCCATTACGTCATGCTTCAGAAATATGGAAAATGGTCCGTTTTCAAATGTTTTATTTTTGAACGTCAGTTCACATTTGTAGGTGGATCATCAGTGTTAGAGCTAAAATTAGGATGTTTAAAGTGATTTTCATGCTTCCAGGGGCTCGGGAAGTTAATTAAATACCATTTGGAGGCATTTAATGTTCGAGCAAAAACGGCTGATTTTCGACAAAAGAGATAACACCCCCCCATTACGTCATGCTTCAGAAATGTGGAAAATGGTCCGTTTTCAAATGTTTTATTTTTGAACGTCAGTTCACATTTGTAGGTGGATCATCAGTGTTAGAGCTAAAATTAGCATGTTTAAAGTGATTTTCATGCTTCCAGGGGCTCGGGAAGTGAAATAAATACCATTTGGAGGCATTTAATGTTCGAGCAAAAACGGCTGATTTTCGACAAAAGAGATAACACCCCCCCATTACGTCATGCTTCAGAAATGTGGAAAATGGTCCGTTTTCAAATGTTTTATTTTTGAACGTCAGTTCACATTTGTAGGTGGATCATCAGTGTTAGAGCTAAAATTAGCATGTTTAAAGTGATTTTCATGCTTCCAGGGGCTCGGGAAGTTAATTAAATACCATTTGGAGGCATTTAATGTTCGAGCAAAAACGGCTGATTTTCGACAAAAGAGATAACACCCCCCCATTACGTCATGCCTCAGAAATGTGGAAAATGGTCCGTTTTCAAATGTTTTATTTTTGAACGTCAGTTCACATTTGTAGGTGGATCATCAGTGTTAGAGCTAAAATTAGCATGTTTAAAGTGATTTTCATGCTTCCAGGGGCTCGGGAAGTGAAATAAATACCATTTGGAGGCATTTAATGTTCGAGCAAAAACGGCTGATTTTCGACAAAAGAGATAACACCCCCCCATTACGTCATGCTTCAGAAATGTGGAAAATGGTCCGTTTTCAAATGTTTTATTTTTGAACGTCAGTTCACATTTGTAGGTGGATCATCAGTGTTAGAGGTAAAATTAGCATGTTTAAAGTGATTTTCATGCTTCCAGGGGCCCAAAACACAAGATTTATGGAATGGTTAAAAGTGCATGAAAATGGCCAATTTACTCACACTGAGTTCTCAAAAAGGGTTTCTTCACCCCGGGAAGTTAATTAAATACCATTTGGAGGCATTTAATGTTCGAGCAAAAACGGCTGATTTTCGACAAAAGAGATAACACCCCCCCATTACGTCATGCTTCAGAAATGTGGAAAATGGTCCGTTTTCAAATGTTTTATTTTTGAACGTCAGTTCACATTTGTAGGTGGATCATCAGTGTTAGAGCTAAAATTAGCATGTTTAAAGTGATTTTCATGCTTCCAGGGGCTCGGGAAGTTAATTAAATACCATTTGGAGGCATTTAATGTTCGAGCAAAAACGGCTGATTTTCGACAAAAGAGATAACACCCCCCCATTACGTCATGCCTCAGAAATGTGGAAAATGGTCCGTTTTCAAATGTTTTATTTTTGAACGTCAGTTCACATTTGTAGGTGGATCATCAGTGTTAGAGCTAAAATTAGCATGTTTAAAGTGATTTTCATGCTTCCAGGGGCTCGGGAAGTGAAATAAATACCATTTGGAGGCATTTAATGTTCGAGCAAAAACGGCTGATTTTCGACAAAAGAGATAACACCCCCCCATTACGTCATGCTTCAGAAATGTGGAAAATGGTCCGTTTTCAAATGTTTTATTTTTGAACGTCAGTTCACATTTGTAGGTGGATCATCAGTGTTAGAGGTAAAATTAGCATGTTTAAAGTGATTTTCATGCTTCCAGGGGCCCAAAACACAAGATTTATGGAATGGTTAAAAGTGCATGAAAATGGCCAATTTACTCACACTGAGTTCTCAAAAAGGGTTTCTTCACCCCGGGAAGTTAATTAAATACCATTTGGAGGCATTTAATGTTCGAGCAAAAACGGCTGATTTTCGACAAAAGAGATAACACCCCCCCATTACGTCATGCTTCAGAAATGTGGAAAATGGTCCGTTTTCAAATGTTTTATTTTTGAACGTCAGTTCACATTTGTAGGTGGATCATCAGTGTTAGAGCTAAAATTAGCATGTTTAAAGTGATTTTCATGCTTCCAGGGGCTCGGGAAGTGAAATAAATACCATTTGGAGGCATTTAATGTTCGAGCAAAAACGGCTGATTTTCGACAAAAGAGATAACACCCCCCATTACGTCATGCTTCAGAAATGTGGAAAATGGTCCGTTTTCAAATGTTTTATTTTTGAACGTCAGTTCACATTTGTAGGTGGATCATCAGTGTTAGAGCTAAAATTAGCATGTTTAAAGTGATTTTCATGCTTCCAGGGGCCCAAAACACAAGATTTATGGAATGGTTAAAAGTGCATGAAAATGGCCAATTTACTCACTCTGAGTTCTCAAAAAGGGTTTCTTCACCCAGGGAAGTTAATTAAATACCATTTGGAGGCATTTAATGTTCCAGCAAAAACGGCTGATTTTCGACAAAAGAGATAACACCCCCCCATTACGTCATGCTTCAGAAATGTGGAAAATGGTCCGTTTTCAAATGTTTTATTTTTGAACGTCAGTTCACATTTGTAGGTGGATCATCAGTGTTAGAGCTAAAATTAGCATGTTTAAAGTGATTTTCATGCTTCCAGGGGCTCGGGAAGTGAAATAAATACCATTTGGAGGCATTTAATGTTCGAGCAAAAACGGCTGATTTTCGACAAAAGAGATAACACCCCCCCATTACGTCATGCTTCAGAAATGTGGAAAATGGTCCGTTTTCAAATGTTTTATTTTTGAACGTCAGTTCACATTTGTAGGTGGATCATCAGTGTTAGAGCTAAAATTAGCATGTTTAAAGTGATTTTCATGCTTCCAGGGGCTCGGGAAGTTAATTAAATACCATTTGGAGGCATTTAATGTTCGAGCAAAAACGGCTGATTTTCGACAAAAGAGATAACACCCCCCCATTACGTCATGCTTCAGAAATGTGGAAAATCGTCCGTTTTCAAATGTTTTATTTTTGAACGTCAGTTCACATTTGTAGGTGGATCATCAGTGTTAGAACTAAAATTAGCATGTTTAAAGTGATTTTCATGCTTCCAGGGGCTCGGGAAGTTAAATACCGTTTGGAAGCATTTAATGTTCGAGCAAAAACGGCTGATTTTTGACAAAAGAGATAACACCCCCCCATTACGTCATGCTTCAGAAATGTGGAAAATGGTCCGTTTTCAAATGTTTTATTTTTGAACGTCAGTTCACATTTGTAGGTGGATCATCAGTGTTAGAGCTAAAATTAGCATGTTTAAAGTGATTTTCATGCTTCCAGGGGCCCAAAACACAAGATTTATGGAATGGTTAAAAGTGCATGAAAATGGCCAATTTACTCACTCTGAGTTCTCAAAAAGGGTTTCTTCACCCCGGGAAGTTAATTAAATACCATTTGGAGGCATTTAATGTTCGAGCAAAAACGGCTGATTTTCGACAAAAGAGATAACACCCCCCCATTACGTCATGCTTCAGAAATGTGGAAAATGGTCCGTTTTCAAATGTTTTATTTTTGAACGTCAGTTCACATTTGTAGGTGGATCATCAGTGTTAGAGCTAAAATTAGCATGTTTAAAGTGATTTTCATGCTTCCAGGGGCTCGGGAAGTGAAATAAATACCATTTGGAGGCATTTAATGTTCCAGCAAAAACGGCTGATTTTTGACAAAAGAGATAACACCCCCCCATTACGTCATGCTTCAGAAATGTGGAAAATGGTCCGTTTTCAAATGTTTTATTTTTGAACGTCAGTTCACATTTGTAGGTGGATCATCAGTGTTAGAGCTAAAATTAGCATGTTTAAAGTGATTTTCATGCTTCCAGGGGCTCGGGAAGTGAAATAAATACCATTTGGAGGCATTTAATGTTCGAGCAAAAACGGCTGATTTTCGACAAAAGAGATAACACCCCCCCATTACATCATGCTTCAGAAATGTGGAAAATGGTCCGTTTTCAAATGTTTTATTTTTGAACGTCAGTTCACATTTGTAGGTGGATCATCAGTGTTAGAGCTAAAATTAGCATGTTTAAAGTGATTTTCATGCTTCCAGGGGCCCAAAACACAAGATTTATGGAATGGTTAAAAGTGCATGAAAATGGCCAATTTACTCACTCTGAGTTCTCAAAAAGGGTTTCTTCACCCCGGGAAGTTAATTAAATACCATTTGGAGGCATTTAATGTTCGAGCAAAAACGGCTGATTTTTGACAAAAGAGATAACACCCCCCCATTACGTCATGCTTCAGAAATGTGGAAAATGGTCCGTTTTCAAATGTTTTATTTTTGAACGTCAGTTCACATTTGTAGGTGGATCATCAGTGTTAGAGCTAAAATTAGCATGTTTAAAGTGATTTTCATGCTTCCAGGGGCTCGGGAAGATAATTAAATACCATTTGGAGGCATTTAATGTTCGAGCAAAAACAGCTGATTTTCGACAAAGGAGATAACACCCCCCCATTACGTCATGCTTCAGAAATGTGGAAAATGGTCCGTTTTCAAATGTTTTATTTTTGAACGTCAGTTCATATTTGTAGGTGGATCATCAGTGTTAGAGCTAAAATTAGCATGTTTAAAGTGATTTTCATGCTTCCAGGGGCCCAAAACACAAGATTTATGGAATGGTTAAAAGTGCATGAAAATGGCCAATTTACTCACACTGAGTTCTCAAAAAGGGTTTCTTCACCCCGGGAAGTTAATTAAATACCATTTGGAGGCATTTAATGTTCGAGCAAAAACGGCTGATTTTCGACAAAAGAGATAACACCCCCCTATTACGTCATGCTTCAGAAATGTGGAAAATGGTCCGTTTTCAAATGTTTTATTTTTGAACGTCAGTTCACATTTGTAGGTGGATCATCAGTGTTAGAGCTAAAATTAGCATGTTTAAAGTGATTTTCATGCTTCCAGGGGCTCGGGAAGTGAAATAAATACCATTTGGAGGCATTTAATGTTCGAGCAAAAACGGCTGATTTTCGACAAAAGAGATAACACCCCCCATTACGTCATGCTTCAGAAATGTGGAAAATGGTCCGTTTTCAAATGTTTTATTTTTGAACGTCAGTTCACATTTGTAGGTGGATCATCAGTGTTAGAGCTAAAATTAGCATGTTTAAAGTGATTTTCATGCTTCCAGGGGCCCAAAACACAAGATTTATGGAATGGTTAAAAGTGCATGAAAATGGCCAATTTACTCACTCTGAGTTCTCAAAAAGGGTTTCTTCACCCAGGGAAGTTAATTAAATACCATTTGGAGGCATTTAATGTTCCAGCAAAAACGGCTGATTTTCGACAAAAGAGATAACACCCCCCCATTACGTCATGCTTCAGAAATGTGGAAAATGGTCCGTTTTCAAATGTTTTATTTTTGAACGTCAGTTCACATTTGTAGGTGGATCATCAGTGTTAGAGCTAAAATTAGCATGTTTAAAGTGATTTTCATGCTTCCAGGGGCTCGGGAAGTGAAATAAATACCATTTGGAGGCATTTAATGTTCGAGCAAAAACGGCTGATTTTCGACAAAAGAGATAACACCCCCCCATTACGTCATGCTTCAGAAATGTGGAAAATGGTCCGTTTTCAAATGTTTTATTTTTGAACGTCAGTTCACATTTGTAGGTGGATCATCAGTGTTAGAGCTAAAATTAGCATGTTTAAAGTGATTTTCATGCTTCCAGGGGCTCGGGAAGTTAATTAAATACCATTTGGAGGCATTTAATGTTCGAGCAAAAACGGCTGATTTTCGACAAAAGAGATAACACCCCCCCATTACGTCATGCTTCAGAAATGTGGAAAATCGTCCGTTTTCAAATGTTTTATTTTTGAACGTCAGTTCACATTTGTAGGTGGATCATCAGTGTTAGAACTAAAATTAGCATGTTTAAAGTGATTTTCATGCTTCCAGGGGCTCGGGAAGTTAAATACCATTTGGAAGCATTTAATGTTCGAGCAAAAACAGCTGATTTTCGACAAAGGAGATAACACCCCCCCATTACGTCATGCTTCAGAAATGTGGAAAATCGTCCGTTTTCAAATGTTTTATTTTTGAACGTCAGTTCACATTTGTAGGTGGATCATCAGTGTTAGAGCTAAAATTAGCATGTTTAAAGTGATTTTCATGCTTCCAGGGGCCCAAAACACAAGATTTATGGAATGGTTAAAAGTGCATGAAAATGGCCAATTTACTCACTCTGAGTTCTCAAAAAGGGTTTCTTCACCCAGGGAAGTTAATTAAATACCATTTGGAGGCATTTAATGTTCCAGCAAAAACGGCTGATTTTCGACAAAAGAGATAACACCCCCCCATTACGTCATGCTTCAGAAATGTGGAAAATGGTCCGTTTTCAAATGTTTTATTTTTGAACGTCAGTTCACATTTGTAGGTGGATCATCAGTGTTAGAGCTAAAATTAGCATGTTTAAAGTGATTTTCATGCTTCCAGGGGCTCGGGAAGTGAAATAAATACCATTTGGAGGCATTTAATGTTCGAGCAAAAACGGCTGATTTTCGACAAAAGAGATAACACCCCCCCATTACGTCATGCTTCAGAAATGTGGAAAATGGTCCGTTTTCAAATGTTTTATTTTTGAACGTCAGTTCACATTTGTAGGTGGATCATCAGTGTTAGAGCTAAAATTAGCATGTTTAAAGTGATTTTCATGCTTCCAGGGGCTCGGGAAGTTAATTAAATACCATTTGGAGGCATTTAATGTTCGAGCAAAAACGGCTGATTTTTGACAAAAGAGATAACACCCCCCCATTACGTCATGCTTCAGAAATGTGGAAAATGGTCCGTTTTCAAATGTTTTATTTTTGAACGTCAGTTCACATTTGTAGGTGGATCATCAGTGTTAGAGCTAAAATTAGCATGTTTAAAGTGATTTTCATGCTTCCAGGGGCTCGGGAAGATAATTAAATACCATTTGGAGGCATTTAATGTTCGAGCAAAAACAGCTGATTTTCGACAAAGGAGATAACACCCCCCCATTACGTCATGCTTCAGAAATGTGGAAAATGGTCCGTTTTCAAATGTTTTATTTTTGAACGTCAGTTCATATTTGTAGGTGGATCATCAGTGTTAGAGCTAAAATTAGCATGTTTAAAGTGATTTTCATGCTTCCAGGGGCCCAAAACACAAGATTTATGGAATGGTTAAAAGTGCATTAAAATGGCCAATTTACTCACACTGAGTTCTCAAAAAGGGTTTCTTCACCCCGGGAAGTTAATTAAATACCATTTGGAGGCATTTAATGTTCGAGCAAAAACGGCTGATTTTCGACAAAAGAGATAACACCCCCCCATTACGTCATGCTTCAGAAATGTGGAAAATGGTCCGTTTTCAAATGTTTTATTTTTGAACGTCAGTTCACATTTGTAGGTGGATCATCAGTGTTAGAGCTAAAATTAGCATGTTTAAAGTGATTTTCATGCTTCCAGGGGCTCGGGAAGTGAAATAAATACCATTTGGAGGCATTTAATGTTCGAGCAAAAACGGCTGATTTTCGACAAAAGAGATAACACCCCCCATTACGTCATGCTTCAGAAATGTGGAAAATGGTCCGTTTTCAAATGTTTTATTTTTGAACGTCAGTTCACATTTGTAGGTGGATCATCAGTGTTAGAGCTAAAATTAGCATGTTTAAAGTGATTTTCATGCTTCCAGGGGCCCAAAACACAAGATTTATTGAATGGTTAAAAGTGCATGAAAATGGCCAATTTACTCACTCTGAGTTCTCAAAAAGGGTTTCTTCACCCAGGGAAGTTAATTAAATACCATTTGGAGGCATTTAATGTTCCAGCAAAAACGGCTGATTTTCGACAAAAGAGATAACACCCCCCCATTACGTCATGCTTCAGAAATGTGGAAAATGGTCCGTTTTCAAATGTTTTATTTTTGAACGTCAGTTCACATTTGTAGGTGGATCATCAGTGTTAGAGCTAAAATTAGCATGTTTAAAGTGATTTTCATGCTTCCAGGGGCTCGGGAAGTGAAATAAATACCATTTGGAGGCATTTAATGTTCGAGCAAAAACGGCTGATTTTCGACAAAAGAGATAACACCCCCCCATTACGTCATGCTTCAGAAATGTGGAAAATGGTCCGTTTTCAAATGTTTTATTTTTGAACGTCAGTTCACATTTGTAGGTGGATCATCAGTGTTAGAGCTAAAATTAGCATGTTTAAAGTGATTTTCATGCTTCCAGGGGCTCGGGAAGTTAATTAAATACCATTTGGAGGCATTTAATGTTCAAGCAAAAACGGCTGATTTTCGACAAAAGAGATAACACCCCCCCATTACGTCATGCTTCAGAAATGTGGAAAATCGTCCGTTTTCAAATGTTTTATTTTTGAACGTCAGTTCACATTTGTAGGTGGATCATCAGTGTTAGAACTAAAATTAGCATGTTTAAAGTGATTTTCATGCTTCCAGGGGCTCGGGAAGTTAAATACCATTTGGAAGCATTTAATGTTCGAGCAAAAACGGCTGATTTTTGACAAAAGAGATAACACCCCCCCATTACGTCATGCTTCAGAAATGTGGAAAATGGTCCGTTTTCAAATGTTTTATTTTTGAACGTCAGTTCACATTTGTAGGTGGATCATCAGTGTTAGAGCTAAAATTAGCATGTTTAAAGTGATTTTCATGCTTCCAGGGGCCCAAAACACAAGATTTATGGAATGGTTAAAAGTGCATGAAAATGGCCAATTTACTCACTCTGAGTTCTCAAAAAGGGTTTCTTCACCCCGGGAAGTTAATTAAATACCATTTGGAGGCATTTAATGTTCGAGCAAAAACGGCTGATTTTCGACAAAAGAGATAACACCCCCCCATTACGTCATGCTTCAGAAATGTGGAAAATGGTCCGTTTTCAAATGTTTTATTTTTGAACGTCAGTTCACATTTGTAGGTGGATCATCAGTGTTAGAGCTAAAATTAGCATGTTTAAAGTGATTTTCATGCTTCCAGGGGCTCGGGAAGTGAAATAAATACCATTTGGAGGCATTTAATGTTCGAGCAAAAACGGCTGATTTTCGACAAAAGAGATAACACCCCCCATTACGTCATGCTTCAGAAATGTGGAAAATGGTCCGTTTTCAAATGTTTTATTTTTGAACGTCAGTTCACATTTGTAGGTGGATCATCAGTGTTAGAGCTAAAATTAGCATGTTTAAAGTGATTTTCATGCTTCCAGGGGCCCAAAACACAAGATTTATGGAATGGTTAAAAGTGCATGAAAATGGCCAATTTACTCACTCTGAGTTCTCAAAAAGGGTTTCTTCACCCCGGGAAGTTAATTAAATACCATTTGGAGGCATTTAATGTTCCAGCAAAAACGGCTGATTTTTGACAAAAGAGATAACACCCCCCCATTACGTCATGCTTCAGAAATGTGGAAAATGGTCCGTTTTCAAATGTTTTATTTTTGAACGTCAGTTCACATTTGTAGGTGGATCATCAGTGTTAGAGCTAAAATTAGCATGTTTAAAGTGATTTTCATGCTTCCAGGGGCTCGGGAAGTGAAATAAATACCATTTGGAGGCATTTAATGTTCGAGCAAAAACGGCTGATTTTCGACAAAAGAGATAACACCCCCCCATTACGTCATGCTTCAGAAATGTGGAAAATGGTCCGTTTTCAAATGTTTTATTTTTGAACGTCAGTTCACATTTGTAGGTGGATCATCAGTGTTAGAGCTAAAATTAGCATGTTTAAAGTGATTTTCATGCTTCCAGGGGCCCAAAACACAAGATTTATGGAATGGTTAAAAGTGCATGAAAATGGCCAATTTACTCACTCTGAGTTCTCAAAAAGGGTTTCTTCACCCCGGGAAGTTAATTAAATACCATTTGGAGGCATTTAATGTTCGAGCAAAAACGGCTGATTTTTGACAAAAGAGATAACACCCCCCCATTACGTCATGCTTCAGAAATGTGGAAAATGGTCCGTTTTCAAATGTTTTATTTTTGAACGTCAGTTCACATTTGTAGGTGGATCATCAGTGTTAGAGCTAAAATTAGCATGTTTAAAGTGATTTTCATGCTTCCAGGGGCTCGGGAAGATAATTAAATACCATTTGGAGGCATTTAATGTTCGAGCAAAAACAGCTGATTTTCGACAAAGGAGATAACACCCCCCCATTACGTCATGCTTCAGAAATGTGGAAAATGGTCCGTTTTCAAATGTTTTATTTTTGAACGTCAGTTCATATTTGTAGGTGGATCATCAGTGTTAGAGCTAAAATTAGCATGTTTAAAGTGATTTTCATGCTTCCAGGGGCCCAAAACACAAGATTTATGGAATGGTTAAAAGTGCATGAAAATGGCCAATTTACTCACTCTGAGTTCTCAAAAAGGGTTTCTTCACCCCGGGAAGTTAATTAAATACCATTTGGAGGCATTTAATGTTCGAGCAAAAACGGCTGATTTTCGACAAAAGAGATAACACCCCCCCATTACGTCATGCTTCAGAAATGTGGAAAATGGTCCGTTTTCAAATGTTTTATTTTTGAACGTCAGTTCACATTTGTAGGTGGATCATCAGTGTTAGAGCTAAAATTAGCATGTTTAAAGTGATTTTCATGCTTCCAGGGGCCCAAAACACAAGATTTATGGAATGGTTAAAAGTGCATGAAAATGGCCAATTTACTCACTCTGAGTTCTCAAAAAGGGTTTCTTCACCCCGGGAAGTTAATTAAATACCATTTGGAGGCATTTAATGTTCGAGCAAAAACGGCTGATTTTCGACAAAAGAGATAACACCCCCCCATTACGTCATGCTTCAGAAATGTGGAAAATGGTCCGTTTTCAAATGTTTTATTTTTGAACGTCAGTTCACATTTGTAGGTGGATCATCAGTGTTAGAGCTAAAATTAGCATGTTTAAAGTGATTTTCATGCTTCCAGGGGCTCGGGAAGTTAATTAAATACCATTTGGAGGCATTTAATGTTCGAGCAAAAACGGCTGATTTTCGACAAAAGAGATAACACCCCCCCATTACGTCATGCTTCAGAAATATGGAAAATGGTCCGTTTTCAAATGTTTTATTTTTGAACGTCAGTTCACATTTGTAGGTGGATCATCAGTGTTAGAGCTAAAATTAGCATGTTTAAAGTGATTTTCATGCTTCCAGGGGCTCGGGAAGTTAATTAAATACCATTTGGATGCATTTAATGTTCGAGCAAAAACGGCTGATTTTCGACAAAAGAGATAACACCCCCCCATTACGTCATGCTTCAGAAATGTGGAAAATGGTCCGTTTTCAAATGTTTTATTTTTGAACGTCAGTTCACATTTGTAGGTGGATCATCAGTGTTAGAGCTAAAATTAGCATGTTTAAAGTGATTTTCATGCTTCCAGGGGCTCGGGAAGTGAAATAAATACCATTTGGAGGCATTTAATGTTCGAGCAAAAACGGCTGATTTTCGACAAAAGAGATAACACCCCCCCATTACGTCATGCTTCAGAAATGTGGAAAATGGTCCGTTTTCAAATGTTTTATTTTTGAACGTCAGTTCACATTTGTAGGTGGATCATCAGTGTTAGAGCTAAAATTAGCATGTTTAAAGTGATTTTCATGCTTCCAGGGGCTCGGGAAGTTAATTAAATACCATTTGGAGGCATTTAATGTTCGAGCACAAACGGCTGATTTTCGACAAAAGAGATAACACCCCCCCATTACGTCATGCCTCAGAAATGTGGAAAATGGTCCGTTTTCAAATGTTTTATTTTTGAACGTCAGTTCACATTTGTAGGTGGATCATCAGTGTTAGAGCTAAAATTAGCATGTTTAAAGTGATTTTCATGCTTCCAGGGGCTCGGGAAGTGAAATAAATACCATTTGGAGGCATTTAATGTTCGAGCAAAAACGGCTGATTTTCGACAAAAGAGATAACACCCCCCCATTACGTCATGCTTCAGAAATGTGGAAAATGGTCCGTTTTCAAATGTTTTATTTTTGAACGTCAGTCACATTTGTAGGTGGATCATCAGTGTTAGAGGTAAAATTAGCATGTTTAAAGTGATTTTCATGCTTCCAGGGGCCCAAAACACAAGATTTATGGAATGGTTAAAAGTGCATGAAAATGGCCAATTTACTCACACTGAGTTCTCAAAAAGGGTTTCTTCACCCCGGGAAGTTAATTAAATACCATTTGGAGGCATTTAATGTTCGAGCAAAAACGGCTGATTTTCGACAAAAGAGATAACACCCCCCCATTACGTCATGCTTCAGAAATGTGGAAAATGGTCCGTTTTCAAATGTTTTATTTTTGAACGTCAGTTCACATTTGTAGGTGGATCATCAGTGTTAGAGCTAAAATTAGCATGTTTAAAGTGATTTTCATGCTTCCAGGGGCTCGGGAAGTGAAATAAATACCATTTGGAGGCATTTAATGTTCGAGCAAAAACGGCTGATTTTCGACAAAAGAGATAACACCCCCCATTACGTCATGCTTCAGAAATGTGGAAAATGGTCCGTTTTCAAATGTTTTATTTTTGAACGTCAGTTCACATTTGTAGGTGGATCATCAGTGTTAGAGCTAAAATTAGCATGTTTAAAGTGATTTTCATGCTTCCAGGGGCCCAAAACACAAGATTTATGGAATGGTTAAAAGTGCATGAAAATGGCCAATTTACTCACTCTGAGTTCTCAAAAAGGGTTTCTTCACCCAGGGAAGTTAATTAAATACCATTTGGAGGCATTTAATGTTCCAGCAAAAACGGCTGATTTTCGACAAAAGAGATAACACCCCCCCATTACGTCATGCTTCAGAAATGTGGAAAATGGTCCGTTTTCAAATGTTTTATTTTTGAACGTCAGTTCACATTTGTAGGTGGATCATCAGTGTTAGAGCTAAAATTAGCATGTTTAAAGTGATTTTCATGCTTCCAGGGGCTCGGGAAGTGAAATAAATACCATTTGGAGGCATTTAATGTTCGAGCAAAAACGGCTGATTTTCGACAAAAGAGATAACACCCCCCCATTACGTCATGCTTCAGAAATGTGGAAAATGGTCCGTTTTCAAATGTTTTATTTTTGAACGTCAGTTCACATTTGTAGGTGGATCATCAGTGTTAGAGCTAAAATTAGCATGTTTAAAGTGATTTTCATGCTTCCAGGGGCCCAAAACACAAGATTTATGGAATGGTTAAAAGTGCATGAAAATGGCCAATTTACTCACTCTGAGTTCTCAAAAAGGGTTTCTTCACCCCGGGAAGTTAATTAAATACCATTTGGAGGCATTTAATGTTCGAGCAAAAACGGCTGATTTTCGACAAAAGAGATAACACCCCCCCATTACGTCATGCTTCAGAAATGTGGAAAATGGTCCGTTTTCAAATGTTTTATTTTTGAACGTCAGTTCACATTTGTAGGTGGATCATCAGTGTTAGAGCTAAAATTAGCATGTTTAAAGTGATTTTCATGCTTCCAGGGGCCCAAAACACAAGATTTATGGAATGGTTAAAAGTGCATGAAAATGGCCAATTTACTCACTCTGAGTTCTCAAAAAGGGTTTCTTCACCCCGGGAAGTTAATTAAATACCATTTGGAGGCATTTAATGTTCGAGCAAAAACGGCTGATTTTCGACAAAAGAGATAACACCCCCCCATTACGTCATGCTTCAGAAATGTGGAAAATGGTCCGTTTTCAAATGTTTTATTTTTGAACGTCAGTTCACATTTGTAGGTGGATCATCAGTGTTAGAGCTAAAATTAGCATGTTTAAAGTGATTTTCATGCTTCCAGGGGCCCAAAACACAAGATTTATGGAATGGTTAAAAGTGCATGAAAATGGCCAATTTACTCACTCTGAGTTCTCAAAAAGGGTTTCTTCACCCCGGGAAGTTAATTAAATACCATTTGGAGGCATTTAATGTTCGAGCAAAAACGGCTGATTTTCGACAAAAGAGATAACACCCCCCCATTATGTCATGCTTCAGAAATGTGGAAAATGGTCCGTTTTCAAATGTTTTATTTTTGAACGTCAGTTCACATTTGTAGGTGGATCATCAGTGTTAGAGCTAAAATTAGCATGTTTAAAGTGATTTTCATGCTTCCAGGGGCTCGGGAAGTTAATTAAATACCATTTGGAGGCATTTAATGTTCGAGCAAAAACGGCTGATTTTCGACAAAAGAGATCACACCCCCCCATTACGTCATGCTTCAGAAATATGGAAAATGGTCCGTTTTCAAATGTTTTATTTTTGAACGTCAGTTCACATTTGTAGGTGGATCATCAGTGTTAGAGCTAAAATTAGCATGTTTAAAGTGATTTTCATGCTTCCAGGGGCTCGGGAAGTTAATTAAATACCATTTGGAGGCATTTAATGTTCGAGCAAAAACGGCTGATTTTCGACAAAAGAAATAACACCCCCCCATTACGTCATGCTTCAGAAATGTGGAAAATGGTCCGTTTTCAAATGTTTTATTTTTGAACGTCAGTTCACATTTGTAGGTGGATCATCAGTGTTAGAGCTAAAATTAGCATGTTTAAAGTAATTTTCATGCTTCCAGGGGCTCGGGAAGTGAAATAAATACCATTTGGAGGCATTTAATGTTCGAGCAAAAACGGCTGATTTTCGACAAAAGAGATAACACCCCCCCATTACGTCATGCTTCAGAAATGTGGAAAATGGTCCGTTTTCAAATGTTTTATTTTTGAACGTCAGTTCACATTTGTAGGTGGATCATCAGTGTTAGAGCTAAAATTAGCATGTTTAAAGTGATTTTCATGCTTCCAGGGGCTCGGGAAGTTAATTAAATACCATTTGGAGGCATTTAATGTTCGAGCAAAAACGGCTGATTTTCGACAAAAGAGATAACACCCCCCCCATTACGTCATGCTTCAGAAATGTGGAAAATCGTCCGTTTTCAAATGTTTTATTTTTGAACGTCAGTTCACATTTGTAGGTGGATCATCAGTGTTAGAACTAAAATTAGCATGTTTAAAGTGATTTTCATGCTTCCAGGGGCTCGGGAAGTTAAATACCATTTGGAAGCATTTAATGTTCGAGCAAAAACGGCTGATTTTTGACAAAAGAGATAACACCCCCCCATTACGTCATGCTTCAGAAATGTGGAAAATGGTCCGTTTTCAAATGTTTTATTTTTGAACGTCAGTTCACATTTGTAGGTGGATCATCAGTGTTAGAGCTAAAATTAGCATGTTTAAAGTGATTTTCATGCTTCCAGGGGCCCAAAACACAAGATTTATGGAATGGTTAAAAGTGCATGAAAATGGCCAATTTACTCACTCTGAGTTCTCAAAAAGGGTTTCTTCACCCCGGGAAGTTAATTAAATACCATTTGGAGGCATTTAATGTTCGAGCAAAAACGGCTGATTTTCGACAAAAGAGATAACACCCCCCCATTACGTCATGCTTCAGAAATGTGGAAAATGGTCCGTTTTCAAATGTTTTATTTTTGAACGTCAGTTCACATTTGTAGGTGGATCATCAGTGTTAGAGCTAAAATTAGCATGTTTAAAGTGATTTTCATGCTTCCAGGGGCTCGGGAAGTGAAATAAATACCATTTGGAGGCATTTAATGTTCGAGCAAAAACGGCTGATTTTCGACAAAAGAGATAACACCCCCCATTACGTCATGCTTCAGAAATGTGGAAAATGGTCCGTTTTCAAATGTTTTATTTTTGAACGTCAGTTCACATTTGTAGGTGGATCATCAGTGTTAGAGCTAAAATTAGCATGTTTAAAGTGATTTTCATGCTTCCAGGGGCCCAAAACACAAGATTTATGGAATGGTTAAAAGTGCATGAAAATGGCCAATTTACTCACTCTGAGTTCTCAAAAAGGGTTTCTTCACCCCGGGAAGTTAATTAAATACCATTTGGAGGCATTTAATGTTCCAGCAAAAACGGCTGATTTTTGACAAAAGAGATAACACCCCCCCATTACGTCATGCTTCAGAAATGTGGAAAATGGTCCGTTTTCAAATGTTTTATTTTTGAACGTCAGTTCACATTTGTAGGTGGATCATCAGTGTTAGAGCTAAAATTAGCATGTTTAAAGTGATTTTCATGCTTCCAGGGGCTCGGGAAGTGAAATAAATACCATTTGGAGGCATTTAATGTTCGAGCAAAAACGGCTGATTTTCGACAAAAGAGATAACACCTCCCCATTACGTCATGCTTCAGAAATGTGGAAAATGGTCCGTTTTCAAATGTTTTATTTTTGAACGTCAGTTCACATTTGTAGGTGCATCATCAGTGTTAGAGCTAAAATTAGCATGTTTAAAGTGATTTTCATGCTTCCAGGGGCTCGGGAAGTGAAATAAATACCATTTGGAGGCATTTAATGTTCGAGCAAAAACGGCTGATTTTCGACAAAAGAGATAACACCCCCCATTACGTCATGCTTCAGAAATGTGGAAAATGGTCCGTTTTCAAATGTTTTATTTTTGAACGTCAGTTCACATTTGTAGGTGGATCATCAGTGTTAGAGGTAAAATTAGCATGTTTAAAGTGATTTTCATGCTTCCAGGGGCCCAAAACACAAGATTTATGGAATGGTTAAAAGTGCATGAAAATGGCCAATTTACTCACACTGAGTTCTCAAAAAGGGTTTCTTCACCCCGGGAAGTTAATTAAATACCATTTGGAGGCATTTAATGTTCGAGCAAAAACGGCTGATTTTCGACAAAAGAGATAACACCCCCCCATTACGTCATGCTTCAGAAATGTGGAAAATGGTCCGTTTTCAAATGTTTTATTTTTGAACGTCAGTTCACATTTGTAGGTGGATCATCAGTGTTAGAGCTAAAATTAGCATGTTTAAAGTGATTTTCATGCTTCCAGGGGCTCGGGAAGTGAAATAAATACCATTTGGAGGCATTTAATGTTCGAGCAAAAACGGCTGATTTTCGACAAAAGAGATAACACCCCCCATTACGTCATGCTTCAGAAATGTGGAAAATGGTCCGTTTTCAAATGTTTTATTTTTGAACGTCAGTTCACATTTGTAGGTGGATCATCAGTGTTAGAGCTAAAATTAGCATGTTTAAAGTGATTTTCATGCTTCCAGGGGCCCAAAACACAAGATTTATGGAATGGTTAAAAGTGCATGAAAATGGCCAATTTACTCACTCTGAGTTCTCAAAAAGGGTTTCTTCACCCAGGGAAGTTAATTAAATACCATTTGGAGGCATTTAAAGTTCCAGCAAAAACGGCTGATTTTCGACAAAAGAGATAACACCCCCCCATTACGTCATGCTTCAGAAATGTGGAAAATGGTCCGTTTTCAAATGTTTTATTTTTGAACGTCAGTTCACATTTGTAGATGGATCATCAGTGTTAGAGCTAAAATTAGCATGTTTAAAGTGATTTTCATGCTTCCAGGGGCTCGGGAAGTGAAATAAATACCATTTGGAGGCATTTAATGTTCGAGCAAAAACGGCTGATTTTCGACAAAAGAGATAACACCCCCCCATTACGTCATGCTTCAGAAATGTGGAAAATGGTCCGTTTTCAAATGTTTTATTTTTGAACGTCAGTTCACATTTGTAGGTGGATCATCAGTGTTAGAGCTAAAATTAGCATGTTTAAAGTGATTTTCATGCTTCCAGGGGCCCAAAACACAAGATTTATGGAATGGTTAAAAGTGCATGAAAATGGCCAATTTACTCACTCTGAGTTCTCAAAAAGGGTTTCTTCACCCCGGGAAGTTAATTAAATACCATTTGGAGGCATTTAATGTTCGAGCAAAAACGGCTGATTTTCGACAAAAGAGATAACACCCCCCCATTACGTCATGCTTCAGAAATGTGGAAAATGGTCCGTTTTCAAATGTTTTATTTTTGAACGTCAGTTCACATTTGTAGGTGGATCATCAGTGTTAGAGCTAAAATTAGCATGTTTAAAGTGATTTTCATGCTTCCAGGGGCCCAAAACACAAGATTTATGGAATGGTTAAAAGTGCATGAAAATGGCCAATTTACTCACTCTGAGTTCTCAAAAAGGGTTTCTTCACCCCGGGAAGTTAATTAAATACCATTTGGAGGCATTTAATGTTCGAGCAAAAACGGCTGATTTTCGACAAAAGAGATAACACCCCCCCATTACGTCATGCTTCAGAAATGTGGAAAATGGTCCGTTTTCAAATGTTTTATTTTTGAACGTCAGTTCACATTTGTAGGTGGATCATCAGTGTTAGAGCTAAAATTAGCATGTTTAAAGTGATTTTCATGCTTCCAGGGGCCCAAAACACAAGATTTATGGAATGGTTAAAAGTGCATGAAAATGGCCAATTTACTCACTCTGAGTTCTCAAAAAGGGTTTCTTCACCCCGGGAAGTTAATTAAATACCATTTGGAGGCATTTAATGTTCGAGCAAAAACGGCTGATTTTCGACAAAAGAGATAACACCCCCCCATTACGTCATGCTTCAGAAATGTGGAAAATGGTCCGTTTTCAAATGTTTTATTTTTGAACGTCAGTTCACATTTGTAGGTGGATCATCAGTGTTAGAGCTAAAATTAGCATGTTTAAAGTGATTTTCATGCTTCCAGGGGCTCGGGAAGTGAAATAAATACCATTTGGAGGCATTTAATGTTCGAGCAAAAACGGCTGATTTTCGACAAAAGAGATAACACCCCCCATTACGTCATGCTTCAGAAATGTGGAAAATGGTCCGTTTTCAAATGTTTTATTTTTGAACGTCAGTTCACATTTGTAGGTGGATCATCAGTGTTAGAGGTAAAATTAGCATGTTTAAAGTGATTTTCATGCTTCCAGGGGCCCAAAACACAAGATTTATGGAATGGTTAAAAGTGCATGAAAATGGCCAATTTACTCACTCTGAGTTCTCAAAAAGGGTTTCTTCACCCCGGGAAGTTAATTAAATACCATTTGGAGGCATTTAATGTTCGAGCAAAAACGGCTGATTTTCGACAAAAGAGATAACACCCCCCCATTACGTCATGCTTCAGAAATGTGGAAAATGGTCCGTTTTCAAATGTTTTATTTTTGAACGTCAGTTCACATTTGTAGGTGGATCATCAGTGTTAGAGCTAAAATTAGCATGTTTAAAGTGATTTTCATGCTTCCAGGGGCCCAAAACACAAGATTTATGGAATGGTTAAAAGTGCATGAAAATGGCCAATTTACTCACTCTGAGTTCTCAAAAAGGGTTTCTTCACCCCGGGAAGTTAATTAAATACCATTTGGAGGCATTTAATGTTCGAGCAAAAACGGCTGATTTTCGACAAAAGAGATAACACCCCCCCATTACGTCATGCTTCAGAAATGTGGAAAATGGTCCGTTTTCAAATGTTTTATTTTTGAACGTCAGTTCACATTTGTAGGTGGATCATCAGTGTTAGAGCTAAAATTAGCATGTTTAAAGTGATTTTCATGCTTCCAGGGGCCCAAAACACAAGATTTATGGAATGGTTAAAAGTGCATGAAAATGGCCAATTTACTCACTCTGAGTTCTCAAAAAGGGTTTCTTCACCCCGGGAAGTTAATTAAATACCATTTGGAGGCATTTAATGTTCGAGCAAAAACGGCTGATTTTCGACAAAAGAGATAACACCCCCCCATTACGTCATGCTTCAGAAATGTGGAAAATGGTCCGTTTTCAAATGTTTTATTTTTGAACGTCAGTTCACATTTGTAGGTGGATCATCAGTGTTAGAGCTAAAATTAGCATGTTTAAAGTGATTTTCATGCTTCCAGGGGCTCGGGAAGTGAAATAAATACCATTTGGAGGCATTTAATGTTCGAGCAAAAACGGCTGATTTTCGACAAAAGAGATAACACCCCCCATTACGTCATGCTTCAGAAATGTGGAAAATGGTCCGTTTTCAAATGTTTTATTTTTGAACGTCAGTTCACATTTGTAGGTGGATCATCAGTGTTAGAGCTAAAATTAGCATGTTTAAAGTGATTTTCATGCTTCCAGGGGCCCAAAACACAAGATTTATGGAATGGTTAAAAGTGCATGAAAATGGCCAATTTACTCACTCTGAGTTCTCAAAAAGGGTTTCTTCACCCCGGGAAGTTAATTAAATACCATTTGGAGGCATTTAATGTTCCAGCAAAAACGGCTGATTTTTGACAAAAGAGATAACACCCCCCCATTACGTCATGCTTCAGAAATGTGGAAAATGGTCCGTTTTCAAATGTTTTATTTTTGAACGTCAGTTCACATTTGTAGGTGGATCATCAGTGTTAGAGCTAAAATTAGCATGTTTAAAGTGATTTTCATGCTTCCAGGGGCTCGGGAAGTGAAATAAATACCATTTGGAGGCATTTAATGTTCGAGCAAAAACGGCTGATTTTCGACAAAAGAGATAACACCTCCCCATTACGTCATGCTTCAGAAATGTGGAAAATGGTCCGTTTTCAAATGTTTTATTTTTGAACGTCAGTTCACATTTGTAGGTGCATCATCAGTGTTAGAGCTAAAATTAGCATGTTTAAAGTGATTTTCATGCTTCCAGGGGCTCGGGAAGTGAAATAAATACCATTTGGAGGCATTTAATGTTCGAGCAAAAACGGCTGATTTTCGACAAAAGAGATAACACCCCCCATTACGTCATGCTTCAGAAATGTGGAAAATGGTCCGTTTTCAAATGTTTTATTTTTGAACGTCAGTTCACATTTGTAGGTGGATCATCAGTGTTAGAGGTAAAATTAGCATGTTTAAAGTGATTTTCATGCTTCCAGGGGCCCAAAACACAAGATTTATGGAATGGTTAAAAGTGCATGAAAATGGCCAATTTACTCACACTGAGTTCTCAAAAAGGGTTTCTTCACCCCGGGAAGTTAATTAAATACCATTTGGAGGCATTTAATGTTCGAGCAAAAACGGCTGATTTTCGACAAAAGAGATAACACCCCCCCATTACGTCATGCTTCAGAAATGTGGAAAATGGTCCGTTTTCAAATGTTTTATTTTTGAACGTCAGTTCACATTTGTAGGTGGATCATCCGTGTTAGAGCTAAAATTAGCATGTTTAAAGTGATTTTCATGCTTCCAGGGGCTCGGGAAGTGAAATAAATACCATTTGGAGGCATTTAATGTTCGAGCAAAAACGGCTGATTTTCGACAAAAGAGATAACACCCCCCATTACGTCATGCTTCAGAAATGTGGAAAATGGTCCGTTTTCAAATGTTTTATTTTTGAACGTCAGTTCACATTTGTAGGTGGATCATCAGTGTTAGAGCTAAAATTAGCATGTTTAAAGTGATTTTCATGCTTCCAGGGGCCCAAAACACAAGATTTATGGAATGGTTAAAAGTGCATGAAAATGGCCAATTTACTCACTCTGAGTTCTCAAAAAGGGTTTCTTCACCCAGGGAAGTTAATTAAATACCATTTGGAGGCATTTAAAGTTCCAGCAAAAACGGCTGATTTTCGACAAAAGAGATAACACCCCCCCATTACGTCATGCTTCAGAAATGTGGAAAATGGTCCGTTTTCAAATGTTTTATTTTTGAACGTCAGTTCACATTTGTAGATGGATCATCAGTGTTAGAGCTAAAATTAGCATGTTTAAAGTGATTTTCATGCTTCCAGGGGCTCGGGAAGTGAAATAAATACCATTTGGAGGCATTTAATGTTCGAGCAAAAACGGCTGATTTTCGACAAAAGAGATAACACCCCCCCATTACGTCATGCTTCAGAAATGTGGAAAATGGTCCGTTTTCAAATGTTTTATTTTTGAACGTCAGTTCACATTTGTAGGTGGATCATCAGTGTTAGAGCTAAAATTAGCATGTTTAAAGTGATTTTCATGCTTCCAGGGGCCCAAAACACAAGATTTATGGAATGGTTAAAAGTGCATGAAAATGGCCAATTTACTCACTCTGAGTTCTCAAAAAGGGTTTCTTCACCCCGGGAAGTTAATTAAATACCATTTGGAGGCATTTAATGTTCGAGCAAAAACGGCTGATTTTCGACAAAAGAGATAACACCCCCCCATTACGTCATGCTTCAGAAATGTGGAAAATGGTCCGTTTTCAAATGTTTTATTTTTGAACGTCAGTTCACATTTGTAGGTGGATCATCAGTGTTAGAGCTAAAATTAGCATGTTTAAAGTGATTTTCATGCTTCCAGGGGCTCGGGAAGTTAATTAAATACCATTTGGAGGCATTTAATGTTCGAGCAAAAACGGCTGATTTTCGACAAAAGAGATAACACCCCCCCATTACGTCATGCTTCAGAAATATGGAAAATGGTCCGTTTTCAAATGTTTTATTTTTGAACGTCAGTTCACATTTGTAGGTGGATCATCAGTGTTAGAGCTAAAATTAGCATGTTTAAAGTGATTTTCATGCTTCCAGGGGCTCGGGAAGTTAATTAAATACCATTTGGAGGCATTTAATGTTCGAGCAAAAACGGCTGATTTTCGACAAAAGAGATAACACCCCCCCATTACGTCATGCTTCAGAAATGTGGAAAATGGTCCGTTTTCAAATGTTTTATTTTTGAACGTCAGTTCACATTTGTAGGTGGATCATCAGTGTTAGAGCTAAAATTAGCATGTTTAAAGTGATTTTCATGCTTCCAGGGGCTCGGGAAGTGAAATAAATACCATTTGGAGGCATTTAATGTTCGAGCAAAAACGGCTGATTTTCGACAAAAGAGATAACACCCCCCCATTACGTCATGCTTCAGAAATGTGGAAAATGGTCCGTTTTCAAATGTTTTATTTTTGAACGTCAGTTCACATTTGTAGGTGGATCATCAGTGTTAGAGCTAAAATTAGCATGTTTAAAGTGATTTTCATGCTTCCAGGGGCTCGGGAAGTTAATTAAATACCATTTGGAGGCATTTAATGTTCGAGCAAAAACGGCTGATTTTCGACAAAAGAGATAACACCCCCCCATTACGTCATGCTTCAGAAATGTGGAAAATGGTCCGTTTTCAAATGTTTTATTTTTGAACGTCAGTTCACATTTGTAGGTGGATCATCAGTGTTAGAGCTAAAATTAGCATGTTTAAAGTGATTTTCATGTTTCCAGGGGCTCGGGAAGTTAATTAAATACCATTTGGAGGCATTTAATGTTCGAGCAAAAACGGCTGATTTTCGACAAAAGAGATAACACCCCCCCCATTACGTCATGCTTCAGAAATATGGAAAATGGTCCGTTTTCAAATATTTTATTTTTGAACGTCAGTTCACATTTGTAGGTGGATCATCAGTGTTAGAGCTAAAATTAGCATGTTTAAAGTGATTTTCATGCTTCCAGGGGCTCGGGAAGTTAATTAAATACCATTTGGAGGCATTTAATGTTCGAGCAAAAACGGCTGATTTTCGACAAAAGAGATAACACCCCCCCATTACGTCATGCTTCAGAAATGTGGAAAATGGTCCGTTTTCAAATGTTTTATTTTTGAACGTCAGTTCACATTTGTAGGTGGATCATCAGTGTTAGAGCTAAAATTAGCATGTTTAAAGTGATTTTCATGCTTCCAGGGGCTCGGGAAGTGAAATAAATACCATTTGGAGGCATTTAATGTTCGAGCAAAAACGGCTGATTTTCGACAAAAGAGATAACACCCCCCCATTACGTCATGCTTCAGAAATGTGGAAAATGGTCCGTTTTCAAATGTTTTATTTTTGAACGTCAGTTCACATTTGTAGGTGGATCATCAGTGTTAGAGCTAAAATTAGCATGTTTAAAGTGATTTTCATGCTTCCAGGGGCCCAAAACACAAGATTTATGGAATGGTTAAAAGTGCATGAAAATGGCCAATTTACTCACTCTGAGTTCTCAAAAAGGGTTTCTTCACCCCGGGAAGTTAATTAAATACCATTTGGAGGCATTTAATGTTCCAGCAAAAACGGCTGATTTTCGACAAAAGAGATAACACCCCCCCATTACGTCATGCTTCAGAAATTTGGAAAATGGTCAGTTTTCAAATGTTTTATTTTTGAACGTCAGTTCACATTTGTAGGTGCATCATCAGTGTTAGAGCTAAAATTAGCATGTTTAAAGTGATTTTCATGCTTCCAGGGGCTCGGGAAGTGAAATAAATACCATTTGGAGGCATTTAATGTTCGAGCAAAAACGGCTGATTTTCGACAAAAGAGATAACACCCCCCATTACGTCATGCTTCAGAAATGTGGAAAATGGTCCGTTTTCAAATGTTTTATTTTTGAACGTCAGTTCACATTTGTAGGTGGATCATCAGTGTTAGAGGTAAAATTAGCATGTTTAAAGTGATTTTCATGCTTCCAGGGGCCCAAAACACAAGATTTATGGAATGGTTAAAAGTGCATGAAAATGGCCAATTTACTCACACTGAGTTCTCAAAAAGGGTTTCTTCACCCCGGTAAGTTAATTAAATACCATTTGGAGGCATTTAATGTTCGAGCAAAAACGGCTGATTTTCGACAAAAGAGATAACACCCCCCCATTACGTCATGCTTCAGAAATGTGGAAAATGGTCCGTTTTCAAATGTTTTATTTTTGAACGTCAGTTCACATTTGTAGGTGGATCATCAGTGTTAGAGCTAAAATTAGCATGTTTAAAGTGATTTTCATGCTTCCAGGGGCTCGGGAAGTGAAATAAATACCATTTGGAGGCATTTAATGTTCGAGCAAAAACGGCTGATTTTCGACAAAAGAGATAACACCCCCCATTACGTCATGCTTCAGAAATGTGGAAAATGGTCCGTTTTCAAATGTTTTATTTTTGAACGTCAGTTCACATTTGTAGGTGGATCATCAGTGTTAGAGCTAAAATTAGCATGTTTAAAGTGATTTTCATGCTTCCAGGGGCCCAAAACACAAGATTTATGGAATGGTTAAAAGTGCATGAAAATGGCCAATTTACTCACTCTGAGTTCTCAAAAAGGGTTTCTTCACCCAGGGAAGTTAATTAAATACCATTTGGAGGCATTTAATGTTCCAGCAAAAACGGCTGATTTTCGACAAAAGAGATAACACCCCCCCATTACGTCATGCTTCAGAAATGTGGAAAATGGTCCGTTTTCAAATGTTTTATTTTTGAACGTCAGTTCACATTTGTAGGTGGATCATCAGTGTTAGAGCTAAAATTAGCATGTTTAAAGTGATTTTCATGCTTCCAGGGGCTCGGGAAGTGAAATAAATACTATTTGGAGGCATTTAATGTTCGAGCAAAAACGGCTGATTTTCGACAAAAGAGATAACACCCCCCCATTACGTCATGCTTCAGAAATGTGGAAAATGGTCCGTTTTCAAATGTTTTATTTTTGAACGTCAGTTCACATTTGTAGGTGGATCATCAGTGTTAGAGCTAAAATTAGCATGTTTAAAGTGATTTTCATGCTTCCAGGGGCCCAAAACACAAGATTTATGGAATGGTTAAAAGTGCATGAAAATGGCCAATTTACTCACTCTGAGTTCTCAAAAAGGGTTTCTTCACCCCGGGAAGTTAATTAAATACCATTTGGAGGCATTTAATGTTCGAGCAAAAACGGCTGATTTTCGACAAAAGAGATAACACCCCCCCATTACGTCATGCTTCAGAAATGTGGAAAATGGTCCGTTTTCAAATGTTTTATTTTTGAACGTCAGTTCACATTTGTAGGTGGATCATCAGTGTTAGAGCTAAAATTAGCATGTTTAAAGTGATTTTCATGCTTCCAGGGGCCCAAAACACAAGATTTATGGAATGGTTAAAAGTGCATGAAAATGGCCAATTTACTCACTCTGAGTTCTCAAAAAGGGTTTCTTCACCCCGGGAAGTTAATTAAATACCATTTGGAGGCATTTAATGTTCGAGCAAAAACGGCTGATTTTCGACAAAAGAGATAACACCCCCCCATTACGTCATGCTTCAGAAATGTGTAAAATGGTCCGTTTTCAAATGTTTTATTTTTGAACGTCAGTTCACATTTGTAGGTGGATCATCAGTGTTAGAGCTAAAATTAGCATGTTTAAAGTGATTTTCATGCTTCCAGGGGCCCAAAACACAAGATTTATGGAATGGTTACAAGTGCATGAAAATGGCCAATTTACTCACTCTGAGTTCTCAAAAAGGGTTTCTTCACCCCGGGAAGTTAATTAAATACCATTTGGAGGCATTTAATGTTCGAGCAAAAACGGCTGATTTTCGACAAAAGAGATAACACCCCCCCATTACGTCATGCTTCAGAAATGTGGAAAATGGTCCGTTTTCAAATGTTTTATTTTTGAACGTCAGTTCACATTTGTAGGTGGATCATCAGTGTTAGAGCTAAAATTAGCATGTTTAAAGTGATTTTCATGCTTCCAGGGGCTCGGGAAGTTAATTAAATACCATTTGGAGGCATTTAATAATCGAGCAAAAACGGCTGATTTTCGACAAAAGAGATAACACCCCCCCATTACGTCATGCTTCAGAAATATGGAAAATGGTCCGTTTTCAAATGTTTTATTTTCGAACGTCAGTTCACATTTGTAGGTGGATCATCAGTGTTAGAGCTAAAATTAGCATGTTTAAAGTGATTTTCATGCTTCCAGGGGCTCGGGAAGTTAATTAAATACCATTTGGAGGCATTTAATGTTCGAGCAAAAACGGCTGATTTTCGACAAAAGAGATAACACCCCCCATTACGTCATGCTTCAGAAATGTGGAAAATGGTCCGTTTTCAAATGTTTTATTTTTGAACGTCAGTTCACATTTGTAGGTGGATCATCAGTGTTAGAGCTAAAATTAGCATGTTTAAAGTGATTTTCATGCTTCCAGGGGCTCGGGAAGTGAAATAAATACCATTTGGAGGCATTTAATGTTCGAGCAAAAACGGCTGATTTTCGACAAAAGAGATAACACCCCCCCATTACGTCATGCTTCAGAAATGTGGAAAATGGTCCGTTTTCAAATGTTTTATTTTTGAACGTCAGTTCACATTTGTAGGTGGATCATCAGTGTTAGAGCTAAAATTAGCATGTTTAAAGTGATTTTCATGCTTCCAGGGGCTCGGGAAGTGAAATAAATACAATTTGGAGGCATTTAATGTTCGAGCAAAAACGGCTGATTTTCGACAAAAGAGATAACACCCCCCCATTACGTCATGCTTCAGAAATGTGGAAAATGGTCCGTTTTCAAATGTTTTATTTTTGAACGTCAGTTCACATTTGTAGGTGGATCATCAGTGTTAGAGCTAAAATTAGCATGTTTAAAGTGATTTTCATGCTTCCAGGGGCTCGGGAAGTTAATTAAATACCATTTGGAGGCATTTAATGTTCGAGCAAAAACGGCTGATTTTCGACAAAAGAGATAACACCCCCCCATTACGTCATGCTTCAGAAATGTGGAAAATCGTCCGTTTTCAAATGTTTTATTTTTGAACGTCAGTTCACATTTGTAGGTGGATCATCAGTGTTAGAACTAAAATTAGCATGTTTAAAGTGATTTTCATGCTTCCAGGGGCTCGGGAAGTTAAATACCATTTGGAAGCATTTAATGTTCGAGCAAAAACGGCTGATTTTTGACAAAAGAGATAACACCCCCCCATTACGTCATGCTTCAGAAATGTGGAAAATGGTCCGTTTTCAAATGTTTTATTTTTGAACGTCAGTTCACATTTGTAGGTGGATCATCAGTGTTAGAGCTAAAATTAGCATGTTTAAAGTGATTTTCATGCTTCCAGGGGCCCAAAACACAAGATTTATGGAATGGTTAAAAGTGCATGAAAATGGCCAATTTACTCACTCTGAGTTCTCAAAAAGGGTTTCTTCACCCCGGGAAGTTAATTAAATACCATTTGGAGGCATTTAATGTTCGAGCAAAAACGGCTGATTTTCGACAAAAGAGATAACACCCCCCCATTACGTCATGCTTCAGAAATGTGGAAAATGGTCCGTTTTCAAATGTTTTATTTTTGAACGTCAGTTCACATTTGTAGGTGGATCATCAGTGTTAGAGCTAAAATTAGCATGTTTAAAGTGATTTTCATGCTTCCAGGGGCTCGGGAAGTGAAATAAATACCATTTGGAGGCATTTAATGTTCGAGCAAAAACGGCTGATTTTCGACAAAAGAGATAACACCCCCCATTACGTCATGCTTCAGAAATGTGGAAAATGGTCCGTTTTCAAATGTTTTATTTTTGAACGTCAGTTCACATTTGTAGGTGGATCATCAGTGTTAGAGCTAAAATTAGCATGTTTAAAGTGATTTTCATGCTTCCAGGGGCCCAAAACACAAGATTTATGGAATGGTTAAAAGTGCATGAAAATGGCCAATTTACTCACTCTGAGTTCTCAAAAAGGGTTTCTTCACCCCGGGAAGTTAATTAAATACCATTTGGAGGCATTTAATGTTCCAGCAAAAACGGCTGATTTTTGACAAAAGAGATAACACCCCCACATTACGTCATGCTTCAGAAATGTGGAAAATGGTCCGTTTTCAAATGTTTTATTTTTGAACGTCAGTTCACATTTGTAGGTGGATCATCAGTGTTAGAGCTAAAATTAGCATGTTTAAAGTGATTTTCATGCTTCCAGGGGCTCGGGAAGTGAAATAAATACCATTTGGAGGCATTTAATGTTCGAGCAAAAACGGCTGATTTTCGACAAAAGAGATAACACCCCCCCATTACGTCATGCTTCAGAAATGTGGAAAATGGTCCGTTTTCAAATGTTTTATTTTTGAACGTCAGTTCACATTTGTAGGTGGATCATCAGTGTTAGAGCTAAAATTAGCATGTTTAAAGTGATTTTCATGCTTCCAGGGGCCCAAAACACAAGATTTATGGAATGGTTAAAAGTGCATGAAAATGGCCAATTTACTCACTCTGAGTTCTCAAAAAGGGTTTCTTCACCCCGGGAAGTTAATTAAATACCATTTGGAGGCATTTAATGTTCGAGCAAAAACGGCTGATTTTTGACAAAAGAGATAACACCCCCCCATTACGTCATGCTTCAGAAATGTGGAAAATGGTCCGTTTTCAAATGTTTTATTTTTGAACGTCAGTTCACATTTGTAGGTGGATCATCAGTGTTAGAGCTAAAATTAGCATGTTTAAAGTGATTTTCATGCTTCCAGGGGCTCGGGAAGATAATTAAATACCATTTGGAGGCATTTAATGTTCGAGCAAAAACAGCTGATTTTCGACAAAGGAGATAACACCCCCCCATTACGTCATGCTTCAGAAATGTGGAAAATGGTCCGTTTTCAAATGTTTTATTTTTGAACGTCAGTTCACATTTGTAGGTGGATCATCAGTGTTAGAGCTAAAATTAGCATGTTTAAAGTGATTTTCATGCTTCCAGGGGCCCAAAACACAAGATTTATGGAATGGTTAAAAGTGCATGAAAATGGCCAATTTACTCACTCTGAGTTCTCAAAAAGGGTTTCTCACCCCGGGAAGTTAATTAAATACCATTTGGAGGCATTTAATGTTCGAGCAAAAACGGCTGATTTTCGACAAAAGAGATAACACCCCCCCATTACGTCATGCTTCAGAAATGTGGAAAATGGTCCGTTTTCAAATGTTTTATTTTTGAACGTCAGTTCACATTTGTAGGTGGATCATCAGTGTTAGAGCTAAAATTAGCATGTTTAAAGTGATTTTCATGCTTCCAGGGGCCCAAAACACAAGATTTATGGAATGGTTAAAAGTGCATGAAAATGGCCAATTTACTCACTCTGAGTTCTCAAAAAGGGTTTCTTCACCCCGGGAAGTTAATTAAATACCATTTGGAGGCATTTAATGTTCGAGCAAAAACGGCTGATTTTCGACAAAAGAGATAACACCCCCCCATTACGTCATGCTTCAGAAATGTGGAAAATGGTCCGTTTTCAAATGTTTTATTTTTGAACGTCAGTTCACATTTGTAGGTGGATCATCAGTGTTAGAGCTAAAATTAGCATGTTTAAAGTGATTTTCATGCTTCCAGGGGCTCGGGAAGTTAATTAAATACCATTTGGAGGCATTTAATGTTCGAGCAAAAACGGCTGATTTTCGACAAAAGAGATAACACCCCCCCATTACGTCATGCTTCAGAAATATGGAAAATGGTCCGTTTTCAAATGTTTTATTTTTGAACGTCAGTTCACATTTGTAGGTGGATCATCAGTGTTAGAGCTAAAATTAGCATGTTTAAAGTGATTTTCATGCTTCCAGGGGCTCGGGAAGTTAATTAAATACCATTTGGAGGCATTTAATGTTCGAGCAAAAAAGGCTGATTTTCGACAAAAGAGATAACACCCCCCCATTACGTCATGCTTCAGAAATGTGGAAAATGGTCCGTTTTCAAATGTTTTATTTTTGAACGTCAGTTCACATTTGTAGGTGGATCATCAGTGTTAGAGCTAAAATTAGCATGTTTAAAGTGATTTTCATGCTTCCAGGGGCTCGGGAAGTGAAATAAATACCATTTGGAGGCATTTAATGTTCGAGCAAAAACGGCTGATTTTCGACAAAAGAGATAACACCCCCCCATTACGTCATGCTTCAGAAATGTGGAAAATGGTCCGTTTTCAAATGTTTTATTTTTGAACGTCAGTTCACATTTGTAGGTGGATCATCAGTGTTAGAGCTAAAATTAGCATGTTTAAAGTGATTTTCATGCTTCCAGGGGCTCGGGAAGTTAATTAAATACCATTTGGAGGCATTTAATGTTCGAGCAAAAACTGCTGATTTTCGACAAAAGAGATAACACCCCCCCATTACGTCATGCCTCAGAAATGTGGAAAATGGTCCGTTTTCAAATGTTTTATTTTTGAACGTCAGTTCACATTTGTAGGTGGATCATCAGTGTTAGAGCTAAAATTAGCATGTTTAAAGTGATTTTCATGCTTCCAGGGGCTCGGGAAGTGAAATAAATACCATTTGGAGGCATTTAATGTTCGAGCAAAAACGGCTGATTTTCGACAAAAGAGATAACACCCCCCCATTACGTCATGCTTCAGAAATGTGGAAAATGGTCCGTTTTCAAATGTTTTATTTTTGAACGTCAGTTCACATTTGTAGGTGGATCATCAGTGTTAGAGGTAAAATTAGCATGTTTAAAGTGATTTTCATGCTTCCAGGGGCCCAAAACACAAGATTTATGGAATGGTTAAAAGTGCATGAAAATGGCCAATTTACTCACACTGAGTTCTCAAAAAGGGTTTCTTCACCCCGGGAAGTTAATTAAATACCATTTGGAGGCATTTAATGTTCGAGCAAAAACGGCTGATTTTCGACAAAAGAGATAACACCCCCCCATTACGTCATGCTTCAGAAATGTGGAAAATGGTCCGTTTTCAAATGTTTTATTTTTGAACGTCAGTTCACATTTGTAGGTGGATCATCAGTGTTAGAGCTAAAATTAGCATGTTTAAAGTGATTTTCATGCTTCCAGGGGCCCAAAACACAAGATTTATGGAATGGTTAAAAGTGCATGAAAATGGCCAATTTACTCACTCTGAGTTCTCAAAAAGGGTTTCTTCACCCCGGGAAGTTAATTAAATACCATTTGGAGGCATTTAATGTTCGAGCAAAAACGGCTGATTTTCGACAAAACAGATAACACCCCCCCATTACGTCATGCTTCAGAAATGTGGAAAATGGTCCGTTTTCAAATGTTTTATTTTTGAACGTCAGTTCACATTTGTAGGTGGATCATCAGTGTTAGAGCTAAAATTAGCATGTTTAAAGTGATTTTCATGCTTCCAGGGGCCCAAAACACAAGATTTATGGAATGGTTAAAAGTGCATGAAAATGGCCAATTTACTCACTCTGAGTTCTCAAAAAGGGTTTCTTCACCCCGGGAAGTTAATTAAATACCATTTGGAGGCATTTAATGTTCGAGCAAAAACGGCTGATTTTCGACAAAAGAGATAACACCCCCCCATTACGTCATGCTTCAGAAATGTGGAAAATGGTCCGTTTTCAAATGTTTTATTTTTGAACGTCAGTTCACATTTGTAGGTGGATCATCAGTGTTAGAGCTAAAATTAGCATGTTTAAAGTGATTTTCATGCTTCCAGGGGCCCAAAACACAAGATTTATGGAATGGTTAAAAGTGCATGAAAATGGCCAATTTACTCACTCTGAGTTCTCAAAAAGGGTTTCTTCACCCCGGGAAGTTAATTAAATACCATTTGGAGGCATTTAATGTTCGAGCAAAAACGGCTGATTTTCGACAAAAGAGATAACACCCCCCCATTACGTCATGCTTCAGAAATGTGGAAAATGGTCCGTTTTCAAATGTTTTATTTTTGAACGTCAGTTCACATTTGTAGGTGGATCATCAGTGTTAGAGCTAAAATTAGCATGTTTAAAGTGATTTTCATGCTTCCAGGGGCTCGGGAAGTTAATTAAATACCATTTGGAGGCATTTAATGTTCGAGCAAAAACGGCTGATTTTCGACAAAAGAGATAACACCCCCCCATTACGTCATGCTTCAGAAATATGGAAAATGGTCCATTTTCGAATGTTTTATTTTTGAACGTCAGTTCACATTTGTAGGTGGATCATCAGTGTTAGAGCTAAAATTAGCATGTTTAAAGTGATTTTCATGCTTCCAGGGGCTCGGGAAGTTAATTAAATACCGTTTGGAGGCATTTAATGTTCGAGCAAAAACGGCTGATTTTCGACAAAAGAAATAACACCCCCCCATTACGTCATGCTTCAGAAATGTGGAAAATGGTCCGTTTTCAAATGTTTTATTTTTGAACGTCAGTTCACATTTGTAGGTGGATCATCAGTGTTAGAGCTAAAATTAGCATGTTTAAAGTGATTTTCATGCTTCCAGGGGCTCGGGAAGTGAAATAAATACCATTTGGAGGCATTTAATGTTCGAGCAAAAACGGCTGATTTTCGACAAAAGAGATAACACCCCCCCATTACGTCATGCTTCAGAAATGTGGAAAATGGTCCGTTTTCAAATGTTTTATTTTTGAACGTCAGTTCACATTTGTAGGTGGATCATCAGTGTTAGAGCTAAAATTAGCATGTTTAAAGTGATTTTCATGCTTCCAGGGGCTCGGGAAGTTAATTAAATACCATTTGGAGGCATTTAATGTTCGAGCAAAAACGGCTGATTTTCGACAAAAGAGATAACACCCCCCCATTACGTCATGCTTCAGAAATGTGGAAAATCGTCCGTTTTCAAATGTTTTATTTTTGAACGTCAGTTCACATTTGTAGGTGGATCATCAGTGTTAGAACTAAAATTAGCATGTTTAAAGTGATTTTCATGCTTCCAGGGGCTCGGGAAGTTAAATACCATTTGGAAGCATTTAATGTTCGAGCAAAAACGGCTGATTTTTGACAAAAGAGATAACACCCCCCCATTACGTCATGCTTCAGAAATGTGGAAAATGGTCCGTTTTCAAATGTTTTATTTTTGAACGTCAGTTCACATTTGTAGGTGGATCATCAGTGTTAGAGCTAAAATTAGCATGTTTAAAGTGATTTTCATGCTTCCAGGGGCCCAAAACACAAGATTTATGGAATGGTTAAAAGTGCATGAAAATGGCCAATTTACTCACTCTGAGTTCTCAAAAAGGGTTTCTTCACCCCGGGAAGTTAATTAAATACCATTTGGAGGCATTTAATGTTCGAGCAAAAACGGCTGATTTTCGACAAAAGAGATAACACCCCCCCATTACGTCATGCTTCAGAAATGTGGAAAATGGTCCGTTTTCAAATGTTTTATTTTTGAACGTCAGTTCACATTTGTAGGTGGATCATCAGTGTTAGAGCTAAAATTAGCATGTTTAAAGTGATTTTCATGCTTCCAGGGGCTCGGGAAGTGAAATAAATACCATTTGGAGGCATTTAATGTTCGAGCAAAAACGGCTGATTTTCGACAAAAGAGATAACACCCCCCATTACGTCATGCTTCAGAAATGTGGAAAATGGTCCGTTTTCAAATGTTTTATTTTTGAACGTCAGTTCACATTTGTAGGTGGATCATCAGTGTTAGAGCTAAAATTAGCATGTTTAAAGTGATTTTCATGCTTCCAGGGGCTCGGGAAGTGAAATAAATACCATTTGGAGGCATTTAATGTTCGAGCAAAAACGGCTGATTTTCGACAAAAGAGATAACACCCCCCCATTACGTCATGCTTCAGAAATGTGGAAAATGGTCCGTTTTCAAATGTTTTATTTTTGAACGTCAGTTCACATTTGTAGGTGCATCATCAGTGTTAGAGCTAAAATTAGCATGTTTAAAGTGATTTTCATGCTTCCAGGGGCTCGGGAAGTGAAATAAATACCATTTGGAGGCATTTAATATTCGAGCAAAAACGGCTGATTTTCGACAAAAGAGATAACACCCCCCATTACGTCATGCTTCAGAAATGTGGAAAATGGTCCGTTTTCAAATGTTTTATTTTTGAACGTCAGTTCACATTTGTAGGTGGATCATCAGTGTTAGAGCTAAAATTAGCATGTTTAAAGTGATTTTCATGCTTCCAGGGGCCCAAAACACAAGATTTATGGAATGGTTAAAAGTGCATGAAAATGGCCAATTTACTCACACTGAGTTCTCAAAAAGGGTTTCTTCACCCCGGGAAGTTAATTAAATACCATTTGGAGGCATTTAATGTTCGAGCAAAAACGGCTGATTTTCGACAAAAGAGATAACACCCCCCCATTACGTCATGCTTCAGAAATGTGGAAAATGGTCCGTTTTCAAATGTTTTATTTTTGAACGTCAGTTCACATTTGTAGGTGGATCATCAGTGTTAGAGCTAAAATTAGCATGTTTAAAGTGATTTTCATGCTTCCAGGGGCTCGGGAAGTGAAATAAATACCATTTGGAGGCATTTAATGTTCGAGCAAAAACGGCTGATTTTCGACAAAAGAGATAACACCCCCCATTACGTCATGCTTCAGAAATGTGGAAAATGGTCCGTTTTCAAATGTTTTATTTTTGAACGTCAGTTCACATTTGTAGGTGGATCATCAGTGTTAGAGCTAAAATTAGCATGTTTAAAGTGATTTTCATGCTTCCAGGGGCCCAAAACACAAGATTTATGGAATGGTTAAAAGTGCATGAAAATGGCCAATTTACTCACTCTGAGTTCTCAAAAAGGGTTTCTTCACCCAGGGAAGTTAATTAAATACCATTTGGAGGCATTTAATGTTCCAGCAAAAACGGCTGATTTTCGACAAAAGAGATAACACCCCCCCATTACGTCATGCTTCAGAAATGTGGAAAATGGTCCGTTTTCAAATGTTTTATTTTTGAATGTCAGTTCACATTTGTAGGTGGATCATCAGTGTTAGAGCTAAAATTAGCATGTTTAAAGTGATTTTCATGCTTCCAGGGGCTCGGGAAGTGAAATAAATACCATTTGGAGGCATTTAATGTTCGAGCAAAAACGGCTGATTTTCGACAAAAGAGATAACACCCCCCCATTACGTCATGCTTCAGAAATGTGGAAAATGGTCCGTTTTCAAATGTTTTATTTTTGAACGTCAGTTCACATTTGTAGGTGGATCATCAGTGTTAGAGCTAAAATTAGCATGTTTAAAGTGATTTTCATGCTTCCAGGGGCCCAAAACACAAGATTTATGGAATGGTTAAAAGTGCATGAAAATGGCCAATTTACTCACTCTGAGTTCTCAAAAAGGGTTTCTTCACCCCGGGAAGTTAATTAAATACCATTTGGAGGCATTTAATGTTCGAGCAAAAACGGCTGATTTTCGACAAAAGAGATAACACCCCCCCATTACGTCATGCTTCAGAAATGTGGAAAATGGTCCGTTTTCAAATGTTTTATTTTTGAACGTCAGTTCACATTTGTAGGTGGATCATCAGTGTTAGAGCTAAAATTAGCATGTTTAAAGTGATTTTCATGCTTCCAGGGGCCCAAAACACAAGATTTATGGAATGGTTAAAAGTGCATGAAAATGGCCAATTTACTCACTCTGAGTTCTCAAAAAGGGTTTCTTCACCCCGGGAAGTTAATTAAATACCATTTGGAGGCATTTAATGTTCGAGCAAAAACGGCTGATTTTCGACAAAAGAAATAACACCCCCCCATTACGTCATGCTTCAGAAATGTGGAAAATGGTCCGTTTTCAAATGTTTTATTTTTGAACGTCAGTTCACATTTGTAGGTGGATCATCAGTGTTAGAGCTAAAATTAGCATGTTTAAAGTGATTTTCATGCTTCCAGGGGCTCGGGAAGTGAAATAAATACCATTTGGAGGCATTTAATGTTCGAGCAAAAACGGCTGATTTTCGACAAAAGAGATAACACCCCCCCATTACGTCATGCTTCAGAAATGTGGAAAATGGTCCGTTTTCAAATGTTTTATTTTTGAACGTCAGTTCACATTTGTAGGTGGATCATCAGTGTTAGAGCTAAAATTAGCATGTTTAAAGTGATTTTCATGCTTCCAGGGGCTCGGGAAGTTAATTAAATACCATTTGGAGGCATTTAATGTTCGAGCAAAAACGGCTGATTTTCGACAAAAGAGATAACACCCCCCCATTACGTCATGCTTCAGAAATGTGGAAAATCGTCCGTTTTCAAATGTTTTATTTTTGAACGTCAGTTCACATTTGTAGGTGGATCATCAGTGTTAGAACTAAAATTAGCATGTTTAAAGTGATTTTCATGCTTCCAGGGGCTCGGGAAGTTAAATACCATTTGGAAGCATTTAATGTTCGAGCAAAAACGGCTGATTTTTGACAAAAGAGATAACACCCCCCCATTACGTCATGCTTCAGAAATGTGGAAAATGGTCCGTTTTCAAATGTTTTATTTTTGAACGTCAGTTCACATTTGTAGGTGGATCATCAGTGTTAGAGCTAAAATTAGCATGTTTAAAGTGATTTTCATGCTTCCAGGGGCCCAAAACACAAGATTTATGGAATGGTTAAAAGTGCATGAAAATGGCCAATTTACTCACTCTGAGTTCTCAAAAAGGGTTTCTTCACCCCGGGAAGTTAATTAAATACCATTTGGAGGCATTTAATGTTCGAGCAAAAACGGCTGATTTTCGACAAAAGAGATAACACCCCCCCATTACGTCATGCTTCAGAAATGTGGAAAATGGTCCGTTTTCAAATGTTTTATTTTTGAACGTCAGTTCACATTTGTAGGTGGATCATCAGTGTTAGAGCTAAAATTAGCATGTTTAAAGTGATTTTCATGCTTCCAGGGGCTCGGGAAGTGAAATAAATACCATTTGGAGGCATTTAATGTTCGAGCAAAAACGGCTGATTTTCGACAAAAGAGATAACACCCCCCATTACGTCATGCTTCAGAAATGTGGAAAATGGTCCGTTTTCAAATGTTTTATTTTTGAACGTCAGTTCACATTTGTAGGTGGATCATCAGTGTTAGAGCTAAAATTAGCATGTTTAAAGTGATTTTCATGCTTCCAGGGGCCCAAAACACAAGATTTATGGAATGGTTAAAAGTGCATGAAAATGGCCAATTTACTCACTCTGAGTTCTCAAAAAGGGTTTCTTCACCCCGGGAAGTTAATTAAATACCATTTGGAGGCATTTAATGTTCCAGCAAAAACGGCTGATTTTTGACAAAAGAGATAACACCCCCCCATTACGTCATGCTTCAGAAATGTGGAAAATGGTCCGTTTTCAAATGTTTTATTTTTGAACGTCAGTTCACATTTGTAGGTGGATCATCAGTGTTAGAGCTAAAATTAGCATGTTTAAAGTGATTTTCATGCTTCCAGGGGCTCGGGAAGTGAAATAAATACCATTTGGAGGCATTTAATGTTCGAGCAAAAACGGCTGATTTTCGACAAAAGAGATAACACCCCCCCATTACGTCATGCTTCAGAAATGTGGAAAATGGTCCGTTTTCAAATGTTTTATTTTTGAACGTCAGTTCACATTTGTAGGTGGATCATCAGTGTTAGAGCTAAAATTAGCATGTTTAAAGTGATTTTCATGCTTCCAGGGGCTCGGGAAGTGAAATAAATACCATTTGGAGGCATTTAATGTTCGAGCAAAAACGGCTGATTTTCGACAAAAGAGATAACACCCCCCATTACGTCATGCTTCAGAAATGTGGAAAATGGTCCGTTTTCAAATGTTTTATTTTTGAACGTCAGTTCACATTTGTAGGTGGATCATCAGTGTTAGGGCTAAAATTAGCATGTTTAAAGTGATTTTCATGCTTCCAGGGGCCCAAAACACAAGATTTATGGAATGGTTAAAAGTGCATGAAAATGGCCAATTTACTCACTCTGAGTTCTCAAAAAGGGTTTCTTCACCCAGGGAAGTTAATTAAATACCATTTGGAGGCATTTAATGTTCCAGCAAAAACGGCTGATTTTCGACAAAAGAGATAACACCCCCCCATTACGTCATGCTTCAGAAATGTGGAAAATGGTCCGTTTTCAAATGTTTTATTTTTGAATGTCAGTTCACATTTGTAGGTGGATCATCAGTGTTAGAGCTAAAATTAGCATGTTTAAAGTGATTTTCATGCTTCCAGGGGCTCGGGAAGTGAAATAAATACCATTTGGAGGCATTTAATGTTCGAGCAAAAACGGCTGATTTTCGACAAAAGAGATAACACCCCCCCCATTACGTCATGCTTCAGAAATGTGGAAAATGGTCCGTTTTCAAATGTTTTATTTTTGAACGTCAGTTCACATTTGTAGGTGGATCATCAGTGTTAGAGCTAAAATTAGCATGTTTAAAGTGATTTTCATGCTTCCAGGGGCCCAAAACACAAGATTTATGGAATGGTTAAAAGTGCATGAAAATGGCCAATTTACTCACTCTGAGTTCTCAAAAAGGGTTTCTTCACCCCAGGAAGTTAATTAAATACCATTTGGAGGCATTTAATGTTCGAGCAAAAACGGCTGATTTTCGACAAAAGAGATAACACCCCCCCATTACGTCATGCTTCAGAAATGTGGAAAATGGTCCGTTTTCAAATGTTTTATTTTTGAACGTCAGTTCACATTTGTAGGTGGATCATCAGTGTTAGAGCTAAAATTAGCATGTTTAAAGTGATTTTCATGCTTCCAGGGGCCCAAAACACAAGATTTATGGAATGGTTAAAAGTGCATGAAAATGGCCAATTTACTCACTCTGAGTTCTCAAAAAGGGTTTCTTCACCCCGGGAAGTTAATTAAATACCATTTGGAGGCATTTAATGTTCGAGCAAAAACGGCTGATTTTCGACAAAAGAAATAACACCCCCCCATTACGTCATGCTTCAGAAATGTGGAAAATGGTCCGTTTTCAAATGTTTTATTTTTGAACGTCAGTTCACATTTGTAGGTGGATCATCAGTGTTAGAGCTAAAATTAGCATGTTTAAAGTGATTTTCATGCTTCCAGGGGCTCGGGAAGTGAAATAAATACCATTTGGAGGCATTTAATGTTCGAGCAAAAACGGCTGATTTTCGACAAAAGAGATAACACCCCCCCATTACGTCATGCTTCAGAAATGTGGAAAATGGTCCGTTTTCAAATGTTTTATTTTTGAACGTCAGTTCACATTTGTAGGTGGATCATCAGTGTTAGAGCTAAAATTAGCATGTTTAAAGTGATTTTCATGCTTCCAGGGGCTCGGGAAGTTAATTAAATACCATTTGGAGGCATTTAATGTTCGAGCAAAAACGGCTGATTTTCGACAAAAGAGATAACACCCCCCCATTACGTCATGCTTCAGAAATGTGGAAAATCGTCCGTTTTCAAATGTTTTATTTTTGAACGTCAGTTCACATTTGTAGGTGGATCATCAGTGTTAGAACTAAAATTAGCATGTTTAAAGTGATTTTCATGCTTCCAGGGGCTCGGGAAGTTAAATACCATTTGGAAGCATTTAATGTTCGAGCAAAAACGGCTGATTTTTGACAAAAGAGATAACACCCCCCCATTACGTCATGCTTCAGAAATGTGGAAAATGGTCCGTTTTCAAATGTTTTATTTTTGAACGTCAGTTCACATTTGTAGGTGGATCATCAGTGTTAGAGCTAAAATTAGCATGTTTAAAGTGATTTTCATGCTTCCAGGGGCCCAAAACACAAGATTTATGGAATGGTTAAAAGTGCATGAAAATGGCCAATTTACTCACTCTGAGTTCTCAAAAAGGGTTTCTTCACCCCGGGAAGTTAATTAAATACCATTTGGAGGCATTTAATGTTCGAGCAAAAACGGCTGATTTTCGACAAAAGAGATAACACCCCCCCATTACGTCATGCTTCAGAAATGTGGAAAATGGTCCGTTTTCAAATGTTTTATTTTTGAACGTCAGTTCACATTTGTAGGTGGATCATCAGTGTTAGAGCTAAAATTAGCATGTTTAAAGTGATTTTCATGCTTCCAGGGGCTCGGGAAGTGAAATAAATACCATTTGGAGGCATTTAATGTTCGAGCAAAAACGGCTGATTTTCGACAAAAGAGATAACACCCCCCATTACGTCATGCTTCAGAAATGTGGAAAATGGTCCGTTTTCAAATGTTTTATTTTTGAACGTCAGTTCACATTTGTAGGTGGATCATCAGTGTTAGAGCTAAAATTAGCATGTTTAAAGTGATTTTCATGCTTCCAGGGGCCCAAAACACAAGATTTATGGAATGGTTAAAAGTGCATGAAAATGGCCAATTTACTCACTCTGAGTTCTCAAAAAGGGTTTCTTCACCCCGGGAAGTTAATTAAATACCATTTGGAGGCATTTAATGTTCCAGCAAAAACGGCTGATTTTTGACAAAAGAGATAACACCCCCCCATTACGTCATGCTTCAGAAATGTGGAAAATGGTCCGTTTTCAAATGTTTTATTTTTGAACGTCAGTTCACATTTGTAGGTGGATCATCAGTGTTAGAGCTAAAATTAGCATGTTTAAAGTGATTTTCATGCTTCCAGGGGCTCGGGAAGTGAAATAAATACCATTTGGAGGCATTTAATGTTCGAGCAAAAACGGCTGATTTTCGACAAAAGAGATAACACCCCCCCATTACGTCATGCTTCAGAAATGTGGAAAATGGTCCGTTTTCAAATGTTTTATTTTTGAACGTCAGTTCACATTTGTAGGTGCATCATCAGTGTTAGAGCTAAAACTAGCATGTTTAAAGTGATTTTCATGCTTCCAGGGGCTCGGGAAGTGAAATAAATACCATTTGGAGGCTTTTAATATTCGAGCAAAAACGGCTGATTTTCGACAAAAGAGATAACACCCCCCATTACGTCATGCTTCAGAAATGTGGAAAATGGTCCGTTTTCAAATGTTTTATTTTTGAACGTCAGTTCACATTTGTAGGTGGATCATCAGTGTTAGAGGTAAAATTAGCATGTTTAAAGTGATTTTCATGCTTCCAGGGGCCCAAAACACAAGATTTATGGAATGGTTAAAAGTGCATGAAAATGGCCAATTTACTCACACTGAGTTCTCAAAAAGGGTTTCTTCACCCCGGGAAGTTAATTAAATACCATTTGGAGGCATTTAATGTTCGAGCAAAAACGGCTGATTTTCGACAAAAGAGATAACACCCCCCCATTACGTCATGCTTCAGAAATGTGGAAAATGGTCCGTTTTCAAATGTTTTATTTTTGAACGTCAGTTCACATTTGTAGGTGGATCATCAGTGTTAGAGCTAAAATTAGCATGTTTAAAGTGATTTTCATGCTTCCAGGGGCTCGGGAAGTGAAATAAATACCATTTGGAGGCATTTAATGTTCGAGCAAAAACGGCTGATTTTCGACAAAAGAGATAACACCCCCCATTACGTCATGCTTCAGAAATGTGGAAAATGGTCCGTTTTCAAATGTTTTATTTTTGAACGTCAGTTCACATTTGTAGGTGGATCATCAGTGTTAGAGCTAAAATTAGCATGTTTAAAGTGATTTTCATGCTTCCAGGGGCCCAAAACACAAGATTTATGGAATGGTTAAAAGTGCATGAAAATGGCCAATTTACTCACTCTGAGTTCTCAAAAAGGGTTTCTTCACCCAGGGAAGGTAATTAAATACCATTTGGAGGCATTTAATGTTCCAGCAAAAACGGCTGATTTTCGACAAAAGAGATAACACCCCCCCATTACGTCATGCTTCAGAAATGTGGAAAATGGTCCGTTTTCAAATGTTTTATTTTTGAATGTCAGTTCACATTTGTAGGTGGATCATCAGTGTTAGAGCTAAAATTAGCATGTTTAAAGTGATTTTCATGCTTCCAGGGGCTCGGGAAGTGAAATAAATACCATTTGGAGGCATTTAATGTTCGAGCAAAAACGGCTGATTTTCGACAAAAGAGATAACACCCCCCCATTACGTCATGCTTCAGAAATGTGGAAAATGGTCCGTTTTCAAATGTTTTATTTTTGAACGTCAGTTCACATTTGTAGGTGGATCATCAGTGTTAGAGCTAAAATTAGCATGTTTAAAGTGATTTTCATGCTTCCAGGGGCCCAAAACACAAGATTTATGGAATGGTTAAAAGTGCATGAAAATGGCCAATTTACTCACTCTGAGTTCTCAAAAAGGGTTTCTTCACCCCGGGAAGTTAATTAAATACCATTTGGAGGCATTTAATGTTCGAGCAAAAACGGCTGATTTTCGACAAAAGAGATAACACCCCCCCATTACGTCATGCTTCAGAAATGTGGAAAATGGTCCGTTTTCAAATGTTTTATTTTTGAACGTCAGTTCACATTTGTAGGTGGATCATCAGTGTTAGAGCTAAAATTAGCATGTTTAAAGTGATTTTCATGCTTCCAGGGGCCCAAAACACAAGATTTATGGAATGGTTAAAAGTGCATGAAAATGGCCAATTTACTCACTCTGAGTTCTCAAAAAGGGTTTCTTCACCCCGGGAAGTTAATTAAATACCATTTGGAGGCATTTAATGTTCGAGCAAAAACGGCTGATTTTCGACAAAAGAGATAACACCCCCCCATTACGTCATGCTTCAGAAATGTGGAAAATGGTCCGTTTTCAAATATTTTATTTTTGAACGTCAGTTCACATTTGTAGGTGGATCATCAGTGTTAGAGCTAAAATTAGCATGTTTAAAGTGATTTTCATGCTTCCAGGGGCCCAAAACACAAGATTTATGGAATGGTTAAAAGTGCATGAAAATGGCCAATTTACTCACTCTGAGTTCTCAAAAAGGGTTTCTTCACCCCGGGAAGTTAATTAAATACCATTTGGAGGCATTTAATGTTCGAGCAAAAACGGCTGATTTTCGACAAAAGAGATAACACCCCCCCATTACGTCATGCTTCAGAAATGTGGAAAATGGTCCGTTTTCAAATGTTTTATTTTTGAACGTCAGTTCACATTTGTAGGTGGATCATCAGTGTTAGAGCTAAAATTAGCATGTTTAAAGTGATTTTCATGCTTCCAGGGGCTCGGGAAGTTAATTAAATACCATTTGGAGGCATTTAATGTTCGAGCAAAAACGGCTGATTTTCGACAAAAGAGATAACACCCCCCCATTACGTCATGCTTCAGAAATATGGAAAATGGTCCGTTTTCAAATGTTTTATTTTTGAACGTCAGTTCACATTTGTAGGTGGATCATCAGTGTTAGAGCTAAAATTAGCATGTTTAAAGTGATTTTCATGCTTCCAGGGGCTCGGGAAGTTAATTAAATACCATTTGGAGGCATTTAATGTTCGAGCAAAAACGGCTGATTTTCGACAAAAGAGATAACACCCCCCCATTACGTCATGCTTCAGAAATGTGGAAAATGGTCCGTTTTCAAATGTTTTATTTTTGAACGTCAGTTCACATTTGTAGGTGGATCATCAGTGTTAGAGCTAAAATTAGCATGTTTAAAGTGATTTTCATGCTTCCAGGGGCTCGGGAAGTGAAATAAATACCATTTGGAGGCATTTAATGTTCGAGCAAAAACGGCTGATTTTCGACAAAAGAGATAACACCCCCCCATTACGTCATGCTTCAGAAATGTGGAAAATGGTCCGTTTTCAAATGTTTTATTTTTGAACGTCAGTTCACATTTGTAGGTGGATCATCAGTGTTAGAGCTAAAATTAGCATGTTTAAAGTGATTTTCATGCTTCCAGGGGCTCGGGAAGTTAATTAAATACCATTTGGAGGCATTTAATGTTCGAGCAAAAACGGCTGATTTTCGACAAAAGAGATAACACCCCCCCATTACGTCATGCTTCAGAAATGTGGAAAATGGTCCGTTTTCAAATGTTTTATTTTTGAACGTCAGTTCACATTTGTAGGTGGATCATCAGTGTTAGAGCTAAAATTAGCATGTTTAAAGTGATTTTCATGCTTCCAGGGGCTCGGGAAGTTAATTAAATACCATTTGGAGGCATTTAATGTTCGAGCAAAAACGGCTGATTTTCGACAAAAGAGATAACACCCCCCCATTACGTCATGCTTCAGAAATATGGAAAATGGTCCGTTTTCAAATATTTTATTTTTGAACGTCAGTTCACATTTGTAGGTGGATCATCAGTGTTAGAGCTAAAATTAGCATGTTTAAAGTGATTTTCATGCTTCCAGGGGCTCGGGAAGTTAATTAAATACCATTTGGAGGCATTTAATGTTCGAGCAAAAACGGCTGATTTTCGACAAAAGAGATAACACCCCCCCATTACGTCATGCTTCAGAAATGTGGAAAATGGTCCGTTTTCAAATGTTTTATTTTTGAACGTCAGTTCACATTTGTAGGTGGATCATCAGTGTTAGAGCTAAAATTAGCATGTTTAAAGTGATTTTCATGCTTCCAGGGGCTCGGGAAGTTAATTAAATACCATTTGGAGGCATTTAATGTTCGAGCAAAAACGGCTGATTTTCGACAAAAGAGATAACACCCCCCCATTACGTCATGCTTCAGAAATGTGGAAAATGGTCCGTTTTCAAATGTTTTATTTTTGAACGTCAGTTCACATTTGTAGGTGGATCATCAGTGTTAGAGCTAAAATTAGCATGTTTAAAGTGATTTTCATGCTTCCAGGGGCTCGGGAAGTTAATTAAATACCATTTGGAGGCATTTAATGTTCGAGCAAAAACGGCTGATTTTCGACAAAAGAGATAACACCCCCCCATTACGTCATGCTTCAGAAATATGGAAAATGGTCCGTTTTCAAATATTTTATTTTTGAACGTCAGTTCACATTTGTAGGTGGATCATCAGTGTTAGAGCTAAAATTAGCATGTTTAAAGTGATTTTCATGCTTCCAGGGGCTCGGGAAGTTAATTAAATACCATTTGGAGGCATTTAATGTTCGAGCAAAAACGGCTGATTTTCGACAAAAGAGATAACACCCCCCCATTACGTCATGCTTCAGAAATGTGGAAAATGGTCCGTTTTCAAATGTTTTATTTTTGAACGTCAGTTCACATTTGTAGGTGGATCATCAGTGTTAGAGCTAAAATTAGCATGTTTAAAGTGATTTTCATGCTTCCAGGGGCTCGGGAAGTTAATTAAATACCATTTGGAGGCATTTAATGTTCGAGCAAAAAAGGCTGATTTTCGACAAAAGAGATAACACCCCCCCATTACGTCATGCTTCAGAAATGTGGAAAATGGTCCGTTTTCAAATGTTTTATTTTTGACCGTCAGTTCACATTTGTAGGTGGATCATCAGTGTTAGAACTAAAATTAGCATGTTTAAAGTGATTTTCATGCTTCCAGGGGCTCGGGAAGTTAAATACCATTTGGAAGCATTTAATGTTCGAGCAAAAACGGCTGATTTTTGACAAAAGAGATAACACCCCCCCATTACGTCATGCTTCAGAAATGTGGAAAATGGTCCGTTTTCAAATGTTTTATTTTTGAACGTCAGTTCACATTTGTAGGTGGATCATCAGTGTTAGAGCTAAAATTAGCATGTTTAAAGTGATTTTCATGCTTCCAGGGGCCCAAAACACAAGATTTATGGAATGGTTAAAAGTGCATGAAAATGGCCAATTTACTCACTCTGAGTTCTCAAAAAGGGTTTCTTCACCCCGGGAAGTTAATTAAATACCATTTGGAGGCATTTAATGTTCGAGCAAAAACGGCTGATTTTCGACAAAAGAGATAACACCCCCCCATTACGTCATGCTTCAGAAATGTGGAAAATGGTCCGTTTTCAAATGTTTTATTTTTGAACGTCAGTTCACATTTGTAGGTGGATCATCAGTGTTAGAGCTAAAATTAGCATGTTTAAAGTGATTTTCATGCTTCCAGGGGCTCGGGAAGTGAAATAAATACCATTTGGAGGCATTTAATGTTCGAGCAAAAACGGCTGATTTTCGACAAAAGAGATAACACCCCCCATTACGTCATGCTTCAGAAATGTGGAAAATGGTCCGTTTTCAAATGTTTTATTTTTGAACGTCAGTTCACATTTGTAGGTGGATCATCAGTGTTAGAGCTAAAATTAGCATGTTTAAAGTGATTTTCATGCTTCCAGGGGCCCAAAACACAAGATTTATGGAATGGTTAAAAGTGCATGAAAATGGCCAATTTACTCACTCTGAGTTCTCAAAAAGGGTTTCTTCACCCCGGGAAGTTAATTAAATACCATTTGGAGGCATTTAATGTTCGAGCAAAAACGGCTGATTTTTGACAAAAGAGATAACACCCCCCCATTACGTCATGCTTCAGAAATGTGGAAAATGGTCCGTTTTCAAATGTTTTATTTTTGAACGTCAGTTCACATTTGTAGGTGGATCATCAGTGTTAGAGCTAAAATTAGCATGTTTAAAGTGATTTTCATGCTTCCAGGGGCTCGGGAAGTTAATTAAATACCATTTGGAGGCATTTAATGTTCGAGCAAAAACAGCTGATTTTCGACAAAAGAGATAACACCCCCCCATTACGTCATGCTTCAGAAATGTGGAAAATGGTCCGTTTTCAAATGTTTTATTTTTGAACGTCAGTTCACATTTGTAGGTGGATCATCAGTGTTAGAGCTAAAATTAGCATGTTTAAAGTGATTTTCATGCTTCCAGGGGCCCAAAACACAAGATTTATGGAATGGTTAAAAGTGCATGAAAATGGCCAATTTACTCACTCTGAGTTCTCAAAAAGGGTTTCTTCACCCCGGGAAGTTAATTAAATACCATTTGGAGGCATTTAATGTTCGAGCAAAAACGGCTGATTTTCGACAAAAGAGATAACACCCCCCCATTACGTCATGCTTCAGAAATGTGGAAAATGGTCCGTTTTCAAATGTTTTATTTTTGAACGTCAGTTCACATTTGTAGGTGGATCATCAGTGTTAGAGCTAAAATTAGCATGTTTAAAGTGATTTTCATGCTTCCAGGGGCCCAAAACACAAGATTTATGGAATGGTTAAAAGTGCATGAAAATGGCCAATTTACTCACTCTGAGTTCTCAAAAAGGGTTTCTTCACCCCGGGAAGTTAATTAAATACCATTTGGAGGCATTTAATGTTCGAGCAAAAACGGCTGATTTTCGACAAAAGAGATAACACCCCCCCATTACGTCATGCTTCAGAAATGTGGAAAATGGTCCGTTTTCAAATGTTTTATTTTTGAACGTCAGTTCACATTTGTAGGTGGATCATCAGTGTTAGAGCTAAAATTAGCATGTTTAAAGTGATTTTCATGCTTCCAGGGGCTCGGGAAGTTAATTAAATACCATTTGGAGGCATTTAATGTTCGAGCAAAAACGGCTGATTTTCGACAAAAGAGATAACACCCCCCCATTACGTCATGCTTCAGAAATATGGAAAATGGTCCGTTTTCAAATGTTTTATTTTTGAACGTCAGTTCACATTTGTAGGTGGATCATCAGTGTTAGAGCTAAAATTAGCATGTTTAAAGTGATTTTCATGCTTCCAGGGGCTCGGGAAGTGAAATAAATACCATTTGGAGGCATTTAATGTTCGAGCAAAAACGGCTGATTTTCGACAAAAGAGATAACACCCCCCCATTACGTCATGCTTCAGAAATGTGGAAAATGGTCCGTTTTCAAATGTTTTATTTTTGAACGTCAGTTCACATTTGTAGGTGGATCATCAGTGTTAGAGCTAAAATTAGCATGTTTAAAGTGATTTTCATGCTTCCAGGGGCCCAAAACACAAGATTTATGGAATGGTTAAAAGTGCATGAAAATGGCCAATTTACTCACTCTGAGTTCTCAAAAAGGGTTTCTTCACCCCGGGAAGTTAATTAAATACCATTTGGAGGCATTTAATGTTCGAGCAAAAACGGCTGATTTTTGACAAAAGAGATAACACCCCCCCATTACGTCATGCTTCAGAAATGTGGAAAATGGTCCGTTTTCAAATGTTTTATTTTTGAACGTCAGTTCACATTTGTAGGTGGATCATCAGTGTTAGAGCTAAAATTAGCATGTTTAAAGTGATTTTCATGCTTCCAGGGGCTCGGGAAGTTAATTAAATACCATTTGGAGGCATTTAATGTTCGAGCAAAAACAGCTGATTTTCGACAAAAGAGATAACACCCCCCCCATTACGTCATGCTTCAGAAATGTGGAAAATGGTCCGTTTTCAAATGTTTTATTTTTGAACGTCAGTTCACATTTGTAGGTGGATCATCAGTGTTAGAGCTAAAATTAGCATGTTTAAAGTGATTTTCATGCTTCCAGGGGCCCAAAACACAAGATTTATGGAATGGTTAAAAGTGCATGAAAATGGCCAATTTACTCACTCTGAGTTCTCAAAAAGGGTTTCTTCACCCCGGGAAGTTAATTAAATACCATTTGGAGGCATTTAATGTTCGAGCAAAAACGGCTGATTTTCGACAAAAGAGATAACACCCCCCCATTACGTCATGCTTCAGAAATGTGGAAAATGGTCCGTTTTCAAATGTTTTATTTTTGAACGTCAGTTCACATTTGTAGGTGGATCATCAGTGTTAGAGCTAAAATTAGCATGTTTAAAGTGATTTTCATGCTTCCAGGGGCCCAAAACACAAGATTTATGGAATGGTTAAAAGTGCATGAAAATGGCCAATTTACTCACTCTGAGTTCTCAAAAAGGGTTTCTTCACCCCGGGAAGTTAATTAAATACCATTTGGAGGCATTTAATGTTCGAGCAAAAACGGCTGATTTTCGACAAAAGAGATAACACCCCCCCATTACGTCATGCTTCAGAAATGTGGAAAATGGTCCGTTTTCAAATGTTTTATTTTTGAACGTCAGTTCACATTTGTAGGTGGATCATCAGTGTTAGAGCTAAAATTAGCATGTTTAAAGTGATTTTCATGCTTCCAGGGGCTCGGGAAGTTAATTAAATACCATTTGGAGGCATTTAATGTTCGAGCAAAAACGGCTGATTTTCGACAAAAGAGATAACACCCCCCCATTACGTCATGCTTCAGAAATATGGAAAATGGTCCGTTTTCAAATGTTTTATTTTTGAACGTCAGTTCACATTTGTAGGTGGATCATCAGTGTTAGAGCTAAAATTAGCATGTTTAAAGTGATTTTCATGCTTCCAGGGGCTCGGGAAGTGAAATAAATACCATTTGGAGGCATTTAATGTTCGAGCAAAAACGGCTGATTTTCGACAAAAGAGATAACACCCCCCCATTACGTCATGCTTCAGAAATGTGGAAAATGGTCCGTTTTCAAATGTTTTATTTTTGAACGTCAGTTCACATTTGTAGGTGGATCATCAGTGTTAGAGCTAAAATTAGCATGTTTAAAGTGATTTTCATGCTTCCAGGGGCTCGGGAAGTGAAATAAATACCATTTGGAGGCATTTAATGTTCGAGCAAAAACGGCTGATTTTCGACAAAAGAGATAACACCCCCCCATTACGTCATGCTTCAGAAATGTGGAAAATGGTCCGTTTTCAAATGTTTTATTTTTGAACGTCAGTTCACATTTGTAGGTGGATCATCAGTGTTAGAGCTAAAATTAGCATGTTTAAAGTGATTTTCATGCTTCCAGGGGCCCAAAACACAAGATTTATGGAATGGTTAAAAGTGCATGAAAATGGCCAATTTACTCACTCTGAGTTCTCAAAAAGGGTTTCTTCACCCCGGGAAGTTAATTGAATACCATTTGGAGGCATTTAATGTTCCAGCAAAAACGGCTGATTTTCGACAAAAGAGATAACACCCCCCCATTACGTCATGCTTCAGAAATGTGGAAAATGGTCCGTTTTCAAATGTTTTATTTTTGAACGTCAGTTCACATTTGTAGGTGCATCATCAGTGTTAGAGCTAAAATTAGCATGTTTAAAGTGATTTTCATGCTTCCAGGGGCCCAAAACACAAGATTTATGGAATGGTTAAAAGTGCATGAAAATGGCCAATTTACTCACTCTGAGTTCTCAAAAAGGGTTTCTTCACCCCGGGAAGTTAATTAAATACCATTTGGAGGCATTTAATGTTCCAGCAAAAACGGCTGATTTTCGACAAAAGAGATAACACCCCCCCATTACGTCATGCTTCAGAAATGTGGAAAATGGTCCGTTTTCAAATGTTTTATTTTTGAACGTCAGTTCACATTTGTAGGTGGATCATCAGTGTTAGAGCTAAAATTAGCATGTTTAAAGTGATTTTCATGCTTCCAGGGGCTCGGGAAGTGAAATAAATACCATTTGGAGGCATTTAATGTTCGAGCAAAAACGGCTGATTTTCGACAAAAGAGATAACACCTCCCCATTACGTCATGCTTCAGAAATGTGGAAAATGGTCCGTTTTCAAATGTTTTATTTTTGAACGTCAGTTCACATTTGTAGGTGGATCATCAGTGTTAGAGCTAAAATTAGCATGTTTAAAGTGATTTTCATGCTTCCAGGGACCCAAAACACAAGATTTATGGAATGGTTAAAAGTGCATGAAAATGGCCAATTTACTCACTCTGAGTTCTCAAAAAGGGTTTCTTCACCCCGGGAAGTTAATTAAATACCATTTGGAGGCATTTAATGTTCGAGCAAAAACGGCTGATTTTCGACAAAAGAGATAACACCCCCCCAATACGTCATGCTTCAGAAATGTGGAAAATCGTCCGTTTTCAAATGTTTTATTTTTGAACGTCAGTTCACATTTGTAGGTGGATCATCAGTGTTAGAAGTAAAATTAGCATGTTTAAAGTGATTTTCATGCTTCCAGGGGCTCGGGAAGTTAATTAAATACCATTTGGAGGCATTTAATGTTGGAGCAAAAACGGCTGATTTTCGACAAAAGAGATAACACCCCCCCATTACGTCATGCTTCAGAAATGTGGAAAATGGTCCGTTTTCAAATGTTTTATTTTTGAACGTCACTTCACATTTGTAGGTGGATCATCAGTGTTAGAGCTAAAATTAGCATGTTTAAAGTGATTTTCATGCTTCCAGGGGCCCAAAACACAAGATTTATGGAATGGTTAAAAGTGCATGAAAATGGCCAATTTACTCACTCTGAGTTCTCAAAAAGGGTTTCTTCACCCCGGGAAGTTAATTAAATACCATTTGGAGGCATTTAATGTTCCAGCAAAAACGGCTGATTTTCGACAAAAGAGATAACACCCCCCCATTACGTCATGCTTCAGAAATGTGGAAAATGGTCCGTTTTCAAATGTTTTATTTTTGAACGTCAGTTCACATTTGTAGGTGGATCATCAGTGTTAGAGCTAAAATTAGCATGTTTAAAGTGATTTTCATGCTTCCAGGGGCCCAAAAAACAAGATTTATGGAATGGTTAAAAGTGCATGAAAATGGCCAATTTACTCACTCTGAGTTCTCAAAAAGGGTTTCTTCACCCCGGGAAGTTAATTAAATACCATTTGGAGGCATATAATGTTCCAGCAAAAACGGCTGATTTTCGACAAAAGAGATAACACCCCCCCATTACGTCATGCTTCAGAAATGTGGAAAATGGTCCGTTTTCAAATGTTTTATTTTTGAACGTCAGTTCACATTTGTAGGTGGATCATCAGTGTTAGAGCTAAAATTAGCATGTTTAAAGTGATTTTCATGCTTCCAGGGGCTCGGGAAGTTAATTAAATACCATTTGGAGGCATTTAATGTTCGAGCAAAAACAGCTGATTTTCGACAAAAGAGATAACACCCCCCCATTACGTCATGCTTCAGAAATGTGGAAAATGGTCCGTTTTCAAATGTTTTATTTTTGAACGTCAGTTCACATTTGTAGGTGGATCATCAGTGTTAGAGCTAAAATTAGCATGTTTAAAGTGATTTTCATGCTTCCAGGGGCCCAAAACACAAGATTTATGGAATGGTTAAAAGTGCATGAAAATGGCCAATTTACTCACTCTGAGTTCTCAAAAAGGGTTTCTTCACCCCGGGAAGTTAATTAAATACCATTTGGAGGCATTTAATGTTCGAGCAAAAACGGCTGATTTTCGACAAAAGAGATAACACCCCCCCATTACGTTATGCTTCAGAAATGTGGAAAATGGTCCGTTTTGAATTGTTATATTTTTGAACGTCAGTTCACATTTGTAGGTGGATCATCAGTGTTAGAGCTAAAATTAGCATGTTTAAAGTGATTTTCATGCTTCCAGGGGCCCAAAACACAAGATTTATGGAATGGTTAAAAGTGCATGAAAATGGCCAATTTACTCACTCTGAGATCTCAAAAAGGGTTTCTTCACCCCGGGAAGTTTATTAAATACCATTTGGAGGCATTTAATGTTCGAGCAAAAACGGCTGATTTTCGACAAAAGAGATAACACCCCCCCATTACGTCATGCTTCAGAAATGTGGAAAATGGTCCGTTTTCAAATGTTTTATTTTTGAACGTCAATTCACATTTGTAGGTGGATCATCAGTGTTAGAGCTAAAATTAGCATGTTTAAAGTGATTTTCATGCTTCCAGGGGCCCAAAACACAAGATTTATGGAATGGTTAAAAGTGCATGAAAATGGCCAATTTACTCACTCTGAGTTCTCAAAAAGGGTTTCTTCACCCCGGGAAGTTAATTAAATACCATTTGGAGGCATTTAATGTTCGAGCAAAAACGGCTGATTTTCGACAAAAGAGATAACACCCCCCCATTACGTCATGCTTCAGAAATGTGGAAAATGGTCCGTTTTCAAATGTTTTATTTTTGAACGTCAGTTCACATTTGTAGGTGGATCATCAGTGTTAGAGCTAAAATTAGCATGTTTAAAGTGATTTTCATGCTTCCAGGGGCTCGGGAAGTGAAATAAATACCATTTGGAGGCATTTAATGTTCGAGCAAAAACGACTGATTTTCGACAAAAGAGATAACACCCCCCCATTACGTCATGCTTCAGAAATGTGGAAAATGGTCCGTTTTCAAATGTTTTATTTTTGAACGTCAGTTCACATTTGTAGGTGGATCATCAGTGTTAGAGCTAAAATTAGCATGTTTAAAGTAATTTTCATGCTTCCAGGGGCTCGGGAAGTGAAATAAATACCATTTGGAGGCATTTAATGTTCGAGCAAAAACGGCTGATTTTCGACAAAAGAGATAACACCCCCCCATTACGTCATGCTTCAGAAATGTGGAAAATGGTCCGTTTTCAAATGTTTTATTTTTGAACGTCAGTTCACATTTGTAGGTGGATCATCAGTGTTAGAGCTAAAATTAGCATGTTTAAAGTGATTTTCATGCTTCCAGGGGCTTGGGAAGTTAATTAAATACCATTTGGAGGCATTTAATGTTCGAGCAAAAACGGCTGATTTTCGACAAAAGAGATAACACCCCCCCATTACGTCATGCTTCAGAAATGTGGAAAATGGTCCGTTTTCAAATGTTTTATTTTTGAACGTCAGTTCACATTTGTAGGTGGATCATCAGTGTTAGAGCTAAAATTAGCATGTTTAAAGTGATTTTCATGCTTCCAGGGGCCCAAAACACAAGATTTATGGAATGGTTAAAAGTGCATGAAAATGGCCAATTTACTCACTCTGAGTTCTCAAAAAGGGTTTCTTCACCCCGGGAAGTTAATTAAATACCATTTGGAGGCATTTAATGTTCGAGCAAAAACGGCTGATTTTCGACAAAAGAGATAACACCCCCCCATTACGTCATGCTTCAGAAATGTGGAAAATGGTCCGTTTTCAAATGTTTTATTTTTGAACGTCAGTTCACATTTGTAGGTGGATCATCAGTGTTAGAGCTAAAATTAGCATGTTTAAAGTGATTTTCATGATTCCAGGGCCCAAAACACAAGATTTATGGAATGGTTAAAAGTGCATGAAAATGGCCAATTTACTCACTCTGAGTTCTCAAAAAGGGTTTCTTCACCCCGGGAAGGTAATTAAATACCATTTGGAGGCATTTAATGTTCGAGCAAAAACGGCTGATTTTCGACAAAAGAGATAACACCCCCCCATTACGTCATGCTTCAGAAATGTGGAAAATGGTCCGTTTTTAAATGTTTTATTTTTGAACGTCAGTTCACATTTGTAGGTGGATCATCAGTGTTAGAGCTAAAATTAGCATGTTTAAAGTGATTTTCATGCTTCCAGGGGCTCGGGAAGTTAATTAAATACCATTTGGAGGCATTTAATGTTCGAGCAAAAACAGCTGATTTTCGACAAAAGAGATAACACCCCCCCATTACGTCATGCTTCAGAAATGTGGAAAATGGTCCGTTTTCAAATGTTTTATTTTTGAACGTCAGTTCACATTTGTAGGTGGATCATCAGTGTTAGAGCTAAAATTAGCATGTTTAAAGTGATTTTCATGCTTCCAGGGGCCCAAAACACAAGATTTATGGAATGGTTAAAAGTGCATGAAAATGGTCAATTTACTCACTCTGAGTTCTCAAAAAGGGTTTCTTCACCCGAGGAAGTTAATTAAATACCATTTGAAGGCATTTAATGTTCGAGCAAAAACGGCTGATTTTCGACAAAAGAGATAACACCCCCCCATTACGTCATGCTTCAGAAATGTGGAAAATGGTCCGTTTTCAAATGTTTTATTTTTGAACGTCAGTTCACATTTGTAGGTGGATCATCAGTGTTAGAGCTAAAATTAGCATGTTTAAAGTGATTTTCATGCTTCCAGGGGCCCAAAACACAAGATTTATGGAATGGTTAAAAGTGCATGACAATGGCCAATTTACTCACTCTGAGTTCTCAAAAAGGGTTTCTTCACCTGAGGAAGTTAATTAAATACCATTTGGAGGCATTTAATGTTCGAGCAAAAACGGCTGATTTTCAACAAAAGAGATAACACCCCCCCATTACGTCATGCTTCAGAAATGTGGAAAATGGTCCGTTTTCAAATGTTTTATTTTTGAACGTCAGTTCACATTTGTAGGTGGATCATCAGTGTTAGAGCTAAAATTAGCATGTTTAAAGTGATTTTCATGCTTCCAGGGGCCCAAAACACAAGATTTATGGAATGGTTAAAAGTGCATGAAAATGGCCAATTTACTCACTCTGAGTTCTCAAAAAGGGTTTCTTCACCCCGGGAAGTTAATTAAATACCATTTGGAGGCATTTAATGTTCAAACAAAAACGGCTGATTTCCGACAAAAGAGATAACACCCCCCCATTACGTCATGCTTCAGAAATGTGGAAAATGGTCCGTTTTCAAATGTTTTATTTTTGAACGTCAGTTCACATTTGTAGGTGGATCATCAGTGTTAGAGCTAAAATTAGCATGTTTAAAGTGATTTTCATGCTTCCAGGGGCCCAAAACACAAGATTTATGGAATGGTTAAAAGTGCATGAAAATGGCCAATTTACTCACTCTGAGTTCTCAAAAAGGGTTTCTTCACCCCGGGAAGTTAATTAAATACCATTTGGAGGCATTTAATGTTCGAGCAAAAACGGCTGATTTTCGACAAAAGAGATAACACCCCCCCATTACGTCATGCTTCAGAAATGTGGAAAATGGTCCGTTTTGAAATGTTTTATTTTTGAACGTCAGTTCACATTTGTAGGTGGATCATCAGTGTTAGAGCTAAAATTAGCATGTTTAAAGTGATTTTCATGCTTCCAGGGGCTCGGGAAGTTAATTAAATACCATTTGGAGGCATTTAATGTTCGAGCAAAAACGGCTGATTTTCGACAAAAGAGATAACACCCCCCCATTACATCATGCTTCAGAAATATGGAAAATGGTCAGTTTTCAAATGTTTTATTTTTGAACGTCAGTTCACATTTGTAGGTGGATCATCAGTGTTAGAGCTAAAATTAGCATGTTTAAAGTGATTTTCATGCTTCCAGGGGCTCGGGAAGTTAATTAAATACCATTTGGAGGCATTTAATGTTCGAGCAAAAACGGCTGATTTTCGACAAAAGAGATAACACCCCCCCATTACGTCATGCTTCAGAAATGTGGAAAATGGTCCGTTTTCAAATGTTTTATTTTTGAACGTCAGTTCACATTTGTAGGTGGATCATCAGTGTTAGAGCTAAAATTAGCATGTTTAAAGTGATTTTCATGCTTCCAGGGGCTTGGGAAGTTAATTAAATACCATTTGGAGGCATTTAATGTTCGAGCAAAAACGGCTGATTTTCGACAAAAGAGATAACACCCCCCCATTACGTCATGCTTCAGAAATGTGGAAAATGGTCTGTTTTCAAATGTTTTATTTTTGAACGTCAGTTCACATTTGTAGGTGGATCATCAGTGTTAGAGCTAAAATTAGCATGTTTAAAGTGATTTTCATGCTTCCAGGGGCCCAAAACACAAGATTTATGGAATGGTTAAAAGTGCATGAAAATGGCCAATTTACTCACTCTGAGTTCTCAAAAAGGGTTTCTTCACCCCGGGAAGTTAATTAAATACCATTTGGAGGCATTTAATGTTCGAGCAAAAACGGCTGATTTCCGACAAAAGAGATAACACCCCCCCATTACGTCATGCTTCAGAAATGTGGAAAATGGTCCGTTTTCAAATGTTTTATTTTTGAACGTCAGTTCACATTTGTAGGTGGATCATCAGTGTTAGAGCTAAAATTAGCATGTTTAAAGTGATTTTCATGCTTCCAGGGGCCCAAAACACAAGATTTAAGGAATGGTTAAAAGTGCATGAAAATGGCCAATTTACTCACTCTGAGTTCTCAAAAAGGGTTTCTTCACCCCGGGAAGTTAATTAAATACCATTTGGAGGCATTTAATGTTCGAGCAAAAATCGGCTGATTTTCGACAAAAGAGATAACACCCCCCCATTACGTCATGCTTCAGAAATGTGGAAAATGGTCCGTTTTGAAATGTTTTATTTTTGAACGTCAGTTCACATTTGTAGGTGGATCATCAGTGTTAGAGCTAAAATTAGCATGTTTAAAGTGATTTTCATGCTTCCAGGGGCTCGGGAAGTTAATTAAATACCATTTGGAGGCATTTAATGTTCGAGCAAAAACGGCTGATTTTCGACAAAAGAGATAACACCCCCCCATTACATCATGCTTCAGAAATATGGAAAATGGTCAGTTTTCAAATGTTTTATTTTTGAACGTCAGTTCACATTTGTAGGTGGATCATCAGTGTTAGAGCTAAAATTAGCATGTTTAAAGTGATTTTCATGCTTCCAGGGGCTCGGGAAGTTAATTAAATACCATTTGGAGGCATTTAATGTTCGAGCAAAAACGGCTGATTTTCGACAAAAGAGATAACACCCCCCCATTACGTCATGCTTCAGAAATGTGGAAAATGGTCCGTTTTCAAATGTTTTATTTTTGAACGTCAGTTCACATTTGTAGGTGGATCATCAGTGTTAGAGCTAAAATTAGCATGTTTAAAGTGATTTTCATGCTTCCAGGGGCTTGGGAAGTTAATTAAATACCATTTGGAGGCATTTAATGTTCGAGCAAAAACGGCTGATTTTCGACAAAAGAGATAACACCCCCCCATTACGTCATGCTTCAGAAATGTGGAAAATGGTCCGTTTTCAAATGTTTTATTTTTGAACGTCAGTTCACATTTGTAGGTGGATCATCAGTGTTAGAGCTAAAATTAGCATGTTTAAAGTGATTTTCATGCTTCCAGGGGCCCAAAACACAAGATTTATGGAATGGTTAAAAGTGCATGAAAATGGCCAATTTACTCACTCTGAGTTCTCAAAAAGGGTTTCTTCACCCCGGGAAGTTAATTAAATACCATTTGGAGGCATTTAATGTTCGAGCAAAAACGGCTGATTTTCGACAAAAGAGATAACACCCCCCCATTACGTCATGCTTCAGAAATGTGGAAAATGGTCCGTTTTCAAATGTTTTATTTTTGAACGTCAGTTCACATTTGTAGGTGGATCATCAGTGTTAGAGCTAAAATTAGCATGTTTAAAGTGATTTTCATGCTTCCAGGGCCCAAAACACAAGATTTATGGAATGGTTAAAAGTGCATGAAAATGGCCAATTTACTCACTCTGAGTTCTCAAAAAGGGTTTCTTCACCCCGGGAAGTTAATTAAATACCATTTGGAGGCATTTAATGTTCGAGCAAAAACGGCTGATTTTCGACAAAAGAGATAACACCCCCCCATTACGTCATGCTTCAGAAATGTGGAAAATGGTCCGTTTTCAAATGTTTTATTTTTGAACGTCAGTTCACATTTGTAGGTGGATCATCAGTGTTAGAGCTAAAATTAGCATGTTTAAAGTGATTTTCATGCTTCCAGGGGCTCGGGAAGTTAATTAAATACCATTTTGGAGGCATTTAATGTTCGAGCAAAAACAGCTGATTTTCGACAAAAGAGATAACACCCCCCCATTACGTCATGCTTCAGAAATGTGGAAAATGGTCCGTTTTCAAATGTTTTATTTTTGAACGTCAGTTCACATTTGTAGGTGGATCATCAGTGTTAGAGCTAAAATTAGCATGTTTAAAGTGATTTTCATGCTTCCAGGGGCCCAAAACACAAGATTTATGGAATGGTTAAAAGTGCATGAAAATGGTCAATTTACTCACTCTGAGTTCTCAAAAAGGGTTTCTTCACCTGAGGAAGTTAATTAAATACCATTTGGAGGCATTTAATGTTCGAGCAAAAACGGCTGATTTTCGACAAATGAGATAACACCCCCCCATTACGTCATGCTTCAGAAATGTGGAAAATGGTCCGTTTTCAAATGTTTTATTTTTGAACGTCAGTTCACATTTGTAGGTGGATCATCAGTGTTAGAGCTAAAATTAGCATGTTTAAAGTGATTTTCATGCTTCCAGGGGCCCAAAACACAAGATTTATGGAATGGTTAAAAGTGCATGACAATGGCCAATTTACTCACTCTGAGTTCTCAAAAAGGGTTTCTTCACCCGAGGAAGTAAATTAAATACCATTTGGAAGCATTTAATGTTCGAGCAAAAACGGCTGATTTTCGACAAAAGAGATAACACCCCCCCATTACGTCATGCTTCAGAAATGTGGAAAATGGTCCGTTTTCAAATGTTTTATTTTTGAACGTCAGTTCACATTTGTAGGTGGATCATCAGTGTTAGAGCTAAAATTAGCATGTTTAAAGTGATTTTCATGCTTCCAGGGGCCCAAAACACAAGATTTATGGAATGGTTAAAAGTGCATGAAAATGGCCAATTTACTCACTCTGAGTTCTCAAAAAGGGTTTCTTCACCCCGGGAAGTTAATTAAATACCATTTGGAGGCATTTAATGTTCGAGCAAAAACGGCTGATTTCCGACAAAAGAGATAACACCCCCCCATTACGTCATGCTTCAGAAATGTGGAAAATGGTCCGTTTTCAAATGTTTTATTTTTGAACGTCAGTTCACATTTGTAGGTGGATCATCAGTGTTAGAGCTAAAATTAGCATGTTTAAAGTGATTTTCATGCTTCCAGGGGCCCAAAACACAAGATTTATGGAATGGTTAAAAGTGCATGAAAATGGCCAATTTACTCACTCTGAGTTCTCAAAAAGGGTTTCTTCACCCCGGGAAGTTAATTAAATACCATTTGGAGGCATTTAATGTTCGAGCAAAAACGGCTGATTTTCGACAAAAGAGATAACACCCCCCCATTACGTCATGCTTCAGAAATGTGGAAAATGGTCCGTTTTGAAATGTTTTATTTTTGAACGTCAGTTCACATTTGTAGGTGGATCATCAGTGTTAGAGCTAAAATTAGCATGTTTAAAGTGATTTTCATGCTTCCAGGGGCTCGGGAAGTTAATTAAATACCATTTGGAGGCATTTAATGTTCGAGCAAAAACGGCTGATTTTCGACAAAAGAGATAACACCCCCCCATTACATCATGCTTCAGAAATATGGAAAATGGTCAGTTTTCAAATGTTTTATTTTTGAACGTCAGTTCACATTTGTAGGTGGATCATCAGTGTTAGAGCTAAAATTAGCATGTTTAAAGTGATTTTCATGCTTCCAGGGGCTCGGGAAGTTAATTAAATACCATTTGGAGGCATTTAATGTTCGAGCAAAAACGGCTGATTTTCGACAAAAGAGATAACACCCCCCCATTACGTCATGCTTCAGAAATGTGGAAAATGGTCCGTTTTCAAATGTTTTATTTTTGAACGTCAGTTCACATTTGTAGGTGGATCATCAGTGTTAGAGCTAAAATTAGCATGTTTAAAGTGATTTTCATGCTTCCAGGGGCTTGGGAAGTTAATTAAATACCATTTGGAGGCATTTAATGTTCGAGCAAAAACGGCTGATTTTCGACAAAAGAGATAACACCCCCCCATTACGTCATGCTTCAGAAATGTGGAAAATGGTCCGTTTTCAAATGTTTTATTTTTGAACGTCAGTTCACATTTGTAGGTGGATCATCAGTGTTAGAGCTAAAATTAGCATGTTTAAAGTGATTTTCATGCTTCCAGGGGCCCAAAACACAAGATTTATGGAATGGTTAAAAGTGCATGAAAATGGCCAATTTACTCACTCTGAGTTCTCAAAAAGGGTTTCTTCACCCCGGGAAGTTAATTAAATACCATTTGGAGGCATTTAATGTTCGAGCAAAAACGGCTGATTTTCGACAAAAGAGATAACACCCCCCCATTACGTCATGCTTCAGAAATGTGGAAAATGGTCCGTTTTTTAAATGTTTTATTTTTGAACGTCAGTTCACATTTGTAGGTGGATCATCAGTGTTAGAGCTAAAATTAGCATGTTTAAAGTGATTTTCATGCTTCCAGGGCCCAAAACACAAGATTTATGGAATGGTTAAAAGTGCATGAAAATGGCCAATTTACTCACTCTGAGTTCTCAAAAAGGGTTTCTTCACCCCGGGAAGTTAATTAAATACCATTTGGAGGCATTTAATGTTCGAGCAAAAACGGCTGATTTTCGACAAAAGAGATAACACCCCCCCATTACGTCATGCTTCAGAAATGTGGAAAATGGTCCGTTTTCAAATGTTTTATTTTTGAACGTCAGTTCACATTTGTAGGTGGATCATCAGTGTTAGAGCTAAAATTAGCATGTTTAAAGTGATTTTCATGCTTCCAGGGGCTCGGGAAGTTAATTAAATACCATTTGGAGGCATTTAATGTTCGAGCAAAAACGGCTGATTTTCGACAAAAGAGATAACACCCCCCCATTACGTCATGCTTCAGAAATGTGGAAAATGGTCCGTTTTCAAATGTTTTATTTTTGAACGTCAGTTCACATTTGTAGGTGGATCATCAGTGTTAGAGCTAAAATTAGCATGTTTAAAGTGATTTTCATGCTTCCAGGGGCCCAAAACACAAGATTTATGGAATGGTTAAAAGTGCATGACAATGGCCAATTTACTCACTCTGAGTTCTCAAAAAGGGTTTCTTCACCCGAGGAAGTTAATTAAATACCATTTGGAGGCATTTAATGTTCGAGCAAAAACGGCTGATTTTCGACAAAAGAGATAACACCCCCCCATTACGTCATGCTTCAGAAATGTGGAAAATGGTCCGTTTTCAAATGTTTTATTTTTGAACGTCAGTTCACATTTGTAGGTGGATCATCAGTGTTAGAGCTAAAATTAGCATGTTTAAAGTGATTTTCATGCTTCCAGGGGCCCAAAACACAAGATTTATGGAATGGTTAAAAGTGCATGAAAATGGCCAATTTACTCACTCTGAGTTCTCAAAAAGGGTTTCTTCACCCCGGGAAGTTAATTAAATACCATTTGGAGGCATTTAATGTTCGAGCAAAAACGGCTGATTTCCGACAAAAGAGATAACACCCCCCCATTACGTCATGCTTCAGAAATGTGGAAAATGGTCCGTTTTCAAATGTTTTATTTTTGAACGTCAGTTCACATTTGTAGGTGGATCATCAGTGTTAGAGCTAAAATTAGCATGTTTAAAGTGATTTTCATGCTTCCAGGGGCCCAAAACACAAGATTTATGGAATGGTTAAAAGTGCATGAAAATGGCCAATTTACTCACTCTGAGTTCTCAAAAAGGGTTTCTTCACCCCGGGAAGTTAATTAAATACCATTTGGAGGCATTTAATGTTCGAGCAAAAACGGCTGATTTTCGACAAAAGAGATAACACCCCCCCATTACGTCATGCTTCAGAAATGTGGAAAATGGTCCGTTTTGTAATGTTTTATTTTTGAACGTCAGTTCACATTTGTAGGTGGATCATCAGTGTTAGAGCTAAAATTAGCATGTTTAAAGTGATTTTCATGCTTCCAGGGGCTCGGGAAGTTAATTAAATACCATTTGGAGGCATTTAATGTTCGAGCAAAAACGGCTGATTTTCGACAAAAGAGATAACACCCCCCCATTACATCATGCTTCAGAAATATGGAAAATGGTCAGTTTTCAAATGTTTTATTTTTGAACGTCAGTTCACATTTGTAGGTGGATCATCAGTGTTAGAGCTAAAATTAGCATGTTTAAAGTGATTTTCATGCTTCCAGGGGCTCGGGAAGTTAATTAAATACCATTTGGAGGCATTTAATGTTCGAGCAAATACGGCTGATTTTCGACAAAAGAGATAACACCCCCCATTACGTCATGCTTCAGAAATGTGGAAAATGGTCCGTTTTCAAATGTTTTATTTTTGAACGTCAGTTCACATTTGTAGGTGGATCATCAGTGTTAGAGCTAAAATTAGCATGTTTAAAGTGATTTTCATGCTTCCAGGGGCTCGGGAAGTGAAATAAATACCATTTGGAGGCATTTAATGTTCGAGCAAAAACGGCTGATTTTCGACAAAAGAGATAACACCCCCCCATTACGTCATGCTTCAGAAATGTGGAAAATGGTCCGTTTTCAAATGTTTTATTTTTGAACGTCAGTTCACATTTGTAGGTGGATCATCAGTGTTAGAGCTAAAATTAGCATGTTTAAAGTGATTTTCATGCTTCCAGGGGCTCGGGAAGTTAATTAAATACCATTTGGAGGCATTTAATGTTCGAGCAAAAACGGCTGATTTTCGACAAAAGAGATAACACCCCCCCCCCATTACGTCATGCTTCAGAAATGTGGAAAATGGTCCGTTTTCAAATGTTTTATTTTTGAACGTCAGTTCACATTTGTAGGTGGATCATCAGTGTTAGAGCTAAAATTAGCATGTTTAAAGTGATTTTCATGCTTCCAGGGGCTCGGGAAGTGAAATAAATACCATTTGGAGGCATTTAATGTTCGAGCAAAAACGGCTGATTTTCGACAAAAGAGATAACACCCCCCCATTACGTCATGCTTCAGAAATGTGGAAAATGGTCCGTTTTCAAATGTTTTATTTTTGAACGTCAGTTCACATTTGTAGGTGGATCATCAGTGTTAGAGCTAAAATTAGCATGTTTAAAGTGATTTTCATGCTTCCAGGGGCTCGGGAAGTGAAATAAATACCATTTGGAGGCATTTAATGTTCGAGCAAAAACGGCTGATTTTAGACAAAAGAGATAACACCCCCCCATTACGTCATGCTTCAGAAATGTGGAAAATGGTCCGTTTTCAAATGTTTTATTTTTGAACGTCAGTTCACATTTGTAGGTGGATCATCAGTGTTAGAGCTAAAATTAGCATGTTTAAAGTGATTTTCATGCTTCCAGGGGCCCAAAACACAAGATTTATGGAATGGTTAAAAGTGCATGAAAATGGCCAATTTACTCACTCTGAGTTCTCAAAAAGGGTTTCTTCACCCCGGGAAGTTAATTAAATACCATTTGGAGGCATTTAATGTTCCAGCAAAAACGGCTGATTTTCGACAAAAGAGATAACACCCCCCCATTACGTCATGCTTCAGAAATGTGGAAAATGGTCCGTTTTCAAATGTTTTATTTTTGAACGTCAGTTCACATTTGTAGGTGGATCATCAGTGTTAGAGCTAAAATTAGCATGTTTAAAGTGATTTTCATGCTTCCAGGGGCTCGGGAAGTGAAATAAATACCATTTGGAGGCATTTAATGTTCGAGCAAAAACGGCTGATTTTCGACAAAAGAGATAACACCCCCCCATTACGTCATGCTTCAGAAATGTGGAAAATGGTCCGTTTTCAAATGTTTTATTTTTGAACGTCAGTTCACATTTGTAGGTGGATCATCAGTGTTAGAGCTAAAATTAGCATGTTTAAAGTGATTTTCATGCTTCCAGGGGCCCAAAACACAAGATTTATGGAATGGTTAAAAGTGCATGAAAATGGCCAATTTACTCACTCTGAGTTCTCAAAAACTGTTTCTTCACCCCGGGAAGTGAATTAAATACCATTTGGAGGCATTTAATGTTCGAGCAAAAACGGCTGATTTTCGACAAAAGAGATAACACCCCCCCATTACGTCATGCTTCAGAAATGTGGAAAATGGTCCGTTTTCAAATGTTTTATTTTTGAACGTCAGTTCACATTTGTAGGTGGATCATCAGTGTTAGAGCTAAAATTAGCATGTTTAAAGTGATTTTCATGCTTCCAGGGGCCCAAAACACAAGATTTATGGAATGGTTAAAAGTGCATGAAAATGGGCAATTTACTCACTCTGAGTTCTCAAAAAGGGTTTCTTCACCCCGGGAAGTTAATTAAATACCATTTGGAGGCATTTAATGTTCGAGCAAAAACGGCTGATTTTCGACAAAAGAGATAACACCCCCCCATTACGTCATGCTTCAGAAATGTGGAAAATGGTCCGTTTTCAAATGTTTTATTTTTGAACGTCAATTCACATTTGTAGGTGGATCATCAGTGTTAGAGCTGAAATTAGCATGTTTAAAGTGATTTTCATGCTTCCAGGGGCTCGGGAAGTTAATTAAATACCATTTGGAGGCATTTAATGTTCGAGCAAAAACGGCTGATTTTCGACAAAAGAGATAACACCCCCCCATTACGTCATGCTTCAGAAATGTGGAAAATGGTCCGTTTTCAAATGTTTTATTTTTGAACGTCAGTTCACATTTGTAGGTGGATCATCAGTGTTAGAGCTAAAATTAGCATGTTTAAAGTGATTTTCATGCTTCCAGGGGCTCGGGAAGTGAAATAAATACCATTTGGAGGCATTTAATGTTCGAGCAAAAACGGCTGATTTTCGACAAAAGAGATAACACCCCCCATTACGTCATGCTTCAGAAATGTGGAAAATGGTCCGTTTTCAAATGTTTTATTTTTGAACGTCAGTTCACATTTGTAGGTGGATCATCAGTGATAGAGCTAAAATTAGCTTGTTTAAAGTGATTTTCATGCTTCCAGGGGCTCGGGAAGTTAATTAAATACCATTTGGAGGCATTTAATGTTCGAGCAAAAACGGCTGATTTTCGACAAAAGAGATAACACCCCCCCGTTACGTCATGCTTCGGAAATGTGGAAAATGGTCCGTTTTCAAATGTTTTATTTTTGAACGTCAGTTCACATTTGTAGGTGGATCATCAGTGTTAGAGCTAAAATTAGCATGTTTAAAGTGATTTTCATGCTTCCAGGGGCTCGGGAAGAGAAATAAATACCATTTGGAGGCATTTAATGTTCGAGCAAAAACGGCTGATTTTCGACAAAAGAGATAACACCCCCCCATTACGTCATGCTTCAGAAATGTGGAAAATGGTCCGTTTTCAAATGTTTTATTTTTGAACGTCAGTTCACATTTGTAGGTGGATCATCAGTGTTAGAGCTAAAATTAGCATGTTTAAAGTGATTTTCATGCTTCCAGGGGCTCGGGAAGTGAAATAAATACCATTTGGAGGCATTTAATGTTCGAGCAAAAACGGCTGATTTTCGACAAAAGAGATAACACCGCCCCATTACGTCATGCTTCAGAAATGTGGAAAATGGTCCGTTTTCAAATGTTTTATTTTTGAACGTCAGTTCACATTTGTAGGTGTATCATCAGTGTTAGAGCTAAAATTAGCATGTTTAAAGTGATTTTCATGCTTCCAGGGGCCCAAAACACAAGATTTATGGAATGGTTAAAAGTGCATGAAAATGGCCAATTTACTCACTCTGAGTTCTCAAAAACTGTTTCTTCACCCCGGGAAGTGAATTAAATACCATTTGGAGGCATTTAATGTTCGAGCAAAAACGGCTGATTTTCGACAAAAGAGATAACACCCCCCCATTACGTCATGCTTCAGAAATGTGGAAAATGGTCCGTTTTCAAATGTTTTATTTTTGAACGTCAGTTCACATTTGTAGGTGGATCATCAGTGTTAGAGCTAAAATTAGCATGTTTAAAGTGATTTTCATGCTTCCAGGGGCCCAAAACACAAGATTTATGGAATGGTTAAAAGTGCATGAAAATGGGCAATTTACTCACTCTGAGTTCTCAAAAAGGGTTTCTTCACCCCGGGAAGTTAATTAAATACCATTTGGAGGCATTTAATGTTCGAGCAAAAACGGCTGATTTTCGACAAAAGAGATAACACCCCCCCATTACGTCATGCTTCAGAAATGTGGAAAATGGTCCGTTTTCAAATGTTTTATTTTTGAACGTCAATTCACATTTGTAGGTGGATCATCAGTGTTAGAGCTGAAATTAGCATGTTTAAAGTGATTTTCATGCTTCCAGGGGCTCGGGAAGTTAATTAAATACCATTTGGAGGCATTTAATGTTCGAGCAAAAACGGCTGATTTTCGACAAAAGAGATTACACCCCCCCATTACGTCATGCTTCAGAAATGTGGAAAATGGCCCTTTTTCAAATGTTTTATTTTTGAACGTCAGTTCACATTTGTAGGTGGATCATCAGTGTTAGAGCTAAAATTAGCATGTTTAAAGTGATTTTCATGCTTCCAGGGGCTCGGGAAGAGAAATAAATACCATTTGGAGGCATTTAATGTTCGAGCAAAAACGGCTGATTTTCGACAAAAGAGATAACACCCCCCCATTACGTCATGCTTCAGAAATGTGGAAAATGGTCCGTTTTCAAATGTTTTCTTTTTGAACGTCAGTTCACATTTGTAGGTGGATCATCAGTGTTAGAGCTAAAATTAGCATGTTTAAAGTGATTTTCATGCTTCCAGGGGCTCGGGAAGTGAAATAAATACAATTTGGAGGCATTTAATGTTCGAGCAAAAACGGCTGATTTTCGACAAAAGAGATAACACCGCCCCATTACGTCATGCTTCAGAAATGTGGAAAATGGTCCGTTTTCAAATGTTTTATTTTTGAACGTCAGTTCACATTTGTAGGTGGATCATCAGTGTTAGAGCTAAAATTAGCATGTTTAAAGTGATTTTCATGCTTCCAGGGGCCCAAAACACAAGATTCATGGAATGGTTAAAAGTGCATGAAAATGGCCAATTTACTCACTCTGAGTTCTCAAAAAGGGTTTCTTCACCCCGGGAAGTTAATTAAATACCATTTGGAGGCATTTAATGTTCCAGCAAAAACTGCTGATTTTCGACAAAAGAGATAACACCCCCCCATTACGTCATGCTTCAGAAATGTGGAAAATGGTCCGTTTTCAAATGTTTTATTTTTGAACGTCAGTTCACATTTGTAGGTGGATCATCAGTGTTAGAGCTAAAATTAGCATGTTTAAAGTGATTTTCATGCTTCCAGGGGCTCGGGAAGTGAAATAAATACCATTTGGAGGCATTTAATGTTCGAGCAAAAACGGCTGATTTTCGACAAAAGAGATAACACCCCCCCATTACGTCATGCTTCAGAAATGTGGAAAATGGTCCGTTTTCAAATGTTTTATTTTTGAACGTCAGTTCACATTTGTAGGTGGATCATCAGTGTTAGAGCTAAAATTAGCATGTTTAAAGTGATTTTCATGCTTCCAGGGGCCAAAAACACAAGATTTATGGAATGGTTAAAAGTGCATGAAAATGGCCAATTTACTCACTCTGAGTTCTCAAAAAGGGTTTCTTCACCCCGGGAAGTTAATTAAATACCATTTGGAGGCATTTAATGTTCGAGCAAAAACGGCTGATTTTCGACAAAAGAGATAACACCCCCCCATTACGTCATGCTTCAGAAATGTGGAAAATGGTCCGTTTTCAAATGTTTTATTTTTGAACGTCAGTTCACATTTGTAGGTGGATCATCAGTGTTAGAGCTAAAATTAGCATGTATAAAGTGATTTTCATGCTTCCAGGGGCCCAAAACACAAGATTTATGGAATGGTTAAAAGTGCATGAAAATGGGCAATTTACTCACTCTGAGTTCTCAAAAAGGGTTTCTTCACCCCGGGAAGTTAATTAAATACCATTTGGAGGCATTTAATGTTCGAGCAAAAACGGCTGATTTTCGACAAAAGAGATAACACCCCCCATTACGTCATGCTTCAGAAATGTGGAAAATGGTCCGTTTTCAAATGTTTTATTTTTGAACGTCAATTCACATTTGTAGGGGGATCATCGGTGTTAGAGCTGAAATTAGCATGTTTAAAGTGATTTTCATGCTTCCAGGGGCGCGGGAAGTTAATTGAATACCATTTGGAGGCATTTAATGTTCGAGCAAAAACGGCTGATTTTCGACAAAAGAGATAACACCCCCCCATTACGTCATGCTTCAGAAATATGGAAAATGGTCCGTTTTCAAATGTTTTATTTTTGAACGTCAGTTCACATTTGTAGGTGGATCATCAGTGTTAGAGCTAAAATTAGCATGTTTAAAGTGATTTTCATGCTTCCAGGGGCTCGGGAAGTTAATTAAATACCATTTGGAGGCATTTAATGTTCGAGCAAAAACGGCTGATTTTCGACAAAAGAGATAACACCCCCCCATTACGTCATGCTTCAGAAATGTGGAAAATGGTCCGTTTTCAAATGTTTTATTTTTGAACGTCAGTTCACATTTGTAGGTGGATCATCAGTGTTAGAGCTAAAATTAGCATGTTTAAAGTGATTTTCATGCTTCCAGGGGCTCGGGAAGTGAAATAAATACCATTTGGAGGCATTTAATGTTCGAGCAAAAACGGCTGATTTTCGACAAAAGAGATAACACCCCCCATTACGTCATGCTTCAGAAATGTGGAAAATGGTCCGTTTTCAAATGTTTTATTTTTGAACGTCAGTTCACATTTGTAGGTGGATCATCAGTGATAGAGCTAAAATTAGCTTGTTTAAAGTGATTTTCATGCTTCCAGGGGCTCGGGAAGTTAATTAAATACCATTTGGAGGCATTTAATGTTCGAGCAAAAACGGCTGATTTTCGACAAAAGAGATAACACCCCCCCATTACGTCATGCTTCAGAAATGTGGAAAATGGTCCGTTTTCAAATGTTTTATTTTTGAACGTCAGTTCACATTTGTAGGTGGATCATCAGTGTTAGAGCTAAAATTAGCATGTTTAAAGTGATTTTCATGCTTCCAGGGGCTCGGGAAGAGAAATAAATACCATTTGGAGGCATTTAATGTTCGAGCAAAAACGGCTGATTTTCGACAAAAGAGATAACACCCCCCCATTACGTCATGCTTCAGAAATGTGGAAAATGGTCCGTTTTCAAATGTTTTATTTTTGAACGTCAGTTCACATTTGTAGGTGGATCATCAGTGTTAGAGCTAAAATTAGCATGTTTAAAGTGATTTTCATGCTTCCAGGGGCTCGGGAAGTGAAATAAATACCATTTGGAGGCATTTAATGTTCGAGCAAAAACGGCTGATTTTCGACAAAAGAGATAACACCCCCCCATTACGTCATGCTTCAGAAATGTGGAAAATGGTCCGTTTTCAAATGTTTTATTTTTGAACGTCAGTTCACATTTGTAGGTGGATCATCAGTGTTAGAGCTAAAATTAGCATGTTTAAAGTGATTTTCATGCTTCCAGGGGCCCAAAACACAAGATTTATGGAATGGTTAAAAGTGCATGAAAATGGCCAATTTACTCACTCTGAGTTCTCAAAAAGGGTTTCTTCACCCCGGGAAGTTAATTAAATACCATTTGGAGGCATTTAATGTTCCAGCAAAAACGGCTGATTTTCGACAAAAGAGATAACACCCCCCCATTACGTCATGCTTCAGAAATGTGGAAAATCGTCCGTTTTCAAATGTTTTATTTTTGAACGTCAGTTCACATTTGTAGGTGGATCATCAGTGTTAGAGCTAAAATTAGCATGTTTAAAGTGATTTTCATGCTTCCAGGGGCCCAAAACACAAGATTTATGGAATGGTTAAAAGTGCATGAAAATGGGCAATTTACTCACTCTGAGTTCTCAAAAAGGGTTTCTTCACCCCGGGAAGTTAATTAAATACCATTTGGAGGCATTTAATGTTCGAGCAAAAACGGCTGATTTTCGACAAAAGAGATAACACCCCCCCATTACGTCATGCTTCAGAAATGTGGAAAATGGTCCGTTTTCAAATGTTTTATTTTTGAACGTCAGTTCACATTTGTAGGTGGATCATCAGTGTTAGAGCTAAAATTAGCATGTTTAAAGTGATTTTCATGCTTCCAGGGGCTCGGGAAGTTAATTAAATACCATTTGGAGGCATTTAATGTTCGAGCAAAAATGGCTGATTTTTGACAAAAGAGATAACACCCCCCCATTACGTCATGCTTCAGAAATGTGGAAAATGGTCCGTTTTCAAATGTTTTATTTTTGAACGTCAGTTCACATTTGTAGGTGGATCATCAGTGTTAGAGCTAAAATTAGCATGTTTAAAGTGATTTTCATGCTTCCAGGGGCTCGGGAAGTTAATTAAATACCATTTGGAGGCATTTAATGTTCGAGCAAAAACGGCTGATTTTCGACAAAAGAGATAACACCCCCCCATTACGTCATGCTTCAGAAATGTGGAAAATGGTCCGTTTTCAAATGTTTTATTTTTGAACGTCAGTTCACATTTGTAGGTGGATCATCAGTGTTAGAGCTAAAATTAGCATGTTTAAAGTGATTTTCATGCTTCCAGGGGCTCGGGAAGTGAAATAAATACCATTTGGAGGCATTTAATGTTCGAGCTAAAACGGCTGATTTTCGACAAAAGAGATAACACCCCCCCATTACGTCATGCTTCAGAAATGTGGAAAATGGTCCGTTTTCAAATGTTTTATTTTTGAACGTCAGTTCACATTTGTAGGTGGATCATCAGTGTTAGAGCTAAAATTAGCATGTTTAAAGTGATTTTCATGCTTCCAGGGGCCCAAAACACAAGATTTATGGAATGGTTAAAAGTGCATGAAAATGGCCAATTTACTCACTCTGAGTTCTCAAAAAGGGTTTCTTCACCCCGGGAAGTTAATTAAATACCATTTGGAGGCATTTAATGTTCGAGCAAAAACGGCTGATTTTCGACAAAAGAGATAACACCCCCCCATTACGTCATGCTTCAGAAATGTGGAAAATGGTCCGTTTTCAAATGTTTTATTTTTGAACGTCAGTTCACATTTGTAGGTGGATCATCAGTGTTAGAGCTAAAATTAGCATGTTTAAAGTGATTTTCATGCTTCCAGGGGCTCGGGAAGTTAATTAAATACCATTTGGAGGCATTTAATGTTCGAGCAAAAACGGCTGATTTTCGACAAAAGAGATAACACCCCCCCATTACGTCATGCTTCAGAAATGTGGAAAATGGTCCGTTTTCAAATGTTTTTTTTTTGAACGTCAGTTCACATTTGTAGGTGGATCATCAGTGTTAGAGCTAAAATTAGCATGTTTAAAGTGATTTTCATGCTTCCAGGGGCTCGGGAAGTTAATTAAATACCATTTGGAGGCATTTAATGTTCGAGCAAAAACGGCTGATTTTCGACAAAAGAGATAACACCCCCCCATTACGTCATGCTTCAGAAATGTGGAAAATGGTCCGTTTTCAAATGTTTTATTTTTGAACGTCAGTTCACATTTGTAGGTGGATCATCAGTGTTAGAGCTAAAATTAGCATGTTTAAAGTGATTTTCATGCTTCCAGGGGCTCGGGAAGTGAAATAAATACCATTTGGAGGCATTTAATGTTCGAGCAAAAACGGCTGATTTTCGACAAAAGAGATAACACCCCCCCATTACGTCATGCTTCAGAAATGTGGAAAATGGTCCGTTTTCAAATGTTTTATTTTTGAACGTCAGTTCACATTTGTAGGTGGATCATCAGTGTTAGAGCTAAAATTAGCATGTTTAAAGTGATTTTCATGCTTCCAGGGGCCCAAAACACAAGATTTATGGAATGGTTAAAAGTGCATGAAAATGGCCAATTTACTCACTCTGAGTTCTCAAAAAGGGTTTCTTCACCCCGGGAAGTTAATTAAATACCATTTGGAGGCATTTAATGTTCGAGCAAAAACGGCTGATTTTCGACAAAAGAGATAACACCCCCCATTACGTCATGCTTCAGAAATGTGGAAAATCGTCCGTTTTCATATGTTTTATTTTTGAACGTCAGTTCACATTTGTAGGTGGATCATCAGTGTTAGAGCTAAAATTAGCATGTTTAAAGTGATTTTCATGCTTCCAGGGGCCCAAAACACAAGATTTATGGAATGGTTAAAAGTACATGAAAATGGACAATTTACTCACTCTGAGTTCTCAAAAAGGGTTTCTTCACCCCGGGAAGTTAATTAAATACCATTTGGAGGCATTTAATGTTCGAGCAAAAACGGCTGATTTTCGACAAAAGAGATAACACCCCCCCATTCGTCATGCTTCAGAAATGTGGAAAATGGTCCGTTTTCAAATGTTTTATTTTTGAACGTCAGTTCACATTTGTAGGTGGATCATCAGTGTTAGAGCTAAAATTAGCATGTTTAAAGTGATTTTCATGCTTCCAGGGGCTCGGGAAGTTAATTAAATACCATTTGGAGGCATTTAATGTTCGGGCAAAAACGGCTGATTTTCGACAAAAGAGATAACACCCCCCCATTACGTCATGCTTCAGAAATGTGGAAAATGGTCCGTTTTCAAATGTTTTATTTTTGAACGTCAGTTCACATTTGTAGGTGGATCATCAGTGTTAGAGCTCAAATTAGCATGTTTAAAGTGATTTTCATGCTTCCAGGGGCTCGGGAAGTTAATTAAATACCATTTGGAGGCATTTAATGTTCGAGCAAAAACGGCTGATTTTCGACAAAAGAGATAACACCCCCCCATTACGTCATGCTTCAGAAATGTGGAAAATGGTCCGTTTTCAAATGTTTTATTTTTGAACGTCAGTTCACATTTGTAGGTGGATCATCAGTGTTAGAGCTAAAATTAGCATGTTTAAAGTGATTTTCATGCTTCCAGGGGCTCGGGAAGTGAAATAAATACCATTTGGAGGCATTTAATGTTCGAGCAAAAACGGCTGATTTTCGACAAAAGAGATAACACCCCCCCATTACGTCATGCTTCAGAAATGTGGAAAATGGTCCGTTTTCAAATGTTTTATTTTTGAACGTCAGTTCACATTTGTAGGTGGATCATCAGTGTTAGAGCTAAAATTAGCATGTTTAAAGTGATTTTCATGCTTCCAGGGGCTCGGGAAGTGAAATAAATACCATTTGGAGGCATTTAATGTTCGAGCAAAAACGGCTGATTTTCGACAAAAGAGATACCGCCCCCCCATTACGTCATGCTTCAGAAATGTGGAAAATGGTCCGTTTTCAAATGTTTTATTTTTGAACGTCAGTTCACATTTGTAGGTGGATCATCAGTGTTAGAGCTAAAATTAGCATGTTTAAAGTGATTTTCATGCTTCCAGGGGCTCGGGAAGTGAAATAAATACCATTTGGAGGCATTTAATGTTCGAGCAAAAACGGCTGATTTTCGACAAAAGAGATAACACCCCCCCATTACGTCATGCTTCAGAAATGTGGAAAATGGTCCGTTTTCAAATGTTTTATTTTTGAACGTCAGTTCACATTTGTAGGTGGATCATCAGTGTTAGAGCTAAAATTAGCATGTTTAAAGTGATTTTCATGCTTCCAGGGGCTCGGGAAGAGAAATAAATACCATTTGGAGGCATTTAATGTTCGAGCAAAAACGGCTGATTTTCGACAAAAGAGATAACACCCCCCCCATTACGTCATGCTTCAGAAATGTGGAAAATGGTCCGTTTTCAAATGTTTTATTTTTGAACGTCAGTTCACATTTGTAGGTGGATCATCAGTGTTAGAGCTAAAATTAGCATGTTTAAAGTGATTTTCATGCTTCCAGGGGCTCGGGAAGAGAAATAAATACCATTTGGAGGCATTTAATGTTCGAGCAAAAACGGCTGATTTTCGACAAAAGAGATAACACCCCCCCATTACGTCATGCTTCAGAAATGTGGAAAATGGTCCGTTTTCAAATGTTTTATTTTTGAACGTCAGTTCACATTTGTAGGTGGATCATCAGTGATAGAGCTAAAATTAGCTTGTTTAAAGTGATTTTCATGCTTCCAGGGGCTCGGGAAGTTAATTAAATACCATTTGGAGGCATTTAATGTTCGAGCAAAAACAGCTGATTTTCGACAAAAGAGATAACACCCCCCCATTACGTCATGCTTCAGAAATGTGGAAAATGGTCTGTTTTCAAATGTTTTATTTTTGAACGTCAGTTCACATTTGTAGGTGGATCATCAGTGTTAGAGCTAAAATTAGCATGTTTAAAGTGATTTTCATGCTTCCAGGGGCTCGGGAAGAGAAATAAATACCATTTGGAGGCATTTAATGTTCGAGCAAAAACGGCTGATTTTCGACAAAAGAGATGACACCCCCCCATTACGTCATGCTTCAGAAATGTGGAAAATGGTCCGTTTTCAAATGTTTTATTTTTGAACGTCAGTTCACATTTGTAGGTGGATCATCAGTGTTAGAGCTAAAATTAGCATGTTTAAAGTGATTTTCATGCTTCCAGGGGCTCGGGAAGAGAAATAAATACCATTTGGAGGCATTTAATGTTCGAGCAAAAACGGCTGATTTTCGACAAAAGAGATGACACCCCCCCATTACTTCATGCTTCAGAAATGTGGAAAATGGTCCGTTTTCAAATGTTTTATTTTTGAACGTCAGTTCACATTTGTAGGTGGATCATCAGTGTTAGAGCTAAAATTAGCATGTTTAAAGTGATTTTCATGCTTCCAGGGGCTCGGGAAGTGAAATAAATACAATTTGGAGGCATTTAATGTTTGAGCAAAAACGGCTGATTTTCGACAAAAGAGATAACACCCCCCCATTACGTCATGCTTCAGAAATGTGGAAAATGGTCCGTTTTCAAATGTTTTATTTTTGAACGTCAGTTCACATTTGTAGGTGGATCATCAGTGTTAGAGCTAAAATTAGCATGTTTAAAGTGATTTTCATGCTTCCAGGGGCCCAAAACACAAGATTTATGGAATGGTTAAAAGTGCATGAAAATGGCCAATTTACTCACTCTGAGTTCTCAAAAAGGGTTTCTTCACCCCGGGAAGTTAATTAAATACCATTTGGAGGCATTTAATGTTCCAGCAAAAACGGCTGATTTTCGACAAAAGAGATAACACCCCCCCATTACGTCATGCTTCAGAAATGTGGAAAATCGTCCGTTTTCAAATGTTTTATTTTTGAACGTCAGTTCACATTTGTAGGTGGATCATCAGTGTTAGAGCTAAAATTAGCATGTTTAAAGTGATTTTCATGCTTCCAGGGGCCCAAAACACAAGATTTATGGAATGGTTAAAAGTGCATGAAAATGGGCAATTTACTCACTCTGAGTTCTCAAAAAGGGTTTCTTCACCCCGGGAAGTTAATTAAATACCATTTGGAGGCATTTAATGTTCGAGCAAAAACGGCTGATTTTCGACAAAAGAGATAACACCCCCCCATTACGTCATGCTTCAGAAATGTGGAAAATGGTCCGTTTTCAAATGTTTTATTTTTGAACGTCAGTTCACATTTGTAGGTGGATCATCAGTGTTAGAGCTAAAATTAGCATGTTTAAAGTGATTTTCATGCTTCCAGGGGCTCGGGAAGTTAATTAAATACCATTTGGAGGCATTTAATGTTCGAGCAAAAATGGCTGATTTTCGACAAAAGAGATAACACCCCCCCATTACGTCATGCTTCAGAAATGTGGAAAATGGTCCGTTTTCAAATGTTTTATTTTTGAACGTCAGTTCACATTTGTAGGTGGATCATCAGTGTTAGAGCTAAAATTAGCATGTTTAAAGTGATTTTCATGCTTCCAGGGGCTCGGGAAGTTAATTAAATACCATTTGGAGGCATTTAATGTTCGAGCAAAAACGGCTGATTTTCGACAAAAGAGATAACACCCCCCCATTACGTCATGCTTCAGAAATGTGGAAAATGGTCCGTTTTCAAATGTTTTATTTTTGAACGTCAGTTCACATTTGTAGGTGGATCATCAGTGTTAGAGCTAAAATTAGCATGTTTAAAGTGATTTTCATGCTTCCAGGGGCTCGGGAAGTGAAATAAATACCATTTGGAGGCATTTAATGTTCGAGCTAAAACGGCTGATTTTCGACAAAAGAGATAACACCCCCCCATTACGTCATGCTTCAGAAATGTGGAAAATGGTCCGTTTTCAAATGTTTTATTTTTGAACGTCAGTTCACATTTGTAGGTGGATCATCAGTGTTAGAGCTAAAATTAGCATGTTTAAAGTGATTTTCATGCTTCCAGGGGCCCAAAACACAAGATTTATGGAATGGTTAAAAGTGCATGAAAATGGCCAATTTACTCACTCTGAGTTCTCAAAAAGGGTTTCTTCACCCCGGGAAGTTAATTAAATACCATTTGGAGGCATTTAATGTTCGAGCAAAAACGGCTGATTTTCGACAAAAGAGATAACACCCCCCCATTACGTCATGCTTCAGAAATGTGGAAAATGGTCCGTTTTCAAATGTTTTATTTTTGAACGTCAGTTCACATTTGTAGGTGGATCATCAGTGTTAGAGCTAAAATTAGCATGTTTAAAGTGATTTTCATGCTTCCAGGGGCTCGGGAAGTTAATTAAATACCATTTGGAGGCATTTAATGTTCGAGCAAAAACGGCTGATTTTCGACAAAAGAGATAACACCCCCCCATTACGTCATGCTTCAGAAATGTGGAAAATGGTCCGTTTTCAAATGTTTTATTTTTGAACGTCAGTTCACATTTGTAGGTGGATCATCAGTGTTAGAGCTAAAATTAGCATGTTTAAAGTGATTTTCATGCTTCCAGGGGCTCGGGAAGTTAATTAAATACCATTTGGAGGCATTTAATGTTCGAGCAAAAACGGCTGATTTTCGACAAAAGAGATAACACCCCCCCATTACGTCATGCTTCAGAAATGTGGAAAATGGTCCGTTTTCAAATGTTTTATTTTTGAACGTCAGTTCACATTTGTAGGTGGATCATCAGTGTTAGAGCTAAAATTAGCATGTTTAAAATGATTTTCATGCTTCCAGGGGCTCGGGAAGTGAAATAAATACCATTTGGAGGCATTTAATGTTCGAGCAAAAACGGCTGATTTTCGACAAAAGAGATAACACCCCCCCATTACGTCATGCTTCAGAAATGTGGAAAATGGTCCGTTTTCAAATGTTTTATTTTTGAACGTCAGTTCACATTTGTAGGTGGATCATCAGTGTTAGAGCTAAAATTAGCATGTTTAAAGTGATTTTCATGCTTCCAGGGGCCCAAAACACAAGATTTATGGAATGGTTAAAAGTGCATGAAAATGGCCAATTTACTCACTCTGAGTTCTCAAAAAGGGTTTCTTCACCCCGGGAAGTTAATTAAATACCATTTGGAGGCATTTAATGTTCGAGCAAAAACGGCTGATTTTCGACAAAAGAGATAACACCCCCCCATTACGTCATGCTTCAGAAATGTGGAAAATCGTCCGTTTTCATATGTTTTATTTTTGAACGTCAGTTCACATTTGTAGGTGGATCATCAGTGTTAGAGCTAAAATTAGCATGTTTAAAGTGATTTTCATGCTTCCAGGGGCCCAAAACACAAGATTTATGGAATGGTTAAAAGTACATGAAAATGGACAATTTACTCACTCTGAGTTCTCAAAAAGGGTTTCTTCACCCCGGGAAGTTAATTAAATACCATTTGGAGGCATTTAATGTTCGAGCAAAAACGGCAGATTTTCGACAAAAGAGATAACACCCCCCCATTCGTCATGCTTCAGAAATGTGGAAAATGGTCCGTTTTCAAATGTTTTATTTTTGAACGTCAGTTCACATTTGTAGGTGGATCATCAGTGTTAGAGCTAAAATTAGCATGTTTAAAGTGATTTTCATGCTTCCAGGGGCTCGGGAAGTTAATTAAATACCATTTGGAGGCATTTAATGTTCGAGCAAAAACGGCTGATTTTCGACAAAAGAGATAACACCCCCCCATTACGTCATGCTTCAGAAATGTGGAAAATGGTCCGTTTTCAAATGTTTTATTTTTGAACGTCAGTTCACATTTGTAGGTGGATCATCAGTGTTAGAGCTAAAATTAGCATGTTTAAAGTGATTTTCATGCTTCCAGGGGCTCGGGAAGTTAATTAAATACCATTTGGAGGGATTTAATGTTCGGGCAAAAACGGCTGATTTTCGACAAAAGAGATAACACCCCCCCATTACGTCATGCTTCAGAAATGTGGAAAATGGTCCGTTTTCAAATGTTTTATTTTTGAACGTCAGTTCACATTTGTAGGTGGATCATCAGTGTTAGAGCTAAAATTAGCATGTTTAAAGTGATTTTCATGCTTCCAGGGGCTCGGGAAGTGAAATAAATACCATTTGGAGGCATTTAATGTTCGAGCAAAAACGGCTGATTTTCGACAAAAGAGATAACACCCCCCCATTACGTCATGCTTCAGAAATGTGGAAAATGGTCCGTTTTCAAATGTTTTATTTTTGAACGTCAGTTCACATTTGTAGGTGGATCATCAGTGTTAGAGCTAAAATTAGCATGTTTAAAGTGATTTTCATGCTTCCAGGGGCTCGGGAAGTGAAATAAATACCATTTGGAGGCATTTAATGTTCGAGCAAAAACGGCTGATTTTCGACAAAAGAGATAGCACCCCCCCATTACGTCATGCTTCAGAAATGTGGAAAATGGTCCGTTTTCAAATGTTTTATTTTTGAACGTCAGTTCACATTTGTAGGTGGATCATCAGTGTTAGAGCTAAAATTAGCATGTTTAAAGTGATTTTCATGCTTCCAGGGGCTCGGGAAGAGAAATAAATACCATTTGGAGGCATTTAATGTTCGAGCAAAAACGGCTGATTTTCGACAAAAGAGATAACACCCCCCCATTACGTCATGCTTCAGAAATGTGGAAAATGGTCCGTTTTCAAATGTTTTATTTTTGAACGTCAGTTCACATTTGTAGGTGGATCATCAGTGTTAGAGCTAAAATTAGCATGTTTAAAGTGATTTTCATGCTTCCAGGGGCTCGGGAAGAGAAATAAATACCATTTGGAGGCATTTAATGTCCGAGCAAAAACGGCTGATTTTCGACAAAAGAGATAACACCCCCCCATTACGTCATGCTTCAGAAATGTGGAAAATGGTCCGTTTTCAAATGTTTTATTTTTGAACGTCAGTTCACATTTGTAGGTGGATCATCAGTGATAGAGCTAAAATTAGCTTGTTTAAAGTGATTTTCATGCTTCCAGGGGCTCGGGAAGTTAATTAAATACCATTTGGAGGCATTTAATGTTCGAGCAAAAACAGCTGATTTTCGACAAAAGAGATAACACCCCCCCATTACGTCATGCTTCAGAAATGTGGAAAATGGTCCGTTTTCAAATGTTTTATTTTTGAACGTCAGTTCACATTTGTAGGTGGATCATCAGTGTTAGAGCTAAAATTAGCATGTTTAAAGTGATTTTCATGCTTCCAGGGGCTCGGGAAGAGAAATAAATACCATTTGGAGGCATTTAATGTTCGAGCAAAAACGGCTGATTTTCGACAAAAGAGATGACACCCCCCCATTACGTCATGCTTCAGAAATGTGGAAAATGGTCCGTTTTCAAATGTTTTATTTTTGAACGTCAGTTCACATTTGTAGGTGGATCATCAGTGTTAGAGCTAAAATTAGCATGTTTAAAGTGATTTTCATGCTTCCAGGGGCTCGGGAAGTGAAATAAATACCATTTGGAGGCATTTAATGTTCGAGCAAAAACGGCTGATTTTCGACAAAAGAGATAACACCCCCCCCCATTACGTCATGCTTCAGAAATGTGGAAAATGGTCCGTTTTCAAATGTTTTATTTTTGAACGTCAGTTCACATTTGTAGGTGGATCATCAGTGTTAGAGCTAAAATTAGCATGTTTAAAGTGATTTTCATGCTTCCAGGGGCCCAAAACACAAGATTTATGGAATGGTTAAAAGTGCATGAAAATGGCCAATTTACTCACTCTGAGTTCTCAAAAAGGGTTTCTTCACCCCGGGAAGTTAATTAAATACCATTTGGAGGCATTTAATGTTCCAGCAAAAACGGCTGATTTTCGACAAAAGAGATAACACCCCCCCATTACGTCATGCTTAAGAAATGTGGAAAATCGTCCTTTTTCAAATGTTTTATTTTTGAACGTCAGTTCACATTTGTAGGTGGATCATCAGTGTTAGAGCTAAAATTAGCATGTTTAAAGTGATTTTCATGCTTCCAGGGGCCCAAAACACAAGATTTATGGAATGGTTAAAAGTGCATGAAAATGGGCAATTTACTCACTCTGAGTTCTCAAAAAGGGTTTCTTCACCCCGGGAAGTTAATTAAATACCATTTGGAGGCATTTAATGTTCGAGCAAAAACGGCTGATTTTCGACAAAAGAGATAACACCCCCCCATTACGTCATGCTTCAGAAATGTGGAAAATGGTCCGTTTTCAAATGTTTTATTTTTGAACGTCAGTTCACATTTGTAGGTGGATCATCAGTGTTAGAGCTAAAATTAGCATGTTTAAAGTGATTTTCATGCTTCCAGTGGCTCGGGAAGTTAATTAAATACCATTTGGAGGCATTTAATGTTCGAGCAAAAATGGCTGATTTTCGACAAAAGAGATAACACCCCCCCATTACGTCATGCTTCAGAAATGTGGAAAATGGTCCGTTTTCAAATGTTTTATTTTTGAACGTCAGTTCACATTTGTAGGTGGATCATCAGTGTTAGAGCTAAAATTAGCATGTTTAAAGTGATTTTCATGCTTCCAGGGGCTCGGGAAGTTAATTAAATACCATTTGGAGGCATTTAATGTTCGAGCAAAAACGGCTGATTTTCGACAAAAGAGATAACACCCCCCCATTACGTCATGCTTCAGAAATGTGGAAAATGGTCCGTTTTCAAATGTTTTATTTTTGAACGTCAGTTCACATTTGTAGGTGGATCATCAGTGTTAGAGCTAAAATTAGCATGTTTAAAGTGATTTTCATGCTTCCAGGGGCTCGGGAAGTTAATTAAATACCATTTGGAGGCATTTAATGTTCGAGCAAAAACGGCTGATTTTCGACAAAAGAGATAACACCCCCCCATTACGTCATGCTTCAGAAATGTGGAAAATGGTCCGTTTTCAAATGTTTTATTTTTGAACGTCAGTTCACATTTGTAGGTGGATCATCAGTGTTAGAGCTAAAATTAGCATGTTTAAAGTGATTTTCATGCTTCCAGGGGCTCGGGAAGTGAAATAAATACCATTTGGAGGCATTTAATGTTCGAGCAAAAACGGCTGATTTTCGACAAAAGAGATAACACCCCCCCATTACGTCATGCTTCAGAAATGTGGAAAATGGTCCGTTTTCAAATGTTTTATTTTTGAACGTCAGTTCACATTTGTAGGTGGATCATCAGTGTTAGAGCTAAAATTAGCATGTTTAAAGTGATTTTCATGCTTCCAGGGGCTCGGGAAGAGAAATAAATACCATTTGGAGGCATTTAATGTTCGAGCAAAAACGGCTGATTTTCGACAAAAGAGATAACACCCCCCCATTACGTCATGCTTCAGAAATGTGGAAAATGGTCCGTTTTCAAATGTTTTATTTTTGAACGTCAGTTCACATTTGTAGGTGGATCATCAGTGATAGAGCTAAAATTAGCTTGTTTAAAGTGATTTTCATGCTTCCAGGGGCTCGGGAAGTTAATTAAATACCATTTGGAGGCATTTAATGTTCGAGCAAAAACAGCTGATTTTCGACAAAAGAGATAACACCCCCCCATTACGTCATGCTTCAGAAATGTGGAAAATGGTCTGTTTTCAAATGTTTTATTTTTGAACGTCAGTTCACATTTGTAGGTGGATCATCAGTGTTAGAGCTAAAATTAGCATGTTTAAAGTGATTTTCATGCTTCCAGGGGCTCGGGAAGAGAAATAAATACCATTTGGAGGCATTTAATGTTCGAGCAAAAACGGCTGATTTTCGACAAAAGAGATGACACCCCCCCATTACGTCATGCTTCAGAAATGTGGAAAATGGTCCGTTTTCAAATGTTTTATTTTTGAACGTCAGTTCACATTTGTAGGTGGATCATCAGTGATAGAGCTAAAATTAGCTTGTTTAAAGTGATTTTCATGCTTCCAGGGGCTCGGGAAGTTAATTAAATACCATTTGGAGGCATTTAATGTTCGAGCAAAAACAGCTGATTTTCGACAAAAGAGATAACACCCCCCCCATTACGTCATGCTTCAGAAATGTGGAAAATGGTCCGTTTTCAAATGTTTTATTTTTGAACGTCAGTTCACATTTGTAGGTGGATCATCAGTGTTAGAGCTAAAATTAGCATGTTTAAGGTGATTTTCATGCTTCCAGGGGCTCGGGAAGAGAAATAAATACCATTTGGAGGCATTTAATGTTCGAGCAAAAACGGCTGATTTTCGACAAAAGAGATGACACCCCCCCATTACGTCATGCTTCAGAAATGTGGAAAATGGTCCGTTTTCAAATGTTTTATTTTTGAACGTCAGTTCACATTTGTAGGTGGATCATCAGTGTTAGAGCTAAAATTAGCATGTTTAAAGTGATTTTCATGCTTCCAGGGGCTCGGGAAGTGAAATAAATACAATTTGGAGGCATTTAATGTTCGAGCAAAAACGGCTGATTTTCGACAAAAGAGATAACACCCCCCCATTACGTCATGCTTCAGAAATGTGGAAAATGGTCCGTTTTCAAATGTTTTATTTTTGAACGTCAGTTCACATTTGTAGGTGGATCATCAGTGTTAGAGCTAAAATTAGCATGTTTAAAGTGATTTTCATGCTTCCAGGGGCCCAAAACACAAGATTTATGGAATGGTTAAAAGTGCATGAAAATGGCCAATTTACTCACTCTGAGTTCTCAAAAAGGGTTTCTTCACCCCGGGAAGTTAATTAAATACCATTTGGAGGCATTTAATGTTCCAGCAAAAACGGCTGATTTTCGACAAAAGAGATAACACCCCCCCATTACGTCATGCTTCAGAAATGTGGAAAATCGTCCGTTTTCAAATGTTTTATTTTTGAACGTCAGTTCACATTTGTAGGTGGATCATCAGTGTTAGAGCTAAAATTAGCATGTTTAAAGTGATTTTCATGCTTCCAGGGGCCCAAAACACAAGATTTATGGAATGGTTAAAAGTGCATGAAAATGGGCAATTTACTCACTCTGAGTTCTCAAAAAGGGTTTCTTCACCCCGGGAAGTTAATTAAATACCATTTGGAGGCATTTAATGTTCGAGCAAAAACGGCTGATTTTCGACAAAAGAGATAACACCCCCCCATTACGTCATGCTTCAGAAATGTGGAAAATGGTCCGTTTTCAAATGTTTTATTTTTGAACGTCAGTTCACATTTGTAGGTGGATCATCAGTGTTAGAGCTAAAATTAGCATGTTTAAAGTGATTTTCATGCTTCCAGGGGCTCGGGAAGTTAATTAAATACCATTTGGAGGCATTTAATGTTCGAGCAAAAATGGCTGATTTTCGACAAAAGAGATAACACCCCCCCATTACGTCATGCTTCAGAAATGTGGAAAATGGTCCGTTTTCAAATGTTTTATTTTTGAACGTCAGTTCACATTTGTAGGTGGATCATCAGTGTTAGAGCTAAAATTAGCATGTTTAAAGTGATTTTCATGCTTCCAGGGGCTCGGGAAGTTAATTAAATACCATTTGGAGGCATTTAATGTTCGAGCAAAAACGGCTGATTTTCGACAAAAGAGATAACACCCCCCCATTACGTCATGCTTCAGAAATGTGGAAAATGGTCCGTTTTCAAATGTTTTATTTTTGAACGTCAGTTCACATTTGTAGGTGGATCATCAGTGTTAGAGCTAAAATTAGCATGTTTAAAGTGATTTTCATGCTTCCAGGGGCTCGGGAAGTGAAATAAATACCATTTGGAGGCATTTAATGTTCGAGCTAAAACGGCTGATTTTCGACAAAAGAGATAACACCCCCCCATTACGTCATGCTTCAGAAATGTGGAAAATGGTCCGTTTTCAAATGTTTTATTTTTGAACGTCAGTTCACATTTGTAGGTGGATCATCAGTGTTAGAGCTAAAATTAGCATGTTTAAAGTGATTTTCATGCTTCCAGGGGCCCAAAACACAAGATTTATGGAATGGTTAAAAGTGCATGAAAATGGCCAATTTACTCACTCTGAGTTCTCAAAAAGGGTTTCTTCACCCCGGGAAGTTAATTAAATACCATTTGGAGGCATTTAATGTTCGAGCAAAAACGGCTGATTTTCGACAAAAGAGATAACACCCCCCCATTACGTCATGCTTCAGAAATGTGGAAAATGGTCCGTTTTCAAATGTTTTATTTTTGAACGTCAGTTCACATTTGTAGGTGGATCATCAGTGTTAGAGCTAAAATTAGCATGTTTAAAGTGATTTTCATGCTTCCAGGGGCTCGGGAAGTTAATTAAATACCATTTGGAGGCATTTAATGTTCGAGCAAAAACGGCTGATTTTCGACAAAAGAGATAACACCCCCCCATTACGTCATGCTTCAGAAATGTGGAAAATGGTCCGTTTTCAAATGTTTTATTTTTGAACGTCAGTTCACATTTGTAGGTGGATCATCAGTGTTAGAGCTAAAATTAGCATGTTTAAAGTGATTTTCATGCTTCCAGGGGCTCGGGAAGTTAATTAAATACCATTTGGAGGCATTTAATGTTCGAGCAAAAACGGCTGATTTTCGACAAAAGAGATAACACCCCCCCATTACGTCATGCTTCAGAAATGTGGAAAATGGTCCGTTTTCAAATGTTTTATTTTTGAACGTCAGTTCACATTTGTAGGTGGATCATCAGTGTTAGAGCTAAAATTAGCATGTTTAAAATGATTTTCATGCTTCCAGGGGCTCGGGAAGTGAAATAAATACCATTTGGAGGCATTTAATGTTCGAGCAAAAACGGCTGATTTTCGACAAAAGAGATAACACCCCCCCATTACGTCATGCTTCAGAAATGTGGAAAATGGTCCGTTTTCAAATGTTTTATTTTTGAACGTCAGTTCACATTTGTAGGTGGATCATCAGTGTTAGAGCTAAAATTAGCATGTTTAAAGTGATTTTCATGCTTCCAGGGGCCCAAAACACAAGATTTATGGAATGGTTAAAAGTGCATGAAAATGGCCAATTTACTCACTCTGAGTTCTCAAAAAGGGTTTCTTCACCCCGGGAAGTTAATTAAATACCATTTGGAGGCATTTAATGTTCGAGCAAAAACGGCTGATTTTCGACAAAAGAGATAACACCCCCCCATTACGTCATGCTTCAGAAATGTGGAAAATCGTCCGTTTTCATATGTTTTATTTTTGAACGTCAGTTCACATTTGTAGGTGGATCATCAGTGTTAGAGCTAAAATTAGCATGTTTAAAGTGATTTTCATGCTTCCAGGGGCCCAAAACACAAGATTTATGGAATGGTTAAAAGTACATGAAAATGGACAATTTACTCACTCTGAGTTCTCAAAAAGGGTTTCTTCACCCCGGGAAGTTAATTAAATACCATTTGGAGGCATTTAATGTTCGAGCAAAAACGGCAGATTTTCGACAAAAGAGATAACACCCCCCCATTCGTCATGCTTCAGAAATGTGGAAAATGGTCCGTTTTCAAATGTTTTATTTTTGAACGTCAGTTCACATTTGTAGGTGGATCATCAGTGTTAGAGCTAAAATTAGCATGTTTAAAGTGATTTTCATGCTTCCAGGGGCTCGGGAAGTTAATTAAATACCATTTGGAGGCATTTAATGTTCGAGCAAAAACGGCTGATTTTCGACAAAAGAGATAACACCCCCCCATTACGTCATGCTTCAGAAATGTGGAAAATGGTCCGTTTTCAAATGTTTTATTTTTGAACGTCAGTTCACATTTGTAGGTGGATCATCAGTGTTAGAGCTAAAATTAGCATGTTTAAAGTGATTTTCATGCTTCCAGGGGCTCGGGAAGTTAATTAAATACCATTTGGAGGGATTTAATGTTCGGGCAAAAACGGCTGATTTTCGACAAAAGAGATAACACCCCCCCATTACGTCATGCTTCAGAAATGTGGAAAATGGTCCGTTTTCAAATGTTTTATTTTTGAACGTCAGTTCACATTTGTAGGTGGATCATCAGTGTTAGAGCTAAAATTAGCATGTTTAAAGTGATTTTCATGCTTCCAGGGGCTCGGGAAGTAAAATAAATACCATTTGGAGGCATTTAATGTTCGAGCAAAAACGGCTGATTTTCGACAAAAGAGATAACACCCCCCATTACGTCATGCTTCAGAAATGTGGAAAATGGTCCGTTTTCAAATGTTTTATTTTTGAACGTCAGTTCACATTTGTAGGTGGATCATCAGTGTTAGAGCTAAAATTAGCATGTTTAAAGTGATTTTCATGCTTCCAGGGGCTCGGGAAGTGAAATAAATACCATTTGGAGGCATTTAATGTTCGAGCAAAAACGGCTGATTTTCGACAAAAGAGATAGCACCCCCCCATTACGTCATGCTTCAGAAATGTGGAAAATGGTCCGTTTTCAAATGTTTTATTTTTGAACGTCAGTTCACATTTGTAGGTGGATCATCAGTGTTAGAGCTAAAATTAGCATGTTTAAAGTGATTTTCATGCTTCCAGGGGCTCGGGAAGTGAAATAAATACCATTTGGAGGCATTTAATGTTCGAGCAAAAACGGCTGATTTTCGACAAAAGAGATAACACCCCCCCATTACGTCATGCTTCAGAAATGTGGAAAATGGTCCGTTTTCAAATGTTTTATTTTTGAACGTCAGTTCACATTTGTAGGTGGATCATCAGTGTTAGAGCTAAAATTAGCATGTTTAAAGTGATTTTCATGCTTCCAGGGGCTCGGGAAGAGAAATAAATACCATTTGGAGGCATTTAATGTTCGAGCAAAAACGGCTGATTTTCGACAAAAGAGATAACACCCCCCCATTACGTCATGCTTCAGAAATGTGGAAAATGGTCCGTTTTCAAATGTTTTATTTTTGAACGTCAGTTCACATTTGTAGGTGGATCATCAGTGTTAAAGCTAAAATTAGCATGTTTAAAGTGATTTTCATGCTTCCAGGGGCTCGGGAAGAGAAATAAATACCATTTGGAGGCATTTAATGTTCGAGCAAAAACGGCTGATTTTCGACAAAAGAGATAACACCCCCCCATTACGTCATGCTTCAGAAATGTGGAAAATGGTCCGTTTTCAAATGTTTTATTTTTGAACGTCAGTTCACATTTGTAGGTGGATCATCAGTGATAGAGCTAAAATTAGCTTGTTTAAAGTGATTTTCATGCTTCCAGGGGCTCGGGAAGTTAATTAAATACCATTTGGAGGCATTTAATGTTCGAGCAAAAACAGCTGATTTTCGACAAAAGAGATAACACCCCCCCATTACGTCATGCTTCAGAAATGTGGAAAATGGTCTGTTTTCAAATGTTTTATTTTTGAACGTCAGTTCACATTTGTAGGTGGATCATCAGTGTTAGAGCTAAAATTAGCATGTTTAAAGTGATTTTCATGCTTCCAGGGGCTCGGGAAGAGAAATAAATACCATTTGGAGGCATTTAATGTTCGAGCAAAAACGGCTGATTTTCGACAAAAGAGATGACACCCCCCCATTACGTCATGCTTCAGAAATGTGGAAAATGGTCCGTTTTCAAATGTTTTATTTTTGAACGTCAGTTCACATTTGTAGGTGGATCATCAGTGATAGAGCTAAAATTAGCTTGTTTAAAGTGATTTTCATGCTTCCAGGGGCTCGGGAAGTTAATTAAATACCATTTGGAGGCATTTAATGTTCGAGCAAAAACAGCTGATTTTCGACAAAAGAGATAACACCCCCCCATTACGTCATGCTTCAGAAATGTGGAAAATGGTCCGTTTTCAAATGTTTTATTTTTGAACGTCAGTTCACATTTGTAGGTGGATCATCAGTGTTAGAGCTAAAATTAGCATGTTTAAGGTGATTTTCATGCTTCCAGGGGCTCGGGAAGAGAAATAAATACCATTTGGAGGCATTTAATGTTCGAGCAAAAACGGCTGATTTTCGACAAAAGAGATGACACCCCCCCATTACGTCATGCTTCAGAAATGTGGAAAATGGTCCGTTTTCAAATGTTTTATTTTTGAACGTCAGTTCACATTTGTAGGTGGATCATCAGTGTTAGAGCTAAAATTAGCATGTTTAAAGTGATTTTCATGCTTCCAGGGGCTCGGGAAGTGAAATAAATACAATTTGGAGGCATTTAATGTTCGAGCAAAAACGGCTGATTTTCGACAAAAGAGATAACACCCCCCCATTACGTCATGCTTCAGAAATGTGGAAAATGGTCCGTTTTCAAATGTTTTATTTTTGAACGTCAGTTCACATTTGTAGGTGGATCATCAGTGTTAGAGCTAAAATTAGCATGTTTAAAGTGATTTTCATGCTTCCAGGGGCCCAAAACACAAGATTTATGGAATGGTTAAAAGTGCATGAAAATGGCCAATTTACTCACTCTGAGTTCTCAAAAAGGGTTTCTTCACCCCGGGAAGTTAATTAAATACCATTTGGAGGCATTTAATGTTCCAGCAAAAACGGCTGATTTTCGACAAAAGAGATAACACCCCCCCATTACGTCATGCTTCAGAAATGTGGAAAATCGTCCGTTTTCAAATGTTTTATTTTTGAACGTCAGTTCACATTTGTAGGTGGATCATCAGTGTTAGAGCTAAAATTAGCATGTTTAAAGTGATTTTCATGCTTCCAGGGGCCCAAAACACAAGATTTATGGAATGGTTAAAAGTGCATGAAAATGGGCAATTTACTCACTCTGAGTTCTCAAAAAGGGTTTCTTCACCCCGGGAAGTTAATTAAATACCATTTGGAGGCATTTAATGTTCGAGCAAAAACGGCTGATTTTCGACAAAAGAGATAACACCCCCCCATTACGTCATGCTTCAGAAATGTGGAAAATGGTCCGTTTTCAAATGTTTTATTTTTGAACGTCAGTTCACATTTGTAGGTGGATCATCAGTGTTAGAGCTAAAATTAGCATGTTTAAAGTGATTTTCATGCTTCCAGGGGCTCGGGAAGTTAATTAAATACCATTTGGAGGCATTTAATGTTCGAGCAAAAATGGCTGATTTTCGACAAAAGAGATAACACCCCCCCATTACGTCATGCTTCAGAAATGTGGAAAATGGTCCGTTTTCAAATGTTTTATTTTTGAACGTCAGTTCACATTTGTAGGTGGATCATCAGTGTTAGAGCTAAAATTAGCATGTTTAAAGTGATTTTCATGCTTCCAGGGGCTCGGGAAGTTAATTAAATACCATTTGGAGGCATTTAATGTTCGAGCAAAAACGGCTGATTTTCGACAAAAGAGATAACACCCCCCCATTACGTCATGCTTCAGAAATGTGGAAAATGGTCCGTTTTCAAATGTTTTATTTTTGAACGTCAGTTCACATTTGTAGGTGGATCATCAGTGTTAGAGCTAAAATTAGCATGTTTAAAGTGATTTTCATGCTTCCAGGGGCTCGGGAAGTGAAATAAATACCATTTGGAGGCATTTAATGTTCGAGCTAAAACGGCTGATTTTCGACAAAAGAGATAACACCCCCCCATTACGTCATGCTTCAGAAATGTGGAAAATGGTCCGTTTTCAAATGTTTTATTTTTGAACGTCAGTTCACATTTGTAGGTGGATCATCAGTGTTAGAGCTAAAATTAGCATGTTTAAAGTGATTTTCATGCTTCCAGGGGCCCAAAACACAAGATTTATGGAATGGTTAAAAGTGCATGAAAATGGCCAATTTACTCACTCTGAGTTCTCAAAAAGGGTTTCTTCACCCCGGGAAGTTAATTAAATACCATTTGGAGGCATTTAATGTTCGAGCAAAAACGGCTGATTTTCGACAAAAGAGATAACACCCCCCCATTACGTCATGCTTCAGAAATGTGGAAAATGGTCCGTTTTCAAATGTTTTATTTTTGAACGTCAGTTCACATTTGTAGGTGGATCATCAGTGTTAGAGCTAAAATTAGCATGTTTAAAGTGATTTTCATGCTTCCAGGGGCTCGGGAAGTTAATTAAATACCATTTGGAGGCATTTAATGTTCGAGCAAAAACGGCTGATTTTCGACAAAAGAGATAACACCCCCCCATTACGTCATGCTTCAGAAATGTGGAAAATGGTCCGTTTTCAAATGTTTTATTTTTGAACGTCAGTTCACATTTGTAGGTGGATCATCAGTGTTAGAGCTAAAATTAGCATGTTTAAAGTGATTTTCATGCTTCCAGGGGCTCGGGAAGTTAATTAAATACCATTTGGAGGCATTTAATGTTCGAGCAAAAACGGCTGATTTTCGACAAAAGAGATAACACCCCCCCATTACGTCATGCTTCAGAAATGTGGAAAATGGTCCGTTTTCAAATGTTTTATTTTTGAACGTCAGTTCACATTTGTAGGTGGATCATCAGTGTTAGAGCTAAAATTAGCATGTTTAAAATGATTTTCATGCTTCCAGGGGCTCGGGAAGTGAAATAAATACCATTTGGAGGCATTTAATGTTCGAGCAAAAACGGCTGATTTTCGACAAAAGAGATAACACCCCCCCATTACGTCATGCTTCAGAAATGTGGAAAATGGTCCGTTTTCAAATGTTTTATTTTTGAACGTCAGTTCACATTTGTAGGTGGATCATCAGTGTTAGAGCTAAAATTAGCATGTTTAAAGTGATTTTCATGCTTCCAGGGGCCCAAAACACAAGATTTATGGAATGGTTAAAAGTGCATGAAAATGGCCAATTTACTCACTCTGAGTTCTCAAAAAGGGTTTCTTCACCCCGGGAAGTTAATTAAATACCATTTGGAGGCATTTAATGTTCGAGCAAAAACGGCTGATTTTCGACAAAAGAGATAACACCCCCCCATTACGTCATGCTTCAGAAATGTGGAAAATCGTCCGTTTTCATATGTTTTATTTTTGAACGTCAGTTCACATTTGTAGGTGGATCATCAGTGTTAGAGCTAAAATTAGCATGTTTAAAGTGATTTTCATGCTTCCAGGGGCCCAAAACACAAGATTTATGGAATGGTTAAAAGTACATGAAAATGGACAATTTACTCACTCTGAGTTCTCAAAAAGGGTTTCTTCACCCCGGGAAGTTAATTAAATACCATTTGGAGGCATTTAATGATCGAGCAAAAACGGCAGATTTTCGACAAAAGAGATAACACCCCCCCATTCGTCATGCTTCAGAAATGTGGAAAATGGTCCGTTTTCAAATGTTTTATTTTTGAACGTCAGTTCACATTTGTAGGTGGATCATCAGTGTTAGAGCTAAAATTAGCATGTTTAAAGTGATTTTCATGCTTCCAGGGGCTCGGGAAGTTAATTAAATACCATTTGGAGGCATTTAATGTTCGAGCAAAAACGGCTGATTTTCGACAAAAGAGATAACACCCCCCCATTACGTCATGCTTCAGAAATGTGGAAAATGGTCCGTTTTCAAATGTTTTATTTTTGAACGTCAGTTCACATTTGTAGGTGGATCATCAGTGTTAGAGCTAAAATTAGCATGTTTAAAGTGATTTTCATGCTTCCAGGGGCTCGGGAAGTTAATTAAATACCATTTGGAGGGATTTAATGTTCGGGCAAAAACGGCTGATTTTCGACAAAAGAGATAACACCCCCCCATTACGTCATGCTTCAGAAATGTGGAAAATGGTCCGTTTTCAAATGTTTTATTTTTGAACGTCAGTTCACATTTGTAGGTGGATCATCAGTGTTAGAGCTAAAATTAGCATGTTTAAAGTGATTTTCATGCTTCCAGGGGCTCGGGAAGTGAAATAAATACCATTTGGAGGCATTTAATGTTCGAGCAAAAACGGCTGATTTTCGACAAAAGAGATAACACCCCCCCATTACGTCATGCTTCAGAAATGTGGAAAATGGTCCGTTTTCAAATGTTTTATTTTTGAACGTCAGTTCACATTTGTAGGTGGATCATCAGTGTTAGAGCTAAAATTAGCATGTTTAAAGTGATTTTCATGCTTCCAGGGGCTCGGGAAGTGAAATAAATACCATTTGGAGGCATTTAATGTTCGAGCAAAAACGGCTGATTTTCGACAAAAGAGATAGCACCCCCCCATTACGTCATGCTTCAGAAATGTGGAAAATGGTCCGTTTTCAAATGTTTTATTTTTGAACGTCAGTTCACATTTGTAGGTGGATCATCAGTGTTAGAGCTAAAATTAGCATGTTTAAAGTGATTTTCATGCTTCCAGGGGCTCGGGAAGTGAAATAAATACCATTTGGAGGCATTTAATGTTCGAGCAAAAACGGCTGATTTTCGACAAAAGAGATAACACCCCCCCATTACGTCATGCTTCAGAAATGTGGAAAATGGTCCGTTTTCAAATGTTTTATTTTTGAACGTCAGTTCACATTTGTAGGTGGATCATCAGTGTTAGAGCTAAAATTAGCATGTTTAAAGTGATTTTCATGCTTCCAGGGGCTCGGGAAGAGAAATAAATACCATTTGGAGGCATTTAATGTTCGAGCAAAAACGGCTGATTTTCGACAAAAGAGATAACACCCCCCCATTACGTCATGCTTCAGAAATGTGGAAAATGGTCCGTTTTCAAATGTTTTATTTTTGAACGTCAGTTCACATTTGTAGGTGGATCATCAGTGTTAAAGCTAAAATTAGCATGTTTAAAGTGATTTTCATGCTTCCAGGGGCTCGGGAAGAGAAATAAATACCATTTGGAGGCATTTAATGTTCGAGCAAAAACGGCTGATTTTCGACAAAAGAGATAACACCCCCCCATTACGTCATGCTTCAGAAATGTGGAAAATGGTCCGTTTTCAAATGTTTTATTTTTGAACGTCAGTTCACATTTGTAGGTGGATCATCAGTGATAGAGCTAAAATTAGCTTGTTTAAAGTGATTTTCATGCTTCCAGGGGCTCGGGAAGTTAATTAAATACCATTTGGAGGCATTTAATGTTCGAGCAAAAACAGCTGATTTTCGACAAAAGAGATAACACCCCCCCATTACGTCATGCTTCAGAAATGTGGAAAATGGTCCGTTTTCAAATGTTTTATTTTTGAACGTCAGTTCACATTTGTAGGTGGATCATCAGTGTTAGAGCTAAAATTAGCATGTTTAAAGTGATTTTCATGCTTCCAGGGGCTCGGGAAGAGAAATAAATACCATTTGGAGGCATTTAATGTTCGAGCAAAAACGGCTGATTTTCGACAAAAGAGATGACACCCCCCCATTACGTCATGCTTCAGAAATGTGGAAAATGGTCCGTTTTCAAATGTTTTATTTTTGAACGTCAGTTCACATTTGTAGGTGGATCATCAGTGTTAGAGCTAAAATTAGCATGTTTAAAGTGATTTTCATGCTTCCAGGGGCTCGGGAAGTGAAATAAATACCATTTGGAGGCATTTAATGTTCGAGCAAAAACGGCTGATTTTCGACAAAAGAGATAACACCCCCCCCCCCCATTACGTCATGCTTCAGAAATGTGGAAAATGGTCCGTTTTCAAATGTTTTATTTTTGAACGTCAGTTCACATTTGTAGGTGGATCATCAGTGTTAGAGCTAAAATTAGCATGTTTAAAGTGATTTTCATGCTTCCAGGGGCCCAAAACACAAGATTTATGGAATGGTTAAAAGTGCATGAAAATGGCCAATTTACTCACTCTGAGTTCTCAAAAAGGGTTTCTTCACCCCGGGAAGTTAATTAAATACCATTTGGAGGCATTTAATGTTCCAGCAAAAACGGCTGATTTTCGACAAAAGAGATAACACCCCCCCATTACGTCATGCTTCAGAAATGTGGAAAATGGTCCGTTTTCAAATGTTTTATTTTTGAACGTCAGTTCACATTTGTAGGTGGATCATCAGTGTTAGAGCTAAAATTAGCATGTTTAAAGTGATTTTCATGCTTCCAGGGGCTCGGGAAGTTAATTAAATACCAATTGGAGGCATTTAATGTTCGAGCAAAAATGGCTGATTTTCGACAAAAGAGATAACACCCCCCCATTACGTCATGCTTCAGAAATGTGGAAAATGGTCCGTTTTCAAATGTTTTATTTTTGAACGTCAGTTCACATTTGTAGGTGGATCATCAGTGTTAGAGCTAAAATTAGCATGTTTAAAGTGATTTTCATGCTTCCAGGGGCTCGGGAAGTTAATTAAATACCATTTGGAGGCATTTAATGTTCGAGCAAAAACGGCTGATTTTCGACAAAAGAGATAACACCCCCCCATTACGTCATGCTTCAGAAATGTGGAAAATGGTCCGTTTTCAAATGTTTTATTTTTGAACGTCAGTTCACATTTGTAGGTGGATCATCAGTGTTAGAGCTAAAATTAGCATGTTTAAAGTGATTTTCATGCTTCCAGGGGCTCGGGAAGTTAATTAAATACCATTTGGAGGCATTTAATGTTCGAGCAAAAACGGCTGATTTTCGACAAAAGAGATAACACCCCCCCATTACGTCATGCTTCAGAAATGTGGAAAATGGTCCGTTTTCAAATGTTTTATTTTTGAACGTCAGTTCACATTTGTAGGTGGATCATCAGTGTTAGAGCTAAAATTAGCATGTTTAAAGTGATTTTCATGCTTCCAGGGGCTCGGGAAGTGAAATAAATACCATTTGGAGGCATTTAATGTTCGAGCAAAAACGGCTGATTTTCGACAAAAGAGATAACACCCCCCCATTACGTCATGCTTCAGAAATGTGGAAAATGGTCCGTTTTCAAATGTTTTATTTTTGAACGTCAGTTCACATTTGTAGGTGGATCATCAGTGTTAGAGCTAAAATTAGCATGTTTAAAGTGATTTTCATGCTTCCAGGGGCCCAAAACACAAGATTTATGGAATGGTTAAAAGTGCATGAAAATGGCCAATTTACTCACTCTGAGTTCTCAAAAAGGGTTTCTTCACCCCGGGAAGTTAATTAAATACCATTTGGAGGCATTTAATGTTCGAGCAAAAACGGCTGATTTTCGACAAAAGAGATAACACCCCCCCATTACGTCATGCTTCAGAAATGTGGAAAATCGTCCGTTTTCATATGTTTTATTTTTGAACGTCAGTTCACATTTGTAGGTGGATCATCAGTGTTAGAGCTAAAATTAGCATGTTTAAAGTGATTTTCATGCTTCCAGGGGCCCAAAACACAAGATTTATGGAATGGTTAAAAGTACATGAAAATGGACAATTTACTCACTCTGAGTTCTCAAAAAGGGTTTCTTCACCCCGGGAAGTTAATTAAATACCATTTGGAGGCATTTAATGTTCGAGCAAAAACGGCTGATTTTCGACAAAAGAGATAACACCCCCCCATTCGTCATGCTTCAGAAATGTGGAAAATGGTCCGTTTTCAAATGTTTTATTTTTGAACGTCAGTTCACATTTGTAGGTGGATCATCAGTGTTAGAGCTAAAATTAGCATGTTTAAAGTGATTTTCATGCTTCCAGGGGCTCGGGAAGTTAATTAAATACCATTTGGAGGCATTTAATGTTCGAGCAAAAACGGCTGATTTTCGACAAAAGAGATAACACCCCCCCATTACGTCATGCTTCAGAAATGTGGAAAATGGTCCGTTTTCAAATGTTTTATTTTTGAACGTCAGTTCACATTTGTAGGTGGATCATCAGTGTTAGAGCTAAAATTAGCATGTTTAAAGTGATTTTCATGCTTCCAGGGGCTCGGGAAGTTAATTAAATACCATTTGGAGGCATTTAATGTTCGGGCAAAAACGGCTGATTTTCGACAAAAGAGATAACACCCCCCCATTACATCATGCTTCAGAAATGTGGAAAATGGTCCGTTTTCAAATGTTTTATTTTTGAACGTCAGTTCACATTTGTAGGTGGATCATCAGTGTTAGAGCTAAAATTAGCATGTTTAAAGTGATTTTCATGCTTCCAGGGGCTCGGGAAGTTAATTAAATACCATTTGGAGGCATTTAATGTTCGAGCAAAAACGGCTGATTTTCGACAAAAGAGATAACACCCCCCCATTACGTCATGCTTCAGAAATGTGGAAAATGGTCCGTTTTCAAATGTTTTATTTTTGAACGTCAGTTCACATTTGTAGGTGGATCATCAGTGTTAGAGCTAAAATTAGCATGTTTAAAGTGATTTTCATGCTTCCAGGGGCTCGGGAAGTGAAATAAATACCATTTGGAGGCATTTAATGTTCGAGCAAAAACGGCTGATTTTCGACAAAAGAGATAACACCCCCCCATTACGTCATGCTTCAGAAATGTGGAAAATGGTCCGTTTTCAAATGTTTTATTTTTGAACGTCAGTTCACATTTGTAGGTGGATCATCAGTGTTAGAGCTAAAATTAGCATGTTTAAAGTGATTTTCATGCTTCCAGGGGCTCGGGAAGTGAAATAAATACCATTTGGAGGCATTTAATGTTCGAGCAAAAACGGCTGATTTTCGACAAAAGAGATAACACCCCCCCATTACGTCATGCTTCAGAAATGTGGAAAATGGTCCGTTTTCAAATGTTTTATTTTTGAACGTCAGTTCACATTTGTAGGTGGATCATCAGTGTTAGAGCTAAAATTAGCATGTTTAAAGTGATTTTCATGCTTCCAGGGGCTCGGGAAGTGAAATAAATACCATTTGGAGGCATTTAATGTTGGAGCAAAAACGGCTGATTTTCGACAAAAGAGATAACACCCCCCCATTACGTCATGCTTCAGAAATGTGGAAAATGGTCCGTTTTCAAATGTTTTATTTTTGAACGTCAGTTCACATTTGTAGGTGGATCATCAGTGTTAGAGCTAAAATTAGCATGTTTAAAGTGATTTTCATGCTTCCAGGGGCTCGGGAAGAGAAATAAATACCATTTGGAGGCATTTAATGTTCGAGCAAAAACGGCTGATTTTCGACAAAAGAGATAACACCCCCCCATTACGTCATGCTTCAGAAATGTGGAAAATGGTCCGTTTTCAAATGTTTTATTTTTGAACGTCAGTTCACATTTGTAGGTGGATCATCAGTGTTAGAGCTAAAATTAGCATGTTTAAAGTGATTTTCATGCTTCCAGGGGCTCGGGAAGAGAAATAAATACCATTTGGAGGCATTTAATGTTCGAGCAAAAACGGCTGATATTCGACAAAAGAGATAACACCCCCCCATTACGTCATGCTTCAGAAATGTGGAAAATGGTCCGTTTTCAAATGTTTTATTTTTGAACGTCAGTTCACATTTGTAGGTGGATCATCAGTGTTAGAGCTAAAATTAGCATGTTTAAAGTGATTTTCATGCTTCCAGGGGCTCGGGAAGAGAAATAAATACCATTTGGAGGCATTTAATGTTCGAGCAAAAACGGCTGATTTTCGACAAAAGAGATGACACCCCCCCATTACGTCATGCTTCAGAAATGTGGAAAATGGTCCGTTTTCAAATGTTTTATTTTTGAACGTCAGTTCACATTTGTAGGTGGATCATCAGTGTTAGAGCTAAAATTAGCATGTTTAAAGTGATTTTCATGCTTCCAGGGGCTCGGGAAGTGAAATAAATACCATTTGGAGGCATTTAATGTTCGAGCAAAAACGGCTGATTTTCGACAAAAGAGATAACACCCCCCCCCCCCATTACGTCATGCTTCAGAAATGTGGAAAATGGTCCGTTTTCAAATGTTTTATTTTTGAACGTCAGTTCACATTTGTAGGTGGATCATCAGTGTTAGAGCTAAAATTAGCATGTTTAAAGTGATTTTCATGCTTCCAGGGGCCCAAAACACAAGATTTATGGAATGGTTAAAAGTGCATGAAAATGGCCAATTTACTCACTCTGAGTTCTCAAAAAGGGTTTCTTCACCCCGGGAAGTTAATTAAATACCATTTGGAGGCATTTAATGTTCCAGCAAAAACGGCTGATTTTCGACAAAAGAGATAACACCCCCCCATTACGTCATGCTTCAGAAATGTGGAAAATGGTCCGTTTTCAAATGTTTTATTTTTGAACGTCAGTTCACATTTGTAGGTGGATCATCAGTGTTAGAGCTAAAATTAGCATGTTTAAAGTGATTTTCATGCTTCCAGGGGCTCGGGAAGTTAATTAAATACCATTTGGAGGCATTTAATGTTCGAGCAAAAATGGCTGATTTTCGACAAAAGAGATAACACCCCCCCATTACGTCATGCTTCAGAAATGTGGAAAATGGTCCGTTTTCAAATGTTTTATTTTTGAACGTCAGTTCACATTTGTAGGTGGATCATCAGTGTTAGAGCTAAAATTAGCATGTTTAAAGTGATTTTCATGCTTCCAGGGGCTCGGGAAGTTAATTAAATACCATTTGGAGGCATTTAATGTTCGAGCAAAAACGGCTGATTTTCGACAAAAGAGATAACACCCCCCCATTACGTCATGCTTCAGAAATGTGGAAAATGGTCCGTTTTCAAATGTTTTATTTTTGAACGTCAGTTCACATTTGTAGGTGGATCATCAGTGTTAGAGCTAAAATTAGCATGTTTAAAGTGATTTTCATGCTTCCAGGGGCTCGGGAAGTTAATTAAATACCATTTGGAGGCATTTAATGTTCGAGCAAAAACGGCTGATTTTCGACAAAAGAGATAACACCCCCCCATTACGTCATGCTTCAGAAATGTGGAAAATGGTCCGTTTTCAAATGTTTTATTTTTGAACGTCAGTTCACATTTGTAGGTGGATCATCAGTGTTAGAGCTAAAATTAGCATGTTTAAAGTGATTTTCATGCTTCCAGGGGCTCGGGAAGTGAAATAAATACCATTTGGAGGCATTTAATGTTCGAGCAAAAACGGCTGATTTTCGACAAAAGAGATAACACCCCCCCATTACGTCATGCTTCAGAAATGTGGAAAATGGTCCGTTTTCAAATGTTTTATTTTTGAACGTCAGTTCACATTTGTAGGTGGATCATCAGTGTTAGAGCTAAAATTAGCATGTTTAAAGTGATTTTTATGCTTCCAGGGGCCCAAAACACAAGATTTATGGAATGGTTAAAAGTGCATGAAAATGGCCAATTTACTCACTCTGAGTTCTCAAAAAGGGTTTCTTCACCCCGGGAAGTTAATTAAATACCATTTGGAGGCATTTAATGTTCGAGCAAAAACGGCTGATTTTCGACAAAAGAGATAACACCCCCCCATTACGTCATGCTTCAGAAATGTGGAAAATCGTCCGTTTTCATATGTTTTATTTTTGAACGTCAGTTCACATTTGTAGGTGGATCATCAGTGTTAGAGCTAAAATTAGCATGTTTAAAGTGATTTTCATGCTTCCAGGGGCCCAAAACACAAGATTTATGGAATGGTTAAAAGTACATGAAAATGGACAATTTACTCACTCTGAGTTCTCAAAAAGGGTTTCTTCACCCCGGGAAGTTAATTAAATACCATTTGGAGGCATTTAATGTTCGAGCAAAAACGGCTGATTTTCGACAAAAGAGATAACACCCCCCCATTCGTCATGCTTCAGAAATGTGGAAAATGGTCCGTTTTCAAATGTTTTATTTTTGAACGTCAGTTCACATTTGTAGGTGGATCATCAGTGTTAGAGCTAAAATTAGCATGTTTAAAGTGATTTTCATGCTTCCAGGGGCTCGGGAAGTTAATTAAATACCATTTGGAGGCATTTAATGTTCGAGCAAAAACGGCTGATTTTCGACAAAAGAGATAACACCCCCCCATTACGTCATGCTTCAGAAATGTGGAAAATGGTCCGTTTTCAAATGTTTTATTTTTGAACGTCAGTTCACATTTGTAGGTGGATCATCAGTGTTAGAGCTAAAATTAGCATGTTTAAAGTGATTTTCATGCTTCCAGGGGCTCGGGAAGTTAATTAAATACCATTTGGAGGCATTTAATGTTCGGGCAAAAACGGCTGATTTTCGACAAAAGAGATAACACCCCCCCATTACGTCATGCTTCAGAAATGTGGAAAATGGTCCGTTTTCAAATGTTTTATTTTTGAACGTCAGTTCACATTTGTAGGTGGATCATCAGTGTTAGAGCTAAAATTAGCATGTTTAAAGTGATTTTCATGCTTCCAGGGGCTCGGGAAGTTAATTAAATACCATTTGGAGGCATTTAATGTTCGAGCAAAAACGGCTGATTTTCGACAAAAGAGATAACACCCCCCCATTACGTCATGCTTCAGAAATGTGGAAAATGGTCCGTTTTCAAATGTTTTATTTTTGAACGTCAGTTCACATTTGTAGGTGGATCATCAGTGTTAGAGCTAAAATTAGCATGTTTAAAGTGATTTTCATGCTTCCAGGGGCTCGGGAAGTGAAATAAATACCATTTGGAGGCATTTAATGTTCGAGCAAAAACGGCTGATTTTCGACAAAAGAGATAACACCCCCCCATTACGTCATGCTTCAGAAATGTGGAAAATGGTCCGTTTTCAAATGTTTTATTTTTGAACGTCAGTTCACATTTGTAGGTGGATCATCAGTGTTAGAGCTAAAATTAGCATGTTTAAAGTGATTTTCATGCTTCCAGGGGCTCGGGAAGTGAAATAAATACCATTTGGAGGCATTTAATGTTCGAGCAAAAACGGCTGATTTTCGACAAAAGAGATAACACCCCCCCATTACGTCATGCTTCAGAAATGTGGAAAATGGTCCGTTTTCAAATGTTTTATTTTTGAACGTCAGTTCACATTTGTAGGTGGATCATCAGTGTTAGAGCTAAAATTAGCATGTTTAAAGTGATTTTCATGCTTCCAGGGGCTCGGGAAGTGAAATAAATACCATTTGGAGGCATTTAATGTTGGAGCAAAAACGGCTGATTTTCGACAAAAGAGATAACACCCCCCCATTACGTCATGCTTCAGAAATGTGGAAAATGGTCCGTTTTCAAATGTTTTATTTTTGAACGTCAGTTCACATTTGTAGGTGGATCATCAGTGTTAGAGCTAAAATTAGCATGTTTAAAGTGATTTTCATGCTTCCAGGGGCTCGGGAAGAGAAATAAATACCATTTGGAGGCATTTAATGTTCGAGCAAAAACGGCTGATTTTCGACAAAAGAGATAACACCCCCCCATTACGTCATGCTTCAGAAATGTGGAAAATGGTCCGTTTTCAAATGTTTTATTTTTGAACGTCAGTTCACATTTGTAGGTGGATCATCAGTGTTAGAGCTAAAATTAGCATGTTTAAAGTGATTTTCATGCTTCCAGGGGCTCGGGAAGAGAAATAAATACCATTTGGAGGCATTTAATGTTCGAGCAAAAACGGCTGATATTCGACAAAAGAGATAACACCCCCCCATTACGTCATGCTTCAGAAATGTGGAAAATGGTCCGTTTTCAAATGTTTTATTTTTGAACGTCAGTTCACATTTGTAGGTGGATCATCAGTGTTAGAGCTAAAATTAGCATGTTTAAAGTGATTTTCATGCTTCCAGGGGCCCAAAACACAAGATTTATGGAATGGTTAAAAGTGCATGAAAATGGCCAATTTACTCACTCTGAGTTCTCAAAAAGGGTTTCTTCACCCCGGGAAGTTAATTAAATACCATTTGGAGGCATTTAATGTTCGAGCAAAAACTGCTGATTTTCGACAAAAGAGATAACACCCCCCCATTACGTCATGCTTCAGAAATGTGGAAAATGGTCCGTTTTCAAATGTTTTATTTTTGAACGTCAGTTCACATTTGTAGGTGGATCATCAGTGTTAGAGCTAAAATTAGCATGTTTAAAGTGATTTTCATGCTTCCAGGGGCCCAAAACACAAGATTTATGGAATGGTTAAAAGTGCATGAAAATGGGCAATTTACTCACTCTGAGTTCTCAAAAAGGGTTTCTTCACCCCGGGAAGTTAATTAAATACCATTTGGAGGCATTTAATGTTCGAGCAAAAACGGCTGATTTTCGACAAAAGAGATAACACCCCCCCATTACGTCATGCTTCAGAAATGTGGAAAATGGTCCGTTTTCAAATGTTTTATTTTTGAACGTCAATTCACATTTGTAGGTGGATCATCAGTGTTAGAGCTAAAATTAGCATGTTTAAAGTGATTTTCATGCTTCCAGGGGCCCAAAACACAAGATTTATGGAATGGTTAAAAGTGCATGAAAATGGCCAATTTACTCACTCCGAGTTCTCAAAAAGGGTTTCTTCACCCCGGGAAGTTAATTAAATACCATTTGGAGGCATTTAATGTTCGAGCAAAAATGGCTGATTTTCGACAAAAGAGATAACACCCCCCCATTACGTCATGCTTCAGAAATGTGGAAAATGGTCCGTTTTCAAATGTTTTATTTTTGAACGTCAGTTCACATTTGTAGGTGGATCATCAGTGTTAGAGCTAAAATTAGCATGTTTAAAGTGATTTTCATGCTTCCAGGGGCTCGGGAAGTTAATTAAATACCATTTGGAGGCATTTAATGTTCGAGCAAAAACGACTGATTTTCGACAAAAGAGATAACACCCCCCCATTACGTCATGCTTCAGAAATGTGGAAAATGGTCCGTTTTCAAATGTTTTATTTTTGAACGTCAGTTCACATTTGTAGGTGGATCATCAGTGTTAGAGCTAAAATTAGCATGTTTAAAGTGATTTTCATGCTTCCAGGGGCCCAAAACACAAGATTTATGGAATGGTTAAAAGTACATGAAAATGGACAATTTACTCACTCTGAGTTCTCAAAAAGGGTTTCTTCACCCCGGGAAGTTAATTAAATACCATTTGGAGGCATTTAATGTTCGAGCAAAAACGGCTGATTTTCGACAAAAGAGATAACACCCCCCCATTCGTCATGCTTCAGAAATGTGGAAAATGGTCCGTTTTCAAATGTTTTATTTTTGAACGTCAGTTCACATTTGTAGGTGGATCATCAGTGTTAGAGCTAAAATTAGCATGTTTAAAGTGATTTTCATGCTTCCAGGGGCTCGGGAAGTTAATTAAATACCATTTGGAGGCATTTAATGTTCGAGCAAAAACGGCTGATTTTCGACAAAAGACATAACACCCCCCCATTACGTCATGCTTCAGAAATGTGGAAAATGGTCCGTTTTCAAATGTTTTATTTTTGAACGTCAGTTCACATTTGTAGGTGGATCATCAGTGTTAGAGCTAAAATTAGCATGTTTAAAGTGATTTTCATGCTTCCAGGGGCTCGGGAAGTTAATTAAATACCATTTGGAGGCATTTAATGTTCGGGCAAAAACGGCTGATTTTCGACAAAAGAGATAACACCCCCCCATTACGTCATGCTTCAGAAATGTGGAAAATGGTCCGTTTTCAAATGTTTTATTTTTGAACGTCAGTTCACATTTGTAGGTGGATCATCAGTGTTAGAGCTAAAATTAGCATGTTTAAAGTGATTTTCATGCTTCCAGGGGCTCGGGAAGTTAATTAAATACCATTTGGAGGCATTTAATGTTCGAGCAAAAACGGCTGATTTTCGACAAAAGAGATAACACCCCCCCATTACGTCATGCTTCAGAAATGTGGAAAATGGTCCGTTTTCAAATGTTTTATTTTTGAACGTCAGTTCACATTTGTAGGTGGATCATCAGTGTTAGAGCTAAAATTAGCATGTTTAAAGTGATTTTCATGCTTCCAGGGGCTCGGGAAGTGAAATAAATACCATTTGGAGGCATTTAATGTTCGAGCAAAAACGGCTGATTTTCGACAAAAGAGATAACACCCCCCCATTACGTCATGCTTCAGAAATGTGGAAAATGGTCCGTTTTCAAATGTTTTATTTTTGAACGTCAGTTCACATTTGTAGGTGGATCATCAGTGTTAGAGCTAAAATTAGCATGTTTAAAGTGATTTTCATGCTTCCAGGGGCTCGGGAAGTGAAATAAATACCATTTGGAGGCATTTAATGTTCGAGCAAAAACGGCTGATTTTCGACAAAAGAGATAACACCCCCCCATTACGTCATGCTTCAGAAATGTGGAAAATGGTCCGTTTTCAAATGTTTTATTTTTGAACGTCAGTTCACATTTGTAGGTGGATCATCAGTGTTAGAGCTAAAATTAGCATGTTTAAAGTGATTTTCATGCTTCCAGGGGCTCGGGAAGTGAAATAAATACCATTTGGAGGCATTTAATGTTGGAGCAAAAACGGCTGATTTTCGACAAAAGAGATAACACCCCCCCATTACGTCATGCTTCAGAAATGTGGAAAATGGTCCGTTTTCAAATGTTTTATTTTTGAACGTCAGTTCACATTTGTAGGTGGATCATCAGTGTTAGAGCTAAAATTAGCATGTTTAAAGTGATTTTCATGCTTCCAGGGGCTCGGGAAGAGAAATAAATACCATTTGGAGGCATTTAATGTTCGAGCAAAAACGGCTGATTTTCGACAAAAGAGATAACACCCCCCCATTACGTCATGCTTCAGAAATGTGGAAAATGGTCCGTTTTCAAATGTTTTATTTTTGAACGTCAGTTCACATTTGTAGGTGGATCATCAGTGTTAGAGCTAAAATTAGCATGTTTAAAGTGATTTTCATGCTTCCAGGGGCTCGGGAAGAGAAATAAATACCATTTGGAGGCATTTAATGTTCGAGCAAAAACGGCTGATATTCGACAAAAGAGATAACACCCCCCCATTACGTCATGCTTCAGAAATGTGGAAAATGGTCCGTTTTCAAATGTTTTATTTTTGAACGTCAGTTCACATTTGTAGGTGGATCATCAGTGTTAGAGCTAAAATTAGCATGTTTAAAGTGATTTTCATGCTTCCAGGGGCCCAAAACACAAGATTTATGGAATGGTTAAAAGTGCATGAAAATGGCCAATTTACTCACTCTGAGTTCTCAAAAAGGGTTTCTTCACCCCGGGAAGTTAATTAAATACCATTTGGAGGCATTTAATGTTCGAGCAAAAACTGCTGATTTTCGACAAAAGAGATAACACCCCCCCATTACGTCATGCTTCAGAAATGTGGAAAATGGTCCGTTTTCAAATGTTTTATTTTTGAACGTCAATTCACATTTGTAGGTGGATCATCAGTGTTAGAGCTAAAATTAGCATGTTTAAAGTGATTTTCATGCTTCCAGGGGCCCAAAACACAAGATTTATGGAATGGTTAAAAGTGCATGAAAATGGCCAATTTACTCACTCCGAGTTCTCAAAAAGGGTTTCTTCACCCCGGGAAGTTAATTAAATACCATTTGGAGGCATTTAATGTTCGAGCAAAAATGGCTGATTTTCGACAAAAGAGATAACACCCCCCCATTACGTCATGCTTCAGAAATGTGGAAAATGGTCCGTTTTCAAATGTTTTATTTTTGAACGTCAGTTCACATTTGTAGGTGGATCATCAGTGTTAGAGCTAAAATTAGCATGTTTAAAGTGATTTTCATGCTTCCAGGGGCTCGGGAAGTTAATTAAATACCATTTGGAGGCATTTAATGTTCGAGCAAAAACGACTGATTTTCGACAAAAGAGATAACACCCCCCCATTACGTCATGCTTCAGAAATGTGGAAAATGGTCCGTTTTCAAATGTTTTATTTTTGAACGTCAGTTCACATTTGTAGGTGGATCATCAGTGTTAGAGCTAAAATTAGCATGTTTAAAGTGATTTTCATGCTTCCAGGGGCTCGGGAAGTGAAATAAATACCATTTGGAGGCATTTAATGTTCGAGCAAAAACGGCTGATTTTCGACAAAAGAGATAACACCCCCCCATTACGTCATGCTTCAGAAATATGGAAAATGGTCTGTTTTCAAATGTTTTATTTTTGAACGTCAGTTCACATTTGTAGGTGGATCATCAGTGTTAGAGCTAAAATTAGCATGTTTAAAGTGATTTTCATGCTTCCAGGGGCTCGGGTAGTTAATTAAATACCATTTGGAGGCATTTAATGTTCGAGCAAAAACGGCTGATTTTCGACAAAAGAGATAACACCCCCTCATTACGTCATGCTTCAGAAATGTGGAAAATGGTCCGTTTTCAAATGTTTTATTTTTGAACGTCAGTTCACATTTGTAGGTGGATCATCAGTGTTAGAGCTAAAATTAGCATGTTTAAAGTGATTTTCATGCTTCCAGGGGCTCGGGAAGTGAAATAAATACCATTTGGAGGCATTTAATGTTCGAGCAAAAACGGCTGATTTTCGACAAAAGAGATAACACCCCCCATTACGTCATGCTTCAGAAATGTGGAAAATGGTCCGTTTTCAAATGTTTTATTTTTGAACGTCAGTTCACATTTGTAGGTGGATCATCAGTGTTAGAGCTAAAATTAGCATGTTTAAAGTGATTTTCATGCTTCCAGGGGCTTGGGAAGTTAATTAAATACCATTTGGAGGCATTTAATGTTCGAGCAAAAACGGCTGATTTTCGACAAAAGAGATAACACCCCCCCATTACGTCATGCTTCAGAAATGTGGAAAATGGTCCGTTTTCAAATGTTTTATTTTTGAACGTCAGTTCACATTTGTAGGTGGATCATCAGTGTTAGAGCTAAAATTAGCATGTTTAAAGTGATTTTCATGCTTCCAGGGGCCCAAAACACAAGATTTATGGAATGGTTAAAAGTGCATGAAAATGGCCAATTTACTCACTCTGAGTTCTCAAAAAGGGTTTCTTCACCCCGGAAAGTTAATTAAATACCATTTGGAGGCATTTAATGTTCGATCAAAAACGGCTGATTTTCGACAAAAGAGATAACACCCCCCCATTACGTCATGCTTCAGAAATGTGGAAAATGGTCCGTTTTCAAATGTTTTATTTTTGAACGTCAGTTCACATTTGTAGGTGGATCATCAGTGTTAGAGCTAAAATTAGCATGTTTAAAGTGATTTTCATGCTTCCAGGGCCCAAAACACAAGATTTATGGAATGGTTAAAAGTGCATGAAAATGGCCAATTTACTCACTCTGAGTTCTCAAAAAGGGTTTCTTCACCCCGGGAAGTTAATTAAATACCATTTGGAGGCATTTAATGTTCGAGCAAAAACGCCTGATTTTCGACAAAAGAGATAACACCCCCCCATTACGTCATGCTTCAGAAATGTGGAAAATGGTCCGTTTTCAAATGTTTTATTTTTGAACGTCAGTTCACATTTGTAGGTGGATCATCAGTGTTAGAGCTAAAATTAGCATGTTTAAAGTGATTTTCATGCTTCCAGGGGCTCGGGAAGTTAATTAAATACCATTTGGAGGCATTTAATGTTCGAGCAAAAACAGCTGATTTTCGACAAAAGAGAAAACACCCCCCCATTACGTCATGCTTCAGAAATGTGGAAAATGGTCCATTTTCAAATGTTTTATTTTTGAACGTCAGTTCACATTTGTAGGTGGATCATCAGTGTTAGAGCTAAAATTAGCATGTTTAAAGTGATTTTCATGCTTCCAGGGGCCCAAAACACAAGATTTATGGAATGGTTAAAAGTGCATGAAAATGGCCAATTTACTCACTCTGAGTTCTCAAAAAGGGTTTCTTCACCCGAGGAAGTTAATTAAATACCATTTGGAGGCATTTAATGTTCGAGCAAAAACGGCTGATTTTCGACAAAAGAGATAACACCCCCCCATTACGTCATGCTTCAGAAATGTGGAAAATGGTCCGTTTTCAAATGTTTTATTTTTGAACGTCAGTTCACATTTGTAGGTGGATCATCAGTGTTAGAGCTAAAATTAGCATGTTTAAAGTGATTTTCATGCTTCCAGGGGCCCAAAACACAAGATTTATGGAATGGTTAAAAGTGCATGAAAATGGCCAATTTACTCACTCTGAGTTCTCAAAAAGGGTTTCTTCACCCCGGGAAGTTAATTAAATACCATTTGGAGGCATTTAATGTTCGAGCAAAAACGGCTGATTTCCGACAAAAGAGATAACACCCCCCCATTACGTCATGCTTCAGAAATGTGGAAAATGGTCCGTTTTCAAATGTTTTATTTTTGAACGTCAGTTCACATTTGTAGGTGGATCATCAGTGTTAGAGCTAAAATTAGCATGTTTAAAGTGATTTTCATGCTTCCAGGGCCCAAAACACAAGATTTATGGAATGGTTAAAAGTGCATGAAAATGGCCAATTTACTCACTCTGAGTTCTCAAAAAGGGTTTCTTCACCCCGGGAAGTTAATTAAATACCATTTGGAGGCATTTAATGTTCGAGCAAAAACGCCTGATTTTCGACAAAAGAGATAACACCCCCCCATTACGTCATGCTTCAGAAATGTGGAAAATGGTCCGTTTTCAAATGTTTTATTTTTGAACGTCAGTTCACATTTGTAGGTGGATCATCAGTGTTAGAGCTAAAATTAGCATGTTTAAAGTGATTTTCATGCTTCCAGGGGCTCGGGAAGTTAATTAAATACCATTTGGAGGCATTTAATGTTCGAGCAAAAACAGCTGATTTTCGACAAAAGAGAAAACACCCCCCCATTACGTCATGCTTCAGAAATGTGGAAAATGGTCCATTTTCAAATGTTTTATTTTTGAACGTCAGTTCACATTTGTAGGTGGATCATCAGTGTTAGAGCTAAAATTAGCATGTTTAAAGTGATTTTCATGCTTCCAGGGGCCCAAAACACAAGATTTATGGAATGGTTAAAAGTGCATGAAAATGGCCAATTTACTCACTCTGAGTTCTCAAAAAGGGTTTCTTCACCCGAGGAAGTTAATTAAATACCATTTGGAGGCATTTAATGTTCGAGCAAAAACGGCTGATTTTCGACAAAAGAGATAACACCCCCCCATTACGTCATGCTTCAGAAATGTGGAAAATGGTCCGTTTTCAAATGTTTTATTTTTGAACGTCAGTTCACATTTGTAGGTGGATCATCAGTGTTAGAGCTAAAATTAGCATGTTTAAAGTGATTTTCATGCTTCCAGGGGCCCAAAACACAAGATTTATGGAATGGTTAAAAGTGCATGAAAATGGCCAATTTACTCACTCTGAGTTCTCAAAAAGGGTTTCTTCACCCCGGGAAGTTAATTAAATACCATTTGGAGGCATTTAATGTTCGAGCAAAAACGGCTGATTTCCGACAAAAGAGATAACACCCCCCCATTACGTCATGCTTCAGAAATGTGGAAAATGGTCCGTTTTCAAATGTTTTATTTTTGAACGTCAGTTCACATTTGTAGGTGGATCATCAGTGTTAGAGATAAAATTAGCATGTTTAAAGTGATTTTCATGCTTCCAGGGGCCCAAAACACAAGATTTATGGAATGGTTAAAAGTGCATGAAAATGGCCAATTTACTCACTCTGAGTTCTCAAAAAGGGTTTCTTCACCCCGGGAAGTTAATTAAATACCATTTGGAGGCATTTAATGTTCGAGCAAAAACGGCTGATTTTCGACAAAAGAGATAACACCCCCCCATTCGTCATGCTTCAGAAATGTGGAAAATGGTCCGTTTTCAAATGTTTTATTTTTGAACGTCAGTTCACATTTGTAGGTGGATCATCAGTGTTAGAGCTAAAATTAGCATGTTTAAAGTGATTTTCATGCTTCCAGGGGCTCGGGAAGTTAATTAAATACCATTTGGAGGCATTTAATGTTCGAGCAAAAACGGCTGATTTTCGACAAAAGAGATAACACCCCCCCATTACGTCATGCTTCAGAAATGTGGAAAATGGTCCGTTTTCAAATGTTTTATTTTTGAACGTCAGTTCACATTTGTAGGTGGATCATCAGTGTTAGAGCTAAAATTAGCATGTTTAAAGTGATTTTCATGCTTCCAGGGGCTCGGGAAGTTAATTAAATACCATTTGGAGGCATTTAATGTTCGAGCAAAAACGGCTGATTTTCGACAAAAGAGATAACACCCCCCCATTACGTCATGCTTCAGAAATGTGGAAAATGGTCCGTTTTCAAATGTTTTATTTTTGAACGTCAGTTCACATTTGTAGGTGGATCATCAGTGTTAGAGCTAAAATTAGCATGTTTAAAGTGATTTTCATGCTTCCAGGGGCTCGGGAAGTGAAATAAATACCATTTGGAGGCATTTAATGTTCGAGCAAAAACGGCTGATTTTCGACAAAAGAGATAACACCCCCCATTACGTCATGCTTCAGAAATGTGGAAAATGGTCCGTTTTCAAATGTTTTATTTTTGAACGTCAGTTCACATTTGTAGGTGGATCATCAGTGTTAGAGCTAAAATTAGCATGTTTAAAGTGATTTTCATGCTTCCAGGGGCTCGGGAAGTGAAATAAATACCATTTGGAGGCATTTAATGTTCGAGCAAAAACGGCTGATTTTCGACAAAAGAGATAACACCCCCCCATTACGTCATGCTTCAGAAATGTGGAAAATGGTCCGTTTTCAAATGTTTTATTTTTGAACGTCAGTTCACATTTGTAGGTGGATCATCAGTGTTAGAGCTAAAATTAGCATGTTTAAAGTGATTTTCATGCTTCCAGGGGCTCGGGAAGTGAAATAAATACCATTTGGAGGCATTTAATGTTCGAGCAAAAACGGCTGATTTTCGACAAAAGAGATAACACCCCCCCATTACGTCATGCTTCAGAAATGTGGAAAATGGTCCGTTTTCAAATGTTTTATTTTTGAACGTCAGTTCACATTTGTAGGTGGATCATCAGTGTTAGAGCTAAAATTAGCATGTTTAAAGTGATTTTCATGCTTCCAGGGCCCAAAACACAAGATTTATGGAATGGTTAAAAGTGCATGAAAATGGCCAATTTACTCACTCTGAGTTCTCTAAAAGGGTTTCTTCACCCCGGGAAGTTAATTAAATACCATTTGGAGGCATTTAATGTTCGAGCAAAAACGGCTGATTTTCGACAAAAGAGATAACACCCCCCCATTACGTCATGCTTCAGAAATGTGGAAAATGGTCCGTTTTCAAATGTTTTATTTTTGAACGTCAGTTCACATTTGTAGGTGGATCATCAGTGTTAGAGCTAAAATTAGCATGTTTAAAGTGATTTTCATGCTTCCAGGGCCCAAAACACAAGATTTATGGAATGGTTAAAAGTGCATGAAAATGGCCAATTTACTCACTCTGAGTTCTCAAAAAGGGTTTCTTCACCCCGGGAAGTTAATTAAATACCATTTGGAGGCATTTAATGTTCGATCAAAAACGGCTGATTTTCGACAAAAGAGATAACACCCCCCCATTACGTCATGCTTCAGAAATGTGGAAAATGGTCCGTTTTCAAATGTTTTATTTTTGAACGTCAGTTCACATTTGTAGGTGGATCATCAGTGTTAGAGCTAAAATTAGCATGTTTAAAGTGATTTTCATGCTTCCAGGGCCCAAAACACAAGATTTATGGAATGGTTAAAAGTGCATGAAAATGGCCAATTTACTCACTCTGAGTTCTCAAAAAGGGTTTCTTCACCCCGGGAAGTTAATTAAATACCATTTGGAGGCATTTAATGTTCGAGCAAAAACGCCTGATTTTCGACAAAAGAGATAACACCCCCCCATTACGTCATGCTTCAGAAATGTGGAAAATGGTCCGTTTTCAAATGTTTTATTTTTGAACGTCAGTTCACATTTGTAGGTGGATCATCAGTGTTAGAGCTAAAATTAGCATGTTTAAAGTGATTTTCATGCTTCCAGGGGCTCGGGAAGTTAATTAAATACCATTTGGAGGCATTTAATGTTCGAGCAAAAACAGCTGATTTTCGACAAAAGAGAAAACACCCCCCCATTACGTCATGCTTCAGAAATGTGGAAAATGGTCCATTTTCAAATGTTTTATTTTTGAACGTCAGTTCACATTTGTAGGTGGATCATCAGTGTTAGAGCTAAAATTAGCATGTTTAAAGTGATTTTCATGCTTCCAGGGGCCCAAAACACAAGATTTATGGAATGGTTAAAAGTGCATGAAAATGGCCAATTTACTCACTCTGAGTTCTCAAAAAGGGTTTCTTCACCCGAGGAAGTTAATTAAATACCATTTGGAGGCATTTAATGTTCGAGCAAAAACGGCTGATTTTCGACAAAAGAGATAACACCCCCCCATTACGTCATGCTTCAGAAATGTGGAAAATGGTCCGTTTTCAAATGTTTTATTTTTGAACGTCAGTTCACATTTGTAGGTGGATCATCAGTGTTAGAGCTAAAATTAGCATGTTTAAAGTGATTTTCATGCTTCCAGGGGCCCAAAACACAAGATTTATGGAATGGTTAAAAGTGCATGAAAATGGCCAATTTACTCACTCTGAGTTCTCAAAAAGGGTTTCTTCACCCCGGGAAGTTAATTAAATACCATTTGGAGGCATTTAATGTTCGAGCAAAAACGGCTGATTTCCGACAAAAGAGATAACACCCCCCCATTACGTCATGCTTCAGAAATGTGGAAAATGGTCCGTTTTCAAATGTTTTATTTTTGAACGTCAGTTCACATTTGTAGGTGGATCATCAGTGTTAGAGATAAAATTAGCATGTTTAAAGTGATTTTCATGCTTCCAGGGGCCCAAAACACAAGATTTATGGAATGGTTAAAAGTGCATGAAAATGGCCAATTTACTCACTCTGAGTTCTCAAAAAGGGTTTCTTCACCCCGGGAAGTTAATTAAATACCATTTGGAGGCATTTAATGTTCGAGCAAAAACGGCTGATTTTCGACAAAAGAGATAACACCCCCCCATTCGTCATGCTTCAGAAATGTGGAAAATGGTCCGTTTTCAAATGTTTTATTTTTGAACGTCAGTTCACATTTGTAGGTGGATCATCAGTGTTAGAGCTAAAATTAGCATGTTTAAAGTGATTTTCATGCTTCCAGGGGCTCGGGAAGTTAATTAAATACCATTTGGAGGCATTTAATGTTCGAGCAAAAACGGCTGATTTTCGACAAAAGAGATAACACCCCCCCATTACGTCATGCTTCAGAAATGTGGAAAATGGTCCGTTTTCAAATGTTTTATTTTTGAACGTCAGTTCACATTTGTAGGTGGATCATCAGTGTTAGAGCTAAAATTAGCATGTTTAAAGTGATTTTCATGCTTCCAGGGGCTCGGGAAGTTAATTAAATACCATTTGGAGGCATTTAATGTTCGAGCAAAAACGGCTGATTTTCGACAAAAGAGATAACACCCCCCCATTACGTCATGCTTCAGAAATGTGGAAAATGGTCCGTTTTCAAATGTTTTATTTTTGAACGTCAGTTCACATTTGTAGGTGGATCATCAGTGTTAGAGCTAAAATTAGCATGTTTAAAGTGATTTTCATGCTTCCAGGGGCTCGGGAAGTGAAATAAATACCATTTGGAGGCATTTAATGTTCGAGCAAAAACGGCTGATTTTCGACAAAAGAGATAACACCCCCCCATTACGTCATGCTTCAGAAATGTGGAAAATGGTCCGTTTTCAAATGTTTTATTTTTGAACGTCAGTTCACATTTGTAGGTGGATCATCAGTGTTAGAGCTAAAATTAGCATGTTTAAAGTGATTTTCATGCTTCCAGGGGCTCGGGAAGTGAAATAAATACCATTTGGAGGCATTTAATGTTCGAGCAAAAACGGCTGATTTTCGACAAAAGAGATAACACCCCCCCATTACGTCATGCTTCAGAAATGTGGAAAATGGTCCGTTTTCAAATGTTTTATTTTTGAACGTCAGTTCACATTTGTAGGTGGATCATCAGTGTTAGAGCTAAAATTAGCATGTTTAAAGTGATTTTCATGCTTCCAGGGGCTCGGGAAGTGAAATAAATACCATTTGGAGGCATTTAATGTTCGAGCAAAAACGGCTGATTTTCGACAAAAGAGATAACACCCCCCCATTACGTCATGCTTCAGAAATGTGGAAAATGGTCCGTTTTCAAATGTTTTATTTTTGAACGTCAGTTCACATTTGTAGGTGGATCATCAGTGTTAGAGCTAAAATTAGCATGTTTAAAGTGATTTTCATGCTTCCAGGGCCCAAAACACAAGATTTATGGAATGGTTAAAAGTGCATGAAAATGGCCAATTTACTCACTCTGAGTTCTCTAAAAGGGTTTCTTCACCCCGGGAAGTTAATTAAATACCATTTGGAGGCATTTAATGTTCGAGCAAAAACGGCTGATTTTCGACAAAAGAGATAACACCCCCCCATTACGTCATGCTTCAGAAATGTGGAAAATGGTCCGTTTTCAAATGTTTTATTTTTGAACGTCAGTTCACATTTGTAGGTGGATCATCAGTGTTAGAGCTAAAATTAGCATGTTTAAAGTGATTTTCATGCTTCCAGGGGCTCGGGAAGTTAATTAAATACCATTTGGAGGCATTTAATGTTCGAGCAAAAACAGCTGATTTTCGACAAAAGAGAAAACACCCCCCCATTACGTCATGCTTCAGAAATGTGGAAAATGGTCCATTTTCAAATGTTTTATTTTTGAACGTCAGTTCACATTTGTAGGTGGATCATCAGTGTTAGAGCTAAAATTAGCATGTTTAAAGTGATTTTCATGCTTCCAGGGGCCCAAAACACAAGATTTATGGAATGGTTAAAAGTGCATGAAAATGGCCAATTTACTCACTCTGAGTTCTCAAAAAGGGTTTCTTCACCCGAGGAAGTTAATTAAATACCATTTGGAGGCATTTAATGTTCGAGCAAAAACGGCTGATTTTCGACAAAAGAGATAACACCCCCCCATTACGTCATGCTTCAGAAATGTGGAAAATGGTCCGTTTTCAAATGTTTTATTTTTGAACGTCAGTTCACATTTGTAGGTGGATCATCAGTGTTAGAGCTAAAATTAGCATGTTTAAAGTGATTTTCATGCTTCCAGGGGCCCAAAACACAAGATTTATGGAATGGTTAAAAGTGCATGAAAATGGCCAATTTACTCACTCTGAGTTCTCAAAAAGGGTTTCTTCACCCCGGGAAGTTAATTAAATACCATTTGGAGGCATTTAATGTTCGAGCAAAAACGGCTGATTTCCGACAAAAGAGATAACACCCCCCCATTACGTCATGCTTCAGAAATGTGGAAAATGGTCCGTTTTCAAATGTTTTATTTTTGAACGTCAGTTCACATTTGTAGGTGGATCATCAGTGTTAGAGCTAAAATTAGCATGTTTAAAGTGATTTTCATGCTTCCAGGGGCCCAAAACACAAGATTTATGGAATGGTTAAAAGTGCATGAAAATGGCCAATTTACTCACTCTGAGTTCTCAAAAAGGGTTTCTTCACCCCGGGAAGTTAATTAAATACCATTTGGAGGCATTTAATGTTCGAGCAAAAACGGCTGATTTTCGACAAAAGAGATAACACCCCCCCATTCGTCATGCTTCAGAAATGTGGAAAATGGTCCGTTTTCAAATGTTTTATTTTTGAACGTCAGTTCACATTTGTAGGTGGATCATCAGTGTTAGAGCTAAAATTAGCATGTTTAAAGTGATTTTCATGCTTCCAGGGGCTTGGGAAGTTAATTAAATACCATTTGGAGGCATTTAATGTTCGAGCAAAAACGGCTGATTTTCGACAAAAGAGATAACACCCCCCCATTACGTCATGCTTCAGAAATGTGGAAAATGGTCCGTTTTCAAATGTTTTATTTTTGAACGTCAGTTCACATTTGTAGGTGGATCATCAGTGTTAGAGCTAAAATTAGCATGTTTAAAGTGATTTTCATGCTTCCAGGGGCCCAAAACACAAGATTTATGGAATGGTTAAAAGTGCATGAAAATGGCCAATTTACTCACTCTGAGTTCTCAAAAAGGGTTTCTTCACCCCGGGAAGTTAATTAAATACCATTTGGAGGCATTTAATGTTCGATCAAAAACGGCTGATTTTCGACAAAAGAGATAACACCCCCCCATTACGTCATGCTTCAGAAATGTGGAAAATGGTCCGTTTTCAAATGTTTTATTTTTGAACGTCAGTTCACATTTGTAGGTGGATCATCAGTGTTAGAGCTAAAATTAGCATGTTTAAAGTGATTTTCATGCTTCCAGGGCCCAAAACACAAGATTTATGGAATGGTTAAAAGTGCATGAAAATGGCCAATTTACTCACTCTGAGTTCTCAAAAAGGGTTTCTTCACCCCGGGAAGTTAATTAAATACCATTTGGAGGCATTTAATGTTCGAGCAAAAACGCCTGATTTTCGACAAAAGAGATAACACCCCCCCATTACGTCATGCTTCAGAAATGTGGAAAATGGTCCGTTTTCAAATGTTTTATTTTTGAACGTCAGTTCACATTTGTAGGTGGATCATCAGTGTTAGAGCTAAAATTAGCATGTTTAAAGTGATTTTCATGCTTCCAGGGGCTCGGGAAGTTAATTAAATACCATTTGGAGGCATTTAATGTTCGAGCAAAAACAGCTGATTTTCGACAAAAGAGAAAACACCCCCCCATTACGTCATGCTTCAGAAATGTGGAAAATGGTCCATTTTCAAATGTTTTATTTTTGAACGTCAGTTCACATTTGTAGGTGGATCATCAGTGTTAGAGCTAAAATTAGCATGTTTAAAGTGATTTTCATGCTTCCAGGGGCCCAAAACACAAGATTTATGGAATGGTTAAAAGTGCATGAAAATGGCCAATTTACTCACTCTGAGTTCTCAAAAAGGGTTTCTTCACCCGAGGAAGTTAATTAAATACCATTTGGAGGCATTTAATGTTCGAGCAAAAACGGCTGATTTTCGACAAAAGAGATAACACCCCCCCATTACGTCATGCTTCAGAAATGTGGAAAATGGTCCGTTTTCAAATGTTTTATTTTTGAACGTCAGTTCACATTTGTAGGTGGATCATCAGTGTTAGAGCTAAAATTAGCATGTTTAAAGTGATTTTCATGCTTCCAGGGGCCCAAAACACAAGATTTATGGAATGGTTAAAAGTGCATGAAAATGGCCAATTTACTCACTCTGAGTTCTCAAAAAGGGTTTCTTCACCCCGGGAAGTTAATTAAATACCATTTGGAGGCATTTAATGTTCGAGCAAAAACGGCTGATTTCCGACAAAAGAGATAACACCCCCCCATTACGTCATGCTTCAGAAATGTGGAAAATGGTCCGTTTTCAAATGTTTTATTTTTGAACGTCAGTTCACATTTGTAGGTGGATCATCAGTGTTAGAGCTAAAATTAGCATGTTTAAAGTGATTTTCATGCTTCCAGGGGCCCAAAACACAAGATTTATGGAATGGTTAAAAGTGCATGAAAATGGCCAATTTACTCACTCTGAGTTCTCAAAAAGGGTTTCTTCACCCCGGGAAGTTAATTAAATACCATTTGGAGGCATTTAATGTTCGAGCAAAAACGGCTGATTTTCGACAAAAGAGATAACACCCCCCCATTCGTCATGCTTCAGAAATGTGGAAAATGGTCCGTTTTCAAATGTTTTATTTTTGAACGTCAGTTCACATTTGTAGGTGGATCATCAGTGTTAGAGCTAAAATTAGCATGTTTAAAGTGATTTTCATGCTTCCAGGGGCTCGGGAAGTTAATTAAATACCATTTGGAGGCATTTAATGTTCGAGCAAAAACGGCTGATTTTCGACAAAAGAGATAACACCCCCCCATTACGTCATGCTTCAGAAATGTGGAAAATGGTCCGTTTTCAAATGTTTTATTTTTGAACGTCAGTTCACATTTGTAGGTGGATCATCAGTGTTAGAGCTAAAATTAGCATGTTTAAAGTGATTTTCATGCTTCCAGGGGCTCGGGAAGTTAATTAAATACCATTTGGAGGCATTTAATGTTCGAGCAAAAACGGCTGATTTTCGACAAAAGAGATAACACCCCCCCATTACGTCATGCTTCAGAAATGTGGAAAATGGTCCGTTTTCAAATGTTTTATTTTTGAACGTCAGTTCACATTTGTAGGTGGATCATCAGTGTTAGAGCTAAAATTAGCATGTTTAAAGTGATTTTCATGCTTCCAGGGGCTCGGGAAGTGAAATAAATACCATTTGGAGGCATTTAATGTTCGAGCAAAAACGGCTGATTTTCGACAAAAGAGATAACACCCCCCCATTACGTCATGCTTCAGAAATGTGGAAAATGGTCCGTTTTCAAATGTTTTATTTTTGAACGTCAGTTCACATTTGTAGGTGGATCATCAGTGTTAGAGCTAAAATTAGCATGTTTAAAGTGATTTTCATGCTTCCAGGGGCTCGGGAAGTGAAATAAATACCATTTGGAGGCATTTAATGTTCGAGCAAAAACGGCTGATTTTCGACAAAAGAGATAACACCCCCCCATTACGTCATGCTTCAGAAATGTGGAAAATGGTCCGTTTTCAAATGTTTTATTTTTGAACGTCAGTTCACATTTGTAGGTGGATCATCAGTGTTAGAGCTAAAATTAGCATGTTTAAAGTGATTTTCATGCTTCCAGGGGCTCGGGAAGTGAAATAAATACCATTTGGAGGCATTTAATGTTCGAGCAAAAACGGCTGATTTTCGACAAAAGAGATAACACCCCCCCATTACGTCATGCTTCAGAAATGTGGAAAATGGTCCGTTTTCAAATGTTTTATTTTTGAACGTCAGTTCACATTTGTAGGTGGATCATCAGTGTTAGAGCTAAAATTAGCATGTTTAAAGTGATTTTCATGCTTCCAGGGCCCAAAACACAAGATTTATGGAATGGTTAAAAGTGCATGAAAATGGCCAATTTACTCACTCTGAGTTCTCTAAAAGGGTTTCTTCACCCCGGGAAGTTAATTAAATACCATTTGGAGGCATTTAATGTTCGAGCAAAAACGGCTGATTTTCGACAAAAGAGATAACACCCCCCCATTACGTCATGCTTCAGAAATGTGGAAAATGGTCCGTTTTCAAATGTTTTATTTTTGAACGTCAGTTCACATTTGTAGGTGGATCATCAGTGTTAGAGCTAAAATTAGCATGTTTAAAGTGATTTTCATGCTTCCAGGGGCTCGGGAAGTTAATTAAATACCATTTGGAGGCATTTAATGTTCGAGCAAAAACAGCTGATTTTCGACAAAAGAGAAAACACCCCCCCATTACGTCATGCTTCAGAAATGTGGAAAATGGTCCATTTTCAAATGTTTTATTTTTGAACGTCAGTTCACATTTGTAGGTGGATCATCAGTGTTAGAGCTAAAATTAGCATGTTTAAAGTGATTTTCATGCTTCCAGGGGCCCAAAACACAAGATTTATGGAATGGTTAAAAGTGCATGAAAATGGCCAATTTACTCACTCTGAGTTCTCAAAAAGGGTTTCTTCACCCGAGGAAGTTAATTAAATACCATTTGGAGGCATTTAATGTTCGAGCAAAAACGGCTGATTTTCGACAAAAGAGATAACACCCCCCCATTACGTCATGCTTCAGAAATGTGGAAAATGGTCCGTTTTCAAATGTTTTATTTTTGAACGTCAGTTCACATTTGTAGGTGGATCATCAGTGTTAGAGCTAAAATTAGCATGTTTAAAGTGATTTTCATGCTTCCAGGGGCCCAAAACACAAGATTTATGGAATGGTTAAAAGTGCATGAAAATGGCCAATTTACTCACTCTGAGTTCTCAAAAAGGGTTTCTTCACCCCGGGAAGTTAATTAAATACCATTTGGAGGCATTTAATGTTCGAGCAAAAACGGCTGATTTCCGACAAAAGAGATAACACCCCCCCATTACGTCATGCTTCAGAAATGTGGAAAATGGTCCGTTTTCAAATGTTTTATTTTTGAACGTCAGTTCACATTTGTAGGTGGATCATCAGTGTTAGAGCTAAAATTAGCATGTTTAAAGTGATTTTCATGCTTCCAGGGGCCCAAAACACAAGATTTATGGAATGGTTAAAAGTGCATGAAAATGGCCAATTTACTCACTCTGAGTTCTCAAAAAGGGTTTCTTCACCCCGGGAAGTTAATTAAATACCATTTGGAGGCATTTAATGTTCGAGCAAAAACGGCTGATTTTCGACAAAAGAGATAACACCCCCCCATTCGTCATGCTTCAGAAATGTGGAAAATGGTCCGTTTTCAAATGTTTTATTTTTGAACGTCAGTTCACATTTGTAGGTGGATCATCAGTGTTAGAGCTAAAATTAGCATGTTTAAAGTGATTTTCATGCTTCCAGGGGCCCAAAACACAAGATTTATGGAATGGTTAAAAGTGCATGAAAATGGGCAATTTACTCACTCTGAGTTCTCAAAAAGGGTTTCTTCACCCCGGGAAGTTAATTAAATACCATTTGGAGGCATTTAATGTTCGAGCAAAAACGGCTGATTTTCGACAAAAGAGATAACACCCCCCCATTACGTCATGCTTCAGAAATGTGGAAAATGGTCCGTTTTCAAATGTTTTATTTTTGAACGTCAATTCACATTTGTAGGTGGATCATCAGTGTTAGAGCTAAAATTAGCATGTTTAAAGTGATTTTCATGCTTCCAGGGGCCCAAAACACAAGATTTATGGAATGGTTAAAAGTGCATGAAAATGGCCAATTTACTCACTCCGAGTTCTCAAAAAGGGTTTCTTCACCCCGGGAAGTTAATTAAATACCATTTGGAGGCATTTAATGTTCGAGCAAAAACGGCTGATTTTCGACAAAAGAGATAACACCCCCCCATTACGTCATGCTTCAGAAATGTGGAAAATGGTCCGTTTTCAAATGTTTTATTTTTGATTGTCAGTTCACATTGTAGGTGGATCATCAGTGTTAGAGCTAAAATTAGCATGTTTAAAGTGATTTTCATGCTTCCAGGGGCTCGGGAAGTTAATTAAATACCATTTGGAGGCATTTAATGTTCGAGCAAAAACGACTGATTTTCGACAAAAGAGATAACACCCCCCCATTACGTCATGCTTCAGAAATGTGGAAAATGGTCCGTTTTCAAATGTTTTATTTTTGAACGTCAGTTCACATTTGTAGGTGGATCATCAGTGTTAGAGCTAAAATTAGCATGTTTAAAGTGATTTTCATGCTTCCAGGGGCTCGGGAAGTGAAATAAATACCATTTGGAGGCATTTAATGTTCGAGCAAAAACGGCTGATTTTCGACAAAAGAGATAACACCCCCCCATTACGTCATGCTTCAGAAATATGGAAAATGGTCTGTTTTCAAATGTTTTATTTTTGAACGTCAGTTCACATTTGTAGGTGGATCATCAGTGTTAGAGCTAAAATTAGCATGTTTAAAGTGATTTTCATGCTTCCAGGGGCTCGGGAAGTTAATTAAATACCATTTGGAGGCATTTAATGTTCGAGCAAAAACGGCTGATTTTCGACAAAAGAGATAACACCCCCTCATTACGTCATGCTTCAGAAATGTTGAAAATGGTCCGTTTTCAAATGTTTTATTTTTGAACGTCAGTTCACATTTGTAGGTGGATCATCAGTGTTAGAGCTAAAATTAGCATGTTTAAAGTGATTTTCATGCTTCCAGGGGCTCGGGAAGTGAAATAAATACCATTTGGAGGCATTTAATGTTCGAGCAAAAACGGCTGATTTTCGACAAAAGAGATAACACCCCCCCATTACGTCATGCTTCAGAAATGTGGAAAATGGTCCGTTTTCAAATGTTTTATTTTTGAACGTCAGTTCACATTTGTAGGTGAATCATCAGTGTTAGAGCTAAAATTAGCATGTTTAAAGTGATTTTCATGCTTCCAGGGGCTTGGGAAGTTAATTAAATACCATTTGGAGGCATTTAATGTTCGAGCAAAAACGGCTGATTTTCGACAAAAGAGATAACACCCCCCCATTACGTCATGCTTCAGAAATGTGGAAAATGGTCCGTTTTCAAATGTTTTATTTTTGAACGTCAGTTCACATTTGTAGGTGGATCATCAGTGTTAGAGCTAAAATTAGCATGTTTAAAGTGATTTTCATGCTTCCAGGGGCCCAAAACACAAGATTTATGGAATGGTTAAAAGTGCATGAAAATGGCCAATTTACTCACTCTGAGTTCTCAAAAAGGGTTTCTTCACCCCGGAAAGTTAATTAAATACCATTTGGAGGCATTTAATGTTCGATCAAAAACGGCTGATTTTCGACAAAAGAGATAACACCCCCCCATTACGTCATGCTTCAGAAATGTGGAAAATGGTCCGTTTTCAAATGTTTTATTTTTGAACGTCAGTTCACATTTGTAGGTGGATAATCAGTGTTAGAGCTAAAATTAGCATGTTTAAAGTGATTTTCATGCTTCCAGGGCCCAAAACACAAGATTTATGGAATGGTTAAAAGTGCATGAAAATGTACAAATTTACTCACTCTGAGTTCTCAAAAAGGGTTTCTTCACCCCGGGAAGTTAATTAAATACCATTTGGAGGCATTTAATGTTCGAGCAAAAACGGCTGATTTTCGACAAAAGAGATAACACCCCCCCATTACGTCATGCTTCAGAAATGTGGAAAATGGTCCGTTTTCAAATGTTTTATTTTTGAACGTCAGTTCACATTTGTAGGTGGATCATCAGTGTTAGAGCTAAAATTAGCATGTTTAAAGTGATTTTCATGCTTCCAGGGGCTCGGGAAGTTAATTAAATACCATTTGGAGGCATTTAATGTTCGAGCAAAAACAGCTGATTTTCGACAAAAGAGAAAACACCCCCCCATTACGTCATGCTTCAGAAATGTGGAAAATGGTCCATTTTCAAATGTTTTATTTTTGAACGTCAGTTCACATTTGTAGGTGGATCATCAGTGTTAGAGCTAAAATTAGCATGTTTAAAGTGATTTTCATGCTTCCAGGGGCCCAAAACACAAGATTTATGGAATGGTTAAAAGTGCATGAAAATGGCCAATTTACTCACTCTGAGTTCTCAAAAAGGGTTTCTTCACCCGAGGAAGTTAATTAAATACCATTTGGAGGCATTTAATGTTCGAGCAAAAACGGCTGATTTTCGACAAAAGAGATAACACCCCCCCATTACGTCATGCTTCAGAAATGTGGAAAATGGTCCGTTTTCAAATGTTTTATTTTTGAACGTCAGTTCACATTTGTAGGTGGATCATCAGTGTTAGAGCTAAAATTAGCATGTTTAAAGTGATTTTCATGCTTCCAGGGGCCCAAAACACAAGATTTATGGAATGGTTAAAAGTGCATGAAAATGGCCAATTTACTCACTCTGAGTTCTCAAAAAGGGTTTCTTCACCCGAGGAAGTTAATTAAATACCATTTGGAGGCATTTAATGTTCGAGCAAAAACGGCTGATTTTCGACAAAAGAGATAACACCCCCCCATTACGTCATGCTTCAGAAATGTGGAAAATGGTCCGTTTTCAAATGTTTTATTTTTGAACGTCAGTTCACATTTGTAGGTGGATCATCGGTGTTAGAGCTAAAATTAGCATGTTTAAAGTGATTTTCATGCTTCCAGGGGCCCAAAACACAAGATTTATGGAATGGTTAAAAGTGCATGAAAATGGCCAATTTACTCACTCTGAGTTCTCAAAAAGGGTTTCTTCACCCCGGGAAGTTAATTAAATACCATTTGGAGGCATTTAATGTTCGAGCAAAAACGGCTGATTTCCGACAAAAGAGATAACACCCCCCCATTACGTCATGCTTCAGAAATGTGGAAAATGGTCCGTTTTCAAATGTTTTATTTTTGAACGTCAGTTCACATTTGTAGGTGGATCATCAGTGTTAGAGCTAAAATTAGCATGTTTAAAGTGATTTTCATGCTTCCAGGGGCCCAAAACACAAGATTTATGGAATGGTTAAAAGTGCATGAAAATGGCCAATTTACTCACTCTGAGTTCTCAAAAAGGGTTTCTTCACCCCGGGAAGTTAATTAAATACCATTTGGAGGCATTTAATGTTCGAGCAAAAACGGCTGATTTTCGACAAAAGAGATAACACCCCCCATTCGTCATGCTTCAGAAATGTGGAAAATGGTCCGTTTTCAAATGTTTTATTTTTGAACGTCAGTTCACATTTGTAGGTGGATCATCAGTGTTAGAGCTAAAATTAGCATGTTTAAAGTGATTTTCATGCTTCCAGGGGCTCGGGAAGTTAATTAAATACCATTTGGAGGCATTTAATGTTCGAGCAAAAACGGCTGATTTTCGACAAAAGAGATAACACCCCCCCATTACGTCATGCTTCAGAAATGTGGAAAATGGTCCGTTTTCAAATGTTTTATTTTTGAACGTCAGTTCACATTTGTAGGTGGATCATCAGTGTTAGAGCTAAAATTAGCATGTTTAAAGTGATTTTCATGCTTCCAGGGGCTCGGGAAGTTAATTAAATACCATTTGGAGGCATTTAATGTTCGAGCAAAAACGGCTGATTTTCGACAAAAGAGATAACACCCCCCCATTACGTCATGCTTCAGAAATGTGGAAAATGGTCCGTTTTCAAATGTTTTATTTTTGAACGTCAGTTCACATTTGTAGGTGGATCATCAGTGTTAGAGCTAAAATTAGCATGTTTAAAGTGATTTTCATGCTTCCAGGGGCTCGGGAAGTGAAATAAATACCATTTGGAGGCATTTAATGTTCGAGCAAAAACGGCTGATTTTCGACAAAAGAGATAACACCCCCCCATTACGTCATGCTTCAGAAATGTGGAAAATGGTCCGTTTTCAAATGTTTTATTTTTGAACGTCAGTTCACATTTGTAGGTGGATCATCAGTGTTAGAGCTAAAATTAGCATGTTTAAAGTGATTTTCATGCTTCCAGGGGCTCGGGAAGTGAAATAAATACCATTTGGAGGCATTTAATGTTCGAGCAAAAACGGCTGATTTTCGACAAAAGAGATAACACCCCCCCATTACGTCATGCTTCAGAAATGTGGAAAATGGTCCGTTTTCAAATGTTTTATTTTTGAACGTCAGTTCACATTTGTAGGTGGATCATCAGTGTTAGAGCTAAAATTAGCATGTTTAAAGTGATTTTCATGCTTCCAGGGCCCAAAACACAAGATTTATGGAATGGTTAAAAGTGCATGAAAATGGCCAATTTACTCACTCTGAGTTCTCAAAAAGGGTTTCTTCACCCCGGGAAGTTAATTAAATACCATTTGGAGGCATTTAATGTTCGAGCAAAAACGGCTGATTTTCGACAAAAGAGATAACACCCCCCCATTACGTCATGCTTCAGAAATGTGGAAAATGGTCCGTTTCAAATGTTTTATTTTTGAACGTCAGTTCACATTTGTAGGTGGATCATCAGTGTTAGAGCTAAAATTAGCATGTTTAAAGTGATTTTCATGCTTCCAGGGGCTCGGGAAGTTAATTAAATACCATTTGGAGGCATTAATGTTCGAGCAAAAACAGCCTGATTTTCGACAAAAGAGAAAACACCCCCCCATTACGTCATGCTTCAGAAATGTGGAAAATGGTCCATTTTCAAATGTTTTATTTTTTGAACGTCAGTTCACATTTGTAGGTGGATCATCAGTGTTAGAGCTAAAATTAGCATGTTAAAGTGATTTTCATGCTTCCAGGGGCCCAAAACACAAGATTTATGGAATGGTTAAAAGTGCATGAAATGGCCAATTTACTCACTCTGAGTTCTCAAAAAGGGTTTCTTCACCCGAGGAAGTTAATTAAAATACCATTTGGAGGCATTTAATGTTCGAGCAAAAACGGCTGATTTTCGACAAAAGAGATAACACCCCCCCATTACGTCATGCTTCAGAAATGTGAAAATGGTCCGTTTTCAAATGTGTTTATTTTTGAACGTCAGTTCACATTTGTAGGTGGATCATCAGTGTTAGAGCTAAAATTAGCATGTTTAAAGTGATTTTCATGCTTCCAGGGGCCCAAAACACAAGATTTATGGAATGGTTAAAAGTGCATGAAAATGGCCAATATACTCACTCTGAGTTCTCAAAAAGGGTTTCTTCACCCGGGAAGTTAATTAAATACCATTTGGAGGCATTTAATGTTCGAGCAAAAACGGCTGATTTCCGACAAAAGAGATAACACCCCCCATTACGTCATGCTTCAGAAAATGTGGAAAATGGTCCGTTTTCAAATGTTTTATTTTTGAACGTCAGTTCACATTTGTAGGTGGATCATCAGTGTTAGAGCTAAAATTAGCATGTTTAAATGATTTTCATGCTTCCAGGGGCCAAAACACAAGATTTATGGAATGGTTAAAAGTGCATGGAAAATGGCCAATTTACTCACTCTGAGTTCTCAAAAAGGGTTTCTTCACCCCGGGAAGTTAATTAAATACCATTTGGAGGCATTTAATGTTCGAGCAAAAACGGCTGATTTTCGACAAAAGAGATAACACCCCCCCATTCGTCATGCTTCAGAAATGTGGAAAATGGTCCGTTTTCAAATGTTTTATTTTTGAACGTCAGTTCACATTTGTAGGTGGATCATCAGTGTTAGAGCTAAAATTAGCATGTTTAAAGTGATTTTCATGCTTACAGGGGCCCAAAACACAAGATTTATGGAATGTTTAAAAGTGCATGAAAATGGGCAATTTACTCACTCTGAGTTCTCAAAAAGGGTTTCTTCACCCGGGAAGTTAATTAAATACCATTTTGGAGGCATTTAATGTTCGAGCAAAAACGGCTGATTTTCGACAAAAGAGATAACACCCCCCCATTACGTCATGCTTCAGAAATGTGGAAAATGGTCCGTTTTCAAATGTTTTATTTTTGAACGTCAATTCACATTTGTAGGTGGATCATCAGTGTTAGAGCTAAAATTAGCATGTTTAAGTGATTTTCATGCTTCCAGGGGCCCAAAACACAAGATTTATGGAATGGTTAAAAGTGCATGAAAATGGCCAATTTACTCACTCCGAGTTCTCAAAAGGGTTTCTTCACCCCGGGAAGTTAATTAAATACCATTTGGAGGCATTTAATGTTCGAGCAAAAAAACGGCTGATTTTCGACAAAAGAGATAACACCCCCCATTACGTCATGCTTCAGAAATGTGGAAAATGGTCCGTTTTCAAATGTTTTATTTTGAACGTCAGTTCACATTGTAGGTGGATCACAGTGTTGAGCTAAAATTAGCATGTTTAAAGTGATTTTCATGCTTCCAGGGGCTCGGGAAGTTAATTAAATACCATTTGGAGGCATTTAATGTTCGAGCAAAAACGACTGGTTTTCGACAAAAGAGATAACACCCCCCATTACGTCATGCTTCAGAAATGTGGAAAATGGTCCGTTTTCAAAATGTTTTATTTTTGAACGTCAGTTCACATTTGTAGGTGGATCATCAGTGTTAGAGCTAAAATTAGCATGTTTAAAGTGATTTTCATGCTTCCAGGGCTCGGGAAGTGAAATAAATACCATTTGGAGGCATTTAATGTTCGAGCAAAACGGCTGATTTTCGACAAAAGAGATAACACCCCCCCATAACGTCATGCTTCAGAAATATGGAAAATGGTCTGTTTTCAAATGTTTTATTTTTGAACGTCAGTTCACCTTTGTAGTGTGGATCCATGCAGTGTTAGAGCTAAAATTAGCATGTTTAAAGTGATTTTCATGCTTCCAGGGGCTCGGGAAGTTAAGTTAATTAAATACCATTTGGAGGCATTTAATGTTCGAGCAAAAACGGCTGATTTTCGACAAAAGAGATAACACCCCCTCATTACGTCATGCTTCAGAAATGTTGAAAATGGTCCGTTTTCAAATGTTTTATTTTTGAACGTCAGTTCACATTTGTAGGTGGATCATCAGTGTTAGAGCTAAAATTAGCATGTTTAAAGTGATTTTCATGCTTCCAGGGGCTCGGGAAGTGAAATAAATACCATTTGGAGGCATTTAATGTTCGAGCAAAAACGGCTGATTTTCGACAAAAGAGATAACACCCCCCCATTACGTCATGCTTCAGAAATGTGGAAAATGGTCCGTTTTCAAATGTTTTATTTTTGAACGTCAGTTCACATTTGTAGGTGAATCATCAGTGTTAGAGCTAAAATTAGCATGTTTAAAGTGATTTTCATGCTTCCAGGGGCTTGGGAAGTTAATTAAATACCATTTGGAGGCATTTAATGTTCGAGCAAAAACGGCTGATTTTCGACAAAAGAGATAACACCCCCCCATTACGTCATGCTTCAGAAATGTGGAAAATGGTCCGTTTTCAAATGTTTTATTTTTGAACGTCAGTTCACATTTGTAGGTGGATCATCAGTGTTAGAGCTAAAATTAGCATGTTTAAAGTGATTTTCATGCTTCCAGGGGCCCAAAACACAAGATTTATGGAATGGTTAAAAGTGCATGAAAATGGCCAATTTACTCACTCTGAGTTCTCAAAAAGGGTTTCTTCACCCCGGAAAGTTAATTAAATACCATTTGGAGGCATTTAATGTTCGATCAAAAACGGCTGATTTTCGACAAAAGAGATAACACCCCCCCATTACGTCATGCTTCAGAAATGTGGAAAATGGTCCGTTTTCAAATGTTTTATTTTTGAACGTCAGTTCACATTTGTAGGTGGATCATCAGTGTTAGAGCTAAAATTAGCATGTTTAAAGTGATTTTCATGCTTCCAGGGCCCAAAACACAAGATTTATGGAATGGTTAAAAGTGCATGAAAATGGCCAATTTACTCACTCTGAGTTCTCAAAAAGGGTTTCCTCACCCCGGGAAGTTAATTAAATACCATTTGGAGGCATTTAATGTTCGAGCAAAAACGGCTGATTTTCGACAAAAGCGATAACACCCCCCCATTACGTCATGCTTCAGAAATGTGGAAAATGGTCCGTTTTCAAATGTTTTATTTTTGAACGTCAGTTCACATTTGTAGGTGGATCATCAGTGTTAGAGCTAAAATTAGCATGTTTAAAGTGATTTTCATGCTTCCAGGGGCTCGGGAAGTTAATTAAATACCATTTGGAGGCATTTAATGTTCGAGCAAAAACAGCTGATTTTCGACAAAAGAGAAAACACCCCCCCATTACGTCATGCTTCAGAAATGTGGAAAATGGTCCATTTTCAAATGTTTTATTTTTGAACGTCAGTTCACATTTGTAGGTGGATCATCAGTGTTAGAGCTAAAATTAGCATGTTTAAAGTGATTTTCATGCTTCCAGGGGCCCAAAACACAAGATTTATGGAATGGTTAAAAGTGCATGAAAATGGCCAATTTACTCACTCTGAGTTCTCAAAAAGGGTTTCTTCACCCGAGGAAGTTAATTAAATACCATTTGGAGGCATTTAATGTTCGAGCAAAAACGGCTGATTTTCGACAAAAGAGATAACACCCCCCCATTACGTCATGCTTCAGAAATGTGGAAAATGGTCCGTTTTCAAATGTTTTATTTTTGAACGTCAGTTCACATTTGTAGGTGGATCATCAGTGTTAGAGCTAAAATTAGCATGTTTAAAGTGATTTTCATGCTTCCAGGGGCCCAAAACACAAGATTTATGGAATGGTTAAAAGTGCATGAAAATGGCCAATTTACTCACTCTGAGTTCTCAAAAAGGGTTTCTTCACCCGAGGAAGTTAATTAAATACCATTTGGAGGCATTTAATGTTCGAGCAAAAACGGCTGATTTTCGACAAAAGAGATAACACCCCCCCATTACGTCATGCTTCAGAAATGTGGAAAATGGTCCATTTTCAAATGTTTTATTTTTGAACGTCAGTTCACATTTGTAGGTGGATCATCGGTGTTAGAGCTAAAATTAGCATGTTTAAAGTGATTTTCATGCTTCCAGGGGCCCAAAACACAAGATTTATGGAATGGTTAAAAGTGCATGAAAATGGCCAATTTACTCACTCTGAGTTCTCAAAAAGGGTTTCTTCACCCCGGGAAGTTAATTAAATACCATTTGGAGGCATTTAATGTTCGAGCAAAAACGGCTGATTTCCGACAAAAGAGATAACACCCCCCCATTACGTCATGCTTCAGAAATGTGGAAAATGGTCCGTTTTCAAATGTTTTATTTTTGAACGTCAGTTCACATTTGTAGGTGGATCATCAGTGTTAGAGCTAAAATTAGCATGTTTAAAGTGATTTTCATGCTTCCAGGGGCCCAAAACACAAGATTTATGGAATGGTTAAAAGTGCATGAAAATGGCCAATTTACTCACTCTGAGTTCTCAAAAAGGGTTTCTTCACCCCGGGAAGTTAATTAAATACCATTTGGAGGCATTTAATGTTCGAGCAAAAACGGCTGATTTTCGACAAAAGAGATAACACCCCCCCCATTCGTCATGCTTCAGAAATGTGGAAAATGGTCCGTTTTCAAATGTTTTATTTTTGAACGTCAGTTCACATTTGTAGGTGGATCATCAGTGTTAGAGCTAAAATTAGCATGTTTAAAGTGATTTTCATGCTTCCAGGGGCTCGGGAAGTTAATTAAATACCATTTGGAGGCATTTAATGTTCGAGCAAAAACGGCTGATTTTCGACAAAAGAGATAACACCCCCCCATTACGTCATGCTTCAGAAATGTGGAAAATGGTCCGTTTTCAAATGTTTTATTTTTGAACGTCAGTTCACATTTGTAGGTGGATCATCAGTGTTAGAGCTAAAATTAGCATGTTTAAAGTGATTTTCATGCTTCCAGGGGCTCGGGAAGTTAATTAAATACCATTTGGAGGCATTTAATGTTCGAGCAAAAACGGCTGATTTTCGACAAAAGAGATAACACCCCCCCATTACGTCATGCTTCAGAAATGTGGAAAATGGTCCGTTTTCAAATGTTTTATTTTTGAACGTCAGTTCACATTTGTAGGTGGATCATCAGTGTTAGAGCTAAAATTAGCATGTTTAAAGTGATTTTCATGCTTCCAGGGGCTCGGGAAGTGAAATAAATACCATTTGGAGGCATTTAATGTTCGAGCAAAAACGGCTGATTTTCGACAAAAGAGATAACACCCCCCCATTACGTCATGCTTCAGAAATGTGGAAAATGGTCCGTTTTCAAATGTTTTATTTTTGAACGTCAGTTCACATTTGTAGGTGGATCATCAGTGTTAGAGCTAAAATTAGCATGTTTAAAGTGATTTTCATGCTTCCAGGGGCTCGGGAAGTGAAATAAATACCATTTGGAGGCATTTAATGTTCGAGCAAAAACGGCTGATTTTCGACAAAAGAGATAACACCCCCCCATTACGTCATGCTTCAGAAATGTGGAAAATGGTCCGTTTTCAAATGTTTTATTTTTGAACGTCAGTTCACATTTGTAGGTGGATCATCAGTGTTAGAGCTAAAATTAGCATGTTTAAAGTGATTTTCATGCTTCCAGGGGCTCGGGAAGTGAAATAAATACCATTTGGAGGCATTTAATGTTCGAGCAAAAACGGCTGATTTTCGACAAAAGAGATAACACCCCCCCATTACGTCATGCTTCAGAAATGTGGAAAATGGTCCGTTTTCAAATGTTTTATTTTTGAACGTCAGTTCACATTTGTAGGTGGATCATCAGTGTTAGAGCTAAAATTAGCATGTTTAAAGTGATTTTCATGCTTCCAGGGGCTCGGGAAGAGAAATAAATACCATTTGGAGGCATTTAATGTTCGAGCAAAAACGGCTGATTTTCGACAAAAGAGATAACACCCCCCCATTACGTCATGCTTCAGAAATGTGGAAAATGGTCCGTTTTCAAATGTTTTATTTTTGAACGTCAGTTCACATTTGTAGGTGGATCATCAGTGTTAGAGCTAAAATTAGCATGTTTAAAGTGATTTTCATGCTTCCAGGGGCTCGGGAAGAGAAATAAATACCATTTGGAGGTATTTAATGTTCGAGCAAAAACGGCTGATTTTCGACAAAAGAGATAACACCCCCTCATTACGTCATGCTTCAGAAATGTGGAAAATGGTCCGTTTTCAAATGTTTTATTTTTGAACGTCAGTTCACATTTGTAGGTGGATCATCAGTGTTAGAGCTAAAATTAGCATGTTTAAAGTGATTTTCATGCTTCCAGGGGCCCAAAACACAAGATTTATGGAATGGTTAAAAGTGCATGAAAATGGCCAATTTACTCACTCTGAGTTCTCAAAAAGGGTTTCTTCACCCCGGGAAGTTAATTAAATACCATTTGGAGGCATTTAATGTTCGAGCAAAAACTGCTGATTTTCGACAAAAGAGATAACACCCCCCCATTACGTCATGCTTCAGAAATGTGGAAAATGGTCCGTTTTCAAATGTTTTATTTTTGAACGTCAGTTCACATTTGTAGGTGGATCATCAGTGTTAGAGCTAAAATTAGCATGTTTAAAGTGATTTTCATGCTTCCAGGGGCCCAAAACACAAGATTTATGGAATGGTTAAAAGTGCATGAAAATGGGCAATTTACTCACTCTGAGTTCTCAAAAAGGGTTTCTTCACCCCGGGAAGTTAATTAAATACCATTTGGAGGCATTTAATGTTCGAGCAAAAACGGCTGATTTTCGACAAAAGAGATAACACCCCCCCATTACGTCATGCTTCAGAAATGTGGAAAATGGTCCGTTTTCAAATGTTTTATTTTTGAACGTCAATTCACATTTGTAGGTGGATCATCAGTGTTAGAGCTAAAATTAGCATGTTTAAAGTGATTTTCATGCTTCCAGGGGCCCAAAACACAAGATTTATGGAATGGTTAAAAGTGCATGAAAATGGCCAATTTACTCACTCCGAGTTCTCAAAAAGGGTTTCTTCACCCCGGGAAGTTAATTAAATACCATTTGGAGGCATTTAATGTTCGAGCAAAAACGGCTGATTTTCGACAAAAGAGATAACACCCCCCCATTACGTCATGCTTCAGAAATGTGGAAAATGGTCCGTTTTCAAATGTTTTATTTTTGAACGTCAGTTCACATTTGTAGGTGGATCATCAGTGTTAGAGCTAAAATTAGCATGTTTAAAGTGATTTTCATGCTTCCAGGGGCTCGGGAAGTTAATTAAATACCATTTGGAGGCATTTAATGTTCGAGCAAAAACGACTGATTTTCGACAAAAGAGATAACACCCCCCCATTACGTCATGCTTCAGAAATGTGGAAAATGGTCCGTTTTCAAATGTTTTATTTTTGAACGTCAGTTCACATTTGTAGGTGGATCATCAGTGTTAGAGCTAAAATTAGCATGTTTAAAGTGATTTTCATGCTTCCAGGGGCTCGGGAAGTGAAATAAATACCATTTGGAGGCATTTAATGTTCGAGCAAAAACGGCTGATTTTCGACAAAAGAGATAACACCCCCCCATTACGTCATGCTTCAGAAATATGGAAAATGGTCTGTTTTCAAATGTTTTATTTTTGAACGTCAGTTCACATTTGTAGGTGGATCATCAGTGTTAGAGCTAAAATTAGCATGTTTAAAGTGATTTTCATGCTTCCAGGGGCTTGGGAAGTTAATTAAATACCATTTGGAGGCATTTAATGTTCGAGCAAAAACGGCTGATTTTCGACAAAAGAGATAACACCCCCTCATTACGTCATGCTTCAGAAATGTTGAAAATGGTCCGTTTTCAAATGTTTTATTTTTGAACGTCAGTTCACATTTGTAGGTGGATCATCAGTGTTAGAGCTAAAATTAGCATGTTTAAAGTGATTTTCATGCTTCCAGGGGCTCGGGAAGTGAAATAAATACCATTTGGAGGCATTTAATGTTCGAGCAAAAACGGCTGATTTTCGACAAAAGAGATAACACCCCCCCATTACGTCATGCTTCAGAAATGTGGAAAATGGTCCGTTTTCAAATGTTTTATTTTTGAACGTCAGTTCACATTTGTAGGTGAATCATCAGTGTTAGAGCTAAAATTAGCATGTTTAAAGTGATTTTCATGCTTCCAGGGGCTTGGGAAGTTAATTAAATACCATTTGGAGGCATTTAATGTTCGAGCAAAAACGGCTGATTTTCGACAAAAGAGATAACACCCCCCCATTACGTCATGCTTCAGAAATGTGGAAAATGGTCCGTTTTCAAATGTTTTATTTTTGAACGTCAGTTCACATTTGTAGGTGGATCATCAGTGTTAGAGCTAAAATTAGCATGTTTAAAGTGATTTTCATGCTTCCAGGGGCCCAAAACACAAGATTTATGGAATGGTTAAAAGTGCATGAAAATGGCCAATTTACTCACTCTGAGTTCTCAAAAAGGGTTTCTTCACCCCGGAAAGTTAATTAAATACCATTTGGAGGCATTTAATGTTCGATCAAAAACGGCTGATTTTCGACAAAAGAGATAACACCCCCCCATTACGTCATGCTTCAGAAATGTGGAAAATGGTCCGTTTTCAAATGTTTTATTTTTGAACGTCAGTTCACATTTGTAGGTGGATCATCAGTGTTAGAGCTAAAATTAGCATGTTTAAAGTGATTTTCATGCTTCCAGGGCCCAAAACACAAGATTTATGGAATGGTTAAAAGTGCATGAAAATGGCCAATTTACTCACTCTGAGTTCTCAAAAAGGGTTTCTTCACCCCGGGAAGTTAATTAAATACCATTTGGAGGCATTTAATGTTCGAGCAAAAACGGCTGATTTTCGACAAAAGAGATAACACCCCCCCATTACGTCATGCTTCAGAAATGTGGAAAATGGTCCGTTTTCAAATGTTTTATTTTTGAACGTCAGTTCACATTTGTAGGTGGATCATCAGTGTTAGAGCTAAAATTAGCATGTTTAAAGTGATTTTCATGCTTCCAGGGGCTTGGGAAGTTAATTAAATACCATTTGGAGGCATTTAATGTTCGAGCAAAAACGGCTGATTTTCGACAAAAGAGATAACACCCCCCCATTACGTCATGCTTCAGAAATGTGGAAAATGGTCCGTTTTCAAATGTTTTATTTTTGAACGTCAGTTCACATTTGTAGGTGGATCATCAGTGTTAGAGCTAAAATTAGCATGTTTAAAGTGATTTTCATGCTTCCAGGGGCCCAAAACACAAGATTTATGGAATGGTTAAAAGTGCATGAAAATGGCCAATTTACTCACTCTGAGTTCTCAAAAAGGGTTTCTTCACCCCGGAAAGTTAATTAAATACCATTTGGAGGCATTTAATGTTCGATCAAAAACGGCTGATTTTCGACAAAAGAGATAACACCCCCCCATTACGTCATGCTTCAGAAATGTGGAAAATGGTCCGTTTTCAAATGTTTTATTTTTGAACGTCAGTTCACATTTGTAGGTGGATCATCAGTGTTAGAGCTAAAATTAGCATGTTTAAAGTGATTTTCATGCTTCCAGGGCCCAAAACACAAGATTTATGGAATGGTTAAAAGTGCATGAAAATGGCCAATTTACTCACTCTGAGTTCTCAAAAAGGGTTTCTTCACCCCGGGAAGTTAATTAAATACCATTTGGAGGCATTTAATGTTCGAGCAAAAACGGCTGATTTTCGACAAAAGAGATAACACCCCCCCATTACGTCATGCTTCAGAAATGTGGAAAATGGTCCGTTTTCAAATGTTTTATTTTTGAACGTCAGTTCACATTTGTAGGTGGATCATCAGTGTTAGAGCTAAAATTAGCATGTTTAAAGTGATTTTCATGCTTCCAGGGGCTCGGGAAGTTAATTAAATACCATTTGGAGGCATTTAATGTTCGAGCAAAAACAGCTGATTTTCGACAAAAGAGAAAACACCCCCCCATTACGTCATGCTTCAGAAATGTGGAAAATGGTCCATTTTCAAATGTTTTATTTTTGAACGTCAGTTCACATTTGTAGGTGGATCATCAGTGTTAGAGCTAAAATTAGCATGTTTAAAGTGATTTTCATGCTTCCAGGGGCCCAAAACACAAGATTTATGGAATGGTTAAAAGTGCATGAAAATGGCCAATTTACTCACTCTGAGTTCTCAAAAAGGGTTTCTTCACCCGAGGAAGTTAATTAAATACCATTTGGAGGCATTTAATGTTCGAGCAAAAACGGCTGATTTTCGACAAAAGAGATAACACCCCCCCATTACGTCATGCTTCAGAAATGTGGAAAATGGTCCGTTTTCAAATGTTTTATTTTTGAACGTCAGTTCACATTTGTAGGTGGATCATCAGTGTTAGAGCTAAAATTAGCATGTTTAAAGTGATTTTCATGCTTCCAGGGGCCCAAAACACAAGATTTATGGAATGGTTAAAAGTGCATGAAAATGGCCAATTTACTCACTCTGAGTTCTCAAAAAGGGTTTCTTCACCCGAGGAAGTTAATTAAATACCATTTGGAGGCATTTAATGTTCGAGCAAAAACGGCTGATTTTCGACAAAAGAGATAACACCCCCCCATTACGTCATGCTTCAGAAATGTGGAAAATGGTCCGTTTTCAAATGTTTTATTTTTGAACGTCAGTTCACATTTGTAGGTGGATCATCAGTGTTAGAGCTAAAATTAGCATGTTTAAAGTGATTTTCATGCTTCCAGGGGCCCAAAACACAAGATTTATGGAATGGTTAAAAGTGCATGAAAATGGCCAATTTACTCACTCTGAGTTCTCAAAAAGGGTTTCTTCACCCCGGGAAGTTAATTAAATACCATTTGGAGGCATTTAATGTTCGAGCAAAAACGGCTGATTTCCGACAAAAGAGATAACACCCCCCCATTACGTCATGCTTCAGAAATGTGGAAAATGGTCCGTTTTCAAATGTTTTATTTTTGAACGTCAGTTCACATTTGTAGGTGGATCATCAGTGTTAGAGCTAAAATTAGCATGTTTAAAGTGATTTTCATGCTTCCAGGGGCCCAAAACACAAGATTTATGGAATGGTTAAAAGTGCATGAAAATGGCCAATTTACTCACTCTGAGTTCTCAAAAAGGGTTTCCTCACCCCGGGAAGTTAATTAAATACCATTTGGAGGCATTTAATGTTCGAGCAAAAACGGCTGATTTTCGACAAAAGAGATAACACCCCCCCATTACGTCATGCTTCAGAAATGTGGAAAATGGTCCGTTTTGAAATGTTTTATTTTTGAACGTCAGTTCACATTTGTAGGTGGATCATCAGTGTTAGAGCTAAAATTAGCATGTTTAAAGTGATTTTCATGCTTCCAGGGGCTCGGGAAGTAAATTAAATACCATTTGGAGGCATTTAATGTTCGAGCAAAAACGGCTGATTTTCGACAAAAGAGATAACACCCCCCCATTACGTCATGCTTCAGAAATATGGAAAATGGTCAGTTTTCAAATGTTTTATTTTTGAACGTCAGTTCACATTTGTAGGTGGATCATCAGTGTTAGAGGTAAAATTAGCATGTTTAAAGTGATTTTCATGCTTCCAGGGGCTCGGGAAGTTAATTAAATACCATTTGGAGGCATTTAATGTTCGAGCAAAAACGGCTGATTTTCGACAAAAGAGATAACACCCCCCATTACGTCATGCTTCAGAAATGTGGAAAATGGTCCGTTTTCAAATGTTTTATTTTTGAACGTCAGTTCACATTTGTAGGTGGATCATCAGTGTTAGAGCTAAAATTAGCATGTTTAAAGTGATTTTCATGCTTCCAGGGGCTCGGGAAGTGAAATAAATACCATTTGGAGGCATTTAATGTTCGAGCAAAAACGGCTGATTTTCGACAAAAGAGATAACACCCCCCCATTACGTCATGCTTCAGAAATGTGGAAAATGGTCCGTTTTCAAATGTTTTATTTTTGAACGTCAGTTCACATTTGTAGGTGGATCATCAGTGTTAGAGCTAAAATTAGCATGTTTAAAGTGATTTTCATGCTTCCAGGGGCTCGGGAAGTTAATTAAATACCATTTGGAGGCATTTAATGTTCGAGCAAAAACGGCTGATTTTCGACAAAAGAGATAACACCCCCCCCATTACGTCATGCTTCAGAAATGTGGAAAATGGTCCGTTTTCAAATGTTTTATTTTTGAACGTCAGTTCACATTTGTAGGTGGATCATCAGTGTTAGAGCTAAAATTAGCATGTTTAAAGTGATTTTCATGCTTCCAGGGGCTCGGGAAGTGAAATAAATACCATTTAGAGGCATTTAATGTTCGAGCAAAAACGGCTGATTTTGGACAAAAGAGATAACACCCCCCCCATTACGTCATGCTTCAGAAATGTGGAAAATGGCCCGTTTTCAAATGTTTTATTTTTGAACGTCAGTTCACATTTGTAGGTGGATCATCAGTGTTAGAGCTAAAATTAGCATGTTTAAAGTGATTTTCATGCTTCCAGGGGCTCGGGAAGTGAAATAAATACCATTTGGAGGCATTTAATGTTCGAGCAAAAACGGCTGATTTTCGACAAAAGAGATAACACCCCCCCATTACGTCATGCTTCAGAAATGTGGAAAATGGTCCGTTTTCAAATGTTTTATTTTTGAACGTCAGTTCACATTTGTAGGTGGATCATCAGTGTTAGAGTTAAAATTAGCATGTTTAAAGTGATTTTCATGCTTCCAGGGGCCCAAAACAAAAGATTTATGGAATGGTTAAAAGTGCATGAAAATGGCCAATTTACTCACTCTGAGTTCTCAAAAAGGGTTTCTTCACCCCGGAAAGTTAATTAAATACCATTTGGAGGCATTTAATGTTCGATCAAAAACGGCTGATTTTCGACAAAAGAGATAACACCCCCCCATTACGTCATGCTTCAGAAATGTGGAAAATGGTCCGTTTTCAAATGTTTTATTTTTGAACGTCAGTTCACATTTGTAGGTGGATCATCAGTGTTAGAGCTAAAATTAGCATGTTTAAAGTGATTTTCATGCTTCCAGGGCCCAAAACACAAGATTTATGGAATGGTTAAAAGTGCATGAAAATGGCCAATTTACTCACTCTGAGTTCTCAAAAAGGGTTTCTTCACCCCGGGAAGTTAATTAAATACCATTTGGAGGCATTTAATGTTCGAGCAAAAACGGCTGATTTTCGACAAAAGAGATAACACCCCCCCATTACGTCATGCTTCAGAAATGTGGAAAATGGTCCGTTTTCAAATGTTTTATTTTTGAACGTCAGTTCACATTTGTAGGTGGATCATCAGTGTTAGAGCTAAAATTAGCATGTTTAAAGTGATTTTCATGCTTCCAGGGGCTCGGGAAGTTAATTAAATACCATTTGGAGGCATTTAATGTTCGAGCAAAAACAGCTGATTTTCGACAAAAGAGAAAACACCCCCCCATTACGTCATGCTTCAGAAATGTGGAAAATGGTCCATTTTCAAATGTTTTATTTTTGAACGTCAGTTCACATTTGTAGGTGGATCATCAGTGTTAGAGCTAAAATTAGCATGTTTAAAGTGATTTTCATGCTTCCAGGGGCCCAAAACACAAGATTTATGGAATGGTTAAAAGTGCATGAAAATGGCCAATTTACTCACTCTGAGTTCTCAAAAAGGGTTTCTTCACCCGAGGAAGTTAATTAAATACCATTTGGAGGCATTTAATGTTCGAGCAAAAACGGCTGATTTTCGACAAAAGAGATAACACCCCCCCATTACGTCATGCTTCAGAAATGTGGAAAATGGTCCGTTTTCAAATGTTTTATTTTTGAACGTCAGTTCACATTTGTAGGTGGATCATCAGTGTTAGAGCTAAAATTAGCATGTTTAAAGTGATTTTCATGCTTCCAGGGGCCCAAAACACAAGATTTATGGAATGGTTAAAAGTGCATGAAAATGGCCAATTTACTCACTCTGAGTTCTCAAAAAGGGTTTCTTCACCCGAGGAAGTTAATTAAATACCATTTGGAGGCATTTAATGTTCGAGCAAAAACGGCTGATTTTCGACAAAAGAGATAACACCCCCCCATTACGTCATGCTTCAGAAATGTGGAAAATGGTCCGTTTTCAAATGTTTTATTTTTGAACGTCAGTTCACATTTGTAGGTGGATCATCAGTGTTAGAGCTAAAATTAGCATGTTTAAAGTGATTTTCATGCTTCCAGGGGCCCAAAACACAAGATTTATGGAATGGTTAAAAGTGCATGAAAATGGCCAATTTACTCACTCTGAGTTCTCAAAAAGGGTTTCTTCACCCCGGGAAGTTAATTAAATACCATTTGGAGGCATTTAATGTTCGAGCAAAAACGGCTGATTTCCGACAAAAGAGATAACACCCCCCCATTACGTCATGCTTCAGAAATGTGGAAAATGGTCCGTTTTCAAATGTTTTATTTTTGAACGTCAGTTCACATTTGTAGGTGGATCATCAGTGTTAGAGCTAAAATTAGCATGTTTAAAGTGATTTTCATGCTTCCAGGGGCCCAAAACACAAGATTTATGGAATGGTTAAAAGTGCATGAAAATGGCCAATTTACTCACTCTGAGTTCTCAAAAAGGGTTTCCTCACCCCGGGAAGTTAATTAAATACCATTTGGAGGCATTTAATGTTCGAGCAAAAACGGCTGATTTTCGACAAAAGAGATAACACCCCCCCATTACGTCATGCTTCAGAAATGTGGAAAATGGTCCGTTTTGAAATGTTTTATTTTTGAACGTCAGTTCACATTTGTAGGTGGATCATCAGTGTTAGAGCTAAAATTAGCATGTTTAAAGTGATTTTCATGCTTCCAGGGGCTCGGGAAGTAAATTAAATACCATTTGGAGGCATTTAATGTTCGAGCAAAAACGGCTGATTTTCGACAAAAGAGATAACACCCCCCCATTACGTCATGCTTCAGAAATATGGAAAATGGTCAGTTTTCAAATGTTTTATTTTTGAACGTCAGTTCACATTTGTAGGTGGATCATCAGTGTTAGAGGTAAAATTAGCATGTTTAAAGTGATTTTCATGCTTCCAGGGGCTCGGGAAGTTAATTAAATACCATTTGGAGGCATTTAATGTTCGAGCAAAAACGGCTGATTTTCGACAAAAGAGATAACACCCCCCATTACGTCATGCTTCAGAAATGTGGAAAATGGTCCGTTTTCAAATGTTTTATTTTTGAACGTCAGTTCACATTTGTAGGTGGATCATCAGTGTTAGAGCTAAAATTAGCATGTTTAAAGTGATTTTCATGCTTCCAGGGGCTCGGGAAGTGAAATAAATACCATTTGGAGGCATTTAATGTTCGAGCAAAAACGGCTGATTTTCGACAAAAGAGATAACACCCCCCCATTACGTCATGCTTCAGAAATGTGGAAAATGGTCCGTTTTCAAATGTTTTATTTTTGAACGTCAGTTCACATTTGTAGGTGGATCATCAGTGTTAGAGCTAAAATTAGCATGTTTAAAGTGATTTTCATGCTTCCAGGGGCTCGGGAAGTTAATTAAATACCATTTGGAGGCATTTAATGTTCGAGCAAAAACGGCTGATTTTCGACAAAAGAGATAACACCCCCCCCATTACGTCATGCTTCAGAAATGTGGAAAATGGTCCGTTTTCAAATGTTTTATTTTTGAACGTCAGTTCACATTTGTAGGTGGATCATCAGTGTTAGAGCTAAAATTAGCATGTTTAAAGTGATTTTCATGCTTCCAGGGGCTCGGGAAGTGAAATAAATACCATTTAGAGGCATTTAATGTTCGAGCAAAAACGGCTGATTTTGGACAAAAGAGATAACACCCCCCCCATTACGTCATGCTTCAGAAATGTGGAAAATGGCCCGTTTTCAAATGTTTTATTTTTGAACGTCAGTTCACATTTGTAGGTGGATCATCAGTGTTAGAGCTAAAATTAGCATGTTTAAAGTGATTTTCATGCTTCCAGGGGCTCGGGAAGTGAAATAAATACCATTTGGAGGCATTTAATGTTCGAGCAAAAACGGCTGATTTTCGACAAAAGAGATAACACCCCCCCATTACGTCATGCTTCAGAAATGTGGAAAATGGTCCGTTTTCAAATGTTTTATTTTTGAACGTCAGTTCACATTTGTAGGTGGATCATCAGTGTTAGAGTTAAAATTAGCATGTTTAAAGTGATTTTCATGCTTCCAGGGGCCCAAAACAAAAGATTTATGGAATGGTTAAAAGTGCATGAAAATGGCCAATTTACTCACTCTGAGTTCTCAAAAAGGGTTTCTTCACCCCGGGAATTTAATTAAATACCATTTGGAGGCATTTAATGTTCCAGCAAAAACGGCTGATTTTCGACAAAAGAGATAACACCCCCCCATTACGTCATGCTTCAGAAATGTGGAAAATGGTCCGTTTTCAAATGTTTTATTTTTGAACGTCAGTTCACATTTGTAGGTGGATCATCAGTGTTAGAGCTAAAATTAGCATGTTTAAAGTGATTTTCATGCTTCCAGGGGCTCGGGAAGTGAAATAAATACCATTTGGAGGCATTTAATGTTCGAGCAAAAACGGCTGATTTTCGACAAAAGAGATAACACCCCCCATTACGTCATGCTTCAGAAATGTGGAAAATGGTCCGTTTTCAAATGTTTTATTTTTGAACGTCAGTTCACATTTGTAGGTGGATCATCAGTGTTAGAGCTAAAATTAGCATGTTTAAAGTGATTTTCATGCTTCCAGGGGCTTGGGAAGTTAATTAAATACCATTTGGAGGCATTTAATGTTCGAGCAAAAACGGCTGATTTTCGACAAAAGAGATAACACCCCCCCATTACGTCATGCTTCAGAAATGTGGAAAATGGTCCGTTTTCAAATGTTTTATTTTTGAACGTCAGTTCACATTTGTAGGTGGATCATCAGTGTTAGAGCTAAAATTAGCATGTTTAAAGTGATTTTCATGCTTCCAGGGGCCCAAAACACAAGATTTATGGAATGGTTAAAAGTGCATGAAAATGGCCAATTTACTCACTCTGAGTTCTCAAAAAGGGTTTCTTCACCCCGGAAAGTTAATTAAATACCATTTGGAGGCATTTAATGTTCGATCAAAAACGGCTGATTTTCGACAAAAGAGATAACACCCCCCCATTACGTCATGCTTCAGAAATGTGGAAAATGGTCCGTTTTCAAATGTTTTATTTTTGAACGTCAGTTCACATTTGTAGGTGGATCATCAGTGTTAGAGCTAAAATTAGCATGTTTAAAGTGATTTTCATGCTTCCAGGGCCCAAAACACAAGATTTATGGAATGGTTAAAAGTGCATGAAAATGGCCAATTTACTCACTCTGAGTTCTCAAAAAGGGTTTCTTCACCCCGGGAAGTTAATTAAATACCATTTGGAGGCATTTAATGTTCGAGCAAAAACGGCTGATTTTCGACAAAAGAGATAACACCCCCCCATTACGTCATGCTTCAGAAATGTGGAAAATGGTCCGTTTTCAAATGTTTTATTTTTGAACGTCAGTTCACATTTGTAGGTGGATCATCAGTGTTAGAGCTAAAATTAGCATGTTTAAAGTGATTTTCATGCTTCCAGGGGCTCGGGAAGTTAATTAAATACCATTTGGAGGCATTTAATGTTCGAGCAAAAACAGCTGATTTTCGACAAAAGAGAAAACACCCCCCCATTACGTCATCCTTCAGAAATGTGGAAAATGGTCCATTTTCAAATGTTTTATTTTTGAACGTCAGTTCACATTTGTAGGTGGATCATCAGTGTTAGAGCTAAAATTAGCATGTTTAAAGTGATTTTCATGCTTCCAGGGGCCCAAAACACAAGATTTATGGAATGGTTAAAAGTGCATGAAAATGGCCAATTTACTCACTCTGAGTTCTCAAAAAGGGTTTCTTCACCCGAGGAAGTTAATTAAATACCATTTGGAGGCATTTAATGTTCGAGCAAAAACGGCTGATTTTCGACAAAAGAGATAACACCCCCCCATTACGTCATGCTTCAGAAATGTGGAAAATGGTCCGTTTTCAAATGTTTTATTTTTGAACGTCAGTTCACATTTGTAGGTGGATCATCAGTGTTAGAGCTAAAATTAGCATGTTTAAAGTGATTTTCATGCTTCCAGGGGCCCAAAACACAAGATTTATGGAATGGTTAAAAGTGCATGAAAATGGCCAATTTACTCACTCTGAGTTCTCAAAAAGGGTTTCTTCACCCCGGGAAGTTAATTAAATACCATTTGGAGGAATTTAATGTTCGAGCAAAAACGGCTGATTTTCGACAAAAGAGATAACACCCCCCCATTACGTCATGCTTCAGAAATGTGGAAAATGGTCCGTTTTGAAATGTTTTATTTTTGAACGTCAGTTCACATTTGTAGGTGGATCATCAGTGTTAGAGCTAAAATTAGCATGTTTAAAGTGATTTTCATGCTTCCAGGGGCTCGGGAAGTAAATTAAATACCATTTGGAGGCATTTAATGTTCGAGCAAAAACGGCTGATTTTCGACAAAAGAGATAACACCCCCCCATTACGTCATGCTTCAGAAATATGGAAAATGGTCAGTTTTCAAATGTTTTATTTTTGAACGTCAGTTCACATTTGTAGGTGGATCATCAGTGTTAGAGGTAAAATTAGCATGTTTAAAGTGATTTTCATGCTTCCAGGGGCTCGGGAAGTTAATTAAATACCATTTGGAGGCATTTAATGTTCGAGCAAAAACGGCTGATTTTCGACAAAAGAGATAACACCCCCCATTACGTCATGCTTCAGAAATGTGGAAAATGGTCCGTTTTCAAATGTTTTATTTTTGAACGTCAGTTCACATTTGTAGGTGGATCATCAGTGTTAGAGCTAAAATTAGCATGTTTAAAGTGATTTTCATGCTTCCAGGGGCTCGGGAAGTGAAATAAATACCATTTGGAGGCATTTAATGTTCGAGCAAAAACGGCTGATTTTCGACAAAAGAGATAACACCCCCCCATTACGTCATGCTTCAGAAATGTGGAAAATGGTCCGTTTTCAAATGTTTTATTTTTGAACGTCAGTTCACATTTGTAGGTGGATCATCAGTGTTAGAGCTAAAATTAGCATGTTTAAAGTGATTTTCATGCTTCCAGGGGCTCGGGAAGTTAATTAAATACCATTTGGAGGCATTTAATGTTCGAGCAAAAACGGCTGATTTTCGACAAAAGAGATAACACCCCCCCCATTACGTCATGCTTCAGAAATGTGGAAAATGGTCCGTTTTCAAATGTTTTATTTTTGAACGTCAGTTCACATTTGTAGGTGGATCATCAGTGTTAGAGCTAAAATTAGCATGTTTAAAGTGATTTTCATGCTTCCAGGGGCTCGGGAAGTGAAATAAATACCATTTAGAGGCATTTAATGTTCGAGCAAAAACGGCTGATTTTGGACAAAAGAGATAACACCCCCCCCATTACGTCATGCTTCAGAAATGTGGAAAATGGTCCGTTTTCAAATGTTTTATTTTTGAACGTCAGTTCACATTTGTAGGTGGATCATCAGTGTTAGAGCTAAAATTAGCATGTTTAAAGTGATTTTCATGCTTCCAGGGGCTCGGGAAGTGAAATAAATACCATTTGGAGGCATTTAATGTTCGAGCAAAAACGGCTGATTTTCGACAAAAGAGATAACACCCCCCCATTACGTCATGCTTCAGAAATGTGGAAAATGGTCCGTTTTCAAATGTTTTATTTTTGAACGTCAGTTCACATTTGTAGGTGGATCATCAGTGTTAGAGTTAAAATTAGCATGTTTAAAGTGATTTTCATGCTTCCAGGGGCCCAAAACAAAAGATTTATGGAATGGTTAAAAGTGCATGAAAATGGCCAATTTACTCACTCTGAGTTCTCAAAAAGGGTTTCTTCACCCCGGGAATTTAATTAAATACCATTTGGAGGCATTTAATGTTCCAGCAAAAACGGCTGATTTTCGACAAAAGAGATAACACCCCCCCATTACGTCATGCTTCAGAAATGTGGAAAATGGTCCGTTTTCAAATGTTTTATTTTTGAACGTCAGTTCACATTTGTAGGTGGATCATCAGTGTTAGAGCTAAAATTAGCATGTTTAAAGTGATTTTCATGCTTCCAGGGGCTCGGGAAGTGAAATAAATACCATTTGGAGGCATTTAATGTTCGAGCAAAAACGGCTGATTTTCGACAAAAGAGATAACACCCCCCATTACGTCATGCTTCAGAAATGTGGAAAATGGTCCGTTTTCAAATGTTTTATTTTTGAACGTCAGTTCACATTTGTAGGTGGATCATCAGTGTTAGAGCTAAAATTAGCATGTTTAAAGTGATTTTCATGCTTCCAGGGGCTTGGGAAGTTAATTAAATACCATTTGGAGGCATTTAATGTTCGAGCAAAAACGGCTGATTTTCGACAAAAGAGATAACACCCCCCCATTACGTCATGCTTCAGAAATGTGGAAAATGGTCCGTTTTCAAATGTTTTATTTTTGAACGTCAGTTCACATTTGTAGGTGGATCATCAGTGTTAGAGCTAAAATTAGCATGTTTAAAGTGATTTTCATGCTTCCAGGGGCCCAAAACACAAGATTTATGGAATGGTTAAAAGTGCATGAAAATGGCCAATTTACTCACTCTGAGTTCTCAAAAAGGGTTTCTTCACCCCGGAAAGTTAATTAAATACCATTTGGAGGCATTTAATGTTCGATCAAAAACGGCTGATTTTCGACAAAAGAGATAACACCCCCCCATTACGTCATGCTTCAGAAATGTGGAAAATGGTCCGTTTTCAAATGTTTTATTTTTGAACGTCAGTTCACATTTGTAGGTGGATCATCAGTGTTAGAGCTAAAATTAGCATGTTTAAAGTGATTTTCATGCTTCCAGGGCCCAAAACACAAGATTTATGGAATGGTTAAAAGTGCATGAAAATGGCCAATTTACTCACTCTGAGTTCTCAAAAAGGGTTTCTTCACCCCGGGAAGTTAATTAAATACCATTTGGAGGCATTTAATGTTCGAGCAAAAACGGCTGATTTTCGACAAAAGAGATAACACCCCCCCATTACGTCATGCTTCAGAAATGTGGAAAATGGTCCGTTTTCAAATGTTTTATTTTTGAACGTCAGTTCACATTTGTAGGTGGATCATCAGTGTTAGAGCTAAAATTAGCATGTTTAAAGTGATTTTCATGCTTCCAGGGGCTCGGGAAGTTAATTAAATACCATTTGGAGGCATTTAATGTTCGAGCAAAAACAGCTGATTTTCGACAAAAGAGAAAACACCCCCCCCATTACGTCATCCTTCAGAAATGTGGAAAATGGTCCATTTTCAAATGTTTTATTTTTGAACGTCAGTTCACATTTGTAGGTGGATCATCAGTGTTAGAGCTAAAATTAGCATGTTTAAAGTGATTTTCATGCTTCCAGGGGCCCAAAACACAAGATTTATGGAATGGTTAAAAGTGCATGAAAATGGCCAATTTACTCACTCTGAGTTCTCAAAAAGGGTTTCTTCACCCGAGGAAGTTAATTAAATACCATTTGGAGGCATTTAATGTTCGAGCAAAAACGGCTGATTTTCGACAAAAGAGATAACACCCCCCCATTACGTCATGCTTCAGAAATGTGGAAAATGGTCCGTTTTCAAATGTTTTATTTTTGAACGTCAGTTCACATTTGTAGGTGGATCATCAGTGTTAGAGCTAAAATTAGCATGTTTAAAGTGATTTTCATGCTTCCAGGGGCCCAAAACACAAGATTTATGGAATGGTTAAAAGTGCATGAAAATGGCCAATTTACTCACTCTGAGTTCTCAAAAAGGGTTTCTTCACCCGAGGAAGTTAATTAAATACCATTTGGAGGCATTTAATGTTCGAGCAAAAACGGCTGATTTTCGACAAAAGAGATAACACCCCCCCATTACGTCATGCTTCAGAAATGTGGAAAATGGTCCGTTTTCAAATGTTTTATTTTTGAACGTCAGTTCACATTTGTAGGTGGATCATCAGTGTTAGAGCTAAAATTAGCATGTTTAAAGTGATTTTCATGCTTCCAGGGGCCCAAAACACAAGATTTATGGAATGGTTAAAAGTGCATGAAAATGGCCAATTTACTCACTCTGAGTTCTCAAAAAGGGTTTCTTCACCCCGGGAAGTTAATTAAATACCATTTGGAGGCATTTAATGTTCGAGCAAAAACGGCTGATTTCCGACAAAAGAGATAACACCCCCCCATTACGTCATGCTTCAGAAATGTGGAAAATGGTCCGTTTTCAAATGTTTTATTTTTGAACGTCAGTTCACATTTGTAGGTGGATCATCAGTGTTAGAGCTAAAATTAGCATGTTTAAAGTGATTTTCATGCTTCCAGGGGCCCAAAACACAAGATTTATGGAATGGTTAAAAGTGCATGAAAATGGCCAATTTACTCACTCTGAGTTCTCAAAAAGGGTTTCTTCACCCCGGGAAGTTAATTAAATACCATTTGGAGGCATTTAATGTTCGAGCAAAAACGGCTGATTTTCGACAAAAGAGATAACACCCCCCCCATTACGTCATGCTTCAGAAATGTGGAAAATGGTCCGTTTTGAAATGTTTTATTTTTGAACGTCAGTTCACATTTGTAGGTGGATCATCAGTGTTAGAGCTAAAATTAGCATGTTTAAAGTGATTTTCATGCTTCCAGGGGCCCAAAACACAAGATTTATGGAATGGTTAAAAGTGCATGAAAATGGCCAATTTACTCACTCTGAGTTCTCAAAAAGGGTTTCTTCACCCCGGGAAGTTAATTAAATACCATTTGGAGGCATTTAATGTTCGAGCAAAAACGGCTGATTTTCGACAAAAGAGATAACACCCCCCCCATTACGTCATGCTTCAGAAATGTGGAAAATGGTCCGTTTTGAAATGTTTTATTTTTGAACGTCAGTTCACATTTGTAGGTGGATCATCAGTGTTAGAGCTAAAATTAGCATGTTTAAAGTGATTTTCATGCTTCCTGGGGCTCGGGAAGTTAATTAAATACCATTTGGAGGCATTTAATGTTCGAGCAAAAACGGCTGATTTTCGACAAAAGAGATAACACCCCCCCATTACGTCATGCTTCAGAAATATGGAAAATGGTCAGTTTTCAAATGTTTTATTTTTGAACGTCAGTTCACATTTGTAGGTGGATCATCAGTGTTAGAGGTAAAATTAGCATGTTTAAAGTGATTTTCATGCTTCCAGGGGCTCGGGAAGTTAATTAAATACCATTTGGAGGCATTTAATGTTCGAGCAAAAACGGCTGATTTTCGACAAAAGAGATAACACCCCCCATTACGTCATGCTTCAGAAATGTGGAAAATGGTCCGTTTTCAAATGTTTTATTTTTGAACGTCAGTTCACATTTGTAGGTGGATCATCAGTGTTAGAGCTAAAATTAGCATGTTTAAAGTGATTTTCATGCTTCCAGGGGCTCGGGAAGTGAAATAAATACCATTTGGAGGCATTTAATGTTCGAGCAAAAACGGCTGATTTTCGACAAAAGAGATAACACCCCCCCATTACGTCATGCTTCAGAAATGTGGAAAATGGTCCGTTTTCAAATGTTTTATTTTTGAACGTCAGTTCACATTTGTAGGTGGATCATCAGTGTTAGAGCTAAAATTAGCATGTTTAAAGTGATTTTCATGCTTCCAGGGGCTCGGGAAGTTAATTAAATACCATTTGGAGGCATTTAATGTTCGAGCAAAAACGGCTGATTTTCGACAAAAGAGATAACACCCCCCCCATTACGTCATGCTTCAGAAATGTGGAAAATGGTCCGTTTTCAAATGTTTTATTTTTGAACGTCAGTTCACATTTGTAGGTGGATCATCAGTGTTAGAGCTAAAATTAGCATGTTTAAAGTGATTTTCATGCTTCCAGGGGCTCGGGAAGTGAAATAAATACCATTTGGAGGCATTTAATGTTCGAGCAAAAACGGCTGATTTTGGACAAAAGAGATAACACCCCCCCCATTACGTCATGCTTCAGAAATGTGGAAAATGGTCCGTTTTCAAATGTTTTATTTTTGAACGTCAGTTCACATTTGTAGGTGGATCATCAGTGTTAGAGCTAAAATTAGCATGTTTAAAGTGATTTTCATGCTTCCAGGGGCTCGGGAAGTGAAATAAATACCATTTGGAGGCATTTAATGTTCGAGCAAAAACGGCTGATTTTCGACAAAAGAGATAACACCCCCCCATTACGTCATGCTTCAGAAATGTGGAAAATGGTCCGTTTTCAAATGTTTTATTTTTGAACGTCAGTTCACATTTGTAGGTGGATCATCAGTGTTAGAGTTAAAATTAGCATGTTTAAAGTGATTTTCATGCTTCCAGGGGCCCAAAACAAAAGATTTATGGAATGGTTAAAAGTGCATGAAAATGGCCAATTTACTCACTCTGAGTTCTCAAAAAGGGTTTCTTCACCCCGGGAATTTAATTAAATACCATTTGGAGGCATTTAATGTTCCAGCAAAAACGGCTGATTTTCGACAAAAGAGATAACACCCCCCCATTACGTCATGCTTCAGAAATGTGGAAAATGGTCCGTTTTCAAATGTTTTATTTTTGAACGTCAGTTCACATTTGTAGGTGGATCATCAGTGTTAGAGCTAAAATTAGCATGTTTAAAGTGATTTTCATGCTTCCAGGGGCTCGGGAAGTGAAATAAATACCATTTGGAGGCATTTAATGTTCGAGCAAAAACGGCTGATTTTCGACAAAAGAGATAACACCCCCCCATTACGTCATGCTTCAGAAATGTGGAAAATGGTCCGTTTTCAAATGTTTTATTTTTGAACGTCAGTTCACATTTGTAGGTGGATCATCAGTGTTAGAGCTAAAATTAGCATGTTTAAAGTGATTTTCATGCTTCCAGGGGCCCAAAACACAAGATTTATGGAATGGTTAAAAGTGCATGAAAATGGCCAATTTACTCACTCTGAGTTCTCAAAAAGGGTTTCTTCACCCCGGGAAGTTAATTAAATACCATTTGGAGGCATTTAATGTTCCAGCAAAAACGGCTGATTTTCGACAAAAGAGATAACACCCCCCCATTACGTCATGCTTCAGAAATGTGGAAAATGGTCCGTTTTCAAATGTTTTATTTTTGAACGTCAGTTCACATTTGTAGGTGGATCATCAGTGTTAGAGCTAAAATTAGCATGTTTAAAGTGATTTTCATGCTTCCAGGGGCTCGGGAAGTGAAATAAATACCATTTGGAGGCATTTAATGTTCGAGCAAAAACGGCTGATTTTCGACAAAAGAGATAACACCCCCCCATTACGTCATGCTTCAGAAATGTGGAAAATGGTCCGTTTTCAAATGTTTTATTTTTGAACGTCAGTTCACATTTGTAGGTGGATCATCAGTGTTAGAGCTAAAATTAGCATGTTTAAAGTGATTTTCATGCTTCCAGGGGCCCAAAACACAAGATTTATGGAATGGTTAAAAGTGCATGAAAATGGCCAATTTACTCACTCTGAGTTCTCAAAAGGGGTTTCTTCACCCCGGGAAGTTAATTAAATACCATTTGGAGGCATTTAATGTTCGAGCAAAAACGGCTGATTTTCGACAAAAGAGATAACACCCCCCCATTACGTCATGCTTCAGAAATGTGGAAAATGGTCCGTTTTCAAATGTTTTATTTTTGAACGTCAGTTCACATTTGTAGGTGGATCATCAGTGTTAGAGCTAAAATTAGCATGTTTAAAGTGATTTTCATGCTTCCAGGGGCTCGGGAAGTTAATTAAATACCATTTGGAGGCATTTAATGTTCGAGCAAAAACAGCTGATTTTCGACAAAAGAGATAACTCCCCCCCATTACGTCATGCTTCAGAAATGTGGAAAATGGTCCGTTTTCAAATGTTTTATTTTTGAACGTCAGTTCACATTTGTAGGTGGATCATCAGTGTTAGAGCTAAAATTAGCATGTTTAAAGTGATTTTCATGCTTCCAGGGGCCCAAAACACAAGATTTATGGAATGGTTAAAAGTGCATGAAAATGGCCAATTTACTCACTCTGAGTTCTCAAAAAGGGTTTCTTCACCCCGGGAAGTGAATTAAATACCATTTGGAGGCATTTAATGTTCAAGCAAAAACGGCTGATTTTCGACAAAAGAGATAACACCCCCCCATTACGTCATGCTTCAGAAATGTGGAAAATGGTCCGTTTTCAAATGTTTTATTTTTGAACGTCAGTTCACATTTGTAGGTGGATCATCAGTGTTAGAGCTAAAATTAGCATGTTTAAAGTGATTTTCATGCTTCCAGGGGCCCAAAACACAAGATTTATGGAATGGTTAAAAGTGCATGAAAATGGGCAATTTACTCACTCTGAGTTCTCAAAAAGGGTTTCTTCACCCCGGGAAGTTAATTAAATACCATTTGGAGGCATTTAATGTTCGAGCAAAAACTGCTGATTTTCGACAAAAGAGATAACACCCCCCCATTACGTCATGCTTCAGAAATGTGGAAAATGGTCCGTTTTCAAATGTTTTATTTTTGAACGTCAATTCACATTTGTAGGTGGATCATCAGTGTTAGAGCTAAAATTAGCATGTTTAAAGTGATTTTCATGCTTCCAGGGGCCCAAAACACAAGATTTATGGAATGGTTAAAAGTGCATGAAAATGGCCAATTTACTCACTCTGAGTTCTCAAAAAGGGTTTCTTCACCCCGGGAAGTGAATTAAATACCATTTGGAGGCATTTAATGTTCAAGCAAAAACGGCTGATTTTCGACAAAAGAGATAACACCCCCCCATTACGTCATGCTTCAGAAATGTGGAAAATGGTCCGTTTTCAAATGTTTTATTTTTGAACGTCAGTTCACATTTGTAGGTGGATCATCAGTGTTAGAGCTAAAATTAGCATGTTTAAAGTGATTTTCATGCTTCCAGGGGCCCAAAACACAAGATTTATGGAATGGTTAAAAGTGCATGAAAATGGGCAATTTACTCACTCTGAGTTCTCAAAAAGGGTTTCTTCACCCCGGGAAGTTAATTAAATACCATTTGGAGGCATTTAATGTTCGAGCAAAAACTGCTGATTTTCGACAAAAGAGATAACACCCCCCCATTACGTCATGCTTCAGAAATGTGGAAAATGGTCCGTTTTCAAATGTTTTATTTTTGAACGTCAGTTCACATTTGTAGGTGGATCATCAGTGTTAGAGCTCAAATTAGCATGTTTAAAGTGATTTTCATGCTTCCAGGGGCTCGGGAAGAGAAATAAATACCATTTGGAGGCATTTAATGTTCGAGCAAAAACGGCTGATTTTCGACAAAAGAGATAACACCCCCCCATTACGTCATGCTTCAGAAATGTGGAAAATGGTCCGTTTTCAAATGTTTTATTTTTGAACGTCAGTTCACATTTGTAGGTGGATCATCAGTGTTAGAGCTAAAATTAGCATGTTTAAAGTGATTTTCATGCTTCCAGGGGCTCGGGAAGTGAAATAAATACCATTTGGAGGCATTTAATATTCGAGCAAAAACGGCTGATTTTCGACAAAAGAGATAACACCCCCCCATTACGTCATGCTTCAGAAATGTGGAAAATGGTCCGTTTTCAAATGTTTTATTTTTGAACGTCAGTTCACATTTGTAGGTGGATCATCAGTGTTAGAGCTAAAATTAGCATGTTTAAAGTGATTTTCATGCTTCCAGGGGCCCAAAACACAAGATTTATGGAATGGTTAAAAGTGCATGAAAATGGCCAATTTACTCACTCTGAGTTCTCAAAAAGGGTTTCTTCACCCCGGGAAGTTAATTAAATACCATTTGGAGGCATTTAATGTTCCAGCAAAAACTGCTGATTTTCGACAAAAGAGATAACACCCCCCCATTACGTCATGCTTCAGAAATGTGGAAAATGGTCCGTTTTCAAATGTTTTATTTTTGAACGTCAGTTCACATTTGTAGGTGGATCATCAGTGTTAGAGCTAAAATTAGCATGTTTAAAGTGATTTTCATGCTTCCAGGGGCTCGGGAAGTGAAATAAATACCATTTGGAGGCATTTAATGTTCGAGCAAAAACGGCTGATTTTCGACAAAAGAGATAACACCCCCCCATTACGTCATGCTTCAGAAATGTGGAAAATGGTCCGTTTTCAAATGTTTTATTTTTGAACGTCAGTTCACATTTGTAGGTGGATCATCAGTGTTAGAGCTAAAATTAGCATGTTAAAGTGATTTTCATGCTTCCAGGGGCCCAAAACACAAGATTTATGGAATGGTTAAAAGTGCATGAAAATGGCCAATTTACTCACTCTGAGTTCTCAAAAAGGGTTTCTTCACCCCGGGAAGTTAATTAAATACCATTTGGAGGCATTTAATGTTCCAGCAAAAACGGCTGATTTTCGACAAAAGAGATAACACCCCCCCATTACGTCATGCTTCAGAAATGTGGAAAATGGTCCGTTTTCAAATGTTTTATTTTTGAACGTCAGTTCACATTTGTAGGTGGATCATCAGTGTTAGAGCTAAAATTAGCATGTTTAAAGTGATTTTCATGCTTCCAGGGGCTCGGGAAGTGAAATAAATACCATTTGGAGGCATTTAATGTTCGAGCAAAAACGGCTGATTTTCGACAAAAGAGATAACACCCCCCCATTACGTCATGCTTCCGAAATGTGGAAAATGGTCCGTTTTCAAATGTTTTATTTTTGAACGTCAGTTCACATTTGTAGGTGGATCATCAGTGTTAGAGCTAAAATTAGAATGTTTAAAGTGATTTTCATGCTTCCAGGGGCCCAAAACACAAGATTTATGGAATGGTTAAAAGTGCATGAAAATGGCCAATTTACTCACTCTGAGTTCTCAAAAAGGGTTTCTTCACCCCGGAAAGTTAATTAAATACCATTTGGAGGCATTTAATGTTCGAGCAAAAACGGCTGATTTTCGACAAAAGAGATAACACCCCCCCATTACGTCATGCTTCAGAAATGTGGAAAATCGTCCGTTTTCAAATGTTTTATTTTTGAACGTCAGTTCACATTTGTAGGTGGATCATCAGTGTTAGAGCTAAAATTAGCATGTTTAAAGTGATTTTCATGCTTCCAGGGGCCCAAAACACAAGATTTATGGAATGGTTAAAAGTGCATGAAAATGGCCAATTTACTCACTCTGAGTTCTCAAAAAGGGTTTCTTCACCCCGGGAAGTTAATTAAATACCATTTGGAGGCATTTAATGTTCGAGCAAAAACGGCTGATTTTCGACAAAAGAGATAACACCCCCCCATTACGTCATGCTTCAGAAATGTGGAAAATGGTCCGTTTTCAAATGTTTTATTTTTGAACATCAGTTCACATTTGTAGGTGGATCATCAGTGTTAGAGCTAAAATTAGCATGTTTAAAGTGATTTCCATGCTTCCAGGGGCTCGGGAAGTTAATTAAATACCATTTGGAGGCATTTAATGTTCGAGCAAAAACGGCTGATTTTCGACAAAATAGATAACACCCCCCCATTACGTCATGCTTCAGAAATGTGGAAAATGGTCCGTTTTCAAATGTTTTATTTTTGAACGTCAGTTCACATTTGTAGGTGGATCATCAGTGTTAGAGCTAAAATTAGCATGTTTAAAGTGATTTTCATGCTTCCAGGGGCTCGGGAAGTTAATTAAATACCATTTGGAGGCATTTAATGTTCGAGCAAAAACGGCTGATTTTCGACAAAAGAGATAACACCCCCCCATTACGTCATGCTTCAGAAATGTGGAAAATGGTCCGTTTTCAAATGTTTTATTTTTGAACGTCAGTTCACATTTGTAGGTGGATCATCAGTGTTAGAGCTAAAATTAGCATGTTTAAAGTGATTTTCATGCTTCCAGGGGCTCGGGAAGTGAAATAAATACCATTTGGAGGCATTTAATGTTCGAGCAAAAACGGCTGATTTTCGACAAAAGAGATAACACCCCCCCATTACGTCATGCTTCAGAAATGTGGAAAATGGTCCGTTTTCAAATGTTTTATTTTTGAACGTCAGTTCACATTTGTAGGTGGATCATCAGTGTTAGAGCTAAAATTAGCATGTTTAAAGTGATTTTCATGCTTCCAGGGGCTCGGGAAGTGAAATAAATACCATTTGGAGGCATTTAATGTTTGAGCAAAAACGGCTGATTTTCGACAAAAGAGATAACACCCCCCCATTACGTCATGCTTCAGAAATGTGGAAAATGGTCCGTTTTCAAATGTTTTATTTTTGAATGTCAGTTCACATTTGTAGGTGGATCATCAGTGTTAGAGCTAAAATTAGCATGTTTAAAGTGATTTTCATGCTTCCAGGGGCCCAAAACACAAGATTTATGGAGTGGTTAAAAGTGCATGAAAATGGCCAATTTACTCACTCTGAGTTCTCAAAAAGGGTTTCTTCACCCCGGGAAGTTAATTAAATACCATTTGGAGGCATTTAATGTTCCAGCAAAAACGGCTGATTTTCGAGAAAAGAGATAACACCCCCCCATTACGTCATGCTTCAGAAATGTGGAAAATGGTCCGTTTTCAAATGTTTTATTTTTGAACGTCAGTTCACATTTGTAGGTGGATCATCAGTGTTAGAGCTAAAATTAGCATGTTTAAAGTGATTTTCATGCTTCCAGGGGCCGAAAACACAAGATTTATTGAATGGTTAAAAGTGCATGAAAATGGCCAATTTACTCACTCTGAGTTCTCAAAAAGGGTTTCTTCACCCCGGGAAGTTAATTAAATACCATTTGGAGGCATTTAATGTTCGAGCAAAAACGGCTGATTTTCGACAAAAGAGATAACACCCCCCCATTACGTCATGCTTCAGAAATGTGGAAAATGGTCCGTTTTCAAATGTTTTATTTTTGAACGTCAGTTCACATTTGTAGGTGGATCATCAGTGTTAGAGCTAAAATTAGCATGTTTAAAGTGATTTTCATGCTTCCAGGGGCTCGGGAAGTTAATTAAATACCATTTGGAGGCATTTAATGTTCGAGCAAAAACAGCTGATTTTCGACAAAAGAGATAACACCCCCCCATTACGTCATGCTTCAGAAATGTGGAAAATGGTCCGTTTTCAAATGTTTTATTTTTGAACGTCAGTTCACATTTGTAGGTGGATCATCAGTGTTAGAGCTAAAATTAGCATGTTTAAAGTGATTTTCATGCTTCCAGGGGCCCAAAACACAAGATTTATGGAATGGTTAAAAGTGCATGAAAATGGCCAATTTACTCACTCTGAGTTCTCAAAAAGGGTTTCTTCACCCCGGGAAGTTAATTAAATACCATTTGGAGGCATTTAATGTTCGAGCAAAAACGGCTGATTTTCGACAAAAGAGATAACACCCCCCATTACGTCATGCTTCAGAAATGTGGAAAATGGTCCGTTTTCAAATGTTTTATTTTTGAACGTCAGTTCACATTTGTAGGTGGATCATCAGTGTTAGAGCTAAAATTAGCATGTTTAAAGTGATTTTCATGCTTCCAGGGGCCCAAAACACAAGATTTATGGAATGGTTAAAAGTGCATGAAAATGGCCAATTTACTCACTCTGAGTTCTCAAAAAGGGTTTCTTCACCCCGGGAAGTTAATAAATACCATTTGGAGGCATTTAATGTTCGAGCAAAAACGGCTGATTTTCGACAAAAGAGATAACACCCCCCCATTACGTCATGCTTCAGAAATGTGGAAAATGGTCCGTTTTCAAATGTTTTATTTTTGAACGTCAGTTCACATTTGTAGGTGGATCATCAGTGTTAGATCTAAAATTAGCATGTTTAAAGTGATTTTCATGCTTCCAGGGGCTCGGGAAGTTAATTAAATACCATTTGGAGGCATTTAATGTTCGAGCAAAAACGGCTGATTTTCGACAAAAGAGATAACACCCCCCCATTACGTCATGCTTCAGAAATATGGAAAATGGTCCGTTTTCAAATGTTTTATTTTTGAACGTCAGTTCACATTTGTAGGTGGATCATCAGTGTTAGAGCTAAAATTAGCATGTTTAATGTGATTTTCATGCTTCCAGGGGCTCGGGAAGTGAAATAAATACCATTTGGAGGCATTTAATGTTCGAGCAAAAACGGCTGATTTTCGACTAAAGAGATAACACCCCCTCATTACGTCATGCTTCAGAAATGTGGAAAATGGTCCGTTTTCAAATGTTTTATTTTTGAACGTCAGTTCACATTTGTAGGTGGATCATCAGTGTTAGAGCTAAAATTAGCATGTTTAAAGTGATTTTCATGCTTCCAGGGGCCCAAAACACAAGATTTATGGAATGGTTAAAAGTGCATGAAAATGGCCAATTTACTCACTCTGAGTTCTCAAAAAGGGTTTCTTCACCCCGGGAAGTTAATTAAATACCATTTGGAGGCATTTAATGTTCGAGCAAAAACGGCTGATTTTCGACAAAAGAGATAACACCCCCCCCATTACGTCATGCTTCAGAAATGTGGAAAATGGTCCGTTTTCAAATGTTTTATTTTTGAACGTCAGTTCACATTTGTAGGTGTATCATCAGTGTTAGAGCTAAAATTAGCATGTTTAAAGTGATTTTCATGCTTCCAGGGGCTCGGGAAGTTAATTAAATACCATTTGGAGGCATTTAATGTTCGAGCAAAAACGGCTGATTTTCGACAAAAGAGATAACACCCCCCCATTACGTCATGCTTCAGAAATGTGGAAAATGGTCCGTTTTCAAATGTTTTATTTTTGAACGTCAGTTCACATTTGTAGGTGGATCATCAGTGTTAGAGCTAAAATTAGCATGTTTAAAGTGATTTTCATGCTTCCAGGGGCTCGGGAAGTTAATTAAATACCATTTGGAGGCATTTAATGTTCGAGCAAAAACAGCTGATTTTCGACAAAAGAGATAACACCCCCCCATTACGTCATGCTTCAGAAATGTGGAAAATGGTCCGTTTTCAAATGTTTTATTTTTGAACGTCAGTTCACATTTGTAGGTGGATCATCAGTGTTAGAGCTAAAATTAGCATGTTTAAAGTGATTTTCATGCTTCCAGGGGCCCAAAACACAAGATTTATGGAATGGTTAAAAGTGCATGAAAATGGCCAATTTACTCACTCTGAGTTCTCAAAAAGGGTTTCTTCACCCCGGGAAGTTAATTAAATACCATTTGGAGGCATTTAATGTTCGAGCAAAAACGGCTGATTTTCGACAAAAGAGATAACACCCCCCATTACGTCATGCTTCAGAAATGTGGAAAATGGTCCGTTTTCAAATGTTTTATTTTTGAACGTCAGTTCACATTTGTAGGTGGATCATCAGTGTTAGAGCTAAAATTAGCATGTTTAAAGTGATTTTCATGCTTCCAGGGGCCCAAAACACAAGATTTATGGAATGGTTAAAAGTGCATGAAAATGGCCAATTTACTCACTCTGAGTTCTCAAAAAGGGTTTCTTCACCCCGGGAAGTTAATAAATACCATTTGGAGGCATTTAATGTTCGAGCAAAAACGGCTGATTTTCGACAAAAGAGATAACACCCCCCCATTACGTCATGCTTCAGAAATGTGGAAAATGGTCCGTTTTCAAATGTTTTATTTTTGAACGTCAGTTCACATTTGTAGGTGGATCATCAGTGTTAGATCTAAAATTAGCATGTTTAAAGTGATTTTCATGCTTCCAGGGGCTCGGGAAGTTAATTAAATACCATTTGGAGGCATTTAATGTTCGAGCAAAAACGGCTGATTTTCGACAAAAGAGATAACACCCCCCCATTACGTCATGCTTCAGAAATATGGAAAATGGTCCGTTTTCAAATGTTTTATTTTTGAACGTCAGTTCACATTTGTAGGTGGATCATCAGTGTTAGAGCTAAAATTAGCATGTTTAATGTGATTTTCATGCTTCCAGGGGCTCGGGAAGTGAAATAAATACCATTTGGAGGCATTTAATGTTCGAGCAAAAACGGCTGATTTTCGACTAAAGAGATAACACCCCCTCATTACGTCATGCTTCAGAAATGTGGAAAATGGTCCGTTTTCAAATGTTTTATTTTTGAACGTCAGTTCACATTTGTAGGTGGATCATCAGTGTTAGAGCTAAAATTAGCATGTTTAAAGTGATTTTCATGCTTCCAGGGGCCCAAAACACAAGATTTATGGAATGGTTAAAAGTGCATGAAAATGGCCAATTTACTCACTCTGAGTTCTCAAAAAGGGTTTCTTCACCCCGGGAAGTTAATTAAATACCATTTGGAGGCATTTAATGTTCGAGCAAAAACGGCTGATTTTCGACAAAAGAGATAACACCCCCCCCATTACGTCATGCTTCAGAAATGTGGAAAATGGTCCGTTTTCAAATGTTTTATTTTTGAACGTCAGTTCACATTTGTAGGTGTATCATCAGTGTTAGAGCTAAAATTAGCATGTTTAAAGTGATTTTCATGCTTCCAGGGGCTCGGGAAGTTAATTAAATACCATTTGGAGGCATTTAATGTTCGAGCAAAAACGGCTGATTTTCGACAAAAGAGATAACACCCCCCCATTACGTCATGCTTCAGAAATGTGGAAAATGGTCCGTTTTCAAATGTTTTATTTTTGAACGTCAGTTCACATTTGTAGGTGGATCATCAGTGTTAGAGCTAAAATTAGCATGTTTAAAGTGATTTTCATGCTTCCAGGGGCTCGGGAAGTTAATTAAATACCATTTGGAGGCATTTAATGTTCGAGCAAAAACGGCTGATTTTCGACAAAAGAGATAACACCCCCCCATTACGTCATGCTTCAGAAATGTGGAAAATGGTCCGTTTTCAAATGTTTTATTTTTGAACGTCAGTTCACATTTGTAGGTGGATCATCAGTGTTAGAGCTAAAATTAGCATGTTTAAAGTGATTTTCATGCTTCCAGGGGCCCAAAACACAAGATTTATGGAATGGTTAAAAGTGCATGAAAATGGCCAATTTACTCACTCTGAGTTCTCAAAAAGGGTTTCTTCACCCCGGGAAGTTAATTAAATACCATTTGGAGGCATTTAATGTTCCAGCAAAAACGGCTGATTTTCGACAAAAGAGATAACACCCCCCCATTACGTCATGCTTCAGAAATGTGGAAAATGGTCCGTTTTCAAATGTTTTATTTTTGAACGTCAGTTCACATTTGTAGGTGGATCATCAGTGTTAGAGCTAAAATTAGCATGTTTAAAGTGATTTTCATGCTTCCAGGGGCTCGGGAAGTTAATTAAATACCATTTGGAGGCATTTAATGTTCGAGCAAAAACAGCTGATTTTCGACAAAAGAGATAACACCCCCCCATTACGTCATGCTTCAGAAATGTGGAAAATGGTCCGTTTTCAAATGTTTTATTTTTGAACGTCAGTTCACATTTGTAGGTGGATCATCAGTGTTAGAGCTAAAATTAGCATGTTTAAAGTGATTTTCATGCTTCCAGGGGCCCAAAACACAAGATTTATGGAATGGTTAAAAGTGCATGAAAATGGCCAATTTACTCACTCTGAGTTCTCAAAAAGGGTTTCTTCACCCCGGGAAGTTAATTAAATACCATTTGGAGGCATTTAATGTTCGAGCAAAAACGGCTGATTTTCGACAAAAGAGATAACACCCCCCATTACGTCATGCTTCAGAAATGTGGAAAATGGTCCGTTTTCAAATGTTTTATTTTTGAACGTCAGTTCACATTTGTAGGTGGATCATCAGTGTTAGAGCTAAAATTAGCATGTTTAAAGTGATTTTCATGCTTCCAGGGGCCCAAAACACAAGATTTATGGAATGGTTAAAAGTGCATGAAAATGGCCAATTTACTCACTCTGAGTTCTCAAAAAGGGTTTCTTCACCCCGGGAAGTTAATAAATACCATTTGGAGGCATTTAATGTTCGAGCAAAAACGGCTGATTTTCGACAAAAGAGATAACACCCCCCCATTACGTCATGCTTCAGAAATGTGGAAAATGGTCCGTTTTCAAATGTTTTATTTTTGAACGTCAGTTCACATTTGTAGGTGGATCATCAGTGTTAGATCTAAAATTAGCATGTTTAAAGTGATTTTCATGCTTCCAGGGGCTCGGGAAGTTAATTAAATACCATTTGGAGGCATTTAATGTTCGAGCAAAAACGGCTGATTTTCGACAAAAGAGATAACACCCCCCCATTACGTCATGCTTCAGAAATATGGAAAATGGTCCGTTTTCAAATGTTTTATTTTTGAACGTCAGTTCACATTTGTAGGTGGATCATCAGTGTTAGAGCTAAAATTAGCATGTTTAATGTGATTTTCATGCTTCCAGGGGCTCGGGAAGTGAAATAAATACCATTTGGAGGCATTTAATGTTCGAGCAAAAACGGCTGATTTTCGACTAAAGAGATAACACCCCCTCATTACGTCATGCTTCAGAAATGTGGAAAATGGTCCGTTTTCAAATGTTTTATTTTTGAACGTCAGTTCACATTTGTAGGTGGATCATCAGTGTTAGAGCTAAAATTAGCATGTTTAAAGTGATTTTCATGCTTCCAGGGGCCCAAAACACAAGATTTATGGAATGGTTAAAAGTGCATGAAAATGGCCAATTTACTCACTCTGAGTTCTCAAAAAGGGTTTCTTCACCCCGGGAAGTTAATTAAATACCATTTGGAGGCATTTAATGTTCGAGCAAAAACGGCTGATTTTCGACAAAAGAGATAACACCCCCCCCATTACGTCATGCTTCAGAAATGTGGAAAATGGTCCGTTTTCAAATGTTTTATTTTTGAACGTCAGTTCACATTTGTAGGTGTATCATCAGTGTTAGAGCTAAAATTAGCATGTTTAAAGTGATTTTCATGCTTCCAGGGGCTCGGGAAGTTAATTAAATACCATTTGGAGGCATTTAATGTTCGAGCAAAAACGGCTGATTTTCGACAAAAGAGATAACACCCCCCCATTACGTCATGCTTCAGAAATGTGGAAAATGGTCCGTTTTCAAATGTTTTATTTTTGAACGTCAGTTCACATTTGTAGGTGGATCATCAGTGTTAGAGCTAAAATTAGCATGTTTAAAGTGATTTTCATGCTTCCAGGGGCTCGGGAAGTTAATTAAATACCATTTGGAGGCATTTAATGTTCGAGCAAAAACAGCTGATTTTCGACAAAAGAGATAACACCCCCCCATTACGTCATGCTTCAGAAATGTGGAAAATGGTCCGTTTTCAAATGTTTTATTTTTGAACGTCAGTTCACATTTGTAGGTGGATCATCAGTGTTAGAGCTAAAATTAGCATGTTTAAAGTGATTTTCATGCTTCCAGGGGCCCAAAACACAAGATTTATGGAATGGTTAAAAGTGCATGAAAATGGCCAATTTACTCACTCTGAGTTCTCAAAAAGGGTTTCTTCACCCCGGGAAGTTAATTAAATACCATTTGGAGGCATTTAATGTTCGAGCAAAAACGGCTGATTTTCGACAAAAGAGATAACACCCCCCATTACGTCATGCTTCAGAAATGTGGAAAATGGTCCGTTTTCAAATGTTTTATTTTTGAACGTCAGTTCACATTTGTAGGTGGATCATCAGTGTTAGAGCTAAAATTAGCATGTTTAAAGTGATTTTCATGCTTCCAGGGGCCCAAAACACAAGATTTATGGAATGGTTAAAAGTGCATGAAAATGGCCAATTTACTCACTCTGAGTTCTCAAAAAGGGTTTCTTCACCCCGGGAAGTTAATAAATACCATTTGGAGGCATTTAATGTTCGAGCAAAAACGGCTGATTTTCGACAAAAGAGATAACACCCCCCCATTACGTCATGCTTCAGAAATGTGGAAAATGGTCCGTTTTCAAATGTTTTATTTTTGAACGTCAGTTCACATTTGTAGGTGGATCATCAGTGTTAGATCTAAAATTAGCATGTTTAAAGTGATTTTCATGCTTCCAGGGGCTCGGGAAGTTAATTAAATACCATTTGGAGGCATTTAATGTTCGAGCAAAAACGGCTGATTTTCGACAAAAGAGATAACACCCCCCCATTACGTCATGCTTCAGAAATATGGAAAATGGTCCGTTTTCAAATGTTTTATTTTTGAACGTCAGTTCACATTTGTAGGTGGATCATCAGTGTTAGAGCTAAAATTAGCATGTTTAATGTGATTTTCATGCTTCCAGGGGCTCGGGAAGTGAAATAAATACCATTTGGAGGCATTTAATGTTCGAGCAAAAACGGCTGATTTTCGACTAAAGAGATAACACCCCCTCATTACGTCATGCTTCAGAAATGTGGAAAATGGTCCGTTTTCAAATGTTTTATTTTTGAACGTCAGTTCACATTTGTAGGTGGATCATCAGTGTTAGAGCTAAAATTAGCATGTTTAAAGTGATTTTCATGCTTCCAGGGGCCCAAAACACAAGATTTATGGAATGGTTAAAAGTGCATGAAAATGGCCAATTTACTCACTCTGAGTTCTCAAAAAGGGTTTCTTCACCCCGGGAAGTTAATTAAATACCATTTGGAGGCATTTAATGTTCGAGCAAAAACGGCTGATTTTCGACAAAAGAGATAACACCCCCCCCATTACGTCATGCTTCAGAAATGTGGAAAATGGTCCGTTTTCAAATGTTTTATTTTTGAACGTCAGTTCACATTTGTAGGTGTATCATCAGTGTTAGAGCTAAAATTAGCATGTTTAAAGTGATTTTCATGCTTCCAGGGGCTCGGGAAGTTAATTAAATACCATTTGGAGGCATTTAATGTTCGAGCAAAAACGGCTGATTTTCGACAAAAGAGATAACACCCCCCCATTACGTCATGCTTCAGAAATGTGGAAAATGGTCCGTTTTCAAATGTTTTATTTTTGAACGTCAGTTCACATTTGTAGGTGGATCATCAGTGTTAGAGCTAAAATTAGCATGTTTAAAGTGATTTTCATGCTTCCAGGGGCTCGGGAAGTTAATTAAATACCATTTGGAGGCATTTAATGTTCGAGCAAAAACGGCTGATTTTCGACAAAAGAGATAACACCCCCCCATTACGTCATGCTTCAGAAATGTGGAAAATGGTCCGTTTTCAAATGTTTTATTTTTGAACGTCAGTTCACATTTGTAGGTGGATCATCAGTGTTAGAGCTAAAATTAGCATGTTTAAAGTGATTTTCATGCTTCCAGGGGCCCAAAACACAAGATTTATGGAATGGTTAAAAGTGCATGAAAATGGCCAATTTACTCACTCTGAGTTCTCAAAAAGGGTTTCTTCACCCCGGGAAGTTAATTAAATACCATTTGGAGGCATTTAATGTTCCAGCAAAAACGGCTGATTTTCGACAAAAGAGATAACACCCCCCCATTACGTCATGCTTCAGAAATGTGGAAAATGGTCCGTTTTCAAATGTTTTATTTTTGAACGTCAGTTCACATTTGTAGGTGGATCATCAGTGTTAGAGCTAAAATTAGCATGTTTAAAGTGATTTTCATGCTTCCAGGGGCTCGGGAAGTTAATTAAATACCATTTGGAGGCATTTAATGTTCGAGCAAAAACAGCTGATTTTTGACAAAAGAGATAACACCCCCCCATTACGTCATGCTTCAGAAATGTGGAAAATGGTCCGTTTTCAAATGTTTTATTTTTGAACGTCAGTTCACATTTGTAGGTGGATCATCAGTGTTAGAGCTAAAATTAGCATGTTTAAAGTGATTTTCATGCTTCCAGGGGCTCGGGAAGTTAATTAAATACCATTTGGAGGCATTTAATGTTCGAGCAAAAACGGCTGATTTTCGACAAAAGAGATAACACCCCCCCATTACGTCATGCTTCAGAAATATGGAAAATGGTCCGTTTTCAAATGTTTTATTTTTGAACGTCAGTTCACATTTGTAGGTGGATCATCAGTGTTAGAGCTAAAATTAGCATGTTTAAAGTGATTTTCATGCTTCCAGGGGCTCGGGAAGTTAATTAAATACCATTTGGAGGCATTTAATGTTCGAGCAAAAACGGCTGATTTTCGACAAAAGAGATAACACCCCCCCATTACGTCATGCTTCAGAAATGTGGAAAATGGTCCGTTTTCAAATGTTTTATTTTTGAACGTCAGTTCACATTTGTAGGTGGATCATCAGTGTTAGAGCTAAAATTAGCATGTTTAAAGTGATTTTCATGCTTCCAGGGGCTCGGGAAGAGAAATAAATACCATTTGGAGGCATTTAATGTTCGAGCAAAAACGGCTGATTTTCGACAAAAGAGATAACACCCCCCCATTACGTCATGCTTCAGAAATGTGGAAAATGGTCCGTTTTCAAATGTTTTATTTTTGAACATCAGTTCACATTTGTAGGTGGATCATCAGTGTTAGAGCTAAAATTAGCATGTTTAAAGTGATTTTCATGCTTCCAGGGGCTCGGGAAGTGAAATAAATACCATTTGGAGGCATTTAATGTTCGAGCAAAAACGACTGATTTTCGACAAAAGAGATAACACCCCCCCATTACGTCATGCTTCAGAAATGTGGAAAATGGTCCGTTTTCAAATGTTTTATTTTTGAACGTCAGTTCACATTTGTAGGTGGATCATCAGTGTTAGAGCTAAAATTATCATGTTTAAAGTGATTTTCATGCTTCCAGGGGCCCAAAACACAAGATTTATGGAATGGTTAAAAGTGCATGAAAATGGCCAATTTACTCACTCTGAGTTCTCAAAAAGGGTTTCTTCACCCCGGGAAGTTAATTAAATACCATTTGGAGGCATTTAATGTTCCAGCAAAAACGGCTGATTTTCGACAAAAGAGATAACACCCCCCCATTACGTCATGCTTCAGAAATGTGGAGAATGGTCCGTTTTCAAATGTTTTATTTTTGAACGTCAGTTCACATTTGTAGGTGGATCATCAGTGTTAGAGCTAAAATTAGCATGTTTAAAGTGATTTTCATGCTTCCAGGGGCTCGGGAAGTGAAATAAATACCATTTGGAGGCATTTAATGTTCGAGCAAAAACGGCTGATTTTCGACAAAAGAGATAACACCCCCCCATTACGTCATGCTTCAGAAATGTGGAAAATGGTCCGTTTTCAAATGTTTTATTTTTGAACGTCAGTTCACATTTGTAGGTGGATCATCAGTGTTAGAGCTAAAATTAGCATGTTTAAAGTGATTTTCATGCTTCCAGGGGCCCAAAACGCAAGATTTATGGAATGGTTAAAAGTGCATGAAAATGGCCAATTTACTCACTCTGAGTTCTCAAAAAGGGTTTCTTCACCCCGGGAAGTTAATTAAATACCATTTGGAGGCATTTAATGTTCCAGCAAAAACGGCTGATTTTCGACAAAAGAGATAACACCCCCCCATTACGTCATGCTTCAGAAATGTGGAAAATGGTCCGTTTTCAAATGTTTTATTTTTAAACGTCAGTTCACATTTGTAGGTGGATCATCAGTGTTAGAGCTAAAATTAGCATGTTTAAAGTGATTTTCATGCTTCCAGGGGCTCGGGAAGTGAAATAAATACCATTTGGAGGCATTTAATGTTCGAGCAAAAACGGCTGATTTTCGACTAAAGAAATAACACCCCCCCATTACGTCATGCTTCAGAAATGTGGAAAATGGTCCGTTTTCAAATGTTTTATTTTTGAACGTCAGTTCACATTTGTAGGTGGATCATCAGTGTTAGAGCTAAAATTAGCATGTTTAAAGTGATTTTCATGCTTCCAGGGGCCCAAAACACAAGATTTATGGAATGGTTAAAAGTGCATGAAAATGGCCAATTTACTCACTCTGAGTTCTCAAAAAGGGTTTCTTCACCCCGGGAAGTTAATTAAATACCATTTGGAGGCATTTAATGTTCGAGCAAAAACTGCTGATTTTCGACAAAAGAGATAACACCCCCCCATTACGTCATGCTTCAGAAATGTGGAAAATGGTCCGTTTTCAAATGTTTTATTTTTGAACGTCAGTTCACATTTGTAGGTGTATCATCAGTGTTAGAGCTAAAATTAGCATGTTAAAAGTCATTTTCATGCTTCCAGGGGCTCGGGAAGTTAATTAAATACCATTTGGAGGCATTTAATGTTCGAGCAAAAACGGCTGATTTTCGACAAAAGAGATAACACCCCCCCATTACGTCATGCTTCAGAAATGTGGAAAATGGTCCGTTTTCAAATGTTTTATTTTTGAACGTCAGTTCACATTTGTAGGTGGATCATCAGTGTTAGAGCTAAAATTAGCATGTTTAAAGTGATTTTCATGCTTCCAGGGGCTCGGGAAGTTAATTAAATACCATTTGGAGGCATTTAATGTTCGAGCAAAAACGGCTGATTTTCGACAAAAGAGATAACACCCCCCCATTACGTCATGCTTCAGAAATGTGGAAAATGGTCCGTTTTCAAATGTTTTATTTTTGAACGTCAGTTCACATTTGTAGGTGGATCATCAGTGTTAGAGCTAAAATTAGCATGTTTAAAGTGATTTTCATGCTTCCAGGGGCCCAAAACACAAGATTTATGGAATGGTTAAAAGTGCATGAAAATGGCCAATTTACTCACTCTGAGTTCTCAAAAAGGGTTTCTTCACCCCGGGAAGTTAATTAAATACCATTTGGAGGCATTTAATGTTCGAGCAAAAACGGCTGATTTTCGACAAAAGAGATAACACCCCCCCCATTACGTCATGCTTCAGAAATGTGGAAAATGGTCCGTTTTCAAATGTTTTATTTTTGAACGTCAGTTCACATTTGTAGGTGGATCATCAGTGTTAGAGCTAAAATTAGCATGTTTAAAGTGATTTTCATGCTTCCAGGGGCTCTGGAAGTTAATTAAATACCATTTGGAGGCATTTAATGTTCGAGCAAAAAACGGCTGATTTTCGACAAAAGAGATAACACCCCCCCCATTACGTCATGCTTCAGAAATGTGGAAAATGGTCCGTTTTCAAATGTTTTATTTTTGAACGTCAGTTCACATTTGTAGGTGGATCATCAGTGTTAGAGCTAAAATTAGCATGTTTAAAGTGATTTTCATGCTTCCAGGGGCTCGGGAAGTGAAATAAATACCATTTGGAGGCATTTAATGTTCGAGCAAAAACGGCTGATTTTCGACAAAAGAGATAACACCCCCCCATTACGTCATGCTTCAGAAATGTGGAAAATGGTCAGTTTTCAAATGTTTTATTTTTGAACGTCAGTTCACATTTGTAGGTGGATCATCAGTGTTAGAGCTAAAATTAGCATGTTTAAAGTGATTTTCATGCTTCCAGGGGCTCGGGAAGTGAAATAAATACCATTTGGAGGCATTTAATGTTCGAGCAAAAACGGCTGATTTTCGACAAAAGAGATAACACCCCCCCATTACGTCATGCTTCAGAAATGTGGAAAATGGTCCGTTTTCAAATGTTTTATTTTTGAACGTCAGTTCACATTTGTAGGTGGATCATCAGTGTTAGAGCTAAAATTAGCATGTTTAAAGTGATTTTCATGCTTCCAGGGGCCCAAAACACAAGATTTATGGAATGGTTAAAAGTGCATGAAAATGGCCAATTTACTCACTCTGAGTTCTCAAAAAGGGTTTCTTCACCCCGGGAAGTTAATTAAATACCATTTGGAGGCATTTAATGTTCCAGCAAAAACGGCTGATTTTCGACAAAAGAGATAACACCCCCCCATTACGTCATGCTTCAGAAATGTGGAAAATGGTCCGTTTTCAAATGTTTTATTTTTGAACGTCAGTTCACATTTGTAGGTGGATCATCAGTGTTAGAGCTAAAATTAGCATGTTTAAAGTGATTTTCATGCTTCCAGGGGCTCGGGAAGTTAATTAAATACCATTTGGAGGCATTTAATGTTCGAGCAAAAACAGCTGATTTTCGACAAAAGAGATAACACCCCCCCATTACGTCATGCTTCAGAAATGTGGAAAATGGTCCGTTTTCAAATGTTTTATTTTTGAACGTCAGTTCACATTTGTAGGTGGATCATCAGTGTTAGAGCTAAAATTAGCATGTTTAAAGTGATTTTCATGCTTCCAGGGGCCCAAAACACAAGATTTATGGAATGGTTAAAAGTGCATGAAAATGGCCAATTTACTCACTCTGAGTTCTCAAAAAGGGTTTCTTCACCCCGGGAAGTTAATTAAATACCATTTGGAGGCATTTAATGTTCCAGCAAAAACGGCTGATTTTCGACAAAAGAGATAACACCCCCCCATTACGTCATGCTTCAGAAATGTGGAAAATGGTCAGTTTTCAAATGTTTTATTTTTGAACGTCAGTTCACATTTGTAGGTGGATCATCAGTGTTAGAGCTAAAATTAGGATGTTTAAAGTGATTTTCATGCTTCCAGGGGCTCAAAACACAAGATTTATGGAATGGTTAAAAGTGCATGAAAATGGGCAATTTACTCACTCTGAGTTCTCAAAAAGGGTTTCTTCTCCCCGGGAAGTTAATTAAATACTATTTGGAGGCATTTAATGTTCGAGCAAAAACGGCTGATTTTCGACAAAAGAGATAACACCCCCCCATTACGTCATGCTTCAGAAATGTGGAAAATGGTCCGTTTTCAAATGTTTTATTTTTGAACGTCAATTCACATTTGTAGGTGGATCATCAGTGTTAGAGCTAAAATTAGCATGTTTAAAGTGATTTTCATGCTTCCAGGGGCCCAAAACACAAGATTTATGGAATGGTTAAAAGTGCATGAAAATGGCCAATTTACTCACGCTGAGTTCTCAAAAACGGTTTCTTCACCCCGGGAAGTTAATTAAATACCATTTGGAGGCATTTAATGTTCGAGCAAAAACGGCTGATTTTCGAGAAAAGAGATAACACCCCCCCATTACGTCATGCTTCAGAAATGTGGAAAATGGTCCGTTTTCAAATGTTTTATTTTTGAACGTCAGTTCACATTTGTAGGTGGATCATCAGTGTTAGAGCTAAAATTAGCATGTTTAAAGTGATTTTCATGCTTCCAGGGGCTCGGGAAGTTAATTAAATACCATTTGGAGGCATTTAATGTTCGAGCAAAAATGGCTGATTTTCGACAAAAGAGATAACACCCCCCCATTACGTCATGCTTCAGAAATATGGAAAATGGTCCGTTTTCAAATGTTTTATTTTTGAACGTCAGTTCACATTTGTAGGTGGATCATCAGTGTTAGAGCTAAAATTTGCATGTTTAAAGTGATTTTCATGCTTCCAGGGGCTCGGGAAGTGAAATAAATACCATTTGGAGGCATTTAATGTTCGAGCAAAAACGGCTGATTTTCGACAAAAGAGATAACACCCCCCCATTACGTCATGCTTCAGAAATGTGGAAAATGGTCTGTTTTCAAATGTTTTATTTTTGAACGTCAGTTCACATTTGTAGGTGGATCATCAGTGTTAGAGCTAAAATTAGCATGTTTAAAGTGATTTTCATGCTTCCAGGGGCTCGGGAAGTTAATTAAATACCATTTGGAGGCATTTAATGTTCGAGCAAAAACGGCTGATTTTTGACAAAAGAGATAACACCCCCCCATTACGTCATGCTTCAGAAATGTGGAAAATGGTCCGTTTTCAAATGTTTTATTTTTGAACGTCAGTTCACATTTGTAGGTGGATCATCAGTGTTAGAGCTAAAATTAGCATGTTTAAAGTGATTTTCATGCTTCCAGGGGCTCGGGAAGTTAATTAAATACCATTTGGAGGCATTTAATGTTCGAGCAAAAACGGCTGATTTTCGACAAAAGAGATAACACCCCCCCATTACGTCATGCTTCAGAAATATGGAAAATGGTCCGTTTTCAAATGTTTTATTTTTGAACGTCAGTTCACATTTGTAGGTGGATCATCAGTGTTAGAGCTAAAATTAGCATGTTTAAAGTGATTTTCATGCTTCCAGGGGCTCGGGAAGTTAATTAAATACCATTTGGAGGCATTTAATGTTCGAGCAAAAACGGCTGATTTTCGACAAAAGAGATAACACCCCCCCATTACGTCATGCTTCAGAAATGTGGAAAATGGTCCGTTTTCAAATGTTTTATTTTTGAACGTCAGTTCACATTTGTAGGTGGATCATCAGTGTTAGAGCTAAAATTAGCATGTTTAAAGTGATTTTCATGCTTCCAGGGGCTCGGGAAGAGAAATAAATACCATTTGGAGGCATTTAATGTTCGAGCAAAAACGGCTGATTTTCGACAAAAGAGATAACACCCCCCCATTACGTCATGCTTCAGAAATGTGGAAAATGGTCCGTTTTCAAATGTTTTATTTTTGAACGTCAGTTCACATTTGTAGGTGGATCATCAGTGTTAGAGCTAAAATTAGCATGTTTAAAGTGATTTTCATGCTTCCAGGGGCTCGGGAAGTGAAATAAATACCATTTGGAGGCATTTAATGTTCGAGCAAAAACGGCTGATTTTCGACAAAAGAGATAACACCCCCCCATTACGTCATGCTTCAGAAATGTGGAAAATGGTCCGTTTTCAAATGTTTTATTTTTGAACGTCAGTTCACATTTGTAGGTGGATCATCAGTGTTAGAGCTAAAATTAGCATGTTTAAAGTGATTTTCATGCTTCCAGGGGCTCGGGAAGTGAAATAAATACCATTTGGAGGCATTTAATGTTTGAGCAAAAACGGCTGATTTTCGACAAAAGAGATAACACCCCCCCATTACGTCATGCTTCAGAAATGTGGAAAATGGTCCGTTTTCAAATGTTTTATTTTTGAACGTCAGTTCACATTTGTAGGTGGATCATCAGTGTTAGAGCTAAAATTAGCATGTTTAAAGTGATTTTCATGCTTCCAGGGGCCCAAAACACAAGATTTATGGAATGGTTAAAAGTGCATGAAAATGCCCAATTTACTCACTCTGAGTTCTCAAAAAGGGTTTCTTCACCCCGGGAAGTTAATTAAATACCATTTGGAGGCATTTAATGTTCCAGCAAAAACGGCTGATTTTCGAGAAAAGAGATAACACCCCCCCATTACGTCATGCTTCAGAAATGTGGAAAATGGTCCGTTTTCAAATGTTTTATTTTTGAACGTCAGTTCACATTTGTAGGTGGATCATCAGTGTTAGAGCTAAAATTAGCATGTTTAAAGTGATTTTCATGCTTCCAGGGGCCCAAAACACAAGATTTATTGAATGGTTAAAAGTGCATGAAAATGGCCAATTTACTCACTCTGAGTTCTCAAAAAGGGTTTCTTCACCCCGGGAAGTTAATTAAATACCATTTGGAGGCATTTAATGTTCGAGCAAAAACGGCTGATTTTCGACAAAAGAGATAACACCCCCCCATTACGTCATGCTTCAGAAATGTGGAAAATGGTCCGTTTTCAAATGTTTTATTTTTGAACGTCAGTTCACATTTGTAGGTGGATCATCAGTGTTAGAGCTAAAATTAGCATGTTTAAAGTGATTTTCATGCTTCCAGGGGCTCGGGAAGTTAATTAAATACCATTTGGAGGCATTTAATGTTCGAGCAAAAACAGCTGATTTTCGACAAAAGAGATAACACCCCCCCATTACGTCATGCTTCAGAAATGTGGAAAATGGTCCGTTTTCAAATGTTTTATTTTTGAACGTCAGTTCACATTTGTAGGTGGATCATCAGTGTTAGAGCTAAAATTAGCATGTTTAAAGTGATTTTCATGCTTCCAGGGGCCCAAAACACAAGATTTATGGAATGGTTAAAAGTGCATGAAAATGGCCAATTTACTCACTCTGAGTTCTCAAAAAGGGTTTCTTCACCCCGGGAAGTTAATTAAATACCATTTGGAGGCATTTAATGTTCGAGCAAAAACGGCTGATTTTCGACAAAAGAGATAACACCCCCCATTACGTCATGCTTCAGAAATGTGGAAAATGGTCCGTTTTCAAATGTTTTATTTTTGAACGTCAGTTCACATTTGTAGGTGGATCATCAGTGTTAGAGCTAAAATTAGCATGTTTAAAGTGATTTTCATGCTTCCAGGGGCCCAAAACACAAGATTTATGGAATGGTTAAAAGTGCATGAAAATGGCCAATTTACTCACTCTGAGTTCTCAAAAAGGGTTTCTTCACCCCGGGAAGTTAATAAATACCATTTGGAGGCATTTAAAGTTCGAGCAAAAACGGCTGATTTTCGACAAAAGAGATAACACCCCCCCATTACGTCATGCTTCAGAAATGTGGAAAATGGTCCGTTTTCAAATGTTTTATTTTTGAACGTCAGTTCACATTTGTAGGTGGATCATCAGTGTTAGATCTAAAATTAGCATGTTTAAAGTGATTTTCATGCTTCCAGGGGCTCGGGAAGTTAATTAAATACCATTTGGAGGCATTTAATGTTCGAGCAAAAACGGCTGATTTTCGACAAAAGAGATAACACCCCCCCATTACGTCATGCTTCAGAAATATGGAAAATGGTCCGTTTTCAAATGTTTTATTTTTGAACGTCAGTTCACATTTGTAGGTGGATCATCAGTGTTAGAGCTAAAATTAGCATGTTTAATGTGATTTTCATGCTTCCAGGGGCTCGGGAAGTGAAATAAATACCATTTGGAGGCATTTAATGTTCGAGCAAAAACGGCTGATTTTCGACTAAAGAGATAACACCCCCTCATTACGTCATGCTTCAGAAATGTGGAAAATGGTCCGTTTTCAAATGTTTTATTTTTGAACGTCAGTTCACATTTGTAGGTGGATCATCAGTGTTAGAGCTAAAATTAGCATGTTTAAAGTGATTTTCATGCTTCCAGGGGCCCAAAACACAAGATTTATGGAATGGTTAAAAGTGCATGAAAATGGCCAATTTACTCACTCTGAGTTCTCAAAAAGGGTTTCTTCACCCCGGGAAGTTAATTAAATACCATTTGGAGGCATTTAATGTTCGAGCAAAAACAGCTGATTTTCGACAAAAGAGATAACACCCCCCCCATTACGTCATGCTTCAGAAATGTGGAAAATGGTCCGTTTTCAAATGTTTTATTTTTGAACGTCAGTTCACATTTGTAGGTGTATCATCAGTGTTAGAGCTAAAATTAGCATGTTTAAAGTGATTTTCATGCTTCCAGGGGCTCGGGAAGTTAATTAAATACCATTTGGAGGCATTTAATGTTCGAGCAAAAACGGCTGATTTTCGACAAAAGAGATAACACCCCCCCATTACGTCATGCTTCAGAAATGTGGAAAATGGTCCGTTTTCAAATGTTTTATTTTTGAACGTCAGTTCACATTTGTAGGTGGATCATCAGTGTTAGAGCTAAAATTAGCATGTTTAAAGTGATTTTCATGCTTCCAGGGGCTCGGGAAGTTAATTAAATACCATTTGGAGGCATTTAATGTTCGAGCAAAAACAGCTGATTTTCGACAAAAGAGATAACACCCCCCCATTACGTCATGCTTCAGAAATGTGGAAAATGGTCCGTTTTCAAATGTTTTATTTTTGAACGTCAGTTCACATTTGTAGGTGGATCATCAGTGTTAGAGCTAAAATTAGCATGTTTAAAGTGATTTTCATGCTTCCAGGGGCCCAAAACACAAGATTTATGGAATGGTTAAAAGTGCATGAAAATGGCCAATTTACTCACTCTGAGTTCTCAAAAAGGGTTTCTTCACCCCGGGAAGTTAATTAAATACCATTTGGAGGCATTTAATGTTCGAGCAAAAACGGCTGATTTTCGACAAAAGAGATAACACCCCCCATTACGTCATGCTTCAGAAATGTGGAAAATGGTCCGTTTTCAAATGTTTTATTTTTGAACGTCAGTTCACATTTGTAGGTGGATCATCAGTGTTAGAGCTAAAATTAGCATGTTTAAAGTGATTTTCATGCTTCCAGGGGCCCAAAACACAAGATTTATGGAATGGTTAAAAGTGCATGAAAATGGCCAATTTACTCACTCTGAGTTCTCAAAAAGGGTTTCTTCACCCCGGGAAGTTAATAAATACCATTTGGAGGCATTTAAAGTTCGAGCAAAAACGGCTGATTTTCGACAAAAGAGATAACACCCCCCCATTACGTCATGCTTCAGAAATGTGGAAAATGGTCCGTTTTCAAATGTTTTATTTTTGAACGTCAGTTCACATTTGTAGGTGGATCATCAGTGTTAGATCTAAAATTAGCATGTTTAAAGTGATTTTCATGCTTCCAGGGGCTCGGGAAGTTAATTAAATACCATTTGGAGGCATTTAATGTTCGAGCAAAAACGGCTGATTTTCGACAAAAGAGATAACACCCCCCCATTACGTCATGCTTCAGAAATATGGAAAATGGTCCGTTTTCAAATGTTTTATTTTTGAACGTCAGTTCACATTTGTAGGTGGATCATCAGTGTTAGAGCTAAAATTAGCATGTTTAATGTGATTTTCATGCTTCCAGGGGCTCGGGAAGTGAAATAAATACCATTTGGAGGCATTTAATGTTCGAGCAAAAACGGCTGATTTTCGACTAAAGAGATAACACCCCCTCATTACGTCATGCTTCAGAAATGTGGAAAATGGTCCGTTTTCAAATGTTTTATTTTTGAACGTCAGTTCACATTTGTAGGTGGATCATCAGTGTTAGAGCTAAAATTAGCATGTTTAAAGTGATTTTCATGCTTCCAGGGGCCCAAAACACAAGATTTATGGAATGGTTAAAAGTGCATGAAAATGGCCAATTTACTCACTCTGAGTTCTCAAAAAGGGTTTCTTCACCCCGGGAAGTTAATTAAATACCATTTGGAGGCATTTAATGTTCGAGCAAAAACAGCTGATTTTCGACAAAAGAGATAACACCCCCCCCATTACGTCATGCTTCAGAAATGTGGAAAATGGTCCGTTTTCAAATGTTTTATTTTTGAACGTCAGTTCACATTTGTAGGTGTATCATCAGTGTTAGAGCTAAAATTAGCATGTTTAAAGTGATTTTCATGCTTCCAGGGGCTCGGGAAGTTAATTAAATACCATTTGGAGGCATTTAATGTTCGAGCAAAAACGGCTGATTTTCGACAAAAGAGATAACACCCCCCCATTACGTCATGCTTCAGAAATGTGGAAAATGGTCCGTTTTCAAATGTTTTATTTTTGAACGTCAGTTCACATTTGTAGGTGGATCATCAGTGTTAGAGCTAAAATTAGCATGTTTAAAGTGATTTTCATGCTTCCAGGGGCTCGGGAAGTTAATTAAATACCATTTGGAGGCATTTAATGTTCGAGCAAAAACGGCTGATTTTCGACAAAAGAGATAACACCCCCCCATTACGTCATGCTTCAGAAATGTGGAAAATGGTCCGTTTTCAAATGTTTTATTTTTGAACGTCAGTTCACATTTGTAGGTGGATCATCAGTGTTAGAGCTAAAATTAGCATGTTTAAAGTGATTTTCATGCTTCCAGGGGCCCAAAACACAAGATTTATGGAATGGTTAAAAGTGCATGAAAATGGCCAATTTACTCACTCTGAGTTCTCAAAAAGGGTTTCTTCACCCCGGGAAGTTAATTAAATACCATTTGGAGGCATTTAATGTTCCAGCAAAAACGGCTGATTTTCGACAAAAGAGATAACACCCCCCCATTACGTCATGCTTCAGAAATGTGGAAAATGGTCCGTTTTCAAATGTTTTATTTTTGAACGTCAGTTCACATTTGTAGGTGGATCATCAGTGTTAGAGCTAAAATTAGCATGTTTAAAGTGATTTTCATGCTTCCAGGGGCCCAAAACACAAGATTTATTGAATGGTTAAAAGTGCATGAAAATGGCCAATTTACTCACTCTGAGTTCTCAAAAAGGGTTTCTTCACCCCGGGAAGTTAATTAAATACCATTTGGAGGCATTTAATGTTCGAGCAAAAACGGCTGATTTTCGACAAAAGAGATAACACCCCCCCATTACGTCATGCTTCAGAAATGTGGAAAATGGTCCGTTTTCAAATGTTTTATTTTTGAACGTCAGTTCACATTTGTAGGTGGATCATCAGTGTTAGAGCTAAAATTAGCATGTTTAAAGTGATTTTCATGCTTCCAGGGGCTCGGGAAGTTAATTAAATACCATTTGGAGGCATTTAATGTTCGAGCAAAAACAGCTGATTAATGACAAAAGAGATAACACCCCCCCATTACGTCATGCTTCAGAAATGTGGAAAATGGTCCGTTTTCAAATGTTTTATTTTTGAACGTCAGTTCACATTTGTAGGTGGATCATCAGTGTTAGAGCTAAAATTAGCATGTTTAAAGTGATTTTCATGCTTCCAGGGGCTCGGGAAGTTAATTAAATACCATTTGGAGGCATTTAATGTTCGAGCAAAAACGGCTGATTTTCAACAAAAGAGATAACACCCCCCCATTACGTCATGCTTCAGAAATATGGAAAATGGTCCGTTTTCAAATGTTTTATTTTTGAACGTCAGTTCACATTTGTAGGTGGATCATCAGTGTTTGAGCTAAAATTAGCATGTTTAAAGTGATTTTCATGCTTCCAGGGGCTCGGGAAGTTAATTAAATACCATTTGGAGGCATTTAATGTTCGAGCAAAAACGGCTGATTTTCGACAAAAGAGATAACACCCCCCCATTACGTCATGCTTCAGAAATGTGGAAAATGGTCCGTTTTCAAATGTTTTATTTTTGAACGTCAGTTCACATTTGTAGGTGGATCATCAGTGTTAGAGCTAAAATTAGCATGTTTAAAGTGATTTTCATGCTTCCAGGGGCTCGGGAAGAGAAATAAATACCATTTGGAGGCATTTAATGTTCGAGCAAAAACGGCTGATTTTCGACAAAAGAGATAACACCCCCCCATTACGTCATGCTTCAGAAATGTGGAAAATGGTCCGTTTTCAAATGTTTTATTTTTGAACATCAGTTCACATTTGTAGGTGGATCATCAGTGTTAGAGCTAAAATTAGCATGTTTAAAGTGATTTTCATGCTTCCAGGGGCTCGGGAAGTGAAATAAATACCATTTGGAGGCATTTAATGTTCGAGCAAAAACGGCTGATTTTCGACAAAAGAGATAACACCCCCCCATTACGTCATGCTTCAGAAATGTGGAAAATGGTCCGTTTTCAAATGTTTTATTTTTGAACGTCAGTTCACATTTGTAGGTGGATCATCAGTGTTAGAGCTAAAATTATCATGTTTAAAGTGATTTTCATGCTTCCAGGGGCCCAAAACACAAGATTTATGGAATGGTTAAAAGTGCATGAAAATGGCCAATTTACTCACTCTGAGTTCTCAAAAAGGGTTTCTTCACCCCGGGAAGTTAATTAAATACCATTTGGAGGCATTTAATGTTCCAGCAAAAACGGCTGATTTTCGACAAAAGAGATAACACCCCCCCATTACGTCATGCTTCAGAAATGTGGAGAATGGTCCGTTTTCAAATGTTTTATTTTTGAACGTCAGTTCACATTTGTAGGTGGATCATCAGTGTTAGAGCTAAAATTAGCATGTTTAAAGTGATTTTCATGCTTCCAGGGGCTCGGGAAGTGAAATAAATACCATTTGGAGGCATTTAATGTTCGAGCAAAAACGGCTGATTTTCGACAAAAGAGATAACACCCCCCCATTACGTCATGCTTCAGAAATGTGGAAAATGGTCCGTTTTCAAATGTTTTATTTTTGAACGTCAGTTCACATTTGTAGGTGGATCATCAGTGTTAGAGCTAAAATTAGCATGTTTAAAGTGATTTTCATGCTTCCAGGGGCTCGGGAAGTGAAATAAATACCATTTGGAGGCATTTAATGTTCGAGCAAAAACGGCTGATTTTCGACTAAAGAAATAACACCCCCCCATTACGTCATGCTTCAGAAATGTGGAAAATGGTCCGTTTTCAAATGTTTTATTTTTGAACGTCAGTTCACATTTGTAGGTGGATCATCAGTGTTAGAGCTAAAATTAGCATGTTTAAAGTGATTTTCATGCTTCCAGGGGCCCAAAACACAAGATTTATGGAATGGTTAAAAGTGCATGAAAATGGCCAATTTACTCACTCTGAGTTCTCAAAAAGGGTTTCTTCACCCCGGGAAGTTAATTAAATACCATTTGGAGGCATTTAATGTTCGAGCAAAAACGGCTGATTTTCGACAAAAGAGATAACACCCCCCCATTACGTCATGCTTCAGAAATGTGGAAAATGGTCCGTTTTCAAATGTTTTATTTTTGAACGTCAGTTCACATTTGTAGGTGTATCATCAGTGTTAGAGCTAAAATTAGCATGTTAAAAGTCATTTTCATGCTTCCAGGGGCTCGGGAAGTTAATTAAATACCATTTGGAGGCATTTAATGTTCGAGCAAAAACGGCTGATTTTCGACAAAAGAGATAACACCCCCCCATTACGTCATGCTTCAGAAATGTGGAAAATGGTCCGTTTTCAAATGTTTTATTTTTGAACGTCAGTTCACATTTGTAGGTGGATCATCAGTGTTAGAGCTAAAATTAGCATGTTTAAAGTGATTTTCATGCTTCCAGGGGCTCGGGAAGTTAATTAAATACCATTTGGAGGCATTTAATGTTCGAGCAAAAACGGCTGATTTTCGACAAAAGAGATAACACCCCCCCATTACGTCATGCTTCAGAAATGTGGAAAATGGTCCGTTTTCAAATGTTTTATTTTTGAACGTCAGTTCACATTTGTAGGTGGATCATCAGTGTTAGAGCTAAAATTAGAATGTTTAAAGTGATTTTCATGCTTCCAGGGGCCCAAAACACAAGATTTATGGAATGGTTAAAAGTGCATGAAAATGGCCAATTTACTCACTCTGAGTTCTCAAAAAGGGTTTCTTCACCCCGGGAAGTTAATTAAATACCATTTGGAGGCATTTAATGTTCGAGCAAAAACGGCTGATTTTCGACAAAAGAGATAACACCCCCCCCCATTACGTCATGCTTCAGAAATGTGGAAAATGGTCCGTTTTCAAATGTTTTATTTTTGAACGTCAGTTCACATTTGTAGGTGGATCATCAGTGTTAGAGCTAAAATTAGCATGTTTAAAGTGATTTTCATGCTTCCAGGGGCTCTGGAAGTTAATTAAATACCATTTGGAGGCATTTAATGTTCGAGCAAAAAACGGCTGATTTTCGACAAAAGAGATAACACCCCCCCCATTACGTCATGCTTCAGAAATGTGGAAAATGGTCCGTTTTCAAATGTTTTATTTTTGAACGTCAGTTCACATTTGTAGGTGGATCATCAGTGTTAGAGCTAAAATTAGCATGTTTAAAGTGATTTTCATGCTTCCAGGGGCTCAGGAAGTGAAATAAATACCATTTGGAGGCATTTAATGTTCGAGCAAAAACGGCTGATTTTCGACAAAAGAGATAACACCCCCCCATTACGTCATGCTTCAGAAATGTGGAAAATGGTCAGTTTTCAAATGTTTTATTTTTGAACGTCAGTTCACATTTGTAGGTGGATCATCAGTGTTAGAGCTAAAATTAGCATGTTTAAAGTGATTTTCATGCTTCCAGGGGCTCGGGAAGTGAAATAAATACCATTTGGAGGCATTTAATGTTCGAGCAAAAACGGCTGATTTTCGACAAAAGAGATAACACCCCCCCATTACGTCATGCTTCAGAAATGTGGAAAATGGTCCGTTTTCAAATGTTTTATTTTTGAACGTCAGTTCACATTTGTAGGTGGATCATCAGTGTTAGAGCTAAAATTAGCATGTTTAAAGTGATTTTCATGCTTCCAGGGGCCCAAAACACAAGATTTATGGAATGGTTAAAAGTGCATGAAAATGGCCAATTTACTCACTCTGAGTTCTCAAAAAGGGTTTCTTCACCCCGGGAAGTTAATTAAATACCATTTGGAGGCATTTAATGTTCCAGCAAAAACGGCTGATTTTCGACAAAAGAGATAACACCCCCCCATTACGTCATGCTTCAGAAATGTGGAAAATGGTCCGTTTTCAAATGTTTTATTTTTGAACGTCAGTTCACATTTGTAGGTGGATCATCAGTGTTAGAGCTAAAATTAGCATGTTTAAAGTGATTTTCATGCTTCCAGGGGCTCGGGAAGTTAATTAAATACCATTTGGAGGCATTTAATGTTCGAGCAAAAACAGCTGATTTTCGACAAAAGAGATAACACCCCCCATTACGTCATGCTTCAGAAATGTGGAAAATGGTCCGTTTTCAAATGTTTTATTTTTGAACGTCAGTTCACATTTGTAGGTGGATCATCAGTGTTAGAGCTAAAATTAGCATGTTTAAAGTGATTTTCATGCTTCCAGGGGCCCAAAACACAAGATTTATGGAATGGTTAAAAGTGCATGAAAATGGCCAATTTACTCACTCTGAGTTCTCAAAAAGGGTTTCTTCACCCCGGGAAGTTAATTAAATACCATTTGGAGGCATTTAATGTTCCAGCAAAAACGGCTGATTTTCGACAAAAGAGATAACACCCCCCCATTACGTCATGCTTCAGAAATGTGGAAAATGGTCAGTTTTCAAATGTTTTATTTTTGAACGTCAGTTCACATTTGTAGGTGGATCATCAGTGTTAGAGCTAAAATTAGGATGTTTAAAGTGATTTTCATGCTTCCAGGGGCTCAAAACACAAGATTTATGGAATGGTTAAAAGTGCATGAAAATGGGCAATTTACTCACTCTGAGTTCTCAAAAAGGGTTTCTTCTCCCCGGGAAGTTAATTAAATACTATTTGGAGGCATTTAATGTTCGAGCAAAAACGGCTGATTTTCGACAAAAGAGATAACACCCCCCCATTACGTCATGCTTCAGAAATGTGGAAAATGGTCCGTTTTCAAATGTTTTATTTTTGAACGTCAATTCACATTTGTAGGTGGATCATCAGTGTTAGAGCTAAAATTAGTATGTTTAAAGTGATTTTCATGCTTCCAGGGGCCCAAAACACAAGATTTATGGAATGGTTAAAAGTGCATGAAAATGGCCAATTTACTCACGCTGAGTTCTCAAAAACGGTTTCTTCACCCCGGGAAGTTAATTAAATACCATTTGGAGGCATTTAATGTTCGAGCAAAAACGGCTGATTTTCGAGAAAAGAGATAACACCCCCCCATTACGTCATGCTTCAGAAATGTGGAAAATGGTCCGTTTTCAAATGTTTTATTTTTGAACGCAGTTCACATTTGTAGGTGGATCATCAGTGTTAGAGCTAAAATTAGCATGTTTAAAGTGATTTTCATGCTTCCAGGGGCTCGGGAAGTTAATTAAATACCATTTGGAGGCATTTCATGTTCGAGCAAAAATGGCTGATTTTCGACAAAAGAGATAACACCCCCCATTACGTCATGCTTCAGAAATATGGAAAATGGTCCGTTTTCAAATGTTTTATTTTTGAACGTCAGTTCACATTTGTAGGTGGATCATCAGTGTTAGAGCTAAAATTAGCATGTTTAAAGTGATTTTCATGCTTCCAGGGGCTCGGGAAGTGAAATAAATACCATTTGGAGGCATTTAATGTTCGAGCAAAAACGGCTGATTTTCGACAAAAGAGATAACACCCCCCCATTACGTCATGCTTCAGAAATGTGGAAAATGGTCTGTTTTCAAATGTTTTATTTTTGAACGTCAGTTCACATTTGTAGGTGGATCATCAGTGTTAGAGCTAAAATTAGCATGTTTAAAGTGATTTTCATGCTTCCAGGGGCTCGGGAAGTTAATTAAATACCATTTGGAGGCATTTAATGTTCGAGCAAAAACGGCTGATTTTCGACAAAAGAGATAACACCCCCCCATTACGTCATGCTTCAGAAATGTGGAAAATGGTCCGTTTTCAAATGTTTTATTTTTGAACGTCAGTTCACATTTGTAGGTGGATCATCAGTGTTAGAGCTAAAATTAGCATGTTTAAAGTGATTTTCATGCTTCCAGGGCCTCGGGAAGAGAAATAAATACCATTTGGAGGCATTTAATGTTCGAGCAAAAACGGCTGATTTTCGACAAAAGAGATAACACCCCCCCATTACGTCATGCTTCAGAAATGTGGAAAATGGTCCGTTTTCAAATGTTTTATTTTTGAACGTCAGTTCACATTTGTAGGTGGATCATCAGTGTTAGAGCTAAAATTAGCATGTTTAAAGTGATTTTCATGCTTCCAGGGGCTCGGGAAGTGAAATAAATACCATTTGGAGGCATTTAATGTTCGAGCAAAAACGGCTGATTTTCGACAAAAGAGATAACACCCCCCCATTACGTCATGCTTCAGAAATGTGGAAAATGGTCCGTTTTCAAATGTTTTATTTTTGAACGTCAGTTCACATTTGTAGGTGGATCATCAGTGTTAGAGCTAAAATTAGCATGTTTAAAGTGATTTTCATGCTTCCAGGGGCCCAAAACGCAAGATTTATGGAATGGTTAAAAGTGCATGAAAATGGCCAATTTACTCACTGTGAGTTCTCAAAAAGGGTTTCTTCACCCCGGGAAGTTAATTAAATACCATTTGGAGGCATTTAATGTTCCAGCAAAAACGGCTGATTTTCGACAAAAGAGATAACACCCCCCCATTACGTCATGCTTCAGAAATGTGGAAAATGGTCCGTTTTCAAATGTTTTATTTTTGAACGTCAGTTCACATTTGTAGGTGGATCATCAGTGTTAGAGCTAAAATTAGCATGTTTAAAGTGATTTTCATGCTTCCAGGGGCTCGGGAAGTGAAATAAATACCATTTGGAGGCATTTAATGTTCGAGCAAAAACGGCTGATTTTCGACTAAAGAAATAACACCCCCCCATTACGTCATGCTTCAGAAATGTGGAAAATGGTCCGTTTTCAAATGTTTTATTTTTGAACGTCAGTTCACATTTGTAGGTGGATCATCAGTGTTAGAGCTAAAATTAGCATGTTTAAAGTGATTTTCATGCTTCCAGGGGCCCAAAACACAAGATTTATGGAATGGTTAAAAGTGCATGAAAATGGCCAATTTACTCACTCTGAGTTCTCAAAAAAGGTTTCTTCACCCCGGGAAGTTAATTAAATACCATTTGGAGGCATTTAATGTTCGAGCAAAAACGGCTGATTTTCGACAAAAGAGATAACACCCCCCCCATTACGTCATGCTTCAGAAATGTGGAAAATGGTCCGTTTTCAAATGTTTTATTTTTGAACGTCAGTTCACATTTGTAGGTGTATCATCAGTGTTAGAGCTAAAATTAGCATGTTTAAAGTGATTTTCATGCTTCCAGGGGCTCGGGAAGTTAATTAAATACCATTTGGAGGCATTTAATGTTCGAGCAAAAACGGCTGATTTTCGACAAAAGAGATAACACCCCCCCATTACCTCATGCTTCAGAAATGTGGAAAATGGTCCGTTTTCAAATGTTTTATTTTTGAACGTCAGTTCACATTTGTAGGTGGATCATCAGTGTTAGAGCTAAAATTAGCATGTTTAAAGTGATTTTCATGCTTCCAGGGGCTCGGGAAGTTAATTAAATACCATTTGGAGGCATTTAATGTTCGAGCAAAAACGGCTGATTTTCGACAAAAGAGATAACACCCCCCCATTACGTCATGCTTCAGAAATGTGGAAAATGGTCCGTTTTCAAATGTTTTATTTTTGAACGTCAGTTCACATTTGTAGGTGGATCATCAGTGTTAGAGCTAAAATTAGCATGTTTAAAGTGATTTTCATGCTTCCAGGGGCCCAAAACACAAGATTTATGGAATGGTTAAAAGTGCATGAAAATGGCCAATTTACTCACTCTGAGTTCTCAAAAAGGGTTTCTTCACCCCGGGAAGTTAATTAAATACCATTTGGAGGCATTTAATGTTCGAGCAAAAACGGCTGATTTTCGACAAAAGAGATAACACCCCCCCCATTACGTCATGCTTCAGAAATGTGGAAAATGGTCCGTTTTCAAATGTTTTATTTTTGAACGTCAGTTCACATTTGTAGGTGGATCATCAGTGTTGGAGCTAAAATTAGCATGTTTAAAGTGATTTTCATGCTTCCAGGGGCTCTGGAAGTTAATTAAATACCATTTGGAGGCATTTAATGTTCGAGCAAAAAACGGCTGATTTTCGACAAAAGAGATAACACCCCCCCCATTACGTCATGCTTCAGAAGTGTGGAAAATGGTCCGTTTTCAAATGTTTTATTTTTGAACGTCAGTTCACGTTTGTAGGTGGATCATCAGTGTTAGAGCTAAAATTAGCATGTTTAAAGTGATTTTCATGCTTCCAGGGGCTCGGGAAGTGAAATAAATACCATTTGGAGGCATTTAATGTTCGAGCAAAAACGGCTGATTTTCGACAAAAGAGATAACACCCCCCCATTACGTCATGCTTCAGAAATGTGGAAAATGGTCAGTTTTCAAATGTTTTATTTTTGAACGTCAGTTCACATTTGTAGGTGGATCATCAGTGTTAGAGCTAAAATTAGCATGTTTAAAGTGATTTTCATGCTTCCAGGGGCTCGGGAAGTGAAATAAATACCATTTGGAGGCATTTAATGTTCGAGCAAAAACGGCTGATTTTCGACAAAAGAGATAACACCCCCCCATTACGTCATGCTTCAGAAATGTGGAAAATGGTCCGTTTTCAAATGTTTTATTTTTGAACGTCAGTTCACATTTGTAGGTGGATCATCAGTGTTAGAGCTAAAATTAGCATGTTTAAAGTGATTTTCATGCTTCCAGGGGCCCAAAACACAAGATTTATGGAATGGTTAAAAGTGCATGAAAATGGCCAATTTACTCACTCTGAGTTCTCAAAAAGGGTTTCTTCACCCCGGGAAGTTAATTAAATACCATTTGGAGGCATTTAATGTTCCAGCAAAAACGGCTGATTTTCGACAAAAGAGATAACACCCCCCCATTACGTCATGCTTCAGAAATGTGGAAAATGGTCCGTTTTCAAATGTTTTATTTTTGAACGTCAGTTCACATTTGTAGGTGGATCATCAGTGTTAGAGCTAAAATTAGCATGTTTAAAGTGATTTTCATGCTTCCAGGGGCTCGGGAAGTTAATTAAATACCATTTGGAGGCATTTAATGTTCGAGCAAAAACAGCTGATTTTCGACAAAAGAGATAACACCCCCCCATTACGTCATGCTTCAGAAATGTGGAAAATGGTCCGTTTTCAAATGTTTTATTTTTGAACGTCAGTTCACATTTGTAGGTGGATCATCAGTGTTAGAGCTAAAATTAGCATGTTTAAAGTGATTTTCATGCTTCCAGGGGCCCAAAACACAAGATTTATGGAATGGTTAAAAGTGCATGAAAATGGCCAATTTACTCACTCTGAGTTCTCAAAAAGGGTTTCTTCACCCCGGGAAGTTAATTAAATACCATTTGGAGGCATTTAATGTTCCAGCAAAAACGGCTGATTTTCGACAAAAGAGATAACACCCCCCATTACGTCATGCTTCAGAAATGTGGAAAATGGTCCGTTTTCAAATGTTTTATTTTTGAACGTCAGTTCACATTTGTAGGTGGATCATCAGTGTTAGAGCTAAAATTAGGATGTTTAAAGTGATTTTCATGCTTCCAGGGGCTCAAAACACAAGATTTATGGAATGGTTAAAAGTGCATGAAAATGGGCAATTTACTCACTCTGAGTTCTCAAAAAGGGTTTCTTCTCCCCGGGAAGTTAATTAAATACTATTTGGAGGCATTTAATGTTCGAGCAAAAACGGCTGATTTTCGACAAAAGAGATAACACCCCCCCATTACGTCATGCTTCAGAAATGTGGAAAATGGTCCGTTTTCAAATGTTTTATTTTTGAACGTCAATTCACATTTGTAGGTGGATCATCAGTGTTAGAGCTAAAATTAGCATGTTTAAAGTGATTTTCATGCTTCCAGGGGCCCAAAACACAAGATTTATGGAATGGTTAAAAGTGCATGAAAATGGCCAATTTACTCACGCTGAGTTCTCAAAAACGGTTTCTTCACCCCGGGAAGTTAATTAAATACCATTTGGAGGCATTTAATGTTCGAGCAAAAACGGCTGATTTTCGAGAAAAGAGATAACACCCCCCCATTACGTCATGCTTCAGAAATGTGGAAAATGGTCCGTTTTCAAATGTTTTATTTTTGAACGTCAGTTCACATTTGTAGGTGGATCATCAGTGTTAGAGCTAAAATTAGCATGTTTAAAGTGATTTTCATGCTTCCAGGGGCTCGGGAAGTTAATTAAATACCATTTGGAGGCATTTAATGTTCGAGCAAAAACAGCTGATTTTCGACAAAAGAGATAACACCCCCCCATTACGTCATGCTTCAGAAATGTGGAAAATGGTCCGTTTTCAAATGTTTTATTTTTGAACGTCAGTTCACATTTGTAGGTGGATCATCAGTGTTAGAGCTAAAATTAGCATGTTTAAAGTGATTTTCATGCTTCCAGGGGCCCAAAACACAAGATTTATGGAATGGTTAAAAGTGCATGAAAATGGCCAATTTACTCACTCTGAGTTCTCAAAAAGGGTTTCTTCACCCCGGGAAGTTAATTAAATACCATTTGGAGGCATTTAATGTTCCAGCAAAAACGGCTGATTTTCGACAAAAGAGATAACACCCCCCATTACGTCATGCTTCAGAAATGTGGAAAATGGTCCGTTTTCAAATGTTTTATTTTTGAACGTCAGTTCACATTTGTAGGTGGATCATCAGTGTTAGAGCTAAAATTAGGATGTTTAAAGTGATTTTCATGCTTCCAGGGGCTCAAAACACAAGATTTATGGAATGGTTAAAAGTGCATGAAAATGGGCAATTTACTCACTCTGAGTTCTCAAAAAGGGTTTCTTCTCCCCGGGAAGTTAATTAAATACTATTTGGAGGCATTTAATGTTCGAGCAAAAACGGCTGATTTTCGACAAAAGAGATAACACCCCCCCATTACGTCATGCTTCAGAAATGTGGAAAATGGTCCGTTTTCAAATGTTTTATTTTTGAACGTCAATTCACATTTGTAGGTGGATCATCAGTGTTAGAGCTAAAATTAGCATGTTTAAAGTGATTTTCATGCTTCCAGGGGCCCAAAACACAAGATTTATGGAATGGTTAAAAGTGCATGAAAATGGCCAATTTACTCACGCTGAGTTCTCAAAAACGGTTTCTTCACCCCGGGAAGTTAATTAAATACCATTTGGAGGCATTTAATGTTCGAGCAAAAACGGCTGATTTTCGAGAAAAGAGATAACACCCCCCCATTACGTCATGCTTCAGAAATGTGGAAAATGGTCCGTTTTCAAATGTTTTATTTTTGAACGTCAGTTCACATTTGTAGGTGGATCATCAGTGTTAGAGCTAAAATTAGCATGTTTAAAGTGATTTTCATGCTTCCAGGGGCTCGGGAAGTTAATTAAATACCATTTGGAGGCATTTAATGTTCGAGCAAAAACGGCTGATTTTCGACAAAAGAGATAACACCCCCCCATTACGTCATGCTTCAGAAATATGGAAAATGGTCCGTTTTCAAATGTTTTATTTTTGAACGTCAGTTCACATTTGTAGGTGGATCATCAGTGTTAGAGCTAAAATTAGGATGTTTAAAGTGATTTTCATGCTTCCAGGGGCTCAAAACACAAGATTTATGGAATGGTTAAAAGTGCATGAAAATGGGCAATTTACTCACTCTGAGTTCTCAAAAAGGGTTTCTTCTCCCCGGGAAGTTAATTAAATACTATTTGGAGGCATTTAATGTTCGAGCAAAAACGGCTGATTTTCGACAAAAGAGATAACACCCCCCCATTACGTCATGCTTCAGAAATGTGGAAAATGGTCCGTTTTCAAATGTTTTATTTTTGAACGTCAATTCACATTTGTAGGTGGATCATCAGTGTTAGAGCTAAAATTAGCATGTTTAAAGTGATTTTCATGCTTCCAGGGGCCCAAAACACAAGATTTATGGAATGGTTAAAAGTGCATGAAAATGGCCAATTTACTCACGCTGAGTTCTCAAAAACGGTTTCTTCACCCCGGGAAGTTAATTAAATACCATTTGGAGGCATTTAATGTTCGAGCAAAAACGGCTGATTTTCGAGAAAAGAGATAACACCCCCCCATTACGTCATGCTTCAGAAATGTGGAAAATGGTCCGTTTTCAAATGTTTTATTTTTGAACGTCAGTTCACATTTGTAGGTGGATCATCAGTGTTAGAGCTAAAATTAGCATGTTTAAAGTGATTTTCATGCTTCCAGGGGCTCGGGAAGTTAATTAAATACCATTTGGAGGCATTTAATGTTCGAGCAAAAACGGCTGATTTTCGACAAAAGAGATAACACCCCCCCATTACGTCATGCTTCAGAAATATGGAAAATGGTCCGTTTTCAAATGTTTTATTTTTGAATGTCAGTTCACATTTGTAGGTGGATCATCAGTGTTAGAGCTAAAATTAGCATGTTTAAAGTGATTTTCATGCTTCCAGGGGCTCGGGAAGTGAAATAAATACCATTTGGAGGCATTTAATGTTCGAGCAAAAACGGCTGATTTTCGACAAAAGAGATAACACCCCCCCATTACGTCATGCTTCAGAAATGTGGAAAATGGTCTGTTTTCAAATGTTTTATTTTTGAACGTCAGTTCACATTTGTAGGTGGATCATCAGTGTTAGAGCTAAAATTAGCATGTTTAAAGTGATTTTCATGCTTCCAGGGGCTCGGGAAGTTAATTAAATACCATTTGGAGGCATTTAATGTTCGAGCAAAAACGGCTGATTTTCGACAAAAGAGATAACACCCCCCATTACGTCATGCTTCAGAAATGTGGAAAATGGTCCGTTTTCAAATGTTTTATTTTTGAACGTCAGTTCACATTTGTAGGTGGATCATCAGTGTTAGAGCTAAAATTAGCATGTTTAAAGTGATTTTCATGCTTCCAGGGCCTCGGGAAGAGAAATAAATACCATTTGGAGGCATTTAATGTTCGAGCAAAAACGGCTGATTTTCGACAAAAGAGATAACACCCCCCCATTACGTCATGCTTCAGAAATGTGGAAAATGGTCCGTTTTCAAATGTTTTATTTTTGAACGTCAGTTCACATTTGTAGGTGGATCATCAGTGTTAGAGCTAAAATTAGCATGTTTAAAGTGATTTTCATGCTTCCAGGGGCTCGGGAAGTGAAATAAATACCATTTGGAGGCATTTAATGTTCGAGCAAAAACGGCTGATTTTCGACAAAAGAGATAACACCCCCCCATTACGTCATGCTTCAGAAATGTGGAAAATGGTCCGTTTTCAAATGTTTTATTTTTGAACGTCAGTTCACATTTGTAGGTGGATCATCAGTGTTAGAGCTAAAATTAGCATGTTTAAAGTGATTTTCATGCTTCCAGGGGCCCAAAACACAAGATTTATGGAATGGTTAAAAGTGCATGAAAATGGCCAATTTACTCACTCTGAGTTCTCAAAAAGGGTTTCTTCACCCCGGGAAGTTAATTAAATACCATTTGGAGGCATTTAATGTTCCAGCAAAAACGGCTGATTTTCGACAAAAGAGATAACACCCCCCCATTACGTCATGCTTCAGAAATGTGGAAAATGGTCCGTTTTCAAATGTTTTATTTTTGAACGTCAGTTCACATTTGTAGGTGGATCATCAGTGTTAGAGCTAAAATTAGCATGTTTAAAGTGATTTTCATGCTTCCAGGGGCTCGGGAAGTGAAATAAATACCATTTGGAGGCATTTAATGTTCGAGCAAAAACGGCTGATTTTCGACAAAAGAGATAACACCCCCCCATTACGTCATGCTTCAGAAATGTGGAAAATGGTCCGTTTTCAAATGTTTTATTTTTGAACGTCAGTTCACATTTGTAGGTGGATCATCAGTGTTGGAGCTAAAATTAGCATGTTTAAAGTGATTTTCATACTTCCAGGGGCCCAAAACACAAGATTTATGGAATGGTTAAAAGTGCATGAAAATGGCCAATTTACTCACTCTGAGTTCTCAAAAAGGGTTTCTTCACCCCGGGAAGTTAATTAAATACCATTTGGAGGCATTTAATGTTCCAGCAAAAACGGCTGATTTTCGACAAAAGAGATAACACCCCCCCATTACGTCATGCTTCAGAAATGTGGAAAATGGTCCGTTTTCAAATGTTTTATTTTTGAACGTCAGTTCACATTTGTAGGTGGATCATCAGTGTTAGAGCTAAAATTAGCATGTTTAAAGTGATTTTCATGCTTCCATGGGCTCGGGAAGTGAAATAAATACCATTTGGAGGCATTTAATGTTCGAGCAAAAACGGCTGATTTTCGACAAAAGAGATAACACCCCCCCATTACGTCATGCTTCAGAAATGTGGAAAATGGTCCGTTTTCAAATGTTTTATTTTTGAACGTTAGTTCACATTTGTAGGTGGATCATCAGTGTTAGAGCTAAAATTAGCATGTTTAAAGTGATTTTCATGCTTCCAGGGGCCCAAAACACAAGATTTATGGAACGGTTAAAAGTGCATGAAAATGGCCAATTTACTCACTCTGAGTTCTCAAAAAGGGTTTCTTCACCCCGGGAAGTTAATTAAATACCATTTGGAGGCATTTAATGTTCGAGCAAAAACGGCTGATTTTCGACAAAAGAGATAACACCCCCCCATTACGTCATGCTTCAGAAATGTGGAAAATGGTCCGTTTTCAAATGTTTTATTTTTGAACGTCAGTTCACATTTGTAGGTGGATCATCAGTGTTAGAGCTAAAATTAGCATGTTTAAAGTGATTTTCATGCTTCCAGGGGCCCAAAACACAAGATTTATGGAATGGTTAAAAGTGCATGAAAATGGCCAATTTACTCACTCTGAGTTCTCAAAAAGGGTTTCTTCACCCCGGGAAGTTAATTAAATACCATTTGGAGGCATTTAATGTTCCAGCAAAAACGGCTGATTTTCGACAAAAGAGATAACACCCCCCCATTACGTCATGCTTCAGAAATGTGGAAAATGGTCCGTTTTCAAATGTTTTATTTTTGAACGTCAGTTCACATTTGTAGGTGGATCATCAGTGTTAGAGCTAAAATTAGCATGTTTAAAGTGATTTTCATGCTTCCAGGGGCCCAAAACACAAGATTTATTGAATGGTTAAAAGTGCATGAAAATGGCCAATTTACTCACTCTGAGTTCTCAAAAAGGGTTTCTTCACCCCGGGAAGTTAATTAAATACCATTTGGAGGCATTTAATGTTCGAGCAAAAACGGCTGATTTTCGACAAAAGAGATAACACCCCCCCATTACGTCATGCTTCAGAAATGTGGAAAATGGTCCGTTTTCAAATGTTTTATTTTTGAACGTCAGTTCACATTTGTAGGTGGATCATCAGTGTTAGAGCTAAAATTAGCATGTTTAAAGTGATTTTCATGCTTCCAGGGGCTCGGGAAGTTAATTAAATACCATTTGGAGGCATTTAATGTTCGAGCAAAAACAGCTGATTAATGACAAAAGAGATAACACCCCCCCATTACGTCATGCTTCAGAAATGTGGAAAATGGTCCGTTTTCAAATGTTTTATTTTTGAACGTCAGTTCACATTTGTAGGTGGATCATCAGTGTTAGAGCTAAAATTAGCATGTTTAAAGTGATTTTCATGCTTCCAGGGGCTCGGGAAGTTAATTAAATACCATTTGGAGGCATTTAATGTTCGAGCAAAAACGGCTGATTTTCAACAAAAGAGATAACACCCCCCCATTACGTCATGCTTCAGAAATATGGAAAATGGTCCGTTTTCAAATGTTTTATTTTTGAACGTCAGTTCACATTTGTAGGTGGATCATCAGTGTTTGAGCTAAAATTAGCATGTTTAAAGTGATTTTCATGCTTCCAGGGGCTCGGGAAGTTAATTAAATACCATTTGGAGGCATTTAATGTTCGAGCAAAAACGGCTGATTTTCGACAAAAGAGATAACACCCCCCCATTACGTCATGCTTCAGAAATGTGGAAAATGGTCCGTTTTCAAATGTTTTATTTTTGAACGTCAGTTCACATTTGTAGGTGGATCATCAGTGTTAGAGCTAAAATTAGCATGTTTAAAGTGATTTTCATGCTTCCAGGGGCTCGGGAAGAGAAATAAATACCATTTGGAGGCATTTAATGTTCGAGCAAAAACGGCTGATTTTCGACAAAAGAGATAACACCCCCCCATTACGTCATGCTTCAGAAATGTGGAAAATGGTCCGTTTTCAAATGTTTTATTTTTGAACATCAGTTCACATTTGTAGGTGGATCATCAGTGTTAGAGCTAAAATTAGCATGTTTAAAGTGATTTTCATGCTTCCAGGGGCTCGGGAAGTGAAATAAATACCATTTGGAGGCATTTAATGTTCGAGCAAAAACGGCTGATTTTCGACAAAAGAGATAACACCCCCCCATTACGTCATGCTTCAGAAATGTGGAAAATGGTCCGTTTTCAAATGTTTTATTTTTGAACGTCAGTTCACATTTGTAGGTGGATCATCAGTGTTAGAGCTAAAATTATCATGTTTAAAGTGATTTTCATGCTTCCAGGGGCCCAAAACACAAGATTTATGGAATGGTTAAAAGTGCATGAAAATGGCCAATTTACTCACTCTGAGTTCTCAAAAAGGGTTTCTTCACCCCGGGAAGTTAATTAAATACCATTTGGAGGCATTTAATGTTCCAGCAAAAACGGCTGATTTTCGACAAAAGAGATAACACCCCCCCATTACGTCATGCTTCAGAAATGTGGAGAATGGTCCGTTTTCAAATGTTTTATTTTTGAACGTCAGTTCACATTTGTAGGTGGATCATCAGTGTTAGAGCTAAAATTAGCATGTTTAAAGTGATTTTCATGCTTCCAGGGGCTCGGGAAGTGAAATAAATACCATTTGGAGGCATTTAATGTTCGAGCAAAAACGGCTGATTTTCGACAAAAGAGATAACACCCCCCCATTACGTCATGCTTCAGAAATGTGGAAAATGGTCCGTTTTCAAATGTTTTATTTTTGAACGTCAGTTCACATTTGTAGGTGGATCATCAGTGTTAGAGCTAAAATTAGCATGTTTAAAGTGATTTTCATGCTTCCAGGGGCTCGGGAAGTGAAATAAATACCATTTGGAGGCATTTAATGTTCGAGCAAAAACGGCTGATTTTCGACTAAAGAAATAACACCCCCCCATTACGTCATGCTTCAGAAATGTGGAAAATGGTCCGTTTTCAAATGTTTTATTTTTGAACGTCAGTTCACATTTGTAGGTGGATCATCAGTGTTAGAGCTAAAATTAGCATGTTTAAAGTGATTTTCATGCTTCCAGGGGCCCAAAACACAAGATTTATGGAATGGTTAAAAGTGCATGAAAATGGCCAATTTACTCACTCTGAGTTCTCAAAAAGGGTTTCTTCACCCCGGGAAGTTAATTAAATACCATTTGGAGGCATTTAATGTTCGAGCAAAAACGGCTGATTTTCGACAAAAGAGATAACACCCCCCCATTACGTCATGCTTCAGAAATGTGGAAAATGGTCCGTTTTCAAATGTTTTATTTTTGAACGTCAGTTCACATTTGTAGGTGTATCATCAGTGTTAGAGCTAAAATTAGCATGTTAAAAGTCATTTTCATGCTTCCAGGGGCTCGGGAAGTTAATTAAATACCATTTGGAGGCATTTAATGTTCGAGCAAAAACGGCTGATTTTCGACAAAAGAGATAACACCCCCCCATTACGTCATGCTTCAGAAATGTGGAAAATGGTCCGTTTTCAAATGTTTTATTTTTGAACGTCAGTTCACATTTGTAGGTGGATCATCAGTGTTAGAGCTAAAATTAGCATGTTTAAAGTGATTTTCATGCTTCCAGGGGCTCGGGAAGTTAATTAAATACCATTTGGAGGCATTTAATGTTCGAGCAAAAACGGCTGATTTTCGACAAAAGAGATAACACCCCCCCATTACGTCATGCTTCAGAAATGTGGAAAATGGTCCGTTTTCAAATGTTTTATTTTTGAACGTCAGTTCACATTTGTAGGTGGATCATCAGTGTTAGAGCTAAAATTAGCATGTTTAAAGTGATTTTCATGCTTCCAGGGGCCCAAAACACAAGATTTATGGAATGGTTAAAAGTGCATGAAAATGGCCAATTTACTCACTCTGAGTTCTCAAAAAGGGTTTCTTCACCCCGGGAAGTTAATTAAATACCATTTGGAGGCATTTAATGTTCGAGCAAAAACGGCTGATTTTCGACAAAAGAGATAACACCCCCCCCCATTACGTCATGCTTCAGAAATGTGGAAAATGGTCCGTTTTCAAATGTTTTATTTTTGAACGTCAGTTCACATTTGTAGGTGGATCATCAGTGTTAGAGCTAAAATTAGCATGTTTAAAGTGATTTTCATGCTTCCAGGGGCTCTGGAAGTTAATTAAATACCATTTGGAGGCATTTAATGTTCGAGCAAAAAACGGCTGATTTTCGACAAAAGAGATAACACCCCCCCCATTACGTCATGCTTCAGAAATGTGGAAAATGGTCCGTTTTCAAATGTTTTATTTTTGAACGTCAGTTCACATTTGTAGGTGGATCATCAGTGTTAGAGCTAAAATTAGCATGTTTAAAGTGATTTTCATGCTTCCAGGGGCTCAGGAAGTGAAATAAATACCATTTGGAGGCATTTAATGTTCGAGCAAAAACGGCTGATTTTCGACAAAAGAGATAACACCCCCCCATTACGTCATGCTTCAGAAATGTGGAAAATGGTCAGTTTTCAAATGTTTTATTTTTGAACGTCAGTTCACATTTGTAGGTGGATCATCAGTGTTAGAGCTAAAATTAGCATGTTTAAAGTGATTTTCATGCTTCCAGGGGCTCGGGAAGTGAAATAAATACCATTTGGAGGCATTTAATGTTCGAGCAAAAACGGCTGATTTTCGACAAAAGAGATAACACCCCCCCATTACGTCATGCTTCAGAAATGTGGAAAATGGTCCGTTTTCAAATGTTTTATTTTTGAACGTCAGTTCACATTTGTAGGTGGATCATCAGTGTTAGAGCTAAAATTAGCATGTTTAAAGTGATTTTCATGCTTCCAGGGGCCCAAAACACAAGATTTATGGAATGGTTAAAAGTGCATGAAAATGGCCAATTTACTCACTCTGAGTTCTCAAAAAGGGTTTCTTCACCCCGGGAAGTTAATTAAATACCATTTGGAGGCATTTAATGTTCCAGCAAAAACGGCTGATTTTCGACAAAAGAGATAACACCCCCCCATTACGTCATGCTTCAGAAATGTGGAAAATGGTCCGTTTTCAAATGTTTTATTTTTGAACGTCAGTTCACATTTGTAGGTGGATCATCAGTGTTAGAGCTAAAATTAGCATGTTTAAAGTGATTTTCATGCTTCCAGGGGCTCGGGAAGTTAATTAAATACCATTTGGAGGCATTTAATGTTCGAGCAAAAACAGCTGATTTTCGACAAAAGAGATAACACCCCCCATTACGTCATGCTTCAGAAATGTGGAAAATGGTCCGTTTTCAAATGTTTTATTTTTGAACGTCAGTTCACATTTGTAGGTGGATCATCAGTGTTAGAGCTAAAATTAGCATGTTTAAAGTGATTTTCATGCTTCCAGGGGCCCAAAACACAAGATTTATGGAATGGTTAAAAGTGCATGAAAATGGCCAATTTACTCACTCTGAGTTCTCAAAAAGGGTTTCTTCACCCCGGGAAGTTAATTAAATACCATTTGGAGGCATTTAATGTTCCAGCAAAAACGGCTGATTTTCGACAAAAGAGATAACACCCCCCCATTACGTCATGCTTCAGAAATGTGGAAAATGGTCAGTTTTCAAATGTTTTATTTTTGAACGTCAGTTCACATTTGTAGGTGGATCATCAGTGTTAGAGCTAAAATTAGGATGTTTAAAGTGATTTTCATGCTTCCAGGGGCTCAAAACACAAGATTTATGGAATGGTTAAAAGTGCATGAAAATGGGCAATTTACTCACTCTGAGTTCTCAAAAAGGGTTTCTTCTCCCCGGGAAGTTAATTAAATACTATTTGGAGGCATTTAATGTTCGAGCAAAAACGGCTGATTTTCGACAAAAGAGATAACACCCCCCCATTACGTCATGCTTCAGAAATGTGGAAAATGGTCCGTTTTCAAATGTTTTATTTTTGAACGTCAATTCACATTTGTAGGTGGATCATCAGTGTTAGAGCTAAAATTAGTATGTTTAAAGTGATTTTCATGCTTCCAGGGGCCCAAAACACAAGATTTATGGAATGGTTAAAAGTGCATGAAAATGGCCAATTTACTCACGCTGAGTTCTCAAAAACGGTTTCTTCACCCCGGGAAGTTAATTAAATACCATTTGGAGGCATTTAATGTTCGAGCAAAAACGGCTGATTTTCGAGAAAAGAGATAACACCCCCCCATTACGTCATGCTTCAGAAATGTGGAAAATGGTCCGTTTTCAAATGTTTTATTTTTGAACGTCAGTTCACATTTGTAGGTGGATCATCAGTGTTAGAGCTAAAATTAGCATGTTTAAAGTGATTTTCATGCTTCCAGGGGCTCGGGAAGTTAATTAAATACCATTTGGAGGCATTTCATGTTCGAGCAAAAATGGCTGATTTTCGACAAAAGAGATAACACCCCCCATTACGTCATGCTTCAGAAATATGGAAAATGGTCCGTTTTCAAATGTTTTATTTTTGAACGTCAGTTCACATTTGTAGGTGGATCATCAGTGTTAGAGCTAAAATTAGCATGTTTAAAGTGATTTTCATGCTTCCAGGGGCTCGGGAAGTGAAATAAATACCATTTGGAGGCATTTAATGTTCGAGCAAAAACGGCTGATTTTCGACAAAAGAGATAACACCCCCCCATTACGTCATGCTTCAGAAATGTGGAAAATGGTCTGTTTTCAAATGTTTTATTTTTGAACGTCAGTTCACATTTGTAGGTGGATCATCAGTGTTAGAGCTAAAATTAGCATGTTTAAAGTGATTTTCATGCTTCCAGGGGCTCGGGAAGTTAATTAAATACCATTTGGAGGCATTTAATGTTCGAGCAAAAACGGCTGATTTTCGACAAAAGAGATAACACCCCCCCATTACGTCATGCTTCAGAAATGTGGAAAATGGTCCGTTTTCAAATGTTTTATTTTTGAACGTCAGTTCACATTTGTAGGTGGATCATCAGTGTTAGAGCTAAAATTAGCATGTTTAAAGTGATTTTCATGCTTCCAGGGCCTCGGGAAGAGAAATAAATACCATTTGGAGGCATTTAATGTTCGAGCAAAAACGGCTGATTTTCGACAAAAGAGATAACACCCCCCCATTACGTCATGCTTCAGAAATGTGGAAAATGGTCCGTTTTCAAATGTTTTATTTTTGAACGTCAGTTCACATTTGTAGGTGGATCATCAGTGTTAGAGCTAAAATTAGCATGTTTAAAGTGATTTTCATGCTTCCAGGGGCTCGGGAAGTGAAATAAATACCATTTGGAGGCATTTAATGTTCGAGCAAAAACGGCTGATTTTCGACAAAAGAGATAACACCCCCCCATTACGTCATGCTTCAGAAATGTGGAAAATGGTCCGTTTTCAAATGTTTTATTTTTGAACGTCAGTTCACATTTGTAGGTGGATAATCAGTGTTAGAGCTAAAATTAGCATGTTTAAAGTGATTTTCATGCTTCCAGGGGCCCAAAACGCAAGATTTATGGAATGGTTAAAAGTGCATGAAAATGGCCAATTTACTCACTGTGAGTTCTCAAAAAGGGTTTCTTCACCCCGGGAAGTTAATTAAATACCATTTGGAGGCATTTAATGTTCCAGCAAAAACGGCTGATTTTCGACAAAAGAGATAACACCCCCCCATTACGTCATGCTTCAGAAATGTGGAAAATGGTCCGTTTTCAAATGTTTTATTTTTGAACGTCAGTTCACATTTGTAGGTGGATCATCAGTGTTAGAGCTAAAATTAGCATGTTTAAAGTGATTTTCATGCTTCCAGGGGCTCGGGAAGTGAAATAAATACCATTTGGAGGCATTTAATGTTCGAGCAAAAACGGCTGATTTTCGACTAAAGAAATAACACCCCCCCATTACGTCATGCTTCAGAAATGTGGAAAATGGTCCGTTTTCAAATGTTTTATTTTTGAACGTCAGTTCACATTTGTAGGTGGATCATCAGTGTTAGAGCTAAAATTAGCATGTTTAAAGTGATTTTCATGCTTCCAGGGGCCCAAAACACAAGATTTATGGAATGGTTAAAAGTGCATGAAAATGGCCAATTTACTCACTCTGAGTTCTCAAAAAAGGTTTCTTCACCCCGGGAAGTTAATTAAATACCATTTGGAGGCATTTAATGTTCGAGCAAAAACGGCTGATTTTCGACAAAAGAGATAACACCCCCCCCATTACGTCATGCTTCAGAAATGTGGAAAATGGTCCGTTTTCAAATGTTTTATTTTTGAACGTCAGTTCACATTTGTAGGTGTATCATCAGTGTTAGAGCTAAAATTAGCATGTTTAAAGTGATTTTCATGCTTCCAGGGGCTCGGGAAGTTAATTAAATACCATTTGGAGGCATTTAATGTTCGAGCAAAAACGGCTGATTTTCGACAAAAGAGATAACACCCCCCCATTACCTCATGCTTCAGAAATGTGGAAAATGGTCCGTTTTCAAATGTTTTATTTTTGAACGTCAGTTCACATTTGTAGGTGGATCATCAGTGTTAGAGCTAAAATTAGCATGTTTAAAGTGATTTTCATGCTTCCAGGGGCTCGGGAAGTTAATTAAATACCATTTGGAGGCATTTAATGTTCGAGCAAAAACGGCTGATTTTCGACAAAAGAGATAACACCCCCCCATTACGTCATGCTTCAGAAATGTGGAAAATGGTCCGTTTTCAAATGTTTTATTTTTGAACGTCAGTTCACATTTGTAGGTGGATCATCAGTGTTAGAGCTAAAATTAGCATGTTTAAAGTGATTTTCATGCTTCCAGGGGCCCAAAACACAAGATTTATGGAATGGTTAAAAGTGCATGAAAATGGCCAATTTACTCACTCTGAGTTCTCAAAAAGGGTTTCTTCACCCCGGGAAGTTAATTAAATACCATTTGGAGGCATTTAATGTTCGAGCAAAAACGGCTGATTTTCGACAAAAGAGATAACACCCCCCCCATTACGTCATGCTTCAGAAATGTGGAAAATGGTCCGTTTTCAAATGTTTTATTTTTGAACGTCAGTTCACATTTGTAGGTGGATCATCAGTGTTGGAGCTAAAATTAGCATGTTTAAAGTGATTTTCATGCTTCCAGGGGCTCTGGAAGTTAATTAAATACCATTTGGAGGCATTTAATGTTCGAGCAAAAAACGGCTGATTTTCGACAAAAGAGATAACACCCCCCCCATTACGTCATGCTTCAGAAGTGTGGAAAATGGTCCGTTTTCAAATGTTTTATTTTTGAACGTCAGTTCACATTTGTAGGTGGATCATCAGTGTTAGAGCTAAAATTAGCATGTTTAAAGTGATTTTCATGCTTCCAGGGGCTCGGGAAGTGAAATAAATACCATTTGGAGGCATTTAATGTTCGAGCAAAAACGGCTGATTTTCGACAAAAGAGATAACACCCCCCCATTACGTCATGCTTCAGAAATGTGGAAAATGGTCAGTTTTCAAATGTTTTATTTTTGAACGTCAGTTCACATTTGTAGGTGGATCATCAGTGTTAGAGCTAAAATTAGCATGTTTAAAGTGATTTTCATGCTTCCAGGGGCTCGGGAAGTGAAATAAATACCATTTGGAGGCATTTAATGTTCGAGCAAAAACGGCTGATTTTCGACAAAAGAGATAACACCCCCCCATTACGTCATGCTTCAGAAATGTGGAAAATGGTCCGTTTTCAAATGTTTTATTTTTGAACGTCAGTTCACATTTGTAGGTGGATCATCAGTGTTAGAGCTAAAATTAGCATGTTTAAAGTGATTTTCATGCTTCCAGGGGCCCAAAACACAAGATTTATGGAATGGTTAAAAGTGCATGAAAATGGCCAATTTACTCACTCTGAGTTCTCAAAAAGGGTTTCTTCACCCCGGGAAGTTAATTAAATACCATTTGGAGGCATTTAATGTTCCAGCAAAAACGGCTGATTTTCGACAAAAGAGATAACACCCCCCCATTACGTCATGCTTCAGAAATGTGGAAAATGGTCCGTTTTCAAATGTTTTATTTTTGAACGTCAGTTCACATTTGTAGGTGGATCATCAGTGTTAGAGCTAAAATTAGCATGTTTAAAGTGATTTTCATGCTTCCAGGGGCTCGGGAAGTTAATTAAATACCATTTGGAGGCATTTAATGTTCGAGCAAAAACAGCTGATTTTCGACAAAAGAGATAACACCCCCCCATTACGTCATGCTTCAGAAATGTGGAAAATGGTCCGTTTTCAAATGTTTTATTTTTGAACGTCAGTTCACATTTGTAGGTGGATCATCAGTGTTAGAGCTAAAATTAGCATGTTTAAAGTGATTTTCATGCTTCCAGGGGCCCAAAACACAAGATTTATGGAATGGTTAAAAGTGCATGAAAATGGCCAATTTACTCACTCTGAGTTCTCAAAAAGGGTTTCTTCACCCCGGGAAGTTAATTAAATACCATTTGGAGGCATTTAATGTTCCAGCAAAAACGGCTGATTTTCGACAAAAGAGATAACACCCCCCATTACGTCATGCTTCAGAAATGTGGAAAATGGTCCGTTTTCAAATGTTTTATTTTTGAACGTCAGTTCACATTTGTAGGTGGATCATCAGTGTTAGAGCTAAAATTAGGATGTTTAAAGTGATTTTCATGCTTCCAGGGGCTCAAAACACAAGATTTATGGAATGGTTAAAAGTGCATGAAAATGGGCAATTTACTCACTCTGAGTTCTCAAAAAGGGTTTCTTCTCCCCGGGAAGTTAATTAAATACTATTTGGAGGCATTTAATGTTCGAGCAAAAACGGCTGATTTTCGACAAAAGAGATAACACCCCCCCATTACGTCATGCTTCAGAAATGTGGAAAATGGTCCGTTTTCAAATGTTTTATTTTTGAACGTCAATTCACATTTGTAGGTGGATCATCAGTGTTAGAGCTAAAATTAGCATGTTTAAAGTGATTTTCATGCTTCCAGGGGCCCAAAACACAAGATTTATGGAATGGTTAAAAGTGCATGAAAATGGCCAATTTACTCACGCTGAGTTCTCAAAAACGGTTTCTTCACCCCGGGAAGTTAATTAAATACCATTTGGAGGCATTTAATGTTCGAGCAAAAACGGCTGATTTTCGAGAAAAGAGATAACACCCCCCCATTACGTCATGCTTCAGAAATGTGGAAAATGGTCCGTTTTCAAATGTTTTATTTTTGAACGTCAGTTCACATTTGTAGGTGGATCATCAGTGTTAGAGCTAAAATTAGCATGTTTAAAGTGATTTTCATGCTTCCAGGGGCTCGGGAAGTTAATTAAATACCATTTGGAGGCATTTAATGTTCGAGCAAAAACGGCTGATTTTCGACAAAAGAGATAACACCCCCCCATTACGTCATGCTTCAGAAATATGGAAAATGGTCCGTTTTCAAATGTTTTATTTTTGAACGTCAGTTCACATTTGTAGGTGGATCATCAGTGTTAGAGCTAAAATTAGGATGTTTAAAGTGATTTTCATGCTTCCAGGGGCTCAAAACACAAGATTTATGGAATGGTTAAAAGTGCATGAAAATGGGCAATTTACTCACTCTGAGTTCTCAAAAAGGGTTTCTTCTCCCCGGGAAGTTAATTAAATACTATTTGGAGGCATTTAATGTTCGAGCAAAAACGGCTGATTTTCGACAAAAGAGATAACACCCCCCCATTACGTCATGCTTCAGAAATGTGGAAAATGGTCCGTTTTCAAATGTTTTATTTTTGAACGTCAATTCACATTTGTAGGTGGATCATCAGTGTTAGAGCTAAAATTAGCATGTTTAAAGTGATTTTCATGCTTCCAGGGGCCCAAAACACAAGATTTATGGAATGGTTAAAAGTGCATGAAAATGGCCAATTTACTCACGCTGAGTTCTCAAAAACGGTTTCTTCACCCCGGGAAGTTAATTAAATACCATTTGGAGGCATTTAATGTTCGAGCAAAAACGGCTGATTTTCGAGAAAAGAGATAACACCCCCCCATTACGTCATGCTTCAGAAATGTGGAAAATGGTCCGTTTTCAAATGTTTTATTTTTGAACGTCAGTTCACATTTGTAGGTGGATCATCAGTGTTAGAGCTAAAATTAGCATGTTTAAAGTGATTTTCATGCTTCCAGGGGCTCGGGAAGTTAATTAAATACCATTTGGAGGCATTTAATGTTCGAGCAAAAACGGCTGATTTTCGACAAAAGAGATAACACCCCCCCATTACGTCATGCTTCAGAAATATGGAAAATGGTCCGTTTTCAAATGTTTTATTTTTGAATGTCAGTTCACATTTGTAGGTGGATCATCAGTGTTAGAGCTAAAATTAGCATGTTTAAAGTGATTTTCATGCTTCCAGGGGCTCGGGAAGTGAAATAAATACCATTTGGAGGCATTTAATGTTCGAGCAAAAACGGCTGATTTTCGACAAAAGAGATAACACCCCCCCATTACGTCATGCTTCAGAAATGTGGAAAATGGTCTGTTTTCAAATGTTTTATTTTTGAACGTCAGTTCACATTTGTAGGTGGATCATCAGTGTTAGAGCTAAAATTAGCATGTTTAAAGTGATTTTCATGCTTCCAGGGGCTCGGGAAGTTAATTAAATACCATTTGGAGGCATTTAATGTTCGAGCAAAAACGGCTGATTTTCGACAAAAGAGATAACACCCCCCATTACGTCATGCTTCAGAAATGTGGAAAATGGTCCGTTTTCAAATGTTTTATTTTTGAACGTCAGTTCACATTTGTAGGTGGATCATCAGTGTTAGAGCTAAAATTAGCATGTTTAAAGTGATTTTCATGCTTCCAGGGCCTCGGGAAGAGAAATAAATACCATTTGGAGGCATTTAATGTTCGAGCAAAAACGGCTGATTTTCGACAAAAGAGATAACACCCCCCCATTACGTCATGCTTCAGAAATGTGGAAAATGGTCCGTTTTCAAATGTTTTATTTTTGAACGTCAGTTCACATTTGTAGGTGGATCATCAGTGTTAGAGCTAAAATTAGCATGTTTAAAGTGATTTTCATGCTTCCAGGGGCTCGGGAAGTGAAATAAATACCATTTGGAGGCATTTAATGTTCGAGCAAAAACGGCTGATTTTCGACAAAAGAGATAACACCCCCCCATTACGTCATGCTTCAGAAATGTGGAAAATGGTCCGTTTTCAAATGTTTTATTTTTGAACGTCAGTTCACATTTGTAGGTGGATCATCAGTGTTAGAGCTAAAATTAGCATGTTTAAAGTGATTTTCATGCTTCCAGGGGCCCAAAACACAAGATTTATGGAATGGTTAAAAGTGCATGAAAATGGCCAATTTACTCACTCTGAGTTCTCAAAAAGGGTTTCTTCACCCCGGGAAGTTAATTAAATACCATTTGGAGGCATTTAATGTTCCAGCAAAAACGGCTGATTTTCGACAAAAGAGATAACACCCCCCCATTACGTCATGCTTCAGAAATGTGGAAAATGGTCCGTTTTCAAATGTTTTATTTTTGAACGTCAGTTCACATTTGTAGGTGGATCATCAGTGTTAGAGCTAAAATTAGCATGTTTAAAGTGATTTTCATGCTTCCAGGGGCTCGGGAAGTGAAATAAATACCATTTGGAGGCATTTAATGTTCGAGCAAAAACGGCTGATTTTCGACAAAAGAGATAACACCCCCCCATTACGTCATGCTTCAGAAATGTGGAAAATGGTCCGTTTTCAAATGTTTTATTTTTGAACGTCAGTTCACATTTGTAGGTGGATCATCAGTGTTGGAGCTAAAATTAGCATGTTTAAAGTGATTTTCATACTTCCAGGGGCCCAAAACACAAGATTTATGGAATGGTTAAAAGTGCATGAAAATGGCCAATTTACTCACTCTGAGTTCTCAAAAAGGGTTTCTTCACCCCGGGAAGTTAATTAAATACCATTTGGAGGCATTTAATGTTCCAGCAAAAACGGCTGATTTTCGACAAAAGAGATAACACCCCCCCATTACGTCATGCTTCAGAAATGTGGAAAATGGTCCGTTTTCAAATGTTTTATTTTTGAACGTCAGTTCACATTTGTAGGTGGATCATCAGTGTTAGAGCTAAAATTAGCATGTTTAAAGTGATTTTCATGCTTCCATGGGCTCGGGAAGTGAAATAAATACCATTTGGAGGCATTTAATGTTCGAGCAAAAACGGCTGATTTTCGACAAAAGAGATAACACCCCCCCATTACGTCATGCTTCAGAAATGTGGAAAATGGTCCGTTTTCAAATGTTTTATTTTTGAACGTTAGTTCACATTTGTAGGTGGATCATCAGTGTTAGAGCTAAAATTAGCATGTTTAAAGTGATTTTCATGCTTCCAGGGGCCCAAAACACAAGATTTATGGAACGGTTAAAAGTGCATGAAAATGGCCAATTTACTCACTCTGAGTTCTCAAAAAGGGTTTCTTCACCCCGGGAAGTTAATTAAATACCATTTGGAGGCATTTAATGTTCGAGCAAAAACGGCTGATTTTCGACAAAAGAGATAACACCCCCCCATTACGTCATGCTTCAGAAATGTGGAAAATCGTCCGTTTTCAAATGTTTTATTTTTGAACGTCAGTTCACATTTGTAGGTGGATCATCAGTGTTAGAGCTAAAATTAGCATGTTTAAAGTGATTTTCATGCTTCCAGGGGCCCAAAACACAAGATTTATGGAATGGTTAAAAGTGCATGAAAATGGCCAATTTACTCACTCTGAGTTCTCAAAAAGGGTTTCTTCACCCCGGGAAGTTAATTAAATACCATTTGGAGGCATTTAATGTTCGAGCAAAAACGGCTGATTTTCGACAAAAGAGATAACACCCCCCCATTACGTCATGCTTCAGAAATGTGGAAAATGGTCCGTTTTCAAATGTTTTATTTTTGAACGTCAGTTCACATTTGTAGGTGGATCATCAGTGTTAGAGCTAAAATTAGCATGTTTAAAGTGATTTTCATGCTTCCAGGGGCTCGGGAAGTTAATTAAATACCATTTGGAGGCATTTAATGTTCGAGCATAAACGGCTGATTTTCGACAAAAGAGATAACACCCCCCCATTACGTCATGCTTCAGAAATGTGGAAAATGGTCCGTTTTCAAATGTTTTATTTTTGAACGTCAGTTCACATTTGTAGGTGGATCATCAGTGTTAGAGCTAAAATTAGCATGTTTAAAGTGATTTTCATGCTTCCAGGGGCCCAAAACACAAGATTTATGGAATGGTTAAAAGTGCATGAAAATGGCCAATTTACTCACTCTGAGTTCTCAAAAAGGGTTTCTTCACCCCGGGAAGTTAATTAAATACCATTTGGAGGCATTTAATGTTCGAGCAAAAACGGCTGATTTTCGACAAAAGAGATAACACCCCCCCCATTACGTCATGCTTCAGAAATGTGGAAAATGGTCCGTTTTCAAATGTTTTATTTTTGAACGTCAGTTCACATTTGTAGGTGGCTCATCAGTGTTAGAGCTAAAATTAGCATGTTTAAAGTGATTTTCATGCTTCCAGGGGCTCGGGAAGTTAATTAAATACCATTTGGAGGCATTTAATGTTCGAGCAAAAAACGGCTGATTTTCGACAAAAGAGATAACACCCCCCCATTACGTCATGCTTCAGAAATGTGGAAAATGGTCCGTTTTCAAATGTTTTATTTTTGAACGTCAGTTCACATTTGTAGGTGGATCATCAGTGTTAGAGCTAAAATTAGCATGTTTAAAGTGATTTTCATGCTTCCAGGGGCTCGGGAAGAGAAATAAATACCATTTGGAGGCATTTAATGTTCGAGCAAAAACGGCTGATTTTCGACAAAAGAGATAACACCCCCCCATTACGTCATGCTTCAGAAATGTGGAAAATGGTCCGTTTTCAAATGTTTTATTTTTGAACGTCAGTTCACATTTGTAGGTGGATCATCAGTGTTAGAGCTAAAATTAGCATGTTTAAAGTGATTTTCATGCTTCCAGGGGCTCGGGAAGTGAAATAAATACCATTTGGAGGCATTTAATGTTCGAGCAAAAACGGCTGATTTTCGACAAAAGAGATAACACCCCCCCATTACGTCATGCTTCAGAAATGTGGAAAATGGTCCGTTTTCAAATGTTTTATTTTTGAACGTCAGTTCACATTTGTAGGTGGATCATCAGTGTTAGAGCTAAAATTAGCATGTTTAAAATGATTTTCATGCTTCCAGGGGCCCAAAACACAAGTTTTATGGAATGGTTAAAAGTGCATGAAAATCGCCAATTTACTCACTCTGAGTTCTCAAAAAGGGTTTCTTCACCCCGGGAAGTTAATTAAATACCATTTGGAGGCATTTAATGTTCGAGCAAAAACGGCTGATTTTCGACAAAAGAGATAACACCCCCCCATTACGTCATGCTTCAGAAATGTGGAAAATGGTCCGTTTTCAAATGTTTTATTTTTGAACGTCAGTTCACATTTGTAGGTGGATCATCAGTGTTAGAGCTAAAATTAGCATGTTTAAAGTGATTTTCATGCTTCCAGGGGCTCGGGAAGTGAAATAAATACCATTTGGAGGCATTTAATGTTCGAGCAAAAACGGCTGATTTTCGACAAAAGAGATAACACCCCCCCATTACGTCATGCTTCAGAAATGTGGAAAATGGTCCGTTTTCAAATGTTTTATTTTTGAACGTCAGTTCACATTTGTAGGTGGATCATCAGTGTTGGAGCTAAAATTAGCATGTTTAAAGTGATTTTCATACTTCCAGGGGCCCAAAACACAAGATTTATGGAATGGTTAAAAGTGCATGAAAATGGCCAATTTACTCACTCTGAGTTCTCAAAAAGGGTTTCTTCACCCCGGGAAGTTAATTAAATACCATTTGGAGGCATTTAATGTTCCAGCAAAAACGGCTGATTTTCGACAAAAGAGATAACACCCCCCCATTACGTCATGCTTCAGAAATGTGGAAAATGGTCCGTTTTCAAATGTTTTATTTTTGAACGTCAGTTCACATTTGTAGGTGGATCATCAGTGTTAGAGCTAAAATTAGCATGTTTAAAGTGATTTTCATGCTTCCATGGGCTCGGGAAGTGAAATAAATACCATTTGGAGGCATTTAATGTTCGAGCAAAAACGGCTGATTTTCGACAAAAGAGATAACACCCCCCCATTACGTCATGCTTCAGAAATGTGGAAAATGGTCCGTTTTCAAATGTTTTATTTTTGAACGTTAGTTCACATTTGTAGGTGGATCATCAGTGTTAGAGCTAAAATTAGCATGTTTAAAGTGATTTTCATGCTTCCAGGGGCCCAAAACACAAGATTTATGGAACGGTTAAAAGTGCATGAAAATGGCCAATTTACTCACTCTGAGTTCTCAAAAAGGGTTTCTTCACCCCGGGAAGTTAATTAAATACCATTTGGAGGCATTTAATGTTCGAGCAAAAACGGCTGATTTTCGACAAAAGAGATAACACCCCCCCATTACGTCATGCTTCAGAAATGTGGAAAATCGTCCGTTTTCAAATGTTTTATTTTTGAACGTCAGTTCACATTTGTAGGTGGATCATCAGTGTTAGAGCTAAAATTAGCATGTTTAAAGTGATTTTCATGCTTCCAGGGGCCCAAAACACAAGATTTATGGAATGGTTAAAAGTGCATGAAAATGGCCAATTTACTCACTCTGAGTTCTCAAAAAGGGTTTCTTCACCCCGGGAAGTTAATTAAATACCATTTGGAGGCATTTAATGTTCGAGCAAAAACGGCTGATTTTCGACAAAAGAGATAACACCCCCCCATTACGTCATGCTTCAGAAATGTGGAAAATGGTCCGTTTTCAAATGTTTTATTTTTGAACGTCAGTTCACATTTGTAGGTGGATCATCAGTGTTAGAGCTAAAATTAGCATGTTTAAAGTGATTTTCATGCTTCCAGGGGCTCGGGAAGTTAATTAAATACCATTTGGAGGCATTTAATGTTCGAGCATAAACGGCTGATTTTCGACAAAAGAGATAACACCCCCCCATTACGTCATGCTTCAGAAATGTGGAAAATGGTCCGTTTTCAAATGTTTTATTTTTGAACGTCAGTTCACATTTGTAGGTGGATCATCAGTGTTAGAGCTAAAATTAGCATGTTTAAAGTGATTTTCATGCTTCCAGGGGCCCAAAACACAAGATTTATGGAATGGTTAAAAGTGCATGAAAATGGCCAATTTACTCACTCTGAGTTCTCAAAAAGGGTTTCTTCACCCCGGGAAGTTAATTAAATACCATTTGGAGGCATTTAATGTTCGAGCAAAAACGGCTGATTTTCGACAAAAGAGATAACACCCCCCCCATTACGTCATGCTTCAGAAATGTGGAAAATGGTCCGTTTTCAAATGTTTTATTTTTGAACGTCAGTTCACATTTGTAGGTGGCTCATCAGTGTTAGAGCTAAAATTAGCATGTTTAAAGTGATTTTCATGCTTCCAGGGGCTCGGGAAGTTAATTAAATACCATTTGGAGGCATTTAATGTTCGAGCAAAAACGGCTGATTTTCGACAAAAGAGATAACACCCCCCCATTACGTCATGCTTCAGAAATGTGGAAAATGGTCCGTTTTCAAATGTTTTATTTTTGAACGTCAGTTCACATTTGTAGGTGGATCATCAGTGTTAGAGCTAAAATTAGCATGTTTAAAGTGATTTTCATGCTTCCAGGGGCTCGGGAAGTGAAATAAATACCATTTGGAGGCATTTAATGTTCGAGCAAAAACGGCTGATTTTCGACAAAAGAGATAACACCCCCCCATTACGTCATGCTTCAGAAATGTGGAAAATGGTCCGTTTTCAAATGTTTTATTTTTGAACGTCAGTTCACATTTGTAGGTGGATCATCAGTGTTAGAGCTAAAATTAGCATGTTTAAAATGATTTTCATGCTTCCAGGGGCCCAAAACACAAGTTTTATGGAATGGTTAAAAGTGCATGAAAATCGCCAATTTACTCACTCTGAGTTCTCAAAAAGGGTTTCTTCACCCCGGGAAGTTAATTAAATACCATTTGGAGGCATTTAATGTTCGAGCAAAAACGGCTGATTTTCGACAAAAGAGATAACACCCCCCCATTACGTCATGCTTCAGAAATGTGGAAAATGGTCCGTTTTCAAATGTTTTATTTTTGAACGTCAGTTCACATTTGTAGGTGGATCATCAGTGTTAGAGATAAAATTAGCATGTTTAAAGTGATTTTCATGCTTCCAGGGGCTCGGGAAGTTAATTAAATACCATTTGGAGGCATTTAATGTTCGAGCAAAAACGGCTGATTTTCGACAAAAGAGATAACACCCCCCCATTACGTCATGCTTCAGAAATGTGGAAAATGGTCCGTTTTCAAATGTTTTATTTTTGAACGTCAGTTCACATTTGTAGGTGGATCATCAGTGTTAGAGCTAAAATTAGCATGTTTAAAGTGATTTTCATGCTTCCAGGGGCTCGGGAAGTTAATTAAATACCATTTGGAGGCATTTAATGTTCGAGCAAAAACGGCTGATTTTCGACAAAAGAGATAACACCCCCCCATTACGTCATGCTTCAGAAATGTGGAAAATGGTCCGTTTTCAAATGTTTTATTTTTGAACGTCAGTTCACATTTGTAGGTGGATCATCAGTGTTAGAGCTAAAATTAGCATGTTTAAAGTGATTTTCATGCTTCCAGGGGCTCGGGAAGTTAATTAAATACCATTCGGAGGCATTTAATGTTCGAGCAAAAACGGCTGATTTTCGACAAAAGAGATAACACCCCCCCATTAAGTCATGCTTCAGAAATGTGGAAAATGGTCCGTTTTCAAATGTTTTATTTTTGAACGTCAGTTCACATTTGTAGGTGGATCATCAGTGTTAGAGCTAAAATTAGCATGTTTAAAGTGATTTTCCTGCTTCCAGGGGCTCGGGAAGTTAATTAAATACCATTTGGAGGCATTTAATGTTCGAGCAAAAACGGCTGATTTTCGACAAAATAGATAACACCCCCCCATTGCGTCATGCTTCAGAAATGTGGAAAATGGTCCGTTTTCAAATGTTTTATTTTTGAACGTCAGTTCACATTTGTAGGTGGATCATCAGTGTTAGAGCTAAAATTAGCATGTTTAAAGTGATTTTCATGCTTCCAGGGGCTCGGGAAGTTAATTAAATACCATTTGGAGGCATTTAATGTTCGAGCAAAAACGGCTGATTTTCGACAAAAGAGATAAAACCCCCCCATTACGTCATGCTTCAGAAATGTGGAAAATGGTCCGTTTTCAAATGTTTTATTTTTGAACGTCAGTTCACATTTTAGGTGGATCATCAGTGTTAGAGCTAAAATTAGCATGTTTAAAGTGATTTTCATGCTTCCAGGGGCTCGGGAAGTTAATTAAATACCATTTGGAGGCATTTAAGGTTCGAGCAAAAACGGCTGATTTTCGACAAAAGAGATAACACCCCCCCATTACGTCATGCTTCAGAAATGTGGAAAATGGTCCGTTTTCAAATGTTTTATTTTTGAACGTCAGTTCACATTTGTAGGTGGATCATCAGTGTTAGAGCTAAAATTAGCATGTTTAAAGTGATTTTCATGCTTCCAGGGGCTCGGGAAGTGAAATAAATACCATTTGGAGGCATTTAATGTTCGAGCAAAAACGGCTGATTTTCGACAAAAGAGATAACACCCCCCAATTACGTCATGCTTCAGAAATGTGGAAAATGGTCCGTTTTCAAATGTTTTATTTTTGAACGTCAGTTCACATTTGTAGGTGGATCATCAGTGTTAGAGCTAAAATTAGCATGTTTAAAATGATTTTCATGCTTCCAGGGGCCCAAAACACAAGATTTATGGAATGGTTAAAAGTGCATGAAAATCGCCAATTTACTCACTCTGAGTTCTCAAAAAGGGTTTCTTCACCCCGGGAAGTTAATTAAATACCATTTGGAGGCATTTAATGTTCGAGCAAAAACGGCTGATTTTCGACAAAAGAGATAACACCCCCCCATTACGTCATGCTTCAGAAATGTGGAAAATGGTCCGTTTTCAAATGTTTTATTTTTGAACGTCAGTTCACATTTGTAGGTGGATCATCAGTGTTAGAGCTAAAATTTGCATGTTTAAAGTGATTTTCATGCTTCCAGGGGCTCGGGAAGTTAATTAAATACCATTTGGAGGCATTTAATGTTCGAGCAAAAACGGCTGATTTTCGACAAAAGAGATAACACCCCCCCATTACGTCATGCTTCAGAAATGTGGAAAATGGTCCGTTTTCAAATGTTTTATTTTTGAACGTCAGTTCACATTTGTAGGTGGATCATCAGTGTTAGAGCTAAAATTAGCATGTTTAAAGTGATTTTCATGCTTCCAGGGGCTCGGGAAGTTAATTAAATACCATTTGGAGGCATTTAATGTTCGAGCAAAAATGGCTGATTTTCGACAAAAGAGATAACACCCCCCCATTACGTCATGCTTCAGAAATGTGGAAAATGGTCCGTTTTCAAATGTTTTATTTTTGAACGTCAGTTCACATTTGTAGGTGGATCATCAGTGTTAGAGCTAAAATTAGCATGTTTAAAGTGATTTTCATGCTTCCAGGGGCTCGGGAAGTTAATTAAATACCATTTGGAGGCATTTAATGTTCGAGCAAAAACGGCTGATTTTCGACAAAAGAGATAACACCCCCCCATTACGTCATGCTTCAGAAATGTGGAAAATGGTCCGTTTTCAAATGTTTTATTTTTGAACGTCAGTTCACATTTGTAGGTGGATCATCAGTGTTAGAGCTAAAATTAGCATGTTTAAAGTGATTTTCATGCTTCCAGGGGCTCGGGAAGTTAATTAAATACCATTTGGAGGCATTTAATGTTCGAGCAAAAACGGCTGATTTTCGACAAAAGAGATAACACCCCCCCATTGCGTCATGCTTCAGAAATGTGGAAAATGGTCCGTTTTCAAATGTTTTATTTTTGAACGTCAGTTCACATTTGTAGGTGGATCATCAGTGTTAGAGCTAAAATTAGCATGTTTAAAGTGATTTTCATGCTTCCAGGGGCTCGGGAAGTTAATTAAATACCATTTGGAGGCATTTAATGTTCGAGCAAAAACGGCTGATTTTCGACAAAAGAGATAACACCCCCCCCCATTACGTCATGCTTCAGAAATGTGGAAAATGGTCCGTTTTCAAATGTTTTATTTTTGAACGTCAGTTCACATTTGTAGGTGGATCATCAGTGTTAGAGCTAAAATTAGCATGTTTAAAGTGATTTTCATGCTTCCAGGGGCTCAGGAAGTTAATTAAATACAATTTGGAGGCATTTAATGTTCGAGCAAAAACGGCTGATTTTCGACAAAAGAGATAACACCCCCCCATTACGTCATGCTTCAGAAATGTGGAAAATGGTCCGTTTTCAAATGTTTTATTTTTGAACGTCAGTTCACATTTGTAGGTGGATCATCAGTGTTAGAGCTAAAATTAGCATGTTTAAAGTGATTTTCATGCTTCCAGGGGCTCGGGAAGTTAATTAAATACCATTTGGAGGCATTTAATGTTCGAGCAAAAACGGCTGATTTTCGACAAAAGAGATAACACCCCCCCATTACGTCATGCTTCAGAAATGTGGAAAATGGTCCGTTTTCAAATGTTTTATTTTTGAACGTCAGTTCACATTTGTAGGTGGATCATCAGTGTTAGAGCTAAAATTAGCATGTTTAAAGTGATTTTCATGCTTCCAGGGGCTCGGGAAGTTAATTAAATACCATTTGGAGGCATTTAATGTTCGAGCAAAAACGGCTGATTTTCGACAAAAGAGATAACACCCCCCCATTACGTCATGCTTCAGAAATATGGAAAATGGTCCGTTTTCAAATGTTTTATTTTTGAACGTCAGTTCACATTTGTAGGTGGATCATCAGTGTTAGAGCTAAAATTAGCATGTTTAAAGTGATTTTCATGCTTCCAGGGGCTCGGGAAGTGAAATAAATACCATTTGGAGGCATTTAATGTCCGAGCAAAAACGGCTGATTTTCGACAAAAGAGATAACACCCCCCCATTACGTCATGCTTCAGAAATGTGGAAAATGGTCTGTTTTCAAATGTTTTATTTTTGAACGTCAGTTCACATTTGTAGGTGGATCATCAGTGTTAGAGCTAAAATTAGCATGTTTAAAGTGATTTTCATGCTTCCAGGGGCTCGGGAAGTTAATTAAATACCATTTGGAGGCATTTAATGTTCGAGCAAAAACGGCTGATTTTCGACAAAAGAGATAACACCCCCCATTACGTCATGCTTCAGAAATGTGGAAAATGGTCCGTTTTCAAATGTTTTATTTTTGAACGTCAGTTCACATTTGTAGGTGGATCATCAGTGTTAGAGCTAAAATTAGCATGTTTAAAGTGATTTTCATGCTTCCAGGGCCTCGGGAAGAGAAATAAATACCATTTGGAGGCATTTAATGTTCGAGCAAAAACGGCTGATTTTCGACAAAAGAGATAACACCCCCCCATTACGTCATGCTTCAGAAATGTGGAAAATGGTCCGTTTTCAAATGTTTTATTTTTGAACGTCAGTTCACATTTGTAGGTGGATCATCAGTGTTAGAGCTAAAATTAGCATGTTTAAAGTGATTTTCATGCTTCCAGGGGCTCGGGAAGTGAAATAAATACCATTTGGAGGCATTTAATGTTCGAGCAAAAACGGCTGATTTTCGACAAAAGAGATAACACCCCCCCATTACGTCATGCTTCAGAAATGTGGAAAATGGTCCGTTTTCAAATGTTTTATTTTTGAACGTCAGTTCACATTTGTAGGTGGATCATCAGTGTTAGAGCTAAAATTAGCATGTTTAAAGTGATTTTCATGCTTCCAGGGGCCCAAAACACAAGATTTATGGAATGGTTAAAAGTGCATGAAAATGGCCAATTTACTCACTCTGAGTTCTCAAAAAGGGTTTCTTCACCCCGGGAAGTTAATTAAATACCATTTGGAGGCATTTAATGTTCCAGCAAAAACGGCTGATTTTCGACAAAAGAGATAACACCCCCCCATTACGTCATGCTTCAGAAATGTGGAAAATGGTCCGTTTTCAAATGTTTTATTTTTGAACGTCAGTTCACATTTGTAGGTGGATCATCAGTGTTAGAGCTAAAATTAGCATGTTTAAAGTGATTTTCATGCTTCCAGGGGCTCGGAAAGTGAAATAAATACCATTTGGAGGCATTTAATGTTCGAGCAAAAACGGCTGATTTTCGACAAAAGAGATAACACCCCCCCATTACGTCATGCTTCAGAAATGTGGAAAATGGTCCGTTTTCAAATGTTTTATTTTTGAACGTCAGTTCACATTTGTAGGTGGATCATCAGTGTTGGAGCTAAAATTAGCATGTTTAAAGTGATTTTCATACTTCCAGGGGCCCAAAACACAAGATTTATGGAATGGTTAAAAGTGCATGAAAATGGCCAATTTACTCACTCTGAGTTCTCAAAAAGGGTTTCTTCACCCCGGGAAGTTAATTAAATACCATTTGGAGGCATTTAATGTTCCAGCAAAAACGGCTGATTTTCGACAAAAGAGATAACACCCCCCCATTACGTCATGCTTCAGAAATGTGGAAAATGGTCCGTTTTCAAATGTTTTATTTTTGAACGTCAGTTCACATTTGTAGGTGGATCATCAGTGTTAGAGCTAAAATTAGCATGTTTAAAGTGATTTTCATGCTTCCAGGGGCCCAAAACACAAGATTTATGGAATGGTTAAAAGTGCATGAAAATGGCCAATTTACTCACTCTGAGTTCTCAAAAAGGGTTTCTTCACCCCGGGAAGTAAATTTAATACCATTTGGAGGCATTTAATGTTCGAGCAAAAACGGCTGATTTTCGACAAAAGAGATAACACCCCCCATTACGTCATGCTTCAGAAATGTGGAAAATGGTCCGTTTTCAAATGTTTTATTTTTGAACGTCAGTTCACATTTGTAGGTGGATCATCAGTGTTAGAGCTAAAATTAGCATGTTTAAAGTGATTTTCATGCTTCCAGGGCCTCGGGAAGAGAAATAAATACCATTTGGAGGCATTTAATGTTCGAGCAAAAACGGCTGATTTTCGACAAAAGAGATAACACCCCCCCATTACGTCATGCTTCAGAAATGTGGAAAATGGTCCGTTTTCAAATGTTTTATTTTTGAACGTCAGTTCACATTTGTAGGTGGATCATCAGTGTTAGAGCTAAAATTAGCATGTTTAAAGTGATTTTCATGCTTCCAGGGGCTCGGGAAGTGAAATAAATACCATTTGGAGGCATTTAATGTTCGAGCAAAAACGGCTGATTTTCGACAAAAGAGATAACACCCCCCCATTACGTCATGCTTCAGAAATGTGGAAAATGGTCCGTTTTCAAATGTTTTATTTTTGAACGTCAGTTCACATTTGTAGGTGGATCATCAGTGTTAGAGCTAAAATTAGCATGTTTAAAGTGATTTTCATGCTTCCAGGGGCCCAAAACACAAGATTTATGGAATGGTTAAAAGTGCATGAAAATGGCCAATTTACTCACTCTGAGTTCTCAAAAAGGGTTTCTTCACCCCGGGAAGTTAATTAAATACCATTTGGAGGCATTTAATGTTCCAGCAAAAACGGCTGATTTTCGACAAAAGAGATAACACCCCCCCATTACGTCATGCTTCAGAAATGTGGAAAATGGTCCGTTTTCAAATGTTTTATTTTTGAACGTCAGTTCACATTTGTAGGTGGATCATCAGTGTTAGAGCTAAAATTAGCATGTTTAAAGTGATTTTCATGCTTCCAGGGGCTCGGAAAGTGAAATAAATACCATTTGGAGGCATTTAATGTTCGAGCAAAAACGGCTGATTTTCGACAAAAGAGATAACACCCCCCCATTACGTCATGCTTCAGAAATGTGGAAAATGGTCCGTTTTCAAATGTTTTATTTTTGAACGTCAGTTCACATTTGTAGGTGGATCATCAGTGTTGGAGCTAAAATTAGCATGTTTAAAGTGATTTTCATACTTCCAGGGGCCCAAAACACAAGATTTATGGAATGGTTAAAAGTGCATGAAAATGGCCAATTTACTCACTCTGAGTTCTCAAAAAGGGTTTCTTCACCCCGGGAAGTTAATTAAATACCATTTGGAGGCATTTAATGTTCCAGCAAAAACGGCTGATTTTCGACAAAAGAGATAACACCCCCCCATTACGTCATGCTTCAGAAATGTGGAAAATGGTCCGTTTTCAAATGTTTTATTTTTGAACGTCAGTTCACATTTGTAGGTGGATCATCAGTGTTAGAGCTAAAATTAGCATGTTTAAAGTGATTTTCATGCTTCCAGGGGCCCAAAACACAAGATTTATGGAATGGTTAAAAGTGCATGAAAATGGCCAATTTACTCACTCTGAGTTCTCAAAAAGGGTTTCTTCACCCCGGGAAGTAAATTTAATACCATTTGGAGGCATTTAATGTTCGAGCAAAAACGGCTGATTTTCGACAAAAGAGATAACACCCCCCCATTACGTCATGCTTCAGAAATGTGGAAAATGGTCCGTTTTCAAATGTTTTATTTTTGAACGTCAGTTCACATTTGTAGGTGGATCATCAGTGTTAGAGCTAAAATTAGCATGTTTAAAGTGATTTTCATGCTTCCAGGGGCTCAAAACACAAGATTTATGGAATGGTTAAAAGTGCATGAAAATGGGCAATTTACTCACTCTGAGTTCTCAAAAAGGGTTTCTTCTCCCCGGGAAGTTAATTAAATACTATTTGGAGGCATTTAATGTTCGAGCAAAAACGGCTGATTTTCGACAAAAGAGATAACACCCCCCCATTACGTCATGCTTCAGAAATGTGGAAAATGGTCCGTTTTCAAATGTTTTATTTTTGAACGTCAATTCACATTTGTAGGTGGATCATCAGTGTTAGAGCTAAAATTAGCATGTTTAAAGTGATTTTCATGCTTCCAGGGGCCCAAAACACAAGATTTATGGAATGGTTAAAAGTGCATGAAAATGGCCAATTTACTCACGCTGAGTTCTCAAAAACGGTTTCTTCACCCCGGGAAGTTAATTAAATACCATTTGGAGGCATTTAATGTTCGAGCAAAAACGGCTGATTTTCGAGAAAAGAGATAACACCCCCCCATTACGTCATGCTTCAGAAATGTGGAAAATGGTCCGTTTTCAAATGTTTTATTTTTGAACGTCAGTTCACATTTGTAGGTGGATCATCAGTGTTAGAGCTAAAATTAGCATGTTTAAAGTGATTTTCATGCTTCCAGGGGCTCGGGAAGTTAATTAAATACCATTTGGAGGCATTTAATGTTCGAGCAAAAACGGCTGATTTTCGACAAAAGAGATAACACCCCCCATTACGTCATGCTTCAGAAATGTGGAAAATGGTCTGTTTTCCAATGTTTTATTTTTGAACGTCAGTTCACATTTGTAGGTGGATCATCAGTGTTAGAGCTAAAATTAGCATGTTTAAAGTGATTTTCATGCTTCCAGGGGCTCGGGAAGTTAATTAAATACCATTTGGAGGCATTTAATGTTCGAGCAAAAACGGCTGATTTTCGACAAAAGAGATAACACCCCCCATTACGTCATGCTTCAGAAATGTGGAAAATGGTCCGTTTTCAAATGTTTTATTTTTGAACGTCAGTTCACATTTGTAGGTGGATCATCAGTGTTAGAGCTAAAATTAGCATGTTTAAAGTGATTTTCATGCTTCCAGGGCCTCGGGAAGAGAAATAAATACCATTTGGAGGCATTTAATGTTCGAGCAAAAACGGCTGATTTTCGAGAAAAGAGATAACACCCCCCCATTACGTCATGCTTCAGAAATGTGGAAAATGGTCCGTTTTCAAATGTTTTATTTTTGAACGTCAGTTCACATTTGTAGGTGGATCATCAGTGTTAGAGCTAAAATTAGCATGTTTAAAGTGATTTTCATGCTTCCAGGGGCTCGGGAAGTTAATTAAATACCATTTGGAGGCATTTAATGTTCGAGCAAAAACGGCTGATTTTCGACAAAAGAGATAACACCCCCCCATTACGTCATGCTTCAGAAATATGGAAAATGGTCCGTTTTCAAATGTTTTATTTTTGAACGTCAGTTCACATTTGTAGGTGGATCATCAGTGTTAGAGCTAAAATTAGCATGTTTAAAGTGATTTTCATGCTTCCAGGGGCTCGGGAAGTGAAATAAATACCATTTGGAGGCATTTAATGTTCGAGCAAAAACGGCTGATTTTCGACAAAAGAGATAACACCCCCCCATTACGTCATGCTTCAGAAATGTGGAAAATGGTCTGTTTTCAAATGTTTTATTTTTGAACGTCAGTTCACATTTGTAGGTGGATCATCAGTGTTAGAGCTAAAATTAGCATGTTTAAAGTGATTTTCATGCTTCCAGGGGCTCGGGAAGAGCAATAAATACCATTTGGAGGCATTTAATGTTCGAGCAAAAACGGCTGATTTTCGACAAAAGAGATAACACCCCCCCATTACGTCATGCTTCAGAAATGTGGAAAATGGTCCGTTTTCAAATGTTTTATTTTTGAACGTCAGTTCACATTTGTAGGTGGATCATCAGTGTTAGAGCTAAAATTAGCATGTTTAAAGTGATTTTCATGCTTCCAGGGGCCCAAAACACAAGATTTATGGAATGGTTAAAAGTGCATGAAAATGGCCAATTTACTCACTCTGAGTTCTCAAAAAGGGTTTCTTCACCCCGGGAAGTTAATTAAATACCATTTGGAGGCATTTAATGTTCCAGCAAAAACGGCTGATTTTCGACAAAAGAGATAACACCCCCCCATTACGTCATGCTTCAGAAATGTGGAAAATGGTCCGTTTTCAAATGTTTTATTTTTGAACGTCAGTTCACATTTGTAGGTGGATCATCAGTGTTAGAGCTAAAATTAGCATGTTTAAAGTGATTTTCATGCTTCCAGGGGCTCGGGAAGTGAAATAAATACCATTTGGAGGCATTTAATGTTCGAGCAAAAACGGCTGATTTTCGACAAAAGAGATAACACCCCCCCATTACGTCATGCTTCAGAAATGTGGAAAATGGTCCGTTTTCAAATGTTTTATTTTTGAACGTCAGTTCACATTTGTAGGTGGATCATCAGTGTTGGAGCTAAAATTAGCATGTTTAAAGTGATTTTCATACTTCCAGGGGCCCAAAACACAAGATTTATGGAATGGTTAAAAGTGCATGAAAATGGCCAATTTACTCACTCTGAGTTCTCAAAAAGAGTTTCTTCACCCCGGGAAGTTAATTAAATACCATTTGGAGGCATTTAATGTTCCAGCAAAAACGGCTGATTTTCGACAAAAGAGATAACACCCCCCCATTACGTCATGCTTCAGAAATGTGGAAAATGGTCCGTTTTCAAATGTTTTATTTTTGAACGTCAGTTCACATTTGTAGGTGGATCATCAGTGTTAGAGCTAAAATTAGCATGTTTAAAGTGATTTTCATGCTTCCAGGGGCCCAAAACACAAGATTTATGGAATGGTTAAAAGTGCATGAAAATGGCCAATTTACTCACTCTGAGTTCTCAAAAAGGGTTTCTTCACCCCGGGAAGTAAATTTAATACCATTTGGAGGCATTTAATGTTCGAGCAAAAACGGCTGATTTTCGACAAAAGAGATAACACCCCCCCATTACGTCATGCTTCAGAAATGTGGAAAATGGTCCGTTTTCAAATGTTTTATTTTTGAACGTCAGTTCACATTTGTAGGTGGATCATCAGTGTTAGAGCTAAAATTAGCATGTTTAAAGTGATTTTCATGCTTCCAGGGGCTCAAAACACAAGATTTATGGAATGGTTAAAAGTGCATGAAAATGGTCAATTTACTCACTCTGAGTTCTCAAAAAGGGTTTCTTCTCCCCGGGAAGTTAATTAAATACTATTTGGAGGCATTTAATGTTCGAGCAAAAACGGCTGATTTTCGACAAAAGAGATAACACCCCCCCATTACGTCATGCTTCAGAAATGTGGAAAATGGTCCGTTTTCAAATGTTTTATTTTTGAACGTCAATTCACATTTGTAGGTGGATCATCAGTGTTAGAGCTAAAATTAGCATGTTTAAAGTGATTTTCATGCTTCCAGGGGCCCAAAACACAAGATTTATGGAATGGTTAAAAGTGCATGAAAATGGCCAATTTACTCACGCTGAGTTCTCAAAAACGGTTTCTTCACCCCGGAAAGTTAATTAAATACCATTTGGAGGCATTTAATGTTCGAGCAAAAACGGCTGATTTTCGAGAAAAGAGATAACACCCCCCCATTACGTCATGCTTCAGAAATGTGGAAAATGGTCCGTTTTCAAATGTTTTATTTTTGAACGTCAGTTCACATTTGTAGGTGGATCATCAGTGTTAGAGCTAAAATTAGCATGTTTAAAGTGATTTTCATGCTTCCAGGGGCTCTGGAAGTTAATTAAATACCATTTGGAGGCATTTAATGTTCGAGCAAAAACGGCTGATTTTCGACAAAAGAGATAACACCCCCCCATTACGTCATGCTTCAGAAATATGGAAAATGGTCCGTTTTCAAATGTTTTATTTTTGAACGTCAGTTCACATTTGTAGGTGGATCATCAGTGTTAGAGCTAAAATTAGCATGTTTAAAGTGATTTTCATGCTTCCAGGGGCTCGGGAAGTGAAATAAATACCATTTGGAGGCATTTAATGTTCGAGCAAAAACGGCTGATTTTCGACAAAAGAGATAACACCCCCCCATTACGTCATGCTTCAGAAATGTGGAAAATGGTCTGTTTTCAAATGTTTTATTTTTGAACGTCAGTTCACATTTGTAGGTGGATCATCAGTGTTAGAGCTAAAATTAGCATGTTTAAAGTGATTTTCATGCTTCCAGGGGCTCGGGAAGTTAATTAAATACCATTTGGAGGCATTTAATGTTCGAGCAAAAACGGCTGATTTTCGACAAAAGAGATAACACCCCCCATTACGTCATGCTTCAGAAATGTGGAAAATGGTCCGTTTTCAAATGTTTTATTTTTGAACGTCAGTTCACATTTGTAGGTGGATCATCAGTGTTAGAGCTAAAATTAGCATGTTTAAAGTGATTTTCATGCTTCCAGGGCCTCGGGAAGAGAAATAAATACCATTTGGAGGCATTTAATGTTCGAGCAAAAACGGCTGATTTTCGACAAAAGAGATAACACCCCCCCATTACGTCATGCTTCAGAAATGTGGAAAATGGTCCGTTTTCAAATGTTTTATTTTTGAACGTCAGTTCACATTTGTAGGTGGATCATCAGTGTTAGAGCTAAAATTAGCATGTTTAAAGTGATTTTCATGCTTCCAGGGGCTCGGGAAGTGAAATAAATACCATTTGGAGGCATTTAATGTTCGAGCAAAAACGGCTGATTTTCGACAAAAGAGATAACACCCCCCATTACGTCATGCTTCAGAAATGTGGAAAATGGTCCGTTTTCAAATGTTTTATTTTTGAACGTCAGTTCACATTTGTAGGTGGATCATCAGTGTTAGAGCTAAAATTAGCATGTTTAAAGTGATTTTCATGCTTCCAGGGGCCCAAAACACAAGATTTATGGAATGGTTAAAAGTGCATGAAAATGGCCAATTTACTCACTCTGAGTTCTCAAAAAGGGTTTCTTCACCCCGGGAAGTTAATTAAATACCATTTGGAGGCATTTAATGTTCCAGCAAAAACGGCTGATTTTCGACAAAAGAGATAACACCCCCCCATTACGTCATGCTTCAGAAATGTGGAAAATGGTCCGTTTTCAAATGTTTTATTTTTGAACGTCAGTTCACATTTGTAGGTGGATCATCAGTGTTAGAGCTAAAATTAGCATGTTTAAAGTGATTTTCATGCTTCCAGGGGCCCAAAACACAAGATTTATGGAATGGTTAAAAGTGCATGAAAATGGCCAATTTACTCACTCTGAGTTCTCAAAAAGGGTTTCTTCACCCCGGGAAGTAAATTTAATACCATTTGGAGGCATTTAATGTTCGAGCAAAAACGGCTGATTTTCGACAAAAGAGATAACACCCCCCCATTACGTCATGCTTCAGAAATGTGGAAAATGGTCCGTTTTCAAATGTTTTATTTTTGAACGTCAATTCACATTTGTAGGTGGATCATCAGTGTTAGAGCTAAAATTAGCATGTTTAAAGTGATTTTCATGCTTCCAGGGGCCCAAAACACAAGATTTATGGAATGGTTAAAAGTGCATGAAAATGGCCAATTTACTCACTCTGAGTTCTCAAAAAGGGTTTCTTCACCCCGGGAAGTAAATTTAATACCATTTGGAGGCATTTAATGTTCGAGCAAAAACGGCTGATTTTCGACAAAAGAGATAACACCCCCCCATTACGTCATGCTTCAGAAATGTGGAAAATGGTCCGTTTTCAAATGTTTTATTTTTGAACGTCAGTTCACATTTGTAGGTGGATCATCAGTGTTAGAGCTAAAATTAGCATGTTTAAAGTGATTTTCATGCTTCCAGGGGCTCGGGAAGTTAATTAAATACCATTTGGAGGCATTTAATGTTCGAGCAAAAACGGCTGATTTTCGACAAAAGAGATAACACCCCCCCATTACGTCATGCTTCAGAAATATGGAAAATGGTCCGTTTTCAAATGTTTTATTTTTGAACGTCAGTTCACATTTGTAGGTGGATCATCAGTGTTAGAGCTAAAATTAGCATGTTTAAAGTGATTTTCATGCTTCCAGGGGCTCGGGAAGTGAAATAAATACCATTTGGAGGCATTTAATGTTCGAGCAAAAACGGCTGATTTTCGACAAAAGAGATAACACCCCCCCATTACGTCATGCTTCAGAAATGTGGAAAATGGTCTGTTTTCAAATGTTTTATTTTTGAACGTCAGTTCACATTTGTAGGTGGATCATCAGTGTTAGAGCTAAAATTAGCATGTTTAAAGTGATTTTCATGCTTCCAGGGGCTCGGGAAGTTAATTAAATACCATTTGGAGGCATTTAATGTTCGAGCAAAAACGGCTGATTTTCGACAAAAGAGATAACACCCCCCATTACGTCATGCTTCAGAAATGTGGAAAATGGTCCGTTTTCAAATGTTTTATTTTTGAACGTCAGTTCACATTTGTAGGTGGATCATCAGTGTTAGAGCTAAAATTAGCATGTTTAAAGTGATTTTCATGCTTCCAGGGCCTCGGGAAGAGAAATAAATACCATTTGGAGGCATTTAATGTTCGAGCAAAAACGGCTGATTTTCGACAAAAGAGATAACACCCCCCCATTACGTCATGCTTCAGAAATGTGGAAAATGGTCCGTTTTCAAATGTTTTATTTTTGAACGTCAGTTCACATTTGTAGGTGGATCATTAGTGTTAGAGCTAAAATTAGCATGTTTAAAGTGATTTTCATGCTTCCAGGGGCCCGGGAAGTGAAATAAATACCATTTGGAGGCATTTAATGTTCGAGCAAAAACGGCTGATTTTCGACAAAAGAGATAACACCCCCCCATTACGTCATGCTTCAGAAATGTGGAAAATGGTCCGTTTTCAAATGTTTTATTTTTGAACGTCAGTTCACATTTGTAGGTGGATCATCAGTGTTAGAGCTAAAATTAGCATGTTTAAAGTGATTTTCATGCTTCCAGGGGCCCAAAACACAAGATTTATGGAATGGTTAAAAGTGCATGAAAATGGCCAATTTACTCACTCTGAGTTCTCAAAAAGGGTTTCTTCACCCCGGGAAGTTAATTAAATACCATTTGGAGGCATTTAATGTTCCAGCAAAAACGGCTGATTTTCGACAAAAGAGATAACACCCCCCCATTACGTCATGCTTCAGAAATGTGGAAAATGGTCCGTTTTCAAATGTTTTATTTTTGAACGTCAGTTCACATTTGTAGGTGGATCATCAGTGTTAGAGCTAAAATTAGCATGTTTAAAGTGATTTTCATGCTTCCAGGGGCTCGGGAAGTGAAATAAATACCATTTGGAGGCATTTAATGTTCGAGCAAAAACGGCTGATTTTCGACAAAAGAGATAACACCCCCCCATTACGTCATGCTTCAGAAATGTGGAAAATGGTCCGTTTTCAAATGTTTTATTTTTGAACGTCAGTTCACATTTGTAGGTGGATCATCAGTGTTGGAGCTAAAATTAGCATGTTTAAAGTGATTTTCATACTTCCAGGGGCCCAAAACACAAGATTTATGGAATGGTTAAAAGTGCATGAAAATGGCCAATTTACTCACTCTGAGTTCTCAAAAAGGGTTTCTTCACCCCGGGAAGTTAATTAAATACCATTTGGAGGCATTTAATGTTCCAGCAAAAACGGCTGATTTTCGACAAAAGAGATAACACCCCCCCATTACGTCATGCTTCAGAAATGTGGAAAATGGTCCGTTTTCAAATGTTTTATTTTTGAACGTCAGTTCACATTTGTAGGTGGATCATCAGTGTTAGAGCTAAAATTAGCATGTTTAAAGTGATTTTCATGCTTCCAGGGGCCCAAAACACAAGATTTATGGAATGGTTAAAAGTGCATGAAAATGGCCAATTTACTCACTCTGAGTTCTCAAAAAGGGTTTCTTCACCCCGGGAAGTAAATTTAATACCATTTGGAGGCATTTAATGTTCGAGCAAAAACGGCTGATTTTCGACAAAAGAGATAACACCCCCCCATTACGTCATGCTTCAGAAATGTGGAAAATGGTCCGTTTTCAAATGTTTTATTTTTGAACGTCAGTTCACATTTGTAGGTGGATCATCAGTGTTAGAGCTAAAATTAGCATGTTTAAAGTGATTTTCATGCTTCCAGGGGCTCAAAACACAAGATTTATGGAATGGTTAAAAGTGCATGAAAATGGGCAATTTACTCACTCTGAGTTCTCAAAAAGGGTTTCTTCTCCCCGGGAAGTTAATTAAATACTATTTGGAGGCATTTAATGTTCGAGCAAAAACGGCTGATTTTCGACAAAAGAGATAACACCCCCCCATTACGTCATGCTTCAGAAATGTGGAAAATGGTCCGTTTTCAAATGTTTTATTTTTGAACGTCAATTCACATTTGTAGGTGGATCATCAGTGTTAGAGCTAAAATTAGCATGTTTAAAGTGATTTTCATGCTTCCAGGGGCCCAAAACACAAGATTTATGGAATGGTTAAAAGTGCATGAAAATGGCCAATTTACTCACGCTGAGTTCTCAAAAACGGTTTCTTCACCCCGGGAAGTTAATTAAATACCATTTGGAGGCATTTAATGTTCGAGCAAAAACGGCTGATTTTCGAGAAAAGAGATAACACCCCCCATTACGTCATGCTTCAGAAATGTGGAAAATGGTCCGTTTTCAAATGTTTTATTTTTGAACGTCAGTTCACATTTGTAGGTGGATCATCAGTGTTAGAGCTAAAATTAGCATGTTTAAAGTGATTTTCATGCTTCCAGGGGCTCGGGAAGTTAATTAAATACCATTTGGAGGCATTTAATGTTCGAGCAAAAACGGCTGATTTTCGACAAAAGAGATAACACCCCCCCATTACGTCATGCTTCAGAAATATGGAAAATGGTCCGTTTTCAAATGTTTTATTTTTGAACGTCAGTTCACATTTGTAGGTGGATCATCAGTGTTAGAGCTAAAATTAGCATGTTTAAAGTGATTTTCATGCTTCCAGGGGCTCGGGAAGTGAAATAAATACCATTTGGAGGCATTTAATGTTCGAGCAAAAACGGCTGATTTTCGACAAAAGAGATAACACCCCCCCATTACGTCATGCTTCAGAAATGTGGAAAATGGTCTGTTTTCAAATGTTTTATTTTTGAACGTCAGTTCACATTTGTAGGTGGATCATCAGTGTTAGAGCTAAAATTAGCATGTTTAAAGTGATTTTCATGCTTCCAGGGGCTCGGGAAGTTAATTAAATACCATTTGGAGGCATTTAATGTTCGAGCAAAAACGGCTGATTTTCGACAAAAGAGATAACACCCCCCATTACGTCATGCTTCAGAAATGTGGAAAATGGTCCGTTTTCAAATGTTTTATTTTTGAACGTCAGTTCACATTTGTAGGTGGATCATCAGTGTTAGAGCTAAAATTAGCATGTTTAAAGTGATTTTCATGCTTCCAGGGCCTCGGGAAGAGAAATAAATACCATTTGGAGGCATTTAATGTTCGAGCAAAAACGGCTGATTTTCGACAAAAGAGATAACACCCCCCCATTACGTCATGCTTCAGAAATGTGGAAAATGGTCCGTTTTCAAATGTTTTATTTTTGAACGTCAGTTCACATTTGTAGGTGGATCATCAGTGTTAGAGCTAAAATTAGCATGTTTAAAGTGATTTTCATGCTTCCAGGGGCTCGGGAAGTGAAATAAATACCATTTGGAGGCATTTAATGTTCGAGCAAAAACGGCTGATTTTCGACAAAAGAGATAACACCCCCCCATTACGTCATGCTTCAGAAATGTGGAAAATGGTCCGTTTTCAAATGTTTTATTTTTGAACGTCAGTTCACATTTGTAGGTGGATCATCAGTGTTAGAGCTAAAATTAGCATGTTTAAAGTGATTTTCATGCTTCCAGGGGCCCAAAACACAAGATTTATGGAATGGTTAAAAGTGCATGAAAATGGCCAATTTACTCACTCTGAGTTCTCAAAAAGGGTTTCTTCACCCCGGGAAGTTAATTAAATACCATTTGGAGGCATTTAATGTTCCAGCAAAAACGGCTGATTTTCGACAAAAGAGATAACACCCCCCCATTACGTCATGCTTCAGAAATGTGGAAAATGGTCCGTTTTCAAATGTTTTATTTTTGAACGTCAGTTCACATTTGTAGGTGGATCATCAGTGTTAGAGCTAAAATTAGCATGTTTAAAGTGATTTTCATGCTTCCAGGGGCTCGGGAAGTTAATTAAATACCATTTGGAGGCATTTAATGTTCGAGCAAAAACGGCTGATTTTCGACAAAAGAGATAACACCCCCCCATTACGTCATGCTTCAGAAATATGGAAAATGGTCCGTTTTCAAATGTTTTATTTTTGAACGTCAGTTCACATTTGTAGGTGGATCATCAGTGCTAGAGCTAAAATTAGCATGTTTAAAGTGATTTTCATGCTTCCAGGGGCTCGGGAAGTGAAATAAATACCATTTGGAGGCATTTAATGTTCGAGCAAAAACGGCTGATTTTCGACAAAAGAGATAACACCCCCCCATTACGTCATGCTTCAGAAATGTGGAAAATGGTCTGTTTTCAAATGTTTTATTTTTGAACGTCAGTTCACATTTGTAGGTGGATCATCAGTGTTAGAGCTAAAATTAGCATGTTTAAAGTGATTTTCATGCTTCCAGGGGCTCGGGAAGTTAATTAAATACCATTTGGAGGCATTTAATGTTCGAGCAAAAACGGCTGATTTTCGACAAAAGAGATAACACCCCCCCATTACGTCATGCTTCAGAAATGTGGAAAATGGTCCGTTTTCAAATGTTTTATTTTTGAACGTCAGTTCACATTTGTAGGTGGATCATCAGTGTTGGAGCTAAAATTAGCATGTTTAAAGTGATTTTCATACTTCCAGGGGCCCAAAACACAAGATTTATGGAATGGTTAAAAGTGCATGAAAATGGCCAATTTACTCACTCTGAGTTCTCAAAAAGGGTTTCTTCACCCCGGGAAGTTAATTAAATACCATTTGGAGGCATTTAATGTTCCAGCAAAAACGGCTGATTTTCGACAAAAGAGATAACACCCCCCCATTACGTCATGCTTCAGAAATGTGGAAAATGGTCCGTTTTCAAATGTTTTATTTTTGAACGTCAGTTCACATTTGTAGGTGGATCATCAGTGTTAGAGCTAAAATTAGCATGTTTAAAGTGATTTTCATGCTTCCAGGGGCCCAAAACACAAGATTTATGGAATGGTTAAAAGTGCATGAAAATGGCCAATTTACTCACTCTGAGTTCTCAAAAAGGGTTTCTTCACCCCGGGAAGTAAATTTAATACCATTTGGAGGCATTTAATGTTCGAGCAAAAACGGCTGATTTTCGACAAAAGAGATAACACCCCCCCATTACGTCATGCTTCAGAAATGTGGAAAATGGTCCGTTTTCAAATGTTTTATTTTTGAACGTCAGTTCACATTTGTAGGTGGATCATCAGTGTTAGAGCTAAAATTAGCATGTTTAAAGTGATTTTCATGCTTCCAGGGGCTCAAAACACAAGATTTATGGAATGGTTAAAAGTGCATGAAAATGGGCAATTTACTCACTCTGAGTTCTCAAAAAGGGTTTCTTCTCCCCGGGAAGTTAATTAAATACTATTTGGAGGCATTTAATGTTCGAGCAAAAACGGCTGATTTTCGACAAAAGAGATAACACCCCCCATTACGTCATGCTTCAGAAATGTGGAAAATGGTCCATTTTCAAATGTTTTATTTTTGAACGTCAATTCACATTTGTAGGTGGATCATCAGTGTTAGAGCTAAAATTAGCATGTTTAAAGTGATTTTCATGCTTCCAGGGGCCCAAAACACAAGATTTATGGAATGGTTAAAAGTGCATGAAAATGGCCAATTTACTCACGCTGAGTTCTCAAAAACGGTTTCTTCACCCCGGGAAGTTAATTAAATACCATTTGGAGGCATTTAATGTTCGAGCAAAAACGGCTGATTTTCGAGAAAAGAGATAACACCCCCCCATTACGTCATGCTTCAGAAATGTGGAAAATGGTCCGTTTTCAAATGTTTTATTTTTGAACGTCAGTTCACATTTGTAGGTGGATCATCAGTGTTAGAGCTAAAATTAGCATGTTTAAAGTGATTTTCATGCTTCCAGGGGCTCGGGAAGTTAATTAAATACCATTTGGAGGCATTTAATGTTCGAGCAAAAACGGCTGATTTTCGACAAAAGAGATAACACCCCCCCATTACGTCATGCTTCAGAAATATGGAAAATGGTCCGTTTTCAAATGTTTTATTTTTGAACGTCAGTTCACATTTGTAGGTGGATCATCAGTGTTAGAGCTAAAATTAGCATGTTTAAAGTGATTTTCATGCTTCCAGGGGCTCGGGAAGTGAAATAAATACCATTTGGAGGCATTTAATGTTCGAGCAAAAACGGCTGATTTTCGACAAAAGAGATAACACCCCCCCATTACGTCATGCTTCAGAAATGTGGAAAATGGTCTGTTTTCAAATGTTTTATTTTTGAACGTCAGTTCACATTTGTAGGTGGATCATCAGTGTTAGAGCTAAAATTAGCATGTTTAAAGTGATTTTCATGCTTCCATGGGCTCAGGAAGTTAATTAAATACCATTTGGAGGCATTTAATGTTTGAGCAAAAACGGCTGATTTTCGACAAAAGAGATAACACCCCCCATTACGTCATGCTTCAGAAATGTGGAAAATGGTCCGTTTTCAAATGTTTTATTTTTGAACGTCAGTTCACATTTGTAGGTGGATCATCAGTGTTAGAGCTAAAATTAGCATGTTTAAAGTGATTTTCATGCTTCCAGGGCCTCGGGAAGAGAAATAAATACCATTTGGAGGCATTTAATGTTCGAGCAAAAACGGCTGATTTTCGACAAAAGAGATAACACCCCCCCATTACGTCATGCTTCAGAAATGTGGAAAATGGTCCGTTTTCAAATGTTTTATTTTTGAACGTCAGTTCACATTTGTAGGTGGATCATCAGTGTTAGAGCTAAAATTAGCATGTTTAAAGTGATTTTCATGCTTCCAGGGGCTCGGGAAGTGAAATAAATACCATTTGGAGGCATTTAATGTTCGAGCAAAAACGGCTGATTTTCGACAAAAGAGATAACACCCCCCCATTACGTCATGCTTCAGAAATGTGGAAAATGGTCCGTTTTCAAATGTTTTATTTTTGAACGTCAGTTCACATTTGTAGGTGGATCATCAGTGTTAGAGCTAAAATTAGCATGTTTAAAGTGATTTTCATGCTTCCAGGGGCCCAAAACACAAGATTTATGGAATGGTTAAAAGTGCATGAAAATGGCCAATTTACTCACTCTGAGTTCTCAAAAAGGGTTTCTTCACCCCGGGAAGTTAATTAAATACCATTTGGAGGCATTTAATGTTCCAGCAAAAACGGCTGATTTTCGACAAAAGAGATAACACCCCCCCATTACGTCATGCTTCAGAAATGTGGAAAATGGTCCGTTTTCAAATGTTTTATTTTTGAACGTCAGTTCACATTTGTAGGTGGATCATCAGTGTTAGAGCTAAAATTAGCATGTTTAAAGTGATTTTCATGCTTCCAGGGGCTCGGGAAGTGAAATAAATACCATTTGGAGGCATTTAATGTTCGAGCAAAAACGGCTGATTTTCGACAAAAGAGATAACACCCCCCCATTACGTCATGCTTCAGAAATGTGGAAAATGGTCCGTTTTCAAATGTTTTATTTTTGAACGTCAGTTCACATTTGTAGGTGGATCATCAGTGTTGGAGCTAAAATTAGCATGTTTAAAGTGATTTTCATACTTCCAGGGGCCCAAAACACAAGATTTATGGAATGGTTAAAAGTGCATGAAAATGGCCAATTTACTCACTCTGAGTTCTCAAAAAGGGTTTCTTCACCCCGGGAAGTTAATTAAATACCATTTGGAGGCATTTAATGTTCCAGCAAAAACGGCTGATTTTCGACAAAAGAGATAACACCCCCCCATTACGTCATGCTTCAGAAATGTGGAAAATGGTCCGTTTTCAAATGTTTTATTTTTGAACGTCAGTTCACATTTGTAGGTGGATCATCAGTGTTAGAGCTAAAATTAGCATGTTTAAAGTGATTTTCATGCTTCCAGGGGCTCGGGAAGTTAATTAAATACCATTTGGAGGCATTTAATGTTCGAGCAAAAACGGCTGATTTTCGACAAAAGAGATAACACCCCCCCATTACGTCATGCTTCAGAAATATGGAAAATGGTCCGTTTTCAAATGTTTTATTTTTGAACGTCAGTTCACATTTGTAGGTGGATCATCAGTGCTAGAGCTAAAATTAGCATGTTTAAAGTGATTTTCATGCTTCCAGGGGCTCGGGAAGTGAAATAAATACCATTTGGAGGCATTTAATGTTCGAGCAAAAACGGCTGATTTTCGACAAAAGAGATAACACCCCCCCATTACGTCATGCTTCAGAAATGTGGAAAATGGTCTGTTTTCAAATGTTTTATTTTTGAACGTCAGTTCACATTTGTAGGTGGATCATCAGTGTTAGAGCTAAAATTAGCATGTTTAAAGTGATTTTCATGCTTCCAGGGGCTCGGGAAGTTAATTAAATACCATTTGGAGGCATTTAATGTTCGAGCAAAAACGGCTGATTTTCGACAAAAGAGATAACACCCCCCCATTACGTCATGCTTCAGAAATGTGGAAAATGGTCCGTTTTCAAATGTTTTATTTTTGAACGTCAGTTCACATTTGTAGGTGGATCATCAGTGTTGGAGCTAAAATTAGCATGTTTAAAGTGATTTTCATACTTCCAGGGGCCCAAAACACAAGATTTATGGAATGGTTAAAAGTGCATGAAAATGGCCAATTTACTCACTCTGAGTTCTCAAAAAGGGTTTCTTCACCCCGGGAAGTTAATTAAATACCATTTGGAGGCATTTAATGTTCCAGCAAAAACGGCTGATTTTCGACAAAAGAGATAACACCCCCCCATTACGTCATGCTTCAGAAATGTGGAAAATGGTCCGTTTTCAAATGTTTTATTTTTGAACGTCAGTTCACATTTGTAGGTGGATCATCAGTGTTAGAGCTAAAATTAGCATGTTTAAAGTGATTTTCATGCTTCCAGGGGCCCAAAACACAAGATTTATGGAATGGTTAAAAGTGCATGAAAATGGCCAATTTACTCACTCTGAGTTCTCAAAAAGGGTTTCTTCACCCCGGGAAGTAAATTTAATACCATTTGGAGGCATTTAATGTTCGAGCAAAAACGGCTGATTTTCGACAAAAGAGATAACACCCCCCCATTACGTCATGCTTCAGAAATGTGGAAAATGGTCCGTTTTCAAATGTTTTATTTTTGAACGTCAGTTCACATTTGTAGGTGGATCATCAGTGTTAGAGCTAAAATTAGCATGTTTAAAGTGATTTTCATGCTTCCAGGGGCTCAAAACACAAGATTTATGGAATGGTTAAAAGTGCATGAAAATGGGCAATTTACTCACTCTGAGTTCTCAAAAAGGGTTTCTTCTCCCCGGGAAGTTAATTAAATACTATTTGGAGGCATTTAATGTTCGAGCAAAAACGGCTGATTTTCGACAAAAGAGATAACACCCCCCATTACGTCATGCTTCAGAAATGTGGAAAATGGTCCATTTTCAAATGTTTTATTTTTGAACGTCAATTCACATTTGTAGGTGGATCATCAGTGTTAGAGCTAAAATTAGCATGTTTAAAGTGATTTTCATGCTTCCAGGGGCCCAAAACACAAGATTTATGGAATGGTTAAAAGTGCATGAAAATGGCCAATTTACTCACGCTGAGTTCTCAAAAACGGTTTCTTCACCCCGGGAAGTTAATTAAATACCATTTGGAGGCATTTAATGTTCGAGCAAAAACGGCTGATTTTCGAGAAAAGAGATAACACCCCCCCATTACGTCATGCTTCAGAAATGTGGAAAATGGTCCGTTTTCAAATGTTTTATTTTTGAACGTCAGTTCACATTTGTAGGTGGATCATCAGTGTTAGAGCTAAAATTAGCATGTTTAAAGTGATTTTCATGCTTCCAGGGGCTCGGGAAGTTAATTAAATACCATTTGGAGGCATTTAATGTTCGAGCAAAAACGGCTGATTTTCGACAAAAGAGATAACACCCCCCCATTACGTCATGCTTCAGAAATATGGAAAATGGTCCGTTTTCAAATGTTTTATTTTTGAACGTCAGTTCACATTTGTAGGTGGATCATCAGTGTTAGAGCTAAAATTAGCATGTTTAAAGTGATTTTCATGCTTCCAGGGGCTCGGGAAGTGAAATAAATACCATTTGGAGGCATTTAATGTTCGAGCAAAAACGGCTGATTTTCGACAAAAGAGATAACACCCCCCCATTACGTCATGCTTCAGAAATGTGGAAAATGGTCTGTTTTCAAATGTTTTATTTTTGAACGTCAGTTCACATTTGTAGGTGGATCATCAGTGTTAGAGCTAAAATTAGCATGTTTAAAGTGATTTTCATGCTTCCAGGGGCTCAGGAAGTTAATTAAATACCATTTGGAGGCATTTAATGTTTGAGCAAAAACGGCTGATTTTCGACAAAAGAGATAACACCCCCCATTACGTCATGCTTCAGAAATGTGGAAAATGGTCCGTTTTCAAATGTTTTATTTTTGAACGTCAGTTCACATTTGTAGGTGGATCATCAGTGTTAGAGCTAAAATTAGCATGTTTAAAGTGATTTTCATGCTTCCAGGGCCTCGGGAAGAGAAATAAATACCATTTGGAGGCATTTAATGTTCGAGCAAAAACGGCTGATTTTCGACAAAAGAGATAACACCCCCCCATTACGTCATGCTTCAGAAATGTGGAAAATGGTCCGTTTTCAAATGTTTTATTTTTGAACGTCAGTTCACATTTGTAGGTGGATCATCAGTGTTAGAGCTAAAATTAGCATGTTTAAAGTGATTTTCATGCTTCCAGGGGCTCGGGAAGTGAAATAAATACCATTTGGAGGCATTTAATGTTCGAGCAAAAACGGCTGATTTTCGACAAAAGAGATAACACCCCCCCATTACGTCATGCTTCAGAAATGTGGAAAATGGTCCGTTTTCAAATGTTTTATTTTTGAACGTCAGTTCACATTTGTAGGTGGATCATCAGTGTTAGAGCTAAAATTAGCATGTTTAAAGTGATTTTCATGCTTCCAGGGGCCCAAAACACAAGATTTATGGAATGGTTAAAAGTGCATGAAAATGGCCAATTTACTCACTCTGAGTTCTCAAAAAGGGTTTCTTCACCCCGGGAAGTTAATTAAATACCATTTGGAGGCATTTAATGTTCCAGCAAAAACGGCTGATTTTCGACAAAAGAGATAACACCCCCCCATTACGTCATGCTTCAGAAATGTGGAAAATGGTCCGTTTTCAAATGTTTTATTTTTGAACGTCAGTTCACATTTGTAGGTGGATCATCAGTGTTAGAGCTAAAATTAGCATGTTTAAAGTGATTTTCATGCTTCCAGGGGCTCGGGAAGTGAAATAAATACCATTTGGAGGCATTTAATGTTCGAGCAAAAACGGCTGATTTTCGACAAAAGAGATAACACCCCCCCATTACGTCATGCTTCAGAAATGTGGAAAATGGTCCGTTTTCAAATGTTTTATTTTTGAACGTCAGTTCACATTTGTAGGTGGATCATCAGTGTTGGAGCTAAAATTAGCATGTTTAAAGTGATTTTCATACTTCCAGGGGCCCAAAACACAAGATTTATGGAATGGTTAAAAGTGCATGAAAATGGCCAATTTACTCACTCTGAGTTCTCAAAAAGGGTTTCTTCACCCCGGGAAGTTAATTAAATACCATTTGGAGGCATTTAATGTTCCAGCAAAAACGGCTGATTTTCGACAAAAGAGATAACACCCCCCCATTACGTCATGCTTCAGAAATGTGGAAAATGGTCCGTTTTCAAATGTTTTATTTTTGAACGTCAGTTCACATTTGTAGGTGGATCATCAGTGTTAGAGCTAAAATTAGCATGTTTAAAGTGATTTTCATGCTTCCAGGGGCCCAAAACACAAGATTTATGGAATGGTTAAAAGTGCATGAAAATGGCCAATTTACTCACTCTGAGTTCTCAAAAAGGGTTTCTTCACCCCGGGAAGTAAATTTAATACCATTTGGAGGCATTTAATGTTCGAGCAAAAACGGCTGATTTTCGACAAAAGAGATAACACCCCCCCATTACGTCATGCTTCAGAAATGTGGAAAATGGTCCGTTTTCAAATGTTTTATTTTTGAACGTCAGTTCACATTTGTAGGTGGATCATCAGTGTTAGAGCTAAAATTAGCATGTTTAAAGTGATTTTCATGCTTCCAGGGGCTCAAAACACAAGATTTATGGAATGGTTAAAAGTGCATGAAAATGGGCAATTTACTCACTCTGAGTTCTCAAAAAGGGTTTCTTCTCCCCGGGAAGTTAATTAAATACTATTTGGAGGCATTTAATGTTCGAGCAAAAACGGCTGATTTTCGACAAAAGAGATAACACCCCCCCATTACGTCATGCTTCAGAAATGTGGAAAATGGTCCGTTTTCAAATGTTTTATTTTTGAACGTCAATTCACATTTGTAGGTGGATCATCAGTGTTAGAGCTAAAATTAGCATGTTTAAAGTGATTTTCATGCTTCCAGGGGCCCAAAACACAAGATTTATGGAATGGTTAAAAGTGCATGAAAATGGCCAATTTACTCACGCTGAGTTCTCAAAAACGGTTTCTTCACCCCGGGAAGTTAATTAAATACCATTTGGAGGCATTTAATGTTCGAGCAAAAACGGCTGATTTTCGAGAAAAGAGATAACACCCCCCCATTACGTCATGCTTCAGAAATGTGGAAAATGGTCCGTTTTCAAATGTTTTATTTTTGAACGTCAGTTCACATTTGTAGGTGGATCATCAGTGTTAGAGCTAAAATTAGCATGTTTAAAGTGATTTTCAGGCTTCCAGGGGCTCGGGAAGTTAATTAAATACCATTTGGAGGCATTTAATGTTCGAGCAAAAACGGCTGATTTTCGACAAAAGAGATAACACCCCCCCATTACGTCATGCTTCAGAAATATGGAAAATGGTCCGTTTTCAAATGTTTTATTTTTGAACGTCAGTTCACATTTGTAGGTGGATCATCAGTGTTAGAGCTAAAATTAGCATGTTTAAAGTGATTTTCATGCTTCCAGGGGCTCGGGAAGTGAAATAAATACCATTTGGAGGCATTTAATGTTCAAGCAAAAACGGCTGATTTTCGACAAAAGAGATAACACCCCCCCATTACGTCATGCTTCAGAAATGTGGAAAATGGTCTGTTTTCAAATGTTTTATTTTTGAACGTCAGTTCACATTTGTAGGTGGATCATCAGTGTTAGAGCTAAAATTAGCATGTTTAAAGTGATTTTCATGCTTCCAGGGGCTCGGGAAGTTAATTAAATACCATTTGGAGGCATTTAATGTTCGAGCAAAAACGGCTGATTTTCGACAAAAGAGATAACACCCCCCATTACGTCATGCTTCAGAAATGTGGAAAATGGTCCGTTTTCAAATGTTTTATTTTTGAACGTCAGTTCACATTTGTAGGTGGATCATCAGTGTTAGAGCTAAAATTAGCATGTTTAAAGTGATTTTCATGCTTCCAGGGCCTCGGGAAGAGAAATAAATACCATTTGGAGGCATTTAATGTTCGAGCAAAAACGGCTGATTTTCGACAAAAGAGATAACACCCCCCCATTACGTCATGCTTCAGAAATGTGGAAAATGGTCCGTTTTCAAATGTTTTATTTTTGAACGTCAGTTCACATTTGTAGGTGGATCATCAGTGTTAGAGCTAAAATTAGCATGTTTAAAGTGATTTTCATGCTTCCAGGGGCTCGGGAAGTGAAATAAATACCATTTGGAGGCATTTAATGTTCGAGCAAAAACGGCTGATTTTCGACAAAAGAGATAACACCCCCCCATTACGTCATGCTTCAGAAATGTGGAAAATGGTCCGTTTTCAAATGTTTTATTTTTGAACGTCAGTTCACATTTGTAGGTGGATCATCAGTGTTAGAGCTAAAATTAGCATGTTTAAAGTGATTTTCATGCTTCCAGGGGCCCAAAACACAAGATTTATGGAATGGTTAAAAGTGCATGAAAATGGCCAATTTACTCACTCTGAGTTCTCAAAAAGGGTTTCTTCACCCCGGGAAGTTAATTAAATACCATTTGGAGGCATTTAATGTTCCAGCAAAAACGGCTGATTTTCGACAAAAGAGATAACACCCCCCCATTACGTCATGCTTCAGAAATGTGGAAAATGGTCCGTTTTCAAATGTTTTATTTTTGAACGTCAGTTCACATTTGTAGGTGGATCATCAGTGTTAGAGCTAAAATTAGCATGTTTAAAGTGATTTTCATGCTTCCAGGGGCTCGGGAAGTGAAATAAATACAATTTGGAGGCATTTAATGTTCGAGCAAAAACGGCTGATTTTCGACAAAAGAGATAACACCCCCCCATTACGTCATGCTTCAGAAATGTGGAAAATGGTCCGTTTTCAAATGTTTTATTTTTGAACGTCAGTTCACATTTGTAGGTGGATCATCAGTGTTGGAGCTAAAATTAGCATGTTTAAAGTGATTTTCATACTTCCAGGGGCCCAAAACACAAGATTTATGGAATGGTTAAAAGTGCATGAAAATGGCCAATTTACTCACTCTGAGTTCTCAAAAAGGGTTTCTTCACCCCGGGAAGTTAATTAAATACCATTTGGAGGCATTTAATGTTCCAGCAAAAACGGCTGATTTTCGACAAAAGAGATAACACCCCCCCATTACGTCATGCTTCAGAAATGTGGAAAATGGTCCGTTTTCAAATGTTTTATTTTTGAACGTCAGTTCACATTTGTAGGTGGATCATCAGTGTTAGAGCTAAAATTAGCATGTTTAAAGTGATTTTCATGCTTCCAGGGGCTCGGGAAGTGAAATAAATACAATTTGGAGGCATTTAATGTTCGAGCAAAAACGGCTGATTTTCGACAAAAGAGATAACACCCCCCCATTACGTCATGCTTCAGAAATGTGGAAAATGGTCCGTTTTCAAATGTTTTATTTTTGAACGTCAGTTCACATTTGTAGGTGGATCATCAGTGTTGGAGCTAAAATTAGCATGTTTAAAGTGATTTTCATACTTCCAGGGGCCCAAAACACAAGATTTATGGAATGGTTAAAAGTGCATGAAAATGGCCAATTTACTCACTCTGAGTTCTCAAAAAGGGTTTCTTCACCCCGGGAAGTTAATTAAATACCATTTGGAGGCATTTAATGTTCCAGCAAAAACGGCTGATTTTCGACAAAAGAGATAACACCCCCCCATTACGTCATGCTTCAGAAATGTGGAAAATGGTCCGTTTTCAAATGTTTTATTTTTGAACGTCAGTTCACATTTGTAGGTGGATCATCAGTGTTAGAGCTAAAATTAGCATGTTTAAAGTGATTTTCATGCTTCCAGGGGCTCAAAACACAAGATTTATGGAATGGTTAAAAGTGCATGAAAATGGGCAATTTACTCACTCTGAGTTCTCAAAAAGGGTTTCTTCTCCCCGGGAAGTTAATTAAATACTATTTGGAGGCATTTAATGTTCGAGCAAAAACGGCTGATTTTCGACAAAAGAGATAACACCCCCCCATTACGTCATGCTTCAGAAATGTGGAAAATGGTCCGTTTTCAAATGTTTTATTTTTGAACGTCAATTCACATTTGTAGGTGGATCATCAGTGTTAGAGCTAAAATTAGCATGTTTAAAGTGATTTTCATGCTTCCAGGGGCCCAAAACACAAGATTTATGGAATGGTTAAAAGTGCATGAAAATGGCCAATTTACTCACGCTGAGTTCTCAAAAACGGTTTCTTCACCCCGGGAAGTTAATTAAATACCATTTGGAGGCATTTAATGTTCGAGCAAAAACGGCTGATTTTCGAGAAAAGAGATAACACCCCCCCATTACGTCATGCTTCAGAAATGTGGAAAATGGTCCGTTTTCAAATGTTTTATTTTTGAACGTCAGTTCACATTTGTAGGTGGATCATCAGTGTTAGAGCTAAAATTAGCATGTTTAAAGTGATTTTCATGCTTCCAGGGGCTCGGGAAGTTAATTAAATACCATTTGGAGGCATTTAATGTTCGAGCAAAAACGGCTGATTTTCGACAAAAGAGATAACACCCCCCCATTACGTCATGCTTCAGAAATATGGAAAATGGTCCGTTTTCAAATGTTTTATTTTTGAACGTCAGTTCACATTTGTAGGTGGATCATCAGTGTTAGAGCTAAAATTAGCATGTTTAAAGTGATTTTCATGCTTCCAGGGGCTCGGGAAGTGAAATAAATACCATTTGGAGGCATTTAATGTTCGAGCAAAAACGGCTGATTTTCGACAAAAGAGATAACACCCCCCCATTACGTCATGCTTCAGAAATGTGGAAAATGGTCTGTTTTCAAATGTTTTATTTTTGAACGTCAGTTCACATTTGTAGGTCGATCATCAGTGTTAGAGCTAAAATTAGCATGTTTAAAGTGATTTTCATGCTTCCAGGGGCTCGGGAAGTTAATTAAATACCATTTGGAGGCATTTAATGTTCGAGCAAAAACGGCTGATTTTCGACAAAAGAGATAACACCCCCCATTACGTCATGCTTCAGAAATGTGGAAAATGGTCCGTTTTCAAATGTTTTATTTTTGAACGTCAGTTCACATTTGTAGGTGGATCATCAGTGTTAGAGCTAAAATTAGCATGTTTAAAGTGATTTTCATGCTTCCAGGGCCTCGGGAAGAGAAATAAATACCATTTGGAGGCATTTAATGTTCGAGCAAAAACGGCTGATTTTCGACAAAAGAGATAACACCCCCCCATTACGTCATGCTTCAGAAATGTGGAAAATGGTCCGTTTTCAAATGTTTTATTTTTGAACGTCAGTTCACATTTGTAGGTGGATCATCAGTGTTAGAGCTAAAATTAGCATGTTTAAAGTGATTTTCATGCTTCCAGGGGCTCGGGAAGTGAAATAAATACCATTTGGAGGCATTTAATGTTCGAGCAAAAACGGCTGATTTTCGACAAAAGAGATAACACCCCCCCATTACGTCATGCTTCAGAAATGTGGAAAATGGTCCGTTTTCAAATGTTTTATTTTTGAACGTCAGTTCACATTTGTAGGTGGATCATCAGTGTTAGAGCTAAAATTAGCATGTTTAAAGTGATTTTCATGCTTCCAGGGGCCCAAAACACAAGATTTATGGAATGGTTAAAAGTGCATGAAAATGGCCAATTTACTCACTCTGAGTTCTCAAAAAGGGTTTCTTCACCCCGGGAAGGTAATTAAATACCATTTGGAGGCATTTAATGTTCCAGCAAAAACGGCTGATTTTTGACAAAAGAGATAACACCCCCCCATTACGTCATGCTTCAGAAATGTGGAAAATGGTCCGTTTTCAAATGTTTTATTTTTGAACGTCAGTTCACATTTGTAGGTGGATCATCAGTGTTAGAGCTAAAATTAGCATGTTTAAAGTGATTTTCATGCTTCCAGGGGCTCGGGAAGTGAAATAAATACCATTTGGAGGCATTTAATGTTCGAGCAAAAACGGCTGATTTTCGACAAAAGAGATAACACCCCCCCATTACGTCATGCTTCAGAAATGTGGAAAATGGTCTGTTTTCAAATGTTTTATTTTTGAACGTCAGTTCACATTTGTAGGTGGATCATCAGTGTTGGAGCTAAAATTAGCATGTTTAAAGTGATTTTCATACTTCCAGGGGCCCAAAACACAAGATTTATGGAATGGTTAAAAGTGCATGAAAATGGCCAATTTACTCACTCTGAGTTCTCAAAAAGGGTTTCTTCACCCCGGGAAGTTAATTAAATACCATTTGGAGGCATTTAATGTTCCAGCAAAAACGGCTGATTTTCGACAAAAGAGATAACACCCCCCCATTACGTCATGCTTCAGAAATGTGGAAAATGGTCCGTTTTCAAATGTTTTATTTTTGAACGTCAGTTCACATTTGTAGGTGGATCATCAGTGTTAGAGCTAAAATTAGCATGTTTAAAGTGATTTTCATGCTTCCAGGGGCCCAAAACACAAGATTTATGGAATGGTTAAAAGTGCATGAAAATGGCCAATTTACTCACTCTGAGTTCTCAAAAAGGGTTTCTTCACCCCGGGAAGTAAATTTAATACCATTTGGAGGCATTTAATGTTCGAGCAAAAACGGCTGATTTTTGACAAAAGAGATAACACCCCCCCATTACGTCATGCTTCAGAAATGTGGAAAATGGTCCGTTTTCAAATGTTTTATTTTTGAACGTCAGTTCACATTTGTAGGTGGATCATCAGTGTTAGAGCTAAAATTAGCATGTTTAAAGTGATTTTCATGCTTCCAGGGGCTCAAAACACAAGATTTATGGAATGGTTAAAAGTGCATGAAAATGGGCAATTTACTCACTCTGAGTTCTCAAAAAGGGTTTCTTCTCCCCGGGAAGTTGATTAAATACTATTTGGAGGCATTTAATGTTCGAGCAAAAACGGCTGATTTTCGACAAAAGAGATAACACCCCCCCATTACGTCATGCTTCAGAAATGTGGAAAATGGTCCGTTTTCAAATGTTTTATTTTTGAACGTCAATTCACATTTGTAGGTGGATCATCAGTGTTAGAGCTAAAATTAGCATGTTTAAAGTGATTTTCATGCTTCCAGGGGCCCAAAACACAAGATTTATGGAATGGTTAAAAGTGCATGAAAATGGCCAATTTACTCACGCTGAGTTCTCAAAAACGGTTTCTTCACCCCGGGAAGTTAATTAAATACCATTTGGAGGCATTTAATGTTCGAGCAAAAACAGCTGATTTTCGAGAAAAGAGATAACACCCCCCCATTACGTCATGCTTCAGAAATGTGGAAAATGGTCCGTTTTCAAATGTTTTATTTTTGAACGTCAGTTCACATTTGTAGGTGGATCATCAGTGTTAGAGCTAAAATTAGCATGTTTAAAGTGATTTTCATGCTTCCAGGGGCTCGGGAACTTAATTAAATACCATTTGGAGGCATTTAATGTTCGAGCAAAAACGGCTGATTTTCGACAAAAGAGATAACACCCCCCCATTACGTCATGCTTCAGAAATATGGAAAATGGTCCGTTTTCAAATGTTTTATTTTTGAACGTCAGTTCACATTTGTAGGTGGATCATCAGTGTTAGAGCTAAAATTAGCATGTTTAAAGTGATTTTCATGCTTCCAGGGGCTCGGGAAGTGAAATAAATACCATTTGGAGGCATTTAATGTTCGAGCAAAAACGGCTGATTTTCGACAAAAGAGATAACACCCCCCCATTACGTCATGCTTCAGAAATGTGGAAAATGGTCTGTTTTCAAATGTTTTATTTTTGAACGTCAGTTCACATTTGTAGGTGGATCATCAGTGTTAGAGCTAAAATTAGCATGTTTAAAGTGATTTTCATGCTTCCAGGGGCTCGGGAAGTTAATTAAATACCATTCGGAGGCATTTAATGTTCGAGCAAAAACGGCTGATTTTCGACAAAAGAGATAACACCCCCCATTACGTCATGCTTCAGAAATGTGGAAAATGGTCCGTTTTCAAATGTTTTATTTTTGAACGTCAGTTCACATTTGTAGGTGGATCATCAGTGTTAGAGCTAAAATTAGCATGTTTAAAGTGATTTTCATGCTTCCAGGGCCTCGGGAAGAGAAATAAATACCATTTGGAGGCATTTAATGTTCGAGCAAAAACGGCTGATTTTCGACAAAAGAGATAACACCCCCCCATTACGTCATGCTTCAGAAATGTGGAAAATGGTCCGTTTTCAAATGTTTTATTTTTGAACGTCAGTTCACATTTGTAGGTGGATCATCAGTGTTAGAGCTAAAATTAGCATGTTTAAAGTGATTTTCATGCTTCCAGGGGCTCGGGAAGTGAAATAAATACCATTTGGAGGCATTTAATGTTCGAGCAAAAACGGCTGATTTTCGACAAAAGAGATAACACCCCCCCATTACGTCATGCTTCAGAAATGTGGAAAATGGTCCGTTTTCAAATGTTTTATTTTTGAACGTCAGTTCACATTTGTAGGTGGATCATCAGTGTTAGAGCTAAAATTAGCATGTTTAAAGTGATTTTCATGCTTCCAGGGGCCCAAAACACAAGATTTATGGAATGGTTAAAAGTGCATGAAAATGGCCAATTTACTCACTCTGAGTTCTCAAAAAGGGTTTCTTCACCCCGGGAAGTTAATTAAATACCATTTGGAGGCATTTAATGTTCCAGCAAAAACGGCTGATTTTCGACAAAAGAGATAACACCCCCCCATTACGTCATGCTTCAGAAATGTGGAAAATGGTCCGTTTTCAAATGTTTTATCTTTGAACGTCAGTTCACATTTGTAGGTGGATCATCAGTGTTAGAGCTAAAATTAGCATGTTTAAAGTGATTTTCATGCTTCCAGGGGCTCGGGAAGTGAAATAAATACCATTTGGAGGCATTTAATGTTCGAGCAAAAACGGCTGATTTTCGACAAAAGAGATAACACCCCCCCATTACGTCATGCTTCAGAAATGTGGAAAATGGTCCGTTTTCAAATGTTTTATTTTTGAACGTCAGTTCACATTTGTAGGTGGATCATCAGTGTTGGAGCTAAAATTAGCATGTTTAAAGTGATTTTCATACTTCCAGGGGCCCAAAACACAAGATTTATGGAATGGTTAAAAGTGCATGAAAATGGCCAATTTACTCACTCTGAGTTCTCAAAAAGGGTTTCTTCACCCCGGGAAGTTAATTAAATACCATTTGGAGGCATTTAATGTTCCAGCAAAAACGGCTGATTTTCGACAAAAGAGATAACACCCCCCCATTACGTCATGCTTCAGAAATGTGGAAAATGGTCCGTTTTCAAATGTTTTATTTTTGAACGTCAGTTCACATTTGTAGGTGGATCATCAGTGTTAGAGCTAAAATTAGCTTGTTTAAAGTGATTTTCATGCTTCCAGGGGCCCAAAACACAAGATTTATGGAATGGTTAAAAGTGCATGAAAATGGCCAATTTACTCACTCTGAGTTCTCAAAAAGGGTTTCTTCACCCCGGGAAGTAAATTTAATACCATTTGGAGGCATTTAATGTTCGAGCAAAAACGGCTGATTTTCGACAAAAGAGATAACACCCCCCCATTACGTCATGCTTCAGAAATGTGGAAAATGGTCCGTTTTCAAATGTTTTATTTTTGAACGTCAGTTCACATTTGTAGGTGGATCATCAGTGTTAGAGCTAAAATTAGCATGTTTAAAGTGATTTTCATGCTTCCAGGGGCTCAAAACACAAGATTTATGGAATGGTTAAAAGTGCATGAAAATGGGCAATTTACTCACTCTGAGTTCTCAAAAAGGGCTTCTTCTCCCCGGGAAGTTAATTAAATACTATTTGGAGGCATTTAATGTTCGAGCAAAAACGGCTGATTTTCGACAAAAGAGATAACACCCCCCCATTACGTCATGCTTCAGAAATGTGGAAAATGGTCCGTTTTCAAATGTTTTATTTTTGAACGTCAATTCACATTTGTAGGTGGATCATCAGTGTTAGAGCTAAAATTAGCATGTTTAAAGTGATTTTCATGCTTCCAGGGGCCCAAAACACAAGATTTATGGAATGGTTAAAAGTGCATGAAAATGGCCAATTTACTCACGCTGAGTTCTCAAAAACGGTTTCTTCACCCCGGGAAGTTAATTAAATACCATTTGGAGGCATTTAATGTTCGAGCAAAAATGGCTGATTTTCGAGAAAAGAGATAACACCCCCCCATTACGTCATGCTTCAGAAATGTGGAAAATGGTCCGTTTTCAAATGTTTTATTTTTGAACGTCAGTTCACATTTGTAGGTGGATCATCAGTGTTAGAGCTAAAATTAGCATGTTTAAAGTGATTTTCATGCTTCCAGGGGCTCGGGAAGTTAATTAAATACCATTTGGAGGCATTTAATGTTCGAGCAAAAACGGCTGATTTTCGACAAAAGAGATAACACCCCCCCATTACGTCATGCTTCAGAAATATGGAAAATGGTCCGTTTTCAAATGTTTTATTTTTGAACGTCAGTTCACATTTGTAGGTGGATCATCAGTGTTAGAGCTAAAATTAGCATGTTTAAAGTGATTTTCATGCTTCCAGGGGCTCGGGAAGTGAAATAAATACCATTTGGAGGCATTTAATGTTCGAGCAAAAACGGCTGATTTTCGACAAAAGAGATAACACCCCCCCATTACGTCATGCTTCAGAAATGTGGAAAATGGTCTGTTTTCAAATGTTTTATTTTTGAACGTCAGTTCACATTTGTAGGTGGATCATCAGTGTTAGAGCTAAAATTAGCATGTTTAAAGTGATTTTCATGCTTCCAGGGGCTCGGGAAGTTAATTAAATACCATTTGGAGGCATTTAATGTTCGAGCAAAAACGGCTGATTTTCGACAAAAGAGATAACACCCCCCATTACGTCATGCTTCAGAAATGTGGAAAATGGTCCGTTTTCAAATGTTTTATTTTTGAACGTCAGTTCACATTTGTAGGTGGATCATCAGTGTTAGAGCTAAAATTAGCATGTTTAAAGTGATTTTCATGCTTCCAGGGGCCCAAAACACAAGATTTATGGAATGGTTAAAAGTGCATGAAAATGGCCAATTTACTCACTCTGAGTTCTCAAAAAGGGTTTCTTCACCCCGGGAAGTTAATTAAATACCATTTGGAGGCATTTAATGTTCCAGCAAAAACGGCTGATTTTCGACAAAAGAGATAACACCCCCCCATTACGTCATGCTTCAGAAATGTGGAAAATGGTCCGTTTTCAAATGTTTTATTTTTGAACGTCAGTTCACATTTGTAGGTGGATCATCAGTGTTAGAGCTAAAATTAGCATGTTGAAAGTGATTTTCATGCTTCCAGGGGCTCGGGAAGTGAAATAAATACCATTTGGAGGCATTTAATGTTCGAGCAAAAACGGCTGATTTTCGACAAAAGAGATAACACCCCCCCATTACGTCATGCTTCAGAAATGTGGAAAATGGTCCGTTTTCAAATGTTTTATTTTTGAACGTCAGTTCACATTTGTAGGTGGATCATCAGTGTTGGAGCTAAAATTAGCATGTTTAAAGTGATTTTCATACTTCCAGGGGCCCAAAACACAAGATTTATGGAATGGTTAAAAGTGCATGAAAATGGCCAATTTACTCACTCTGAGTTCTCAAAAAGGGTTTCTTCACCCCGGGAAGTTAATTAAATACCATTTGGAGGCATTTAATGTTCCAGCAAAAACGGCTGATTTTCGACAAAAGAGATAACACCCCCCCATTACGTCATGCTTCAGAAATGTGGAAAATGGTCCGTTTTCAAATGTTTTATTTTTGAACGTCAGTTCACATTTGTAGGTGGATCATCAGTGTTAGAGCTAAAATTAGCATGTTTAAAGTGATTTTCATGCTTCCAGGGGCCCAAAACACAAGATTTATGGAATGGTTAAAAGTGCATGAAAATGGCCAATTTACTCACTCTGAGTTCTCAAAAAGGGTTTCTTCACCCCGGGAAGTAAATTTAATACCATTTGGAGGCATTTAATGTTCGAGCAAAAACGGCTGATTTTCGACAAAAGAGATAACACCCCCCCATTACGTCATGCTTCAGAAATGTGGAAAATGGTCCGTTTTCAAATGTTTTATTTTTGAACGTCAGTTCACATTTGTAGGTGGATCATCAGTGTTAGAGCTAAAATTAGCATGTTTAAAGTGATTTTCATGCTTCCAGGGGCTCAAAACACAAGATTTATGGAATGGTTAAAAGTGCATGAAAATGGGCAATTTACTCACTCTGAGTTCTCAAAAAGGGTTTCTTCTCCCCGGGAAGTTAATTAAATACTATTTGGAGGCATTTAATGTTCGAGCAAAAACGGCTGATTTTCGACAAAAGAGATAACACCCCCCCATTACGTCATGCTTCAGAAATGTGGAAAATGGTCCGTTTTCAAATGTTTTATTTTTGAACGTCAATTCACATTTGTAGGTGGATCATCAGTGTTAGAGCTAAAATTAGCATGTTTAAAGTGATTTTCATGCTTCCAGGGGCCCAAAACACAAGATTTATGGAATGGTTAAAAGTGCATGAAAATGGCCAATTTACTCACGCTGAGTTCTCAAAAACGGTTTCTTCACCCCGGGAAGTTAATTAAATACCATTTGGAGGCATTTAATGTTCGAGCAAAAACGGCTGATTTTCGAGAAAAGAGATAACACCCCCCCATTACGTCATGCTTCAGAAATGTGGAAAATGGTCCGTTTTCAAATGTTTTATTTTTGAACGTCAGTTCACATTTGTAGGTGGATCATCAGTGTTAGAGCTAAAATTAGCATGTTTAAAGTGATTTTCATGCTTCCAGGGGCTCGGGAAGTTAATTAAATACCATTTGGAGGCATTTAATGTTCGAGCAAAAACGGCTGATTTTCGACAAAAGAGATAACACCCCCCCCATTACGTCATGCTTCAGAAATATGGAAAATGGTCCGTTTTCAAATGTTTTATTTTTGAACGTCAGTTCACATTTGTAGGTGGATCATCAGTGTTAGAGCTAAAATTAGCATGTTTAAAGTGATTTTCATGCTTCCAGGGGCTCGGGAAGTGAAATAAATACCATTTGGAGGCATTTAATGTTCGAGCAAAAACGGCTGATTTTCGACAAAAGAGATAACACCCCCCCATTACGTCATGCTTCAGAAATGTGGAAAATGGTCTGTTTTCAAATCTTTTATTTTTGAACGTCAGTTCATATTTGTAGGTGGATCATCAGTGTTAGAGCTAAAATTAGCATGTTTAAAGTGATTTTCATGCTTCCAGGGGCTCGGGAAGTTAATTAAATACCATTTGGAGGCATTTAATGTTCGAGCAAAAACGGCTGATTTTCGACAAAAGAGATAACACCCCCCATTACGTCATGCTTCAGAAATGTGGAAAATGGTCCGTTTTCAAATGTTTTATTTTTGAACGTCAGTTCACATTTGTAGGTGGATCATCAGTGTTAGAGCTAAAATTAGCATGTTTAAAGTGATTTTCATGCTTCCAGGGGCCCAAAACACAAGATTTATGGAATGGTTAAAAGTGCATGAAAATGGCCAATTTACTCACTCTGAGTTCTCAAAAAGGGTTTCTTCACCCCGGGAAGTAAATTTAATACCATTTGGAGGCATTTAATGTTCGAGCAAAAACGGCTGATTTTCGACAAAAGAGATAACACCCCCCCATTACGTCATGCTTCAGAAATGTGGAAAATGGTCCGTTTTCAAATGTTTTATTTTTGAACGTCAGTTCACATTTGTAGGTGGATCATCAGTGTTAGAGCTAAAATTAGCATGTTTAAAGTGATTTTCATGCTTCCAGGGGCTCAAAACACAAGATTTATGGAATGGTTAAAAGTGCATGAAAATGGGCAATTTACTCACTCTGAGTTCTCAAAAAGGGTTTCTTCTCCCCGGGAAGTTAATTAAATACTATTTGGAGGCATTTAATGTTCGAGCAAAAACGGCTGATTTTCGACAAAAGAGATAACACCCCCCCATTACGTCATGCTTCAGAAATGTGGAAAATGGTCCGTTTTCAAATGTTTTATTTTTGAACGTCAATTCACATTTGTAGGTGGATCATCAGTGTTAGAGCTAAAATTAGCATGTTTAAAGTGATTTTCATGCTTCCAGGGGCCCAAAACACAAGATTTATGGAATGGTTAAAAGTGCATGAAAATGGCCAATTTACTCACGCTGAGTTCTCAAAAACGGTTTCTTCACCCCGGGAAGTTAATTAAATACCATTTGGAGGCATTTAATGTTCGAGCAAAAACGGCTGATTTTCGAGAAAAGAGATAACACCCCCCCATTACGTCATGCTTCAGAAATGTGGAAAATGGTCCGTTTTCAAATGTTTTATTTTTGAACGTCAGTTCACATTTGTAGGTGGATCATCAGTGTTAGAGCTAAAATTAGCATGTTTAAAGTGATTTTCATGCTTCCAGGGGCTCGGGAAGTTAATTAAATACCATTTGGAGGCATTTAATGTTCGAGCAAAAACGGCTGATTTTCGACAAAAGAGATAACACCCCCCCCATTACGTCATGCTTCAGAAATATGGAAAATGGTCCGTTTTCAAATGTTTTATTTTTGAACGTCAGTTCACATTTGTAGGTGGATCATCAGTGTTAGAGCTAAAATTAGCATGTTTAAAGTGATTTTCATGCTTCCAGGGGCTCGGGAAGTGAAATAAATACCATTTGGAGGCATTTAATGTTCGAGCAAAAACGGCTGATTTTCGACAAAAGAGATAACACCCCCCCATTACGTCATGCTTCAGAAATGTGGAAAATGGTCTGTTTTCAAATGTTTTATTTTTGAACGTCAGTTCATATTTGTAGGTGGATCATCAGTGTTAGAGCTAAAATTAGCATGTTTAAAGTGATTTTCATGCTTCCAGGGGCTCGGGAAGTTAATTAAATACCATTTGGAGGCATTTAATGTTCGAGCAAAAACGGCTGATTTTCGACAAAAGAGATAACACCCCCCATTACGTCATGCTTCAGAAATGTGGAAAATGGTCCGTTTTCAAATGTTTTATTTTTGAACGTCAGTTCACATTTGTAGGTGGATCATCAGTGTTAGAGCTAAAATTAGCATGTTTAAAGTGATTTTCATGCTTCCAGGGCCTCGGGAAGAGAAATAAATACCATTTGGAGGCATTTAATGTTCGAGCAAAAACGGCTGATTTTCGACAAAAGAGATAACACCCCCCCATTACGTCATGCTTCAGAAATGTGGAAAATGGTCCGTTTTCAAATGTTTTATTTTTGAACGTCAGTTCACATTTGTAGGTGGATCATCAGTGTTAGAGCTAAAATTAGCATGTTTAAAGTGATTTTCATGCTTCCAGGGGCTCGGGAAGTGAAATAAATACCATTTGGAGGCATTTAATGTTCGAGCAAAAACGGCTGATTTTCGACAAAAGAGATAACACCCCCCCATTACGTCATGCTTCAGAAATGTGGAAAATTGTCCATTTTCAAATGTTTTATTTTTGAACGTCAGTTCACATTTGTAGGTGGATCATCAGTGTTAGAGCTAAAATTAGCATGTTTAAAGTGATTTTCATGCTTCCAGGGGCCCAAAACACAAGATTTATGGAATGGTTAAAAGTGCATGAAAATGGCCAATTTACTCACTCTGAGTTCTCAAAAAGGGTTTCTTCACCCCGGGAAGTTAATTAAATACCATTTGGAGGCATTTAATGTTCCAGCAAAAACGGCTGATTTTCGACAAAAGAGATAACACCCCCCCATTACGTCATGCTTCAGAAATGTGGAAAATGGTCCGTTTTCAAATGTTTTATTTTTGAACGTCAGTTCACATTTGTAGGTGGATCATCAGTGTTAGAGCTAAAATTAGCATGTTTAAAGTGATTTTCATGCTTCCAGGGGCTCGGGAAGTGAAATAAATACCATTTGGAGGCATTTAATGTTCGAGCAAAAACGGCTGATTTTCGACAAAAGAGATAACACCCCCCCATTACGTCATGCTTCAGAAATGTGGAAAATGGTCCGTTTTCAAATGTTTTATTTTTGAACGTCAGTTCACATTTGTAGGTGGATCATCAGTGTTGGAGCTAAAATTAGCATGTTTAAAGTGATTTTCATACTTCCAGGGGCCCAAAACACAAGATTTATGGAATGGTTAAAAGTGCATGAAAATGGCCAATTTACTCACTCTGAGTTCTCAAAAAGGGTTTCTTCACCCCGGGAAGTTAATTAAATACCATTTGGAGGCATTTAATGTTCCAGCAAAAACGGCTGATTTTCGACAAAAGAGATAACACCCCCCCATTACGTCATGCTTCAGAAATGTGGAAAATGGTCCGTTTTCAAATGTTTTATTTTTGAACGTCAGTTCACATTTGTAGGTGGATCATCAGTGTTAGAGCTAAAATTAGCATGTTTAAAGTGATTTTCATGCTTCCAGGGGCCCAAAACACAAGATTTATGGAATGGTTAAAAGTGCATGAAAATGGCCAATTTACTCACTCTGAGTTCTCAAAAAGGGTTTCTTCACCCCGGGAAGTAAATTTAATACCATTTGGAGGCATTTAATGTTCGAGCAAAAACGGCTGATTTTCGACAAAAGAGATAACACCCCCCCATTACGTCATGCTTCAGAAATGTGGAAAATGGTCCGTTTTCAAATGTTTTATTTTTTAACGTCAGTTCACATTTGTAGGTGGATCATCAGTGTTAGAGCTAAAATTAGCATGTTTAAAGTGATTTTCATGCTTCCAGGGGCTCGGGAAGAGAAATAAATACCATTTGGAGGCATTTAATGTTCGAGCAAAAACGGCTGATTTTCGACAAAAGAGATAACACCCCCCCATTACGTCATGCTTCAGAAATGTGGAAAATGGTCCGTTTTCAAATGTTTTATTTTTGAACATCAGTTCACATTTGTAGGTGGATCATCAGTGTTAGAGCTAAAATTAGCATGTTTAAAGTGATTTTCATGCTTCCAGGGGCTCGGGAAGTGAAATAAATACCATTTGGAGGCATTTAATGTTCGAGCAAAAACGGCTGATTTTCGACAAAAGAGATAACACCCCCCCATTACGTCATGCTTCAGAAATGTGGAAAATGGTCCGTTTTCAAATGTTTTATTTTTGAACGTCAGTTCACATTTGTAGGTGGATCATCAGTGTTAGAGCTAAAATTATCATGTTTAAAGTGATTTTCATGCTTCCAGGGGCCCAAAACACAAGATTTATGGAATGGTTAAAAGTGCATGAAAATGGCCAATTTACTCACTCTGAGTTCTCAAAAAGGGTTTCTTCACCCCGGGAAGTTAATTAAATACCATTTGGAGGCATTTAATGTTCCAGCAAAAACGGCTGATTTTCGACAAAAGAGATAACACCCCCCCATTACGTCATGCTTCAGAAATGTGGAGAATGGTCCGTTTTCAAATGTTTTATTTTTGAACGTCAGTTCACATTTGTAGGTGGATCATCAGTGTTAGAGCTAAAATTAGCATGTTTAAAGTGATTTTCATGCTTCCAGGGGCTCGGGAAGTGAAATAAATACCATTTGGAGGCATTTAATGTTCGAGCAAAAACGGCTGATTTTCGACAAAAGAGATAACACCCCCCCATTACGTCATGCTTCAGAAATGTGGAAAATGGTCCGTTTTCAAATGTTTTATTTTTGAACGTCAGTTCACATTTGTAGGTGGATCATCAGTGTTAGAGCTAAAATTAGCATGTTTAAAGTGATTTTCATGCTTCCAGGGGCCCAAAACGCAAGATTTATGGAATGGTTAAAAGTGCATGAAAATGGCCAATTTACTCACTCTGAGTTCTCAAAAAGGGTTTCTTCACCCCGGGAAGTTAATTAAATACCATTTGGAGGCATTTAATGTTCCAGCAAAAACGGCTGATTTTCGACAAAAGAGATAACACCCCCCCATTACGTCATGCTTCAGAAATGTGGAAAATGGTCCGTTTTCAAATGTTTTATTTTTGAACGTCAGTTCACATTTGTAGGTGGATCATCAGTGTTAGAGCTAAAATTAGCATGTTTAAAGTGATTTTCATGCTTCCAGGGGCTCGGGAAGTGAAATAAATACCATTTGGAGGCATTTAATGTTCGAGCAAAAACGGCTGATTTTCGACTAAAGAAATAACACCCCCCCATTACGTCATGCTTCAGAAATGTGGAAAATGGTCCGTTTTCAAATGTTTTATTTTTGAACGTCAGTTCACATTTGTAGGTGGATCATCAGTGTTAGAGCTAAAATTAGCATGTTTAAAGTGATTGTCATGCTTCCAGGGGCCCAAAACACAAGATTTATGGAATGGTTAAAAGTGCATGAAAATGGCCAATTTACTCACTCTGAGTTCTCAAAAAGGGTTTCTTCACCCCGGGAAGTTAATTAAATACCATTTGGAGGCATTTAATGTTCGAGCAAAAACGGCTGATTTTCGACAAAAGAGATAACACCCCCCCATTACGTCATGCTTCAGAAATGTGGAAAATGGTCCGTTTTCAAATGTTTTATTTTTGAACGTCAGTTCACATTTGTAGGTGTATCATCAGTGTTAGAGCTAAAATTAGCATGTTTAAAGTGATTTTCATGCTTCCAGGGGCTCGGGAAGTTAATTAAATACCATTTGGAGGCATTTAATGTTCGAGCAAAAACGGCTGATTTTCGACAAAAGAGATAACACCCCCCCATTACGTCATGCTTCAGAAATGTGGAAAATGGTCCGTTTTCAAATGTTTTATTTTTGAACGTCAGTTCACATTTGTAGGTGGATCATCAGTGTTAGAGCTAAAATTAGCATGTTTAAAGTGATTTTCATGCTTCCAGGGGCTCGGGAAGTTAATTAAATACCATTTGGAGGCATTTAATGTTCGAGCAAAAACGGCTGATTTTCGACAAAAGAGATAACACCCCCCCATTACGTCATGCTTCAGAAATGTGGAAAATGGTCCGTTTTCAAATGTTTTATTTTTGAACGTCAGTTCACATTTGTAGGTGGATCATCAGTGTTAGAGCTAAAATTAGCATGTTTAAAGTGATTTTCATGCTTCGAGGGGCCCAAAACACAAGATTTATGGAATGGTTAAAAGTGCATGAAAATGGCCAATTTACTCACTCTGAGTTCTCAAAAAGGGTTTCTTCACCCCGGGAAGTTAATTAAATACCATTTGGAGGCATTTAATGTTCGAGCAAAAACGGCTGATTTTCGACAAAAGAGATAACACCCCCCCCATTACGTCATGCTTCAGAAATGTGGAAAATGGTCCGTTTTCAAATGTTTTATTTTTGAACGTCAGTTCACATTTGTAGGTGGATCATCAGTGTTAGAGCTAAAATTAGCATGTTTAAAGTGATTTTCATGCTTCCAGGGGCTCTGGAAGTTAATTAAATACCATTTGGAGGCATTTAATGTTCGAGCAAAAAACGGCTGATTTTCGACAAAAGAGATAACACCCCCCCCATTACGTCATGCTTCAGAAATGTGGAAAATGGTCCGTTTTCAAATGTTTTATTTTTGAACGTCAGTTCACATTTGTAGGTGGATCATCAGTGTTAGAGCTAAAATTAGCATGTTTAAAGTGATTTTCATGCTTCCAGGGGCTCGGGAAGTGAAATAAATACCATTTAGAGGCATTTAATGTTCGAGCAAAAACGGCTGATTTTCGACAAAAGAGATAACACCCCCCCATTACGTCATGCTTCAGAAATGTGGAAAATGGTCAGTTTTCAAATGTTTTATTTTTGAACGTCAGTTCACATTTGTAGGTGGATCATCAGTGTTAGAGCTAAAATTAGCATGTTTAAAGTGATTTTCATGCTTCCAGGGGCTCGGGAAGTGAAATAAATACCATTTGGAGGCATTTAATGTTCGAGCAAAAACGGCTGATTTTCGACAAAAGAGATAACACCCCCCCATTACGTCATGCTTCAGAAATGTGGAAAATGGTCCGTTTTCAAATGTTTTATTTTTGAACGTCAGTTCACATTTGTAGGTGGATCATCAGTGTTAGAGCTAAAATTAGCATGTTTAAAGTGATTTTCATGCTTCCAGGGGCCCAAAACACAAGATTTATGGAATGGTTAAAAGTGCATGAAAATGGCCAATTTACTCACTCTGAGTTCTCAAAAAGGGTTTCTTCACCCCGGGAAGTTAATTAAATACCATTTGGAGGCATTTAATGTTCCAGCAAAAACGGCTGATTTTCGACAAAAGAGATAACACCCCCCCATTACGTCATGCTTCAGAAATGTGGAAAATGGTCCGTTTTCAAATGTTTTATTTTTGAACGTCAGTTCACATTTGTAGGTGGATCATCAGTGTTAGAGCTAAAATTAGCATGTTTAAAGTGATTTTCATGCTTCCAGGGGCTCGGGAAGTTAATTAAATACCATTTGGAGGCATTTAATGTTCGAGCAAAAACAGCTGATTTTCGACAAAAGAGATAACACCCCCCCATTACGTCATGCTTCAGAAATGTGGAAAATGGTCCGTTTTCAAATGTTTTATTTTTGAACGTCAGTTCACATTTGTAGGTGGATCATCAGTGTTAGAGCTAAAATTAGCATGTTTAAAGTGATTTTCATGCTTCCAGGGGCCCAAAACACAAGATTTATGGAATGGTTAAAAGTGCATGAAAATGGCCAATTTACTCACTCTGAGTTCTCAAAAAGGGTTTCTTCACCCCGGGAAGTTAATTAAATACCATTTGGAGGCATTTAATGTTCCAGCAAAAACGGCTGATTTTCGACAAAAGAGATAACACCCCCCCATTACGTCATGCTTCAGAAATGTGGAAAATGGTCCGTTTTCAAATGTTTTATTTTTGAACGTCAGTTCACATTTGTAGGTGGATCATCAGTGTTAGAGCTAAAATTAAGATGTTTAAAGTGATTTTCATGCTTCCAGGGGCTCAAAACACAAGATTTATGGAATGGTTAAAAGTGCATGAAAATGGGCAATTTACTCACTCTGAGTTCTCAAAAAGGGTTTCTTCTCCCCGGGAAGTTAATTAAATACTATTTGGAGGCATTTAATGTTCGAGCAAAAACGGCTGATTTTCAACAAAAGAGATAACACCCCCCCATTACGTCATGCTTCAGAAATGTGGAAAATGGTCCGTTTTCAAATGTTTTATTTTTGAACGTCAATTCACATTTGTAGGTGGATCATCAGTGTTAGAGCTAAAATTAGCATGTTTAAAGTGATTTTCATGCTTCCAGGGGCCCAAAACACAAGATTTATGGAATGGTTAAAAGTGCATGAAAATGGCCAATTTACTCACGCTGAGTTCTCAAAAACGGTTTCTTCACCCCGGGAAGTTAATTAAATACCATTTGGAGGCATTTAATGTTCGAGCAAAAACGGCTGATTTTCGAGAAAAGAGATAACACCCCCCCATTACGTCATGCTTCAGAAATGTGGAAAATGGTCCGTTTTCAAATGTTTTATTTTTGAACATCAGTTCACATTTGTAGGTGGATCATCAGTGTTAGAGCTAAAATTAGCATGTTTAAAGTGATTTTCATGCTTCCAGGGGCTCGGGAAGTTAATTAAATACCATTTGGAGGCATTTAATGTTCGAGCAAAAAACGGCTGATTTTCGACAAAAGAGATAACACCCCCCCATTACGTCATGCTTCAGAAATATGGAAAATGGTCCGTTTTCAAATGTTTTATTTTTGAACGTCAGTTCACATTTGTAGGTGGATCATCAGTGTTAGAGCTAAAATTAGCATGTTTAAAGTGATTTTCATGCTTCCAGGGGCTCGGGAAGTGAAATAAATACCATTTGGAGGCATTTAATGTTCGAGCAAAAACGGCTGATTTTCGACAAAAGAGATAACACCCCCCCATTACGTCATGCTTCAGAAATGTGGAAAATGGTCTGTTTTCAAATGTTTTATTTTTGAACGTCAGTTCACATTTGTAGGTGGATCATCAGTGTTAGAGCTAAAATTAGCATGTTTAAAGTGATTTTCATGCTTCCAGGGGCTCGGGAAGTTAATTAAATACCATTTGGAGGCATTTAATGTTCGAGCAAAAACGGCTGATTTTCGACAAAAGAGATAACACCCCCCCATTACGTCATGCTTCAGAAATGTGGAAAATGGTCCGTTTTCAAATGTTTTATTTTTGAACGTCAGTTCACATTTGTAGGTGGATCATCAGTGTTAGAGCTAAAATTAGCATGTTTAAAGTGATTTTCATGCTTCCAGGGCCTCGGGAAGAGAAATAAATACCATTTGGAGGCATTTAATGTTCGAGCAAAAACGGCTGATTTTCGACAAAAGAGATAACACCCCCCCATTACGTCATGCTTCAGAAATGTGGAAAATGGTCCGTTTTCAAATGTTTTATTTTTGAACGTCAGTTCACATTTGTAGGTGGATCATCAGTGTTAGAGCTAAAATTAGCATGTTTAAAGTGATTTTCATGCTTCCAGGGGCCCAAACGCAAGATTTATGGAATGGTTAAAAGTGCATGAAAATGGCCAATTTACTCACTCTGAGTTCTCAAAAAGGGTTTCTTCACCCCGGGAAGTTAATTAAATACCATTTGGAGGCATTTAATGTTCCAGCAAAAACGGCTGATTTTCGACAAAAGAGATAACACCCCCCCATTACGTCATGCTTCAGAAATGTGGAAAATGGTCCGTTTTCAAATGTTTTATTTTTGAACGTCAGTTCACATTTGTAGGTGGATCATCAGTGTTAGAGCTAAAATTAGCATGTTTAAAGTGATTTTCATGCTTCCAGGGGCTCGGGAAGTGAAATAAATACCATTTGGAGGCATTTAATGTTCGAGCAAAAACGGCTGATTTTCGACTAAAGAAATAACACCCCCCCATTACGTCATGCTTCAGAAATGTGGAAAATGGTCCGTTTTCAAATGTTTTATTTTTGAACGTCAGTTCACATTTGTAGGTGGATCATCAGTGTTAGAGCTAAAATTAGCATGTTTAAAGTGATTTTCATGCTTCCAGGGGCCCAAAACACAAGATTTATGGAATGGTTAAAAGTGCATGAAAATGGCCAATTTACTCACTCTGAGTTCTCAAAAAGGGTTTCTTCACCCCGGGAAGTTAATTAAATACCATTTGGAGGCATTTAATGTTCGAGCAAAAACGGCTGATTTTCGACAAAAGAGATAACACCCCCCCATTACGTCATGCTTCAGAAATGTGGAAAATGGTCCGTTTTCAAATGTTTTATTTTTGAACGTCAGTTCACATTTGTAGGTGTATCATCAGTGTTAGAGCTAAAATTAGCATGTTTAAAGTGATTTTCATGCTTCCAGGGGCTCGGGAAGTTAATTAAATACCATTTGGAGGCATTTAATGTTCGAGCAAAAACGGCTGATTTTCGACAAAAGAGATAACACCCCCCCATTACGTCATGCTTCAGAAATGTGGAAAATGGTCCGTTTTCAAATGTTTTATTTTTGAACGTCAGTTCACATTTGTAGGTGGATCATCAGTGTTAGAGCTAAAATTAGCATGTTTAAAGTGATTTTCATGCTTCCAGGGGCTCGGGAAGTTAATTAAATACCATTTGGAGGCATTTAATGTTCGAGCAAAAACGGCTGATTTTCGACAAAAGAGATAACACCCCCCCATTACGTCATGCTTCAGAAATGTGGAAAATGGTCCGTTTTCAAATGTTTTATTTTTGAACGTCAGTTCACATTTGTAGGTGGATCATCAGTGTTAGAGCTAAAATTAGCATGTTTAAAGTGATTTTCATGCTTCCAGGGGCCCAAAACACAAGATTTATGGAATGGTTAAAAGTGCATGAAAATGGCCAATTTACTCACTCTGAGTTCTCAAAAAGGGTTTCTTCACCCCGGGAAGTTAATTAAATACCATTTGGAGGCATTTAATGTTCGAGCAAAAACGGCTGATTTTCGACAAAAGAGATAACACCCCCCCCATTACGTCATGCTTCAGAAATGTGGAAAATGGTCCGTTTTCAAATGTTTTATTTTTGAACGTCAGTTCACATTTGTAGGTGGATCATCAGTGTTAGAGCTAAAATTAGCATGTTTAAAGTGATTTTCATGCTTCCAGGGGCTCGGGAAGTGAAATAAATACCATTTGGAGGCATTTAATGTTCGAGCAAAAACGGCTGATTTTGGACTAAAGAAATAACACCCCCCCATTACGTCATGCTTCAGAAATGTGGAAAATGGTCCGTTTTCAAATGTTTTATTTTTGAACGTCAGTTCACATTTGTAGGTGGATCATCAGTGTTAGAGCTAAAATTAGCATGTTTAAAGTGATTTTCATGCTTCCAGGGGCTCGAGAAGTGAAATAAATACCATTTGGAGGCATTTAATGTTCGAGCAAAAACGGCTGATTTTCGACAAAAGAGATAACACCCCCCCATTACGTCATGCTTCAGAAATGTGGAAAATGGTCAGTTTTCAAATGTTTTATTTTTGAAGGTCAGTTCACATTTGTAGGTGGATCATCAGTGTTAGAGCTAAAATTAGCATGTTTAAAGTGATTTTCATGCTTCCAGGGGCTCGGGAAGTGAAATAAATACCATTTGGAGGCATTTAATGTTCGAGCAAAAACGGCTGATTTTCGACAAAAGAGATAACACCCCCCCATTACGTCATGCTTCAGAAATGTGGAAAATGGTCCGTTTTCAAATGTTTTATTTTTGAACGTCAGTTCACATTTGTAGGTGGATCATCAGTGTTAGAGCTAAAATTAGCATGTTTAAAGTGATTTTCATGCTTCCAGGGGCCCAAAACACAAGATTTATGGAATGGTTAAAAGTGCATGAAAATGGCCAATTTACTCACTCTGAGTTCTCAAAAAGGGTTTCTTCACCCCGGGAAGTTAATTAAATACCATTTGGAGGCATTTAATGTTCCAGCAAAAACGGCTGATTTTCGACAAAAGAGATAACACCCCCCCATTACGTCATGCTTCAGAAATGTGGAAAATGGTCCGTTTTCAAATGTTTTATTTTTGAACGTCAGTTCACATTTGTAGGTGGATCATCAGTGTTAGAGCTAAAATTAGCATGTTTAAAGTGATTTTCATGCTTCCAGGGGCTCGGGAAGTTAATTAAATACCATTTGGAGGCATTTAATGTTCGAGCAAAAACAGCTGATTTTCGACAAAAGAGATAACACCCCCCCATTACGTCATGCTTCAGAAATGTGGAAAATGGTCCGTTTTCAAATGTTTTATTTTTGAACGTCAGTTCACATTTGTAGGTGGATCATCAGTGTTAGAGCTAAAATTAGCATGTTTAAAGTGATTTTCATGCTTCCAGGGGCCCAAAACACAAGATTTATGGAATGGTTAAAAGTGCATGAAAATGGCCAATTTACTCACTCTGAGTTCTCAAAAAGGGTTTCTTCACCCCGGGAAGTTAATTAAATACCATTTGGAGGCATTTAATGTTCCAGCAAAAACGGCTGATTTTCGACAAAAGAGATAACACCCCCCCATTACGTCATGCTTCAGAAATGTGGAAAATGGTCCGTTTTCAAATGTTTTATTTTTGAACGTCAGTTCACATTTGTAGGTGGATCATCAGTGTTAGAGCTAAAATTAAGATGTTTAAAGTGATTTTCATGCTTCCAGGGGCTCAAAACACAAGATTTATGGAATGGTTAAAAGTGCATGAAAATGGGCAATTTACTCACTCTGAGTTCTCAAAAAGGGTTTCTTCTCCCCGGGAAGTTAATTAAATACTATTTGGAGGCATTTAATGTTCGAGCAAAAACGGCTGATTTTCAACAAAAGAGATAACACCCCCCCATTACGTCATGCTTCAGAAATGTGGAAAATGGTCCGTTTTCAAATGTTTTATTTTTGAACGTCAATTCACATTTGTAGGTGGATCATCAGTGTTAGAGCTAAAATTAGCATGTTTAAAGTGATTTTCATGCTTCCAGGGGCCCAAAACACAAGATTTATGGAATGGTTAAAAGTGCATGAAAATGGCCAATTTACTCACGCTGAGTTCTCAAAAACGGTTTCTTCACCCCGGGAAGTTAATTAAATACCATTTGGAGGCATTTAATGTTCGAGCAAAAACGGCTGATTTTCGAGAAAAGAGATAACACCCCCCCATTACGTCATGCTTCAGAAATGTGGAAAATGGTCCGTTTTCAAATGTTTTATTTTTGAACGTCAGTTCACATTTGTAGGTGGATCATCAGTGTTAGAGCTAAAATTAGCATGTTTAAAGTGATTTTCATGCTTCCAGGGGCTCGGGAAGTTAATTAATACCATTTGGAGGCATTTAATGTTCGAGCAAAAACGGCTGATTTTCGACAAAAGAGATAACACCCCCCCATTACGTCATGCTTCAGAAATATGGAAAATGGTCCGTTTTCAAATGTTTTATTTTTGAACGTCAGTTCACATTTGTAGGTGGATCATCAGTGTTAGAGCTAAAATTAGCATGTTTAAAGTGATTTTCATGCTTCCAGGGGCTCGGGAAGTGAAATAAATACCATTTGGAGGCATTTAATGTTCGAGCAAAAACGGCTGATTTTCGACAAAAGAGATAACACCCCCCCCATTACGTCATGCTTCAGAAATGTGGAAAATGGTCTGTTTTCAAATGTTTTATTTTTGAACGTCAGTTCACATTTGTAGGTGGATCATCAGTGTTAGAGCTAAAATTAGCATGTTTAAAGTGATTTTCATGCTTCCAGGGGCTCGGGAAGTTAATTAAATACCATTTGGAGGCATTTAATGTTCGAGCAAAAACGGCTGATTTTCGACAAAAGAGATAACACCCCCCCATTACGTCATGCTTCAGAAATGTGGAAAATGGTCCGTTTTCAAATGTTTTATTTTTGAACGTCAGTTCACATTTGTAGGTGGATCATCAGTGTTAGAGCTAAAATTAGCATGTTTAAAGTGATTTTCATGCTTCCAGGGCCTCGGGAAGAGAAATAAATACCATTTGGAGGCATTTAATGTTCGAGCAAAAACGGCTGATTTTCGACAAAAGAGATAACACCCCCCCATTACGTCATGCTTCAGAAATGTGGAAAATGGTCCGTTTTCAAATGTTTTATTTTTGAACGTCAGTTCACATTTGTAGGTGGATCATCAGTGTTAGAGCTAAAATTAGCATGTTTAAAGTGATTTTCATGCTTCCAGGGGCTCGGGAAGTGAAATAAATACCATTTGGAGGCATTTAATGTTCGAGCAAAAACGGCTGATTTTCGACAAAAGAGATAACACCCCCCCATTACGTCATGCTTCAGAAATGTGGAAAATGGTCCGTTTTCAAATGTTTTATTTTTGAACGTCAGTTCACATTTGTAGGTGGATCATCAGTGTTAGAGCTAAAATTAGCATGTTTAAAGTGATTTTCATGCTTCCAGGGGCCCAAACGCAAGATTTATGGAATGGTTAAAAGTGCATGAAAATGGCCAATTTACTCACTCTGAGTTCTCAAAAAGGGTTTCTTCACCCCGGGAAGTTAATTAAATACCATTTGGAGGCATTTAATGTTCCAGCAAAAACGGCTGATTTTCGACAAAAGAGATAACACCCCCCCATTACGTCATGCTTCAGAAATGTGGAAAATGGTCCGTTTTCAAATGTTTTATTTTTGAACGTCAGTTCACATTTGTAGGTGGATCATCAGTGTTAGAGCTAAAATTAGCATGTTTAAAGTGATTTTCATGCTTCCAGGGGCTCGGGAAGTGAAATAAATACCATTTGGAGGCATTTAATGTTCGAGCAAAAACGGCTGATTTTCGACTAAAGAAATAACACCCCCCCATTACGTCATGCTTCAGAAATGTGGAAAATGGTCCGTTTTCAAATGTTTTATTTTTGAACGTCAGTTCACATTTGTAGGTGGATCATCAGTGTTAGAGCTAAAATTAGCATGTTTAAAGTGATTTTCATGCTTCCAGGGGCCCAAAACACAAGATTTATGGAATGGTTAAAAGTGCATGAAAATGGCCAATTTACTCACTCTGAGTTCTCAAAAAGGGTTTCTTCACCCCGGGAAGTTAATTAAATACCATTTGGAGGCATTTAATGTTCGAGCAAAAACGGCTGATTTTCGACAAAAGAGATAACACCCCCCCATTACGTCATGCTTCAGAAATGTGGAAAATGGTCCGTTTTCAAATGTTTTATTTTTGAACGTCAGTTCACATTTGTAGGTGTATCATCAGTGTTAGAGCTAAAATTAGCATGTTTAAAGTGATTTTCATGCTTCCAGGGGCTCGGGAAGTTAATTAAATACCATTTGGAGGCATTTAATGTTCGAGCAAAAACGGCTGATTTTCGACAAAAGAGATAACACCCCCCCATTACGTCATGCTTCAGAAATGTGGAAAATGGTCCGTTTTCAAATGTTTTATTTTTGAACGTCAGTTCACATTTGTAGGTGGATCATCAGTGTTAGAGCTAAAATTAGCATGTTTAAAGTGATTTTCATGCTTCCAGGGGCTCGGGAAGTTAATTAAATACCATTTGGAGGCATTTAATGTTCGAGCAAAAACGGCTGATTTTCGACAAAAGAGATAACACCCCCCCATTACGTCATGCTTCAGAAATGTGGAAAATGGTCCGTTTTCAAATGTTTTATTTTTGAACGTCAGTTCACATTTGTAGGTGGATCATCAGTGTTAGAGCTAAAATTAGCATGTTTAAAGTGATTTTCATGCTTCCAGGGGCCCAAAACACAAGATTTATGGAATGGTTAAAAGTGCATGAAAATGGCCAATTTACTCACTCTGAGTTCTCAAAAAGGGTTTCTTCACCCCGGGAAGTTAATTAAATACCATTTGGAGGCATTTAATGTTCGAGCAAAAACGGCTGATTTTCGACAAAAGAGATAACACCCCCCCCATTACGTCATGCTTCAGAAATGTGGAAAATGGTCCGTTTTCAAATGTTTTATTTTTGAACGTCAGTTCACATTTGTAGGTGGATCATCAGTGTTAGAGCTAAAATTAGCATGTTTAAAGTGATTTTCATGCTTCCAGGGGCTCGGGAAGTGAAATAAATACCATTTGGAGGCATTTAATGTTCGAGCAAAAACGGCTGATTTTCGACTAAAGAAATAACACCCCCCCATTACGTCATGCTTCAGAAATGTGGAAAATGGTCCGTTTTCAAATGTTTTATTTTTGAACGTCAGTTCACATTTGTAGGTGGATCATCAGTGTTAGAGCTAAAATTAGCATGTTTAAAGTGATTTTCATGCTTCCAGGGGCTCGGGAAGTGAAATAAATACCATTTGGAGGCATTTAATGTTCGAGCAAAAACGGCTGATTTTCGACAAAAGAGATAACACCCCCCCATTACGTCATGCTTCAGAAATGTGGAAAATGGTCAGTTTTCAAATGTTTTATTTTTGAAGGTCAGTTCACATTTGTAGGTGGATCATCAGTGTTAGAGCTAAAATTAGCATGTTTAAAGTGATTTTCATGCTTCCAGGGGCTCGGGAAGTGAAATAAATACCATTTGGAGGCATTTAATGTTCGAGCAAAAACGGCTGATTTTCGACAAAAGAGATAACACCCCCCCATTACGTCATGCTTCAGAAATGTGGAAAATGGTCCGTTTTCAAATGTTTTATTTTTGAACGTCAGTTCACATTTGTAGGTGGATCATCAGTGTTAGAGCTAAAATTAGCATGTTTAAAGTGATTTTCATGCTTCCAGGGGCCCAAAACACAAGATTTATGGAATGGTTAAAAGTGCATGAAAATGGCCAATTTACTCACTCTGAGTTCTCAAAAAGGGTTTCTTCACCCCGGGAAGTTAATTAAATACCATTTGGAGGCATTTAATGTTCCAGCAAAAACGGCTGATTTTCGACAAAAGAGATAACACCCCCCCATTACGTCATGCTTCAGAAATGTGGAAAATGGTCCGTTTTCAAATGTTTTATTTTTGAACGTCAGTTCACATTTGTAGGTGGATCATCAGTGTTAGAGCTAAAATTAGCATGTTTAAAGTGATTTTCATGCTTCCAGGGGCTCGGGAAGTTAATTAAATACCATTTGGAGGCATTTAATGTTCGAGCAAAAACAGCTGATTTTCGACAAAAGAGATAACACCCCCCCATTACGTCATGCTTCAGAAATGTGGAAAATGGTCCGTTTTCAAATGTTTTATTTTTGAACGTCAGTTCACATTTGTAGGTGGATCATCAGTGTTAGAGCTAAAATTAGCATGTTTAAAGTGATTTTCATGCTTCCAGGGGCCCAAAACACAAGATTTATGGAATGGTTAAAAGTGCATGAAAATGGCCAATTTACTCACTCTGAGTTCTCAAAAAGGGTTTCTTCACCCCGGGAAGTTAATTAAATACCATTTGGAGGCATTTAATGTTCCAGCAAAAACGGCTGATTTTCGACAAAAGAGATAACACCCCCCCATTACGTCATTGTCAGGGGCAGGGGTGGACAGAGACTGAGACCAGAGCACTGTATGTCAAAAGCTAGGCAAGATTTATTAAAGGTTTACAAGTTTTATGAGTGGTTGTAGTTTTCCTTCCTTCTTGGGGTTGTTTTTCTGTATGCAGGGAACGTCACAGTTTGATCCGGGGTCCCGGTTCTCGTGGCCTCAGGGAAAAGGAAAAAGAAACGGGTTTTACTGATCGATTCTCAGTACTACTTGTAGTGCTACCTTCACCAAGTTAGAACAGGGGTTGTGATTTCAGTGCAAGGGCCACCGCGGGGCCTCCCGCCTCCCCGACCTTGCTACCTCCCCCCTCCCCAAACACCCCAACAGAACGCCCCTCTTAACAGCACTTGCCTTGGGCTGTGGCCCGACTCTCGGACCACAGCAGCAGGACCCGTGGCGTCTTCTCCCTTCAGCCCACCGGGTATGGTAGCAGTGTTGGTGACGTCGCTCCGCAGCACTCGCAGTGTACTCTCCTCTGTCTCCGGTCTCACGCTCTCCTCTCTTCTGATCTCCTCCGCCTCCGCTCTCACGCTCTCCTCTCTTCTGATCTCCTCCGCCTCCGCTCTCACGCTCTCCTCTCTTCTGATCTCCTCCGCCTCCGCTCTCACGCTCTCCTCTCTTCTGATCTCCTCCGGGTGCTCCACAGCCTCCTCTCCGCCCTGGCACACCGTCCGTTCCACGCCTCTAACTTTTATGCTTCCTGGTTCCGTCGGCCGACGGGACTCCTCCCCCTTCAGCTGTTCAACCACTAGAGCGTGATTGACTTCCTGGTTCTGTGGTCTCGGCAACCAGGAAGTGGTGTTTCCGTCTTCTTCGTCCGCTTCGGAGTGTTCCAGCCTCTCTTCCTCCCCACACATCCTCCCCCTCAAGAACGGACGGGGTGGCCACTCGGGGTACGGATGACGGGACAGATAGTCAGCACAGACCTGTTTGGAGCCCGGAACATGCAGGGTCTGAAACGAAAAGGGTTGCAATGACAGGAACCACCTGAGTATACGTTGGTTGGTGTCTTTATTTCGAGCAAGCCAAGTGAGGGGAGCATGATCAGTCAACAAAGTGAATGTACGACCCAAAAGATAATACTGTAGCGCCTCCACCGCCCATTTGATGGCCAGACACTCTTTTTCCACCGTGGAGTAATGTACTTCTCTCGGGAACAACTTCCTGCTTATAAACAAAACCGGCCTCAGTTCACCTGTCAGATCGGGCTGTTGAAGAACCGCCCCAAGGCCAACACCAGAGGCATCTGTTTGCAACACGAAATGTGACTGAAAGTTTGGGCACCGCAGGATTGGCGTGGAGCATATCACGGATTTAAGTTTCTGGAAGCTGGCTTCATGTTTGGGTTCCCATACCCTAATGTGTGTAGGTTGTGTGTTGGCTAACAGGTCAGTAAGGGGTTCAGCGAGGGTGGAAAAGTGGGGAATGAATCGCCTGTAGTAGCCGATAAACCCAAGGAATGATCTGACATCCTTTTTTGTTTTGGGGCTCGGTATTGCTTTAATGGCTTCCACCTTACTCATCTGGGGTTTTAGATGGCCACCCTGAATGGTGTACCCCAAGTAATGGATGGAATCAGTGGCCAGTAACGACTTCTTAGGATTAATTTTCAGGCCAGCGTTCTGTATGGCTGTGAACACTTCAACAAGATGGTGTACATGGTCCTCCCAGGACGTGCTAAAGATCACGATGTCATCGAGATATGCAGCCGCATAAGCACGGTGGGGATGGAGGAGGCGATCCATAAGCCTTTGAAATGTGGCGGGAGCCCCATGGAGGCCGAAGGGCAACACCCGGAAATCGTAGAGTCCTGAGGGGGATGAAAAGGCAGTTTTTTCTTTGGCAAATGGGGACAAAGGGATCTGCCAATAACCCTTGGTTAGATCAAGAGTTGACATGTACGTTGCGGCTTCTAGTTTTTCTAGCACCTCGTCGACCCTTGGCATTGGGTACGTATCGAACTTGGTGACACTATTCACTTGCCTAAAGTCGATACAAAAACGTAAACTGCCATCGGGCTTCGGTACTATCACGATGGGAGAACACCAGTTGCTAGCAGAGGGTTCTATGATATTAGCTTCTAGCATGGCAGTTACTTCCTTTTCTACGGCCACCCTTCTTGCTTCGGGTATCCTATAGGGCCTCTGTTTGACAACGGTGTCGTTTAGGACGACGATGTCGTGTTGTACCATGGTGGTTAATCCGGGTTTGGAGGAAAAGAGACCAGGGAACTGGGCGAGAGTGGCCTCGAGTTGGACCCTTTGGGTGGGGTTTATGACCTTTCCTATGGGAATGTCATCTGGGGAGGACAAAGCAGTGGGGATGACAGGAATGCCCAGAGGTGTCTGTGTGGTTACCAGTAACGACGACTGTCCTGTCTCTACATTTTCAGGAGGTTCTACCCAGCTTTTCAACAGATTCACATGGTATATTTGCTTCCCCCCTGGATGTAGGGGTTGAAGCACGCTGTATGTGACCGGGGTTACCTGCTTCTCTATAGTGAAGGGCCCTTGCCATTTGGACAACAATTTATTGTCGGACGAGGGAAGCAGTAGCAACACTTTATCCCCTGGCTGGAAGGTCCTTAAGCGGCTATTGCGGTCGTACAAGTTTTTCTGGGACGCTTGAGCATCTTCCAGATGGTCATGGACCATACCCCATATCTGAGAAATGGAATTTCTAAGGTCAGCGGCATATTGGGGTAGGGGTTTACCCTCCTCTTCCTCCTCCTCCCACTGTTCTGCGGCCATATCCAGCAGGGTACGGGGTCTCCGACCGAACAGAACCTCAAAGGGGGAAAACCCCGTAGACCTCTGTTCGTGAGTCCTTATGGCAAACAGCATAAGGGGTAACTGGTGGTCCCAATTTCTCCCTGTTTCTGAGATGACCTTGCGGAGCATGTTCTTTATGGTCTTGTTGTACCGCTCCACAAGGCCATCTGTCTGAGGATGATAGGCTGAAGTCCGTATCTGCCTGACGCCCAGGATCTCACATATGCGAGACATTAATCGAGACATAAAGGGGGTCCCCTGGTCCGTGAGGATTTCCTCAGGGAAACCCACTCGGGTGAAGAGAGTGATCATAGCCCTGGCTATCACCGGAGTAGACACTGTAGACAAAGGAAATGCCTCGGGGTACCTACTGGCGTAATCAACAATCACCAGTAGATACTTATGTCCTCTTCCTGAGGGAGTTAGGGGTCCCACAATATCCATACCCACCCGTTTGAATGGTATATCTATAATGGGAAGAGGGTGTAAGGGAGCCTTTAGGACAGCCGCGGGATTGGAGTACTGGCACCGAGGGCAAGCCGCACAATGTTTAGCCACATCTCGATAAACACCTGGCCAATAGAATCGGGTTAGAAGATAAGAAAGAGTCTGTTCTTTGCCATAGTGTCCTCCCCCAGTATAATTGTGTGCGAGCTCTAACACATGTCTACGGAATGCCAGCGGTACAAGGAGTTGGGTTGATACCGTGTCACCCTTTCTGGTGGCCCTATACAACAAACCCCGTTGTACATAGAAATAGGGTCCTACCTTGTCTTGGTCCAGTTCTTGTACTTGCTCCCAGGCATGCAACAAGGTATTATCATCCAACTGAGCTGACCGGAAGCTACGAGCAGGTCCCACCGTATCTGCAGGGGTCATAGAAAAAACAGACAGTAGCCCTTTCAACTGAGAGTACTCGGCTTTCTCTCTTCTCTTTTCCTTTCGACTCTTACGGTCTCTCCCTGCTATCCCCTCCACATCGCTGTCTACAAAAGGGGCCTCCCTCCACCAGTTTACGGAGTCCTTTTTGGCTTCATCGATGTATTGATCGAACTTTGGGTGATCGGTGCCTATGATAATGGCCTCTGGCAGGGAGGGTATAACGCCCACTCGGCGCATTTGGGGGTCGTCGGACACATCCAGCAAGACCTCTGCTACGGGATATCCTTTGGTGTTACCATGAACGCAGGTCACATAGACGGTCTCTTCTTTCTGTATCTGATGGGGATGGACCAGCGAGGTGTCAACCACAGACACACGACAACCGGTGTCTAATAGGGCTTGTTGTTTTTTCCCATTAAGTAAAACCTCTCTTTTATACTGACAAGGTCCCTTGCCTATGACGTACACACGCCCTCTGGAATACCCTATCTCCATGGGTTCGGCCTGTTGGCTTCTGTGTGGGCAGTTTCGGGCGATATGCCCCCACTCCGAACAGTGATAGCACTGGGGTCCCTGTGTACCAGACCCAGATCCGGGACTGGTCGGCCTAAATGGAACGCGGGGAAGGAGGGGAACCCTGGGTTCTGGCCTGCTTTGGGGTCTGGGAAGCAGGGGTCGAGGGCTGGGAACGGGTGCTTTACTAGGGCTTGTGCGAAACTCAGGCGACCTGTGATAAGCACAGGCTAAATCCACCGCTACAGTTGGGGTAAGGTTGGGATGTTGCCTAATCCAGGATCGAGTGGATGGGGGTAAGGCATCCAGGAATTGTTCTAGGAAGACCTTAGCCATCAGGTCTTCTATAGTGGAGTTCAGGGGTGTCAGCCATCTTATGCCTAAGTCTTGGATTCGATAATACAGGGCTCGTGGATTGTCTCCGGGGTTCCACCTTTCCTTCCTGAATTTGGCCCTGTAGTACTCTTGATCGCACCCAAGTCTCTCGAGGATGGCTTTCTTCACGTCCTCATAAGTTGTCCTGCCTGCTGGATTTGCTGCTTGGTATGCCGCCTGTAACTCGCCTGCTAGAAGGGGGGCTATATACTGACTCCATCTCTCCTTTGGCCAGGACGCAGTTGTCGCTACCCGTTCGAAATTAGTAAAAAAATAGTCCGGGTCCTCCCCGTCCTGGAATTTTTGTAGTACCGAACTGGGCACATTGGGATGTATGCGAGCAGTGGCTATGGCGTCTGTGAGGCGCAGGATAGCCGTATCCTGTACCTGCTGATTGGTGGTAAGAAGGATGGCTTGGTCTTTTAAGGCTTCTTGAAGTGCATCCCTTTCTGTTTTTGCGGTTTGGAGCTGTTGTTCGAACACCAGTTGAAGGTGTCTCTGTCCCTCCGCTAACTGTGTTATAATGTTCTCCACCGGGACAGGCACGGGCTGTGTCATGGCGTCACCTGTCTATCCCACTTCTGACACCACTTTGTCAGGGGCAGGGGTGGACAGAGACTGAGACCAGAGCACTGTATGTCAAAAGCTAGGCAAGATTTATTAAAGGTTTACAAGTTTTATGAGTGGTTGTAGTTTTCCTTCCTTCTTGGGGTCGTTTTTCTGTATGCAGGGAACGTCACAGTTTGATCCGGGGTCCCGGTTCTCGTGGCCTCAGGGAAAAGGAAAAAGAAACGGGTTTTACTGATCGATTCTCAGTACTACTTGTAGTGCTACCTTCACCAAGTTAGAACAGGGGTTGTGATTTCAGTGCAAGGGCCACCGCGGGGCCTCCCGCCTCCCCGACCTTGCTACCTCCCCCCTCCCCAAACACCCCAACAGAACGCCCCTCTTAACAGCACTTGCCTTGGGCTGTGGCCCGACTCTCGGACCACAGCAGCAGGACCCGTGGCGTCTTCTCCCTTCAGCCCACCGGGTATGGTAGCAGTGTTGGTGACGTCGCTCCGCAGCACTCGCAGTGTACTCTCCTCTGTCTCCGGTCTCACGCTCTCCTCTCTTCTGATCTCCTCCGCCTCCGCTCTCACGCTCTCCTCTCTTCTGATCTCCTCCACCTCCGCTCTCACGCTCTCCTCTCTTCTGATCTCCTCCGCCTCCGCTCTCACGCTCTCCTCTCTTCTGATCTCCTCCGGGTGCTCCACAGCCTCCTCTCCGCCCTGGCACACCGTCCGTTCCACGCCTCTAACTTTTATGCTTCCTGGTTCCGTCGGCCGACGGGACTCCTCCCCCTTCAGCTGTTCAACCACTAGAGCGTGATTGACTTCCTGGTTCTGTGGTCTCGGCAACCAGGAAGTGGTGTTTCCGTCTTCTTCGTCCGCTTCGGAGTGTTCCAGCCTCTCTTCCTCCCCACAGTCATGCTTCAGAAATGTGGAAAATGGTCCGTTTTCAAATGTTTTATTTTTGAACGTCAGTTCACATTTGTAGGTGGATCATCAGTGTTAGAGCTAAAATTAGGATGTTTAAAGTGATTTTCATGCTTCCAGGGGCTCAAAACACAAGATTTATGGAATGGTTAAAAGTGCATGAAAATGGGCAATTTACTCACTCTGAGTTCTCAAAAAGGGTTTCTTCTCCCCGGGAAGTTAATTAAATACTATTTGGAGGCATTTAATGTTCGAGCAAAAACGGCTGATTTTCGACAAAAGAGATAACACCCCCCCATTACGTCATGCTTCAGAAATGTGGAAAATGGTCCGTTTTCAAATGTTTTATTTTTGAACGTCAATTCACATTTGTAGGTGGATCATCAGTGTTAGAGCTAAAATTAGCATGTTTAAAGTGATTTTCATGCTTCCAGGGGCCCAAAACACAAGATTTATGGAATGGTTAAAAGTGCATGAAAATGGCCAATTTACTCACGCTGAGTTCTCAAAAACGGTTTCTTCACCCCGGGAAGTTAATTAAATACCATTTGGAGGCATTTAATGTTCGAGCAAAAACGGCTGATTTTCGAGAAAAGAGATAACACCCCCCCATTACGTCATGCTTCAGAAATGTGGAAAATGGTCCGTTTTCAAATGTTTTATTTTTGAACGTCAGTTCACATTTGTAGGTGGATCATCAGTGTTAGAGCTAAAATTAGCATGTTTAAAGTGATTTTCATGCTTCCAGGGGCTCGGGAAGTTAATTAAATACCATTTGGAGGCATTTAATGTTCGAGCAAAAACGGCTGATTTTCGACAAAAGAGATAACACCCCCCCATTACGTCATGCTTCAGAAATATGGAAAATGGTCCGTTTTCAAATGTTTTAGTTTTTGAACGTCAGTTCACATTTGTAGGTGGATCATCAGTGTTAGAGCTAAAATTAGCATGTTTAAAGTGATTTTCATGCTTCCAGGGGCTCGGGAAGTGAAATAAATACCATTTGGAGGCATTTAATGTTCGAGCAAAAACGGCTGATTTTCGACAAAAGAGATAAGACCCCCCCATTACGTCATGCTTCAGAAATGTGGAAAATGGTCTGTTTTCAAATGTTTTATTTTTGAACGTCAGTTCACATTTGTAGGTGGATCATCAGTGTTAGAGCTAAAATTAGCATGTTTAAAGTGATTTTCATGCTTCCAGGGGCTCGGGAAGTTAATTAAATACCATTTGGAGGCATTTAATGTTCGAGCAAAAACGGCTGATTTTCGACAAAAGAGATAACACCCCCCCATTACGTCATGCTTCAGAAATGTGGAAAATGGTCCGTTTTCAAATGTTTTATTTTTGAACGTCAGTTCACATTTGTAGGTGGATCATCAGTGTTAGAGCTAAAATTAGCATGTTTAAAGTGATTTTCATGCTTCCAGGGCCTCGGGAAGAGAAATAAATACCATTTGGAGGCATTTAATGTTCGAGCAAAAACGGCTGATTTTCGACAAAAGAGATAACACCCCCCCATTACGTCATGCTTCAGAAATGTGGAAAATGGTCCGTTTTCAAATGTTTTATTTTTGAACGTCAGTTCACATTTGTAGGTGGATCATCAGTGTTAGAGCTAAAATTAGCATGTTTAAAGTGATTTTCATGCTTCCAGGGGCTCGGGAAGTGAAATAAATACCATTTGGAGGCATTTAATGTTCGAGCAAAAACGGCTGATTTTCGACAAAAGAGATAACACCCCCCCATTACGTCATGCTTCAGAAATGTGGAAAATGGTCCGTTTTCAAATGTTTTATTTTTGAACGTCAGTTCACATTTGTAGGTGGATCATCAGTGTTAGAGCTAAAATTAGCATGTTTAAAGTGATTTTCATGCTTCCAGGGGCCCAAAACACAAGATTTATGGAATGGTTAAAAGTGCATGAAAATGGCCAATTTACTCACTCTGAGTTCTCAAAAAGGGTTTCTTCACCCCGGGAAGTTAATTAAATACCATTTGGAGGCATTTAATGTTCCAGCAAAAACGGCTGATTTTCGACAAAAGAGATAACACCCCCCCATTACGTCATGCTTCAGAAATGTGGAAAATGGTCCGTTTTCAAATGTTTTATTTTTGAACGTCAGTTCACATTTGTAGGTGGATCATCAGTGTTAGAGCTAAAATTAGCATGTTTAAAGTGATTTTCATGCTTCCAGGGGCTCGGGAAGTGAAATAAATACCATTTGGAGGCATTTAATGTTCGAGCAAAAACGGCTGATTTTCGACAAAAGAGATAACACCCCCCCATTACGTCATGCTTCAGAAATGTGGAAAATGGTCCGTTTTCAAATGTTTTATTTTTGAACGTCAGTTCACATTTGTAGGTGGATCATCAGTGTTGGAGCTAAAATTAGCATGTTTAAAGTGATTTTCATACTTCCAGGGGCCCAAAACACAAGATTTATGGAATGGTTAAAAGTGCATGAAAATGGCCAATTTACTCACTCTGAGTTCTCAAAAAGGGTTTCTTCACCCCGGGAAGTTAATTAAATACCATTTGGAGGCATTTAATGTTCCAGCAAAAACGGCTGATTTTCGACAAAAGAGATAACACCCCCCATTACGTCATGCTTCAGAAATGTGGAAAATGGTCCGTTTTCAAATGTTTTATTTTTGAACGTCAGTTCACATTTGTAGGTGGATCATCAGTGTTAGAGCTAAAATTAGCATGTTTAAAGTGATTTTCATGCTTCCAGGGGCTCGGGAAGTGAAATAAATACCATTTGGAGGCATTTAATGTTCGAGCAAAAACGGCTGATTTTCGACAAAAGAGATAACACCCCCCCATTACGTCATGCTTCAGAAATGTGGAAAATGGTCCGTTTTCAAATGTTTTATTTTTGAACGTCAGTTCACATTTGTAGGTGGATCATCAGTGTTAGAGCTAAAATTAGCATGTTTAAAGTGATTTTCATGCTTCCAGGGGCCCAAAACACAAGATTTATGGAACGGTTAAAAGTGCATGAAAATGGCCAATTTACTCACTCTGAGTTCTCAAAAAGGGTTTCTTCACCCTGGGAAGTTAATTAAATACCATTTGGAGGCATTTAATGTTCGAGCAAAAACGGCTGATTTTCGACAAAAGAGATAACACCCCCCCATTACGTCATGCTTCAGAAATGTGGAAAATCGTCCGTTTTCAAATGTTTTATTTTTGAACGTCAGTTCACATTTGTAGGTGGATCATCAGTGTTAGAGCTAAAATTAGCATGTTTAAAGTGATTTTCATGCTTCCAGGGGCCCAAAACACAAGATTTATGGAATGGTTAAAAGTGCATGAAAATGGCCAATTTACTCACTCTGAGTTCTCAAAAAGGGTTTCTTCACCCCGGGAAGTTAATTAAATACCATTTGGAGGCATTTAATGTTCGAGCAAAAACGGCTGATTTTCGACAAAAGAGATAACACCCCCCCATTACGTCATGCTTCAGAAATGTGGAAAATGGTCCGTTTTCAAATGTTTTATTTTTGAACGTCAGTTCACATTTGTAGGTGGATCATCAGTGTTAGAGCTAAAATTAGCATGTTTAAAGTGATTTTCATGCTTCCAGGGGCTCGGGAAGTTAATTAAATACCATTTGGAGGCATTTAATGTTCGAGCATAAACGGCTGATTTTCGACAAAAGAGATAACACCCCCCCATTACGTCATGCTTCAGAAATGTGGAAAATGGTCCGTTTTCAAATGTTTTATTTTTGAACGTCAGTTCACATTTGTAGGTGGATCATCAGTGTTAGAGCTAAAATTAGCATGTTTAAAGTGATTTTCATGCTTCCAGGGGCTCGGGAAGTTAATTAAATACCATTTGGAGGCATTTAATGTTCGAGCAAAAACGGCTGATTTTCGACAAAAGAGATAACACCCCCCCATTACGTCATGCTTCAGAAATGTGGAAAATGATCCGTTTTCAAATGTTTTATTTTTGAACGTCAGTTCACATTTGTAGGTGGATCATCAGTGTTAGAGCTAAAATTAGCATGTTTAAAGTGATTTTCATGCTTCCAGGGGCCCAAAACACAAGATTTATGGAATGGTTAAAAGTGCATGAAAATGGCCAATTTACTCACTCTGAGTTCTCAAAAAGGGTTTCTTCACCCCGGGAAGTTAATTAAATACCATTTGGAGGCATTTAATGTTCGAGCAAAAACGGCTGATTTTCGACAAAAGAGATAACACCCCCCCCATTACGTCATGCTTCAGAAATGTGGAAAATGGTCCGTTTTCAAATGTTTTATTTTTGAACGTCAGTTCACATTTGTAGGTGGCTCATAAGTGTTAGAGCTAAAATTAGCATGTTTAAAGTGATTTTCATGCTTCCAGGGGCTCGGGAAGTTAATTAAATACCATTTGGAGGCATTTAATGTTCGAGCAAAAAACGGCTGATTTTCGACAAAAGAGATAACACCCCCCCATTACGTCATGCTTCAGAAATGTGGAAAATGGTCCGTTTTCAAATGTTTTATTTTTGAACGTCAGTTCACATTTGTAGGTGGATCATCAGTGTTAGAGCTAAAATTAGCATGTTTAAAGTGATTTTCATGCTTCCAGGGGCTCGGGAAGTGAAATAAATACCATTTGGAGGCATTTAATGTTCGAGCAAAAACGGCTGATTTTCGACAAAAGAGATAACACCCCCCCATTACGTCATGCTTCAGAAATGTGGAAAATGGTCCGTTTTCAAATGTTTTATTTTTGAACGTCAGTTCACATTTGTAGGTGGATCATCAGTGTTAGAGCTAAAATTAGCATGTTTAAAGTGATTTTCATGCTTCCAGGGGCTCGGGAAGTTAATTAAATACCATTTGGAGGCATTTAATGTTCGAGCAAAAACGGCTGATTTTCGACAAAAGAGATAACACCCCCCCATTACGTCATGCTTCAGAAATGTGGAAAATGGTCCGTTTTCAAATGTTTTATTTTTGAACGTCAGTTCACATTTGTAGGTGGATCATCAGTGTTAGAGCTAAAATTAGCATGTTTAAAGTGATTTTCATGCTTCCAGGGGCTCGGGAAGTTAATTAAATACCATTTGGAAGCATTTAATGTTCGAGCAAAAACGGCTGATTTTCGACAAAAGAGATAACACCCCCCCATTACGTCATGCTTCAGAAATGTGGAAAATGGTCCGTTTTCAAATGTTTTATTTTTGAACGTCAGTTCACATTTGTAGGTGGATCATCAGTGTTAGAGCTAAAATTAGCATGTTTAAAGTGATTTTCATGCTTCCAGGGGCTCGGGAAGTTAATTAAATACCATTCGGAGGCATTTAATGTTCGAGCAAAAATGGCTGATTTTCGACAAAAGAGATAACACCCCCCCATTAAGTCATGCTTCAGAAATGTGGAAAATGGTCCGTTTTCAAATGTTTTATTTTTGAACGTCAGTTCACATTTGTAGGTGGATCATCAGTGTTAGAGCTAAAATTAGCATGTTTAAAGTGATTTTCATGCTTCCAGGGGCTCGGGAAGTTAATTAAATACCATTTGGAGGCATTTAATGTTCGAGCAAAAACGGCTGATTTTCGACAAAGGAGATAACACCCCCCCATTGCGTCATGCTTCAGAAATGTGGAAAATGGTCCGTTTTCAAATGTTTTATTTTTGAACGTCAGTTCACATTTGTAGGTGGATCATCAGTGTTAGAGCTAAAATTAGCATGTTTAAAGTGATTTTCATGCTTCCAGGGGCTCGGGAAGTTAATTAAATACCATTTGGAGGCATTTAATGTTCGAGCAAAAACGGCTGATTTTCGACAAAAGAGATAAAACCCCCCCATTACGTCATGCTTCAGAAATGTGGAAAATGGTCCGTTTTCAAATGTTTTATTTTTGAACGTCAGTTCACATTTTAGGTGGATCATCAGTGTTAGAGCTAAAATTAGCATGTTTAAAGTGATTTTCATACTTCCAGGGGCTCGGGAAGTGAAATAAATACCATTTGGAGGCATTTAATGTTCGAGCAAAAACGGCTGATTTTCGACAAAAGAGATAACACCCCCCCATTACGTCATGCTTCAGAAATGTGGAAAATGGTCCGTTTTCAAATGTTTTATTTTTGAACGTCAGTTCACATTTGTAGGTGGATCATCAGTGTTAGAGCTAAAATTAGCATGTTTAAAGTGATTTTCATGCTTCCAGGGGCTCGGGAAGTTAATTAAATACCATTTGGAGGCATTTAAGGTTCGAGCAAAAACGGCTGATTTTCGACAAAAGAGATAACACCCCCCCATTACGTCATGCTTCAGAAATGTGGAAAATGGTCCGTTTTCAAATGTTTTATTTTTGAACGTCAGTTCACATTTGTAGGTGGATCATCAGTGTTAGAGCTAAAATTAGCATGTTTAAAGTGATTTTCATGCTTCCAGGGGCTCGGGAAGTGAAATAAATACCATTTGGAGGCATTTAATGTTCGAGCAAAAACGGCTGATTTTCGACAAAAGAGATAACACCCCCCAATTACGTCATGCTTCAGAAATGTGGAAAATGGTCCGTTTTCAAATGTTTTATTTTTGAACGTCAGTTCACATTTGTAGGTGGATCATCAGTGTTAGAGCTAAAATTAGCATGTTTAAAATGATTTTCATGCTTCCAGGGGCCCAAAACACAAGATTTATGGAATGGTTAAAAGTGCATGAAAATCGCCAATTTACTCACTCTGAGTTCTCAAAAAGGGTTTCTTCACCCCGGGAAGTTAATTAAATACCATTTGGAGGCATTTAATGTTCGAGCAAAAACGGCTGATTTTCGACAAAAGAGATAACACCCCCCCATTACGTCATGCTTCAGAAATGTGGAAAATGGTCCGTTTTCAAATGTTTTATTTTTGAACGTCAGTTCACATTTGTAGGTGGATCATCAGTGTTAGAGCTAAAATTTGCATGTTTAAAGTGATTTTCATGCTTCCAGGGGCTCGGGAAGTTAATTAAATACCATTTGGAGGCATTTAATGTTCGAGCAAAAACGGCTGATTTTCGACAAAAGAGATAACACCCCCCCATTACGTCATGCTTCAGAAATGTGGAAAATGGTCCGTTTTCAAATGTTTTATTTTTGAACGTCAGTTCACATTTGTAGGTGGATCATCAGTGTTAGAGCTAAAATTAGCATGTTTAAAGTGATTTTCATGCTTCCAGGGGCTCGGGAAGTTAATTAAATACCATTTGGAGGCATTTAATGTTCGAGCAAAAATGGCAGATTTTCGACAAAAGAGATAACACCCCCCCATTACGTCATGCTTCAGAAATGTGGAAAATGGTCCGTTTTCAAATGTTTTATTTTTGAACGTCAGTTCACATTTGTAGGTGGATCATCAGTGTTAGAGCTAAAATTAGCATGTTTAAAGTGATTTTCATGCTTCCAGGGGCTCGGGAAGTTAATTAAATACCATTTGGAGGCATTTAATGTTCGAGCAAAAACGGCTGATTTTCGACAAAAGAGATAACACCCCCCCATTACGTCATGCTTCAGAAATGTGGAAAATGGTCCGTTTTCAAATGTTTTATTTTTGAACGTCAGTTCACATTTGTAGGTGGATCATCAGTGTTAGAGCTAAAATTTGCATGTTTAAAGTGATTTTCATGCTTCCCGGGGCTCGGGAAGTTAATTAAATACCATTTGGAGGCATTTAATGTTCGAGCAAAAACGGCTGATTTTCGACAAAAGAGATAACACCCCCCCATTACGTCATGCTTCAGAAATGTGGAAAATGGTCCGTTTTCAAATGTTTTATTTTTGAACGTCAGTTCACATTTGTAGGTGGATCATCAGTGTTAGAGCTAAAATTAGCATGTTTAAAGTGATTTTCATGCTTCCAGGGGCTCGGGAAGTTAATTAAATACCATTTGGAGGCATTTAATGTTCGAGCAAAAATGGCTGATTTTCGACAAAAGAGATAACACCCCCCCATTACGTCATGCTTCAGAAATGTGGAAAATGGTCCGTTTTCAAATGTTTTATTTTTGAACGTCAGTTCACATTTGTAGGTGGATCATCAGTGTTAGAGCTAAAATTAGCATGTTTAAAGTGATTTTCATGCTTCCAGGGGCTCGGGAAGTTAATTAAATACCATTTGGAGGCATTTAATGTTCGAGCAAAAACGGCTGATTTTCGACAAAAGAGATAACACCCCCCCATTACGTCATGCTTCAGAAATGTGGAAAATGGTCCGTTTTCAAATGTTTTATTTTTGAACGTCAGTTCACATTTGTAGGTGGATCATCAGTGTTAGAGCTAAAATTAGCATGTTTAAAGTGATTTTCATGCTTCCAGGGGCTCGGGAAGTTAATTAAATACCATTTGGAGGCATTTAATGTTCGAGCGAAAACGGCTAATTTTCGACAAAAGAGATAACACCCCCCCATTACGTCATGCTTCAGAAATGTGGAAAATGGTCCGTTTTCAAATGTTTTATTTTTGAACGTCAGTTCACATTTGTAGGTGGATCATCAGTGTTAGAGCTAAAATTAGCATGTTTAAAGTGATTTTCATGCTTCCAGGGGCTCGGGAAGTTAATTAAATACCATTTGGAGGCATTTAATGTTCGAGCAAAAACGGCTGATAATCGACAAAAGAGATAACACCCCCCCATTACGTCATGCTTCAGAAATGTGGAAAATGGTCCGTTTTCAAATGTTTTATTTTTGAACGTCAGTTCACATTTGTATGTGGATCATCAGTGTTAGAGCTAAAATTAGCATGTTTAAAGTGATTTTCATGCTTCCAGGGGCTCGGGAAGTTAATTAAATACCATTTGGAGGCATTTAATGTTCGAGCAAAAACGGCTGATTTTCGACAAAAGAGATAACACCCCCCCATTACGTCATGCTTCAGAAATGTGGAAAATGGTCCGTTTTCAAATGTTTTATTTTTGAACGTCAGTTCACATTTGTAGGTGGATCATCAGTGTTAGAGCTAAAATTAGCATGTTTAAAGTGATTTTCATGCTTCCAGGGGCTCGGGAAGTTAATTAAATACCATTTGGAGGCATTTAAGGTTCGAGCAAAAACGGCTGATTTTCGACAAAAGAGATAACACCCCCCCATTACGTCATGCTTCAGAAATGTGGAAAATGGTCCGTTTTCAAATGTTTTATTTTTGAACGTCAGTTCACATTTGTAGGTGGATCATCAGTGTTAGAGCTAAAATAAGCATGTTTAAAGTGATTTTCATGCTTCCAGGGGCTCGGGAAGTGAAATAAATACCATTTGGAGGCATTTAATGTTCGAGCAAAAACGGCTGATTTTCGACAAAAGAGATAACACCCCCCAATTACGTCATGCTTCAGAAATGTGGAAAATGGTCCGTTTTCAAATGTTTTATTTTTGAACGTCAGTTCACATTTGTAGGTGGATCATCAGTGTTAGAGCTAAAATTAGCATGTTTAAAGTGATTTTCATGCTTCCAGGGGCCCAAAACACAAGATTTATGGAATGGTTAAAAGTGCATGAAAATGGCCAATTTACTCACTCTGAGTTCTCAAAAAGGGTTTCTTCACCCCGGGAAGTTAATTAAATACCATTTGGAGGCATTTAATGTTCCAGCAAAAACGGCTGATTTTCGACAAAAGAGATAACACCCCCCCCCCATTACGTCATGCTTCAGAAATGTGGAAAATGGTCCGTTTTCAAATGTTTTATTTTTGAACGTCAGTTCACATTTGTAGGTGGATCATCAGTGTTAGAGCTAAAATTAGCATGTTTAAAGTGATTTTCATGCTTCCAGGGGCTCGGGAAGTTAATTAAATACCATTTGGAGGCATTTAATGTTCGAGCAAAAACGGCTGATTTTCGACAAAAGAGATAACACCCCCCCATTACGTCATGCTTCAGAAATGTGGAAAATGGTCCGTTTTCAAATGTTTTATTTTTGAACGTCAGTTCACATTTGTAGGTGGATCATCAGTGTTAGAGCTAAAATTAGCATGTTTAAAGTGATTTTCATGCTTCCAGGGGCTCGGGAAGTTAATTAAATACCATTTGGAGGCATTTAATGTTCGAGCAAAAACGGCTGATTTTCGACAAAAGAGATAACACCCCCCCATTACGTCATGCTTCAGAAATGTGGAAAATGGTCCGTTTTCAAATGTTTTATTTTTGAACGTCAGTTCACATTTGTAGGTGGATCATCAGTGTTAGAGCTAAAATTAGCATGTTTAAAGTGATTTTCATGCTTCCAGGGGCTCGGGAAGTTAATTAAATACCATTTGGAGGCATTTAATGTTCGAGCAAAAACGGCTGATTTTCGACAAAAGAGATAACACCCCCCCCATTGCGTCATGCTTCAGAAATGTGGAAAATGGTCCGTTTTCAAATGTTTTATTTTTGAACGTCAGTTCACATTTGTAGGTGGATCATCAGTGTTAGAGCTAAAATTAGCATGTTTAAAGTGATTTTCATGCTTCCAGGGGCTCGGGAAGTTAATTAAATACCATTTGGAGGCATTTAATGTTCGAGCAAAAACGGCTGATTTTCGACAAAAGAGATAACACCCCCCCATTACGTCATGCTTCAGAAATGTGGAAAATGGTCCGTTTTCAAATGTTTTATTTTTGAACGTCAGTTCACATTTGTAGGTGGATCATCAGTGTTAGAGCTAAAATAAGCATGTTTAAAGTGATTTTCATGCTTCCAGGGGCTCGGGAAGTGAAATAAATACCATTTGGAGGCATTTAATGTTCGAGCAAAAACGGCTGATTTTCGACAAAAGAGATAACACCCCCCAATTACGTCATGCTTCAGAAATGTGGAAAATGGTCCGTTTTCAAATGTTTTATTTTTGAACGTCAGTTCACATTTGTAGGTGGATCATCAGTGTTAGAGCTAAAATTAGCATGTTTAAAGTGATTTTCATGCTTCCAGGGGCCCAAAACACAAGATTTATGGAATGGTTAAAAGTGCATGAAAATGGCCAATTTACTCACTCTGAGTTCTCAAAAAGGGTTTCTTCACCCCGGGAAGTTAATTAAATACCATTTGGAGGCATTTAATGTTCCAGCAAAAACGGCTGATTTTCGACAAAAGAGATAACACCCCCCCCCCATTACGTCATGCTTCAGAAATGTGGAAAATGGTCCGTTTTCAAATGTTTTATTTTTGAACGTCAGTTCACATTTGTAGGTGGATCATCAGTGTTAGAGCTAAAATTAGCATGTTTAAAGTGATTTTCATGCTTCCAGGGGCTCGGGAAGTTAATTAAATACCATTTGGAGGCATTTAATGTTCGAGCAAAAACGGCTGATTTTCGACAAAAGAGATAACACCCCCCCATTACGTCATGCTTCAGAAATGTGGAAAATGGTCCGTTTTCAAATGTTTTATTTTTGAACGTCAGTTCACATTTGTAGGTGGATCATCAGTGTTAGAGCTAAAATTAGCATGTTTAAAGTGATTTTCATGCTTCCAGGGGCTCGGGAAGTTAATTAAATACCATTTGGAGGCATTTAATGTTCGAGCAAAAACGGCTGATTTTCGACAAAAGAGATAACACCCCCCCATTACGTCATGCTTCAGAAATGTGGAAAATGGTCCGTTTTCAAATGTTTTATTTTTGAACGTCAGTTCACATTTGTAGGTGGATCATCAGTGTTAGAGCTAAAATTAGCATGTTTAAAGTGATTTTCATGCTTCCAGGGGCTCGGGAAGTTAATTAAATACCATTTGGAGGCATTTAATGTTCGAGCAAAAACGGCTGATTTTCGACAAAAGAGATAACACCCCCCCATTACGTCATGCTTCAGAAATGTGGAAAATGGTCCGTTTTCAAATGTTTTATTTTTGAACGTCAGTTCACATTTGTAGGTGGATCATCAGTGTTAGAGCTAAAATTAGCATGTTTAAAGTGATTTTCATTCTTCCAGGGGCTCGGGAAGTTAATTAAATACCATTTGGAGGCATTTAATGTTCGAGCAAAAACGGCTGATAATCGACAAAAGAGATAACACCCCCCCATTACGTCATGCTTCAGAAATGTGGAAAATGGTCCGTTTTCAAATGTTTTATTTTTGAACGTCAGTTCACATTTGTAGGTGGATCATCAGTGTTAGAGCTAAAATTAGCATGTTTAAAGTGATTTTCATGCTTCCAGGGGCTCGGGAAGTTAATTAAATACCATTTGGAGGCATTTAAGGTTCGAGCAAAAACGGCTGATTTTCGACAAAAGAGATAACACCCCCCCATTACGTCATGCTTCAGAAATGTGGAAAATGGTCCGTTTTCAAATGTTTTATTTTTGAACGTCAGTTCACATTTGTAGGTGGATCATCAGTGTTAGAGCTAAAATAAGCATGTTTAAAGTGATTTTCATGCTTCCAGGGGCTCGGGAAGTGAAATAAATACCATTTGGAGGCATTTAATGTTCGAGCAAAAACGGCTGATTTTCGACAAAAGAGATAACACCCCCCAATTACGTCATGCTTCAGAAATGTGGAAAATGGTCCGTTTTCAAATGTTTTATTTTTGAACGTCAGTTCACATTTGTAGGTGGATCATCAGTGTTAGAGCTAAAATTAGCATGTTTAAAGTGATTTTCATGCTTCCAGGGGCCCAAAACACAAGATTTATGGAATGGTTAAAAGTGCATGAAAATGGCCAATTTACTCACTCTGAGTTCTCAAAAAGGGTTTCTTCACCCCGGGAAGTTAATTAAATACCATTTGGAGGCATTTAATGTTCCAGCAAAAACGGCTGATTTTCGACAAAAGAGATAACACCCCCCCCCCATTACGTCATGCTTCAGAAATGTGGAAAATGGTCCGTTTTCAAATGTTTTATTTTTGAACGTCAGTTCACATTTGTAGGTGGATCATCAGTGTTAGAGCTAAAATTAGCATGTTTAAAGTGATTTTCATGCTTCCAGGGGCTCGGGAAGTTAATTAAATACCATTTGGAGGCATTTAATGTTCGAGCAAAAACGGCTGATTTTCGACAAAAGAGATAACACCCCCCCATTACGTCATGCTTCAGAAATGTGGAAAATGGTCCGTTTTCAAATGTTTTATTTTTGAACGTCAGTTCACATTTGTAGGTGGATCATCAGTGTTAGAGCTAAAATTAGCATGTTTAAAGTGATTTTCATGCTTCCAGGGGCTCGGGAAGTTAATTAAATACCATTTGGAGGCATTTAATGTTCGAGCAAAAACGGCTGATTTTCGACAAAAGAGATAACACCCCCCCATTACGTCATGCTTCAGAAATGTGGAAAATGGTCCGTTTTCAAATGTTTTATTTTTGAACGTCAGTTCACATTTGTAGGTGGATCATCAGTGTTAGAGCTAAAATTAGCATGTTTAAAGTGATTTTCATGCTTCCAGGGGCTCGGGAAGTTAATTAAATACCATTTGGAGGCATTTAAGGTTCGAGCAAAAACGGCTGATTTTCGACAAAAGAGATAACACCCCCCCATTACGTCATGCTTCAGAAATGTGGAAAATGGTCCGTTTTCAAATGTTTTATTTTTGAACGTCAGTTCACATTTGTAGGTGGATCATCAGTGTTAGAGCTAAAATAAGCATGTTTAAAGTGATTTTCATGCTTCCAGGGGCTCGGGAAGTGAAATAAATACCATTTGGAGGCATTTAATGTTCGAGCAAAAACGGCTGATTTTCGACAAAAGAGATAACACCCCCCAATTACGTCATGCTTCAGAAATGTGGAAAATGGTCCGTTTTCAAATGTTTTATTTTTGAACGTCAGTTCACATTTGTAGGTGGATCATCAGTGTTAGAGCTAAAATTAGCATGTTTAAAGTGATTTTCATGCTTCCAGGGGCCCAAAACACAAGATTTATGGAATGGTTAAAAGTGCATGAAAATGGCCAATTTACTCACTCTGAGTTCTCAAAAAGGGTTTCTTCACCCCGGGAAGTTAATTAAATACCATTTGGAGGCATTTAATGTTCCAGCAAAAACGGCTGATTTTCGACAAAAGAGATAACACCCCCCCCCCATTACGTCATGCTTCAGAAATGTGGAAAATGGTCCGTTTTCAAATGTTTTATTTTTGAACGTCAGTTCACATTTGTAGGTGGATCATCAGTGTTAGAGCTAAAATTAGCATGTTTAAAGTGATTTTCATGCTTCCAGGGGCTCGGGAAGTTAATTAAATACCATTTGGAGGCATTTAATGTTCGAGCAAAAACGGCTGATTTTCGACAAAAGAGATAACACCCCCCCATTACGTCATGCTTCAGAAATGTGGAAAATGGTCCGTTTTCAAATGTTTTATTTTTGAACGTCAGTTCACATTTGTAGGTGGATCATCAGTGTTAGAGCTAAAATTAGCATGTTTAAAGTGATTTTCATGCTTCCAGGGGCTCGGGAAGTTAATTAAATACCATTTGGAGGCATTTAATGTTCGAGCAAAAACGGCTGATTTTCGACAAAAGAGATAACACCCCCCCATTACGTCATGCTTCAGAAATGTGGAAAATGGTCCGTTTTCAAATGTTTTATTTTTGAACGTCAGTTCACATTTGTAGGTGGATCATCAGTGTTAGAGCTAAAATTAGCATGTTTAAAGTGATTTTCATGCTTCCAGGGGCTCGGGAAGTTAATTAAATACCATTTGGAGGCATTTAATGTTCGAGCAAAAACGGCTGATTTTCGACAAAAGAGATAACACCCCCCCATTGCGTCATGCTTCAGAAATGTGGAAAATGGTCCGTTTTCAAATGTTTTATTTTTGAACGTCAGTTCACATTTGTAGGTGGATCATCAGTGTTAGAGCTAAAATTAGCATGTTTAAAGTGATTTTCATGCTTCCAGGGGCTCGGGAAGTTAATTAAATACCATTTGGAGGCATTTAATGTTCGAGCAAAAACGGCTGATTTTCGACAAAAGAGATAACACCCCCCCATTACGTCATGCTTCAGAAATGTGGAAAATGGTCAGTTTTCAAATGTTTTATTTTTGAACGTCAGTTCACATTTGTAGGTGGATCATCAGTGTTAGAGCTAAAATTAGCATGTTTAAAGTGATTTTCATGCTTCCAGGGGCTCGGGAAGTTAATTAAATACCATTTGGAGGCATTTAATGTTCGAGCAAAAACGGCTGATAATCGACAAAAGAGATAACACCCCCCCATTACGTCATGCTTCAGAAATGTGGAAAATGGTCCGTTTTCAAATGTTTTATTTTTGAACGTCAGTTCACATTTGTAGGTGGATCATCAGTGTTAGAGCTAAAATTAGCATGTTTAAAGTGATTTTCATTCTTCCAGGGGCTCGGGAAGTTAATTAAATACCATTTGGAGGCATTTAATGTTCGAGCAAAAACGGCTGATTTTCGACAAAAGAGATAACACCCCCCCATTACGTCATGCTTCAGAAATGTGGAAAATGGTCCGTTTTCAAATGTTTTATTTTTGAACGTCAGTTCACATTTGTAGGTGGATCATCAGTGTTAGAGCTAAAATTAGCATGTTTAAAGTGATTTTCATGCTTCCAGGGGCTCGGGAAGTTAATTAAATACCATTTGGAGGCATTTAATGTTCGAGCAAAAACGGCTGATTTTCGACAAAAGAGATAACACCCCCCATTACGTCATGCTTCAGAAATGTGAAAATGGTCCGTTTTCAAATGTTTTATTTTTGAACGTCAGTTCACATTTGTAGGTGGATCATCAGTGTTAGAGCTAAAATTAGCATGTTTAAAGTGATTTTCATGCTTCCAGGGGCCCAAAACACAAGATTTATGGAATGGTTAAAAGTGCATGAAAATGGCCAATTTACTCACTCTGAGTTCTCAAAAAGGGTTTCTTCACCCCGGGAAGTTAATTAAATACCATTTGGAGGCATTTAATGTTCCAGCAAAAACGGCTGATTTTCGACAAAAGAGATAACACCCCCCCATTACGTCATGCTTCAGAAATGTGGAAAATGGTCCGTTTTCAAATGTTTTATTTTTGAACGTCAGTTCACATTTGTAGGTGGATCATCAGTGTTAGAGCTAAAATTAGCATGTTTAAAGTGATTTTCATGCTTCCAGGGGCCCAAAACACAAGATTTATTGAATGGTTAAAAGTGCATGAAAATGGCCAATTTACTCACTCTGAGTTCTCAAAAAGGGTTTCTTCACCCCGGGAAGTTAATTAAATACCATTTGGAGGCATTTAATGTTCGAGCAAAAACGGCTGATTTTCGACAAAAGAGATAACACCCCCCCATTAAGTCATGCTTCAGAAATGTGGAAAATGGTCCGTTTTCAAATGTTTTAATTTTGAACGTCAGTTCACATTTGTAGGTGGATCATCAGTGTTAGAGCTAAAATTAGCATGTTTAAAGTGATTTTCATGCTTCCAGGGGCTCGGGAAGTTAATTAAATACCATTTGGAGGCATTTAATGTTCGAGCAAAAACAGCTGATTTTCGACAAAAGAGATAACACCCCCCCATTACGTCATGCTTCAGAAATGTGGAAAATGGTCCGTTTTCAAATGTTTTATTTTTGAACGTCAGTTCACATTTGTAGGTGGATCATCAGTGTTAGAGCTAAAATTAGCATGTTTAAAGTGATTTTCATGCTTCCAGGGGCTCGGGAAGTTAATTAAATACCATTTGGAGGCATTTAATGTTCGAGCAAAAACGGCTGATTTTCGACAAAAGAGATAACACCCCCCCATTACGTCATGCTTCAGAAATATGGAAAATGGTCCGTTTTCAAATGTTTTATTTTTGAACGTCAGTTCACATTTGTAGGTGGATCATCAGTGTTAGAGCTAAAATTAGCATGTTTAAAGTGATTTTCATGCTTCCAGGGGCTCGGGAAGTTAATTAAATACCATTTGGAGGCATTTAATGTTCGAGCAAAAACGGCTGATTTTCGACAAAAGAGATAACACCCCCCCATTACGTCATGCTTCAGAAATGTGGAAAATGGTCCGTTTTCAAATGTTTTATTTTTGAACGTCAGTTCACATTTGTAGGTGGATCATCAGTGTTAGAGCTAAAATTAGCATGTTTAAAGTGATTTTCATGCTTCCAGGGGCTCGGGAAGAGAAATAAATACCATTTGGAGGCATTTAATGTTCGAGCAAAAACGGCTGATTTTCGACAAAAGAGATAACACCCCCCCATTACGTCATGCTTCAGAAATGTGGAAAATGGTCCGTTTTCAAATGTTTTATTTTTGAACATCAGTTCACATTTGTAGGTGGATCATCAGTCTTAGAGCTAAAATTAGCATGTTTAAAGTGATTTTCATGCTTCCAGGGGCTCGGGAAGTGAAATAAATACCATTTGGAGGCATTTAATGTTCGAGCAAAAACGGCTGATTTTCGACAAAAGAGATAACATCCCCCCATTACGTCATGCTTCAGAAATGTGGAAAATGGTCCGTTTTCAAATGTTTTATTTTTGAACGTCAGTTCACATTTGTAGGTGGATCATCAGTGTTAGAGCTAAAATTATCATGTTTAAAGTGATTTTCATGCTTCCAGGGGCCCAAAACACAAGATTTATGGAATGGTTAAAAGTGCATGAAAATGGCCAATTTACTCACTCTGAGTTCTCAAAAAGGGTTTCTTCACCCCGGGAAGTTAATTAAATACCATTTGGAGGCATTTAATGTTCCAGCAAAAACGGCTGATTTTCGACAAAAGAGATAACACCCCCCCATTACGTCATGCTTCAGAAATGTGGAGAATGGTCCGTTTTCAAATGTTTTATTTTTGAACGTCAGTTCACATTTGTAGGTGGATCATCAGTGTTAGAGCTAAAATTAGCATGTTTAAAGTGATTTTCATGCTTCCAGGGGCTCGGAAGTGAAATAAATACCATTTGGAGGCATTTAATGTTCGAGCAAAAACGGCTGATTTTCGACAAAAGAGATAACACCCCCCCATTACGTCATGCTTCAGAAATGTGGAAAATGGTCCGTTTTCAAATGTTTTATTTTTGAACGTCAGTTCACATTTGTAGGTGGATCATCAGTGTTAGAGCTAAAATTAGCATGTTTAAAGTGATTTTCATGCTTCCAGGGGCCCAAAACGCAAGATTTATGGAATGGTTAAAAGTGCATGAAAATGGCCAATTTACTCACTCTGAGTTCTCAAAAAGGGTTTCTTCACCCCGGGAAGTTAATTAAATACCATTTGGAGGCATTTAATGTTCCAGCAAAAACGGCTGATTTTCGACAAAAGAGATAACACCCCCCCATTACGTCATGCTTCAGAAATGTGGAAAATGGTCCGTTTTCAAATGTTTTATTTTTGAACGTCAGTTCACATTTGTAGGTGTATCATCAGTGTTAGAGCTAAAATTAGCATGTTTAAAGTGATTTTCATGCTTCCAGGGGCTCGGGAAGTTAATTAAATACCATTTGGAGGCATTTAATGTTCGAGCAAAAACGGCTGATTTTCGACAAAAGAGATAACACCCCCCCATTACGTCATGCTTCAGAAATGTGGAAAATGGTCCGTTTTCAAATGTTTTATTTTTGAACGTCAGTTCACATTTGTAGGTGGATCATCAGTGTTAGAGCTAAAATTAGCATGTTTAAAGTGATTTTCATGCTTCCAGGGGCTCGGGAAGTTAATTAAATACCATTTGGAGGCATTTAATGTTCGAGCAAAAACGGCTGATTTTCGACAAAAGAGATAACACCCCCCCATTACGTCATGCTTCAGAAATGTGGAAAATGGTCCGTTTTCAAATGTTTTATTTTTGAACGTCAGTTCACATTTGTAGGTGGATCATCAGTGTTAGAGCTAAAATTAGCATGTTTAAAGTGATTTTCATGCTTCCAGGGGCCCAAAACACAAGATTTATGGAATGGTTAAAAGTGCATGAAAATGGCCAATTTACTCACTCTGAGTTCTCAAAAAGGGTTTCTTCACCCCGGGAAGTTAATTAAATACCATTTGGAGGCATTTAATGTTCGAGCAAAAATGGCTGATTTTCGACAAAAGAGATAACACCCCCCCCCATTACGTCATGCTTCAGAAATGTGGAAAATGGTCCGTTTTCAAATGTTTTATTTTTGAACGTCAGTTCACATTTGTAGGTGGATCATCAGTGTTAGAGCTAAAATTAGCATGTTTAAAGTGATTTTCATGCTTCCAGGGGCTCTGGAAGTTAATTAAATACCATTTGGAGGCATTTAATGTTCGAGCAAAAAACGGCTGATTTTCGACAAAAGAGATAACACCCCCCCCCATTACGTCATGCTTCAGAAATGTGGAAAATGGTCCGTTTTCAAATGTTTTATTTTTGAACGTCAGTTCACATTTGTAGGTGGATCATCAGTGTTAGAGCTAAAATTAGCACGTTTAAAGTGATTTTCATGCTTCCAGGGGCTCGGGAAGTGAAATAAATACCATTTGGAGGCATTTAATGTTCGAGCAAAAACGGCTGATTTTCGACAAAAGAGATAACACCCCCCCATTACGTCATGCTTCAGAAATGTGGAAAATGGTCAGTTTTCAAATGTTTTATTTTTGAACGTCAGTTCACATTTGTAGGTGGATCATCAGTGTTAGAGCAAAAATTAGCATGTTTAAAGTGATTTTCATGCTTCCAGGGGCTCGGGAAGTTAATTAAATACTATTTGGAGGCATTTAATGTTCGAGCAAAAACGGCTGATTTTCGACAAAAGAGATAACACCCCCCCATTACGTCATGCTTCAGAAATGTGGAAAATGGTCCGTTTTCAAATGTTTTATTTTTGAACGTCAATTCACATTTGTAGGTGGATCATCAGTGTTAGAGCTAAAATTAGCATGTTTAAAGTGATTTTCATGCTTCCAGGGGCCCAAAACACAAGATTTATGGAATGGTTAAAAGTGCATGAAAATGGCCAATTTACTCACGCTGAGTTCTCAAAAACGGTTTCTTCACCCCGGGAAGTTAATTAAATACCATTTGGAGGCATTTAATGTTCGAGCAAAAACGGCTGATTTTCGAGAAAAGAGATAACACCCCCCCATTACGTCATGCTTCAGAAATGTGGAAAATGGTCCGTTTTCAAATGTTTTATTTTTGAACGTCAGTTCACATTTGTAGGTGGATCATCAGTGTTAGAGCTAAAATTAGCATGTTTAAAGTGATTTTCATGCTTCCAGGGGCTCGGGAAGTTAATTAAATACCATTTGGAGGCATTTAATGTTCGAGCAAAAACGGCTGATTTTCGACAAAAGAGATAACACCCCCCCATTACGTCATGCTTCAGAAATATGGAAAATGGTCCGTTTTCAAATGTTTTATTTTTGAACGTCAGTTCACATTTGTAGGTGGATCATCAGTGTTAGAGCTAAAATTAGCATGTTTAAAGTGATTTTCATGCTTCCAGGGGCTCGGGAAGTGAAATAAATACCATTTGGAGGCATTTAATGTTCGAGCAAAAACGGCTGATTTTCGACAAAAGAGATAACACCCCCCCATTACGTCATGCTTCAGAAATGTGGAAAATGGTCTGTTTTCAAATGTTTTATTTTTGAACGTCAGTTCACATTTGTAGGTGGATCATCAGTGTTAGAGCTAAAATTAGCATGTTTAAAGTGATTTTCATGCTTCCAGGGGCTCGGGAAGTTAATTAAATACCATTTGGAGGCATTTAATGTTCGAGCAAAAACGGCTGATTTTCGACAAAAGAGATAACACCCCCCCATTACGTCATGCTTCAGAAATGTGGAAAATGGTCCGTTTTCAAATGTTTTATTTTTGAACGTCAGTTCACATTTGTAGGTGGATCATCAGTGTTAGAGCTAAAATTAGCATGTTTAAAGTGATTTTCATGCTTCCAGGGCCTCGGGAAGAGAAATAAATACCATTTGGAGGCATTTAATGTTCGAGCAAAAACGGCTGATTTTCGACAAAAGAGATAACACCCCCCCATTACGTCATGCTTCAGAAATGTGGAAAATGGTCCGTTTTCAAATGTTTTATTTTTGAACGTCAGTTCACATTTGTAGGTGGATCATCAGTGTTAGAGCTAAAATTAGCATGTTTAAAGTGATTTTCATGCTTCCAGGGGCTCGGGAAGTGAAATAAATACCATTTGGAGGCATTTAATGTTCGAGCAAAAACGGCTGATTTTCGACAAAAGAGATAACACCCCCCCATTACGTCATGCTTCAGAAATGTGGAAAATGGTCCGTTTTCAAATGTTTTATTTTTGAACGTCAGTTCACATTTGTAGGTGGATCATCAGTGTTAGAGCTAAAATTAGCATGTTTAAAGTGATTTTCATGCTTCCAGGGGCCCAAACGTAAGATTTATGGAATGGTTAAAAGTGCATGAAAATGGCCAATTTACTCACTCTGAGTTCTCAAAAAGGGTTTCTTCACCCCGGGAAGTTAATTAAATACCATTTGGAGGCATTTAATGTTCCAGCAAAAACGGCTGATTTTCGACAAAAGAGATAACACCCCCCCATTACGTCATGCTTCAGAAATGTGGAGAATGGTCCGTTTTCAAATGTTTTATTTTTGAACGTCAGTTCACATTTGTAGGTGGATCATCAGTGTTAGAGCTAAAATTAGCATGTTTAAAGTGATTTTCATGCTTCCAGGGGCTCGGAAGTGAAATAAATACCATTTGGAGGCATTTAATGTTCGAGCAAAAACGGCTGATTTTCGACAAAAGAGATAACACCCCCCCATTACGTCATGCTTCAGAAATGTGGAAAATGGTCCGTTTTCAAATGTTTTATTTTTGAACGTCAGTTCACATTTGTAGGTGGATCATCAGTGTTAGAGCTAAAATTAGCATGTTTAAAGTGATTTTCATGCTTCCAGGGGCCCAAAACGCAAGATTTATGGAATGGTTAAAAGTGCATGAAAATGGCCAATTTACTCACTCTGAGTTCTCAAAAAGGGTTTCTTCACCCCGGGAAGTTAATTAAATACCATTTGGAGGCATTTAATGTTCCAGCAAAAACGGCTGATTTTCGACAAAAGAGATAACACCCCCCCATTACGTCATGCTTCAGAAATGTGGAAAATGGTCCGTTTTCAAATGTTTTATTTTTGAACGTCAGTTCACATTTGTAGGTGGATCATCAGTGTTAGAGCTAAAATTAGCATGTTTAAAGTGATTTTCATGCTTCCAGGGGCTCGGGAAGTTAATTAAATACCATTTGGAGGCATTTAATGTTCGAGCAAAAACGGCTGATTTTCGACAAAAGAGATAACACCCCCCCATTACGTCATGCTTCAGAAATGTGGAAAATGGTCCGTTTTCAAATGTTTTATTTTTGAACGTCAGTTCACATTTGTAGGTGGATCATCAGTGTTAGAGCTAAAATTAGCATGTTTAAAGTGATTTTCATGCTTCCAGGGGCCCAAAACACAAGATTTATGGAATGGTTAAAAGTGCATGAAAATGGCCAATTTACTCACTCTGAGTTCTCAAAAAGGGTTTCTTCACCCCGGGAAGTTAATTAAATACCATTTGGAGGCATTTAATGTTCGAGCAAAAATGGCTGATTTTCGACAAAAGAGATAACACCCCCCCCCATTACGTCATGCTTCAGAAATGTGGAAAATGGTCCGTTTTCAAATGTTTTATTTTTGAACGTCAGTTCACATTTGTAGGTGGATCATCAGTGTTAGAGCTAAAATTAGCATGTTTAAAGTGATTTTCATGCTTCCAGGGGCTCTGGAAGTTAATTAAATACCATTTGGAGGCATTTAATGTTCGAGCAAAAAACGGCTGATTTTCGACAAAAGAGATAACACCCCCCCCCATTACGTCATGCTTCAGAAATGTGGAAAATGGTCCGTTTTCAAATGTTTTATTTTTGAACGTCAGTTCACATTTGTAGGTGGATCATCAGTGTTAGAGCTAAAATTAGCACGTTTAAAGTGATTTTCATGCTTCCAGGGGCTCGGGAAGTGAAATAAATACCATTTGGAGGCATTTAATGTTCGAGCAAAAACGGCTGATTTTCGACAAAAGAGATAACACCCCCCCATTACGTCATGCTTCAGAAATGTGGAAAATGGTCAGTTTTCAAATGTTTTATTTTTGAACGTCAGTTCACATTTGTAGGTGGATCATCAGTGTTAGAGCAAAAATTAGCATGTTTAAAGTGATTTTCATGCTTCCAGGGGCTCGGGAAGTTAATTAAATACTATTTGGAGGCATTTAATGTTCGAGCAAAAACGGCTGATTTTCGACAAAAGAGATAACACCCCCCCATTACGTCATGCTTCAGAAATGTGGAAAATGGTCCGTTTTCAAATGTTTTATTTTTGAACGTCAATTCACATTTGTAGGTGGATCATCAGTGTTAGAGCTAAAATTAGCATGTTTAAAGTGATTTTCATGCTTCCAGGGGCCCAAAACACAAGATTTATGGAATGGTTAAAAGTGCATGAAAATGGCCAATTTACTCACGCTGAGTTCTCAAAAACGGTTTCTTCACCCCGGGAAGTTAATTAAATACCATTTGGAGGCATTTAATGTTCGAGCAAAAACGGCTGATTTTCGAGAAAAGAGATAACACCCCCCCATTACGTCATGCTTCAGAAATGTGGAAAATGGTCCGTTTTCAAATGTTTTATTTTTGAACGTCAGTTCACATTTGTAGGTGGATCATCAGTGTTAGAGCTAAAATTAGCATGTTTAAAGTGATTTTCATGCTTCCAGGGGCTCGGGAAGTTAATTAAATACCATTTGGAGGCATTTAATGTTCGAGCAAAAACGGCTGATTTTCGACAAAAGAGATAACACCCCCCCATTACGTCATGCTTCAGAAATATGGAAAATGGTCCGTTTTCAAATGTTTTATTTTTGAACGTCAGTTCACATTTGTAGGTGGATCATCAGTGTTAGAGCTAAAATTAGCATGTTTAAAGTGATTTTCATGCTTCCAGGGGCTCGGGAAGTGAAATAAATACCATTTGGAGGCATTTAATGTTCGAGCAAAAACGGCTGATTTTCGACAAAAGAGATAACACCCCCCCATTACGTCATGCTTCAGAAATGTGGAAAATGGTCTGTTTTCAAATGTTTTATTTTTGAACGTCAGTTCACATTTGTAGGTGGATCATCAGTGTTAGAGCTAAAATTAGCATGTTTAAAGTGATTTTCATGCTTCCAGGGGCTCGGGAAGTTAATTAAATACCATTTGGAGGCATTTAATGTTCGAGCAAAAACGGCTGATTTTCGACAAAAGAGATAACACCCCCCCATTACGTCATGCTTCAGAAATGTGGAAAATGGTCCGTTTTCAAATGTTTTATTTTTGAACGTCAGTTCACATTTGTAGGTGGATCATCAGTGTTAGAGCTAAAATTAGCATGTTTAAAGTGATTTTCATGCTTCCAGGGCCTCGGGAAGAGAAATAAATACCATTTGGAGGCATTTAATGTTCGAGCAAAAACGGCTGATTTTCGACAAAAGAGATAACACCCCCCCATTACGTCATGCTTCAGAAATGTGGAAAATGGTCCGTTTTCAAATGTTTTATTTTTGAACGTCAGTTCACATTTGTAGGTGGATCATCAGTGTTAGAGCTAAAATTAGCATGTTTAAAGTGATTTTCATGCTTCCAGGGGCTCGGGAAGTGAAATAAATACCATTTGGAGGCATTTAATGTTCGAGCAAAAACGGCTGATTTTCGACAAAAGAGATAACACCCCCCCATTACGTCATGCTTCAGAAATGTGGAAAATGGTCCGTTTTCAAATGTTTTATTTTTGAACGTCAGTTCACATTTGTAGGTGGATCATCAGTGTTAGAGCTAAAATTAGCATGTTTAAAGTGATTTTCATGCTTCCAGGGGCCCAAACGTAAGATTTATGGAATGGTTAAAAGTGCATGAAAATGGCCAATTTACTCACTCTGAGTTCTCAAAAAGGGTTTCTTCACCCCGGGAAGTTAATTAAATACCATTTGGAGGCATTTAATGTTCCAGCAAAAACGGCTGATTTTCGACAAAAGAGATAACACCCCCCCATTACGTCATGCTTCAGAAATGTGGAGAATGGTCCGTTTTCAAATGTTTTATTTTTGAACGTCAGTTCACATTTGTAGGTGGATCATCAGTGTTAGAGCTAAAATTAGCATGTTTAAAGTGATTTTCATGCTTCCAGGGGCTCGGAAGTGAAATAAATACCATTTGGAGGCATTTAATGTTCGAGCAAAAACGGCTGATTTTCGACAAAAGAGATAACACCCCCCCATTACGTCATGCTTCAGAAATGTGGAAAATGGTCCGTTTTCAAATGTTTTATTTTTGAACGTCAGTTCACATTTGTAGGTGGATCATCAGTGTTAGAGCTAAAATTAGCATGTTTAAAGTGATTTTCATGCTTCCAGGGGCCCAAAACGCAAGATTTATGGAATGGTTAAAAGTGCATGAAAATGGCCAATTTACTCACTCTGAGTTCTCAAAAAGGGTTTCTTCACCCCGGGAAGTTAATTAAATACCATTTGGAGGCATTTAATGTTCCAGCAAAAACGGCTGATTTTCGACAAAAGAGATAACACCCCCCCATTACGTCATGCTTCAGAAATGTGGAAAATGGTCCGTTTTCAAATGTTTTATTTTTGAACGTCAGTTCACATTTGTAGGTGGATCATCAGTGTTAGAGCTAAAATTAGCATGTTTAAAATGATTTTCATGCTTCCAGGGGCTTGGGAAATGAAATAAATACCATTTGGAGGCATTTAATGTTCGAGCAAAAACGGCTGATTTTCGACTAAAGAAATAACACCCCCCCATTACGTCATGCTTCAGAAATGTGGAAAATGGTCCGTTTTCAAATGTTTTATTTTTGAACGTCAGTTCACATTTGTAGGTGGATCATCAGTGTTAGAGCTAAAATTAGCATGTTTAAAGTGATTTTCATGCTTCCAGGGGCCCAAAACACAAGATTTATGGAATGGTTAAAAGTGCATGAAAATGGCCAATTTACTCACTCTGAGTTCTCAAAAAGGGTTTCTTCACCCCGGGAAGTTAATTAAATACCATTTGGAGGCATTTAATGTTCGAGCAAAAACGGCTGATTTTCGACAAAAGAGATAACACCCCCCCATTACGTCATGCTTCAGAAATGTGGAAAATGGTCCGTTTTCAAATGTTTTATTTTTGAACGTCAGTTCACATTTGTAGGTGTATCATCAGTGTTAGAGCTAAAATTAGCATGTTTAAAGTGATTTTCATGCTTCCAGGGGCTCGGGAAGTTAATTAAATACCATTTGGAGGCATTTAATGTTCGAGCAAAAACGGCTGATTTTCGACAAAAGAGATAACACCCCCCCATTACGTCATGCTTCAGAAATGTGGAAAATGGTCCGTTTTCAAATGTTTTATTTTTGAACGTCAGTTCACATTTGTAGGTGGATCATCAGTGTTAGAGCTAAAATTAGCATGTTTAAAGTGATTTTCATGCTTCCAGGGGCTCGGGAAGTTAATTAAATACCATTTGGAGGCATTTAATGTTCGAGCAAAAACGGCTGATTTTCGACAAAAGAGATAACACCCCCCCATTACGTCATGCTTCAGAAATGTGGAAAATGGTCCGTTTTCAAATGTTTTATTTTTGAACGTCAGTTCACATTTGTAGGTGGATCATCAGTGTTAGAGCTAAAATTAGCATGTTTAAAGTGATTTTCATGCTTCCAGGGGCCCAAAACACAAGATTTATGGAATGGTTAAAAGTGCATGAAAATGGCCAATTTACTCACTCTGAGTTCTCAAAAAGGGTTTCTTCACCCCGGGAAGTTAATTAAATACCATTTGGAGGCATTTAATGTTCGAGCAAAAATGGCTGATTTTCGACAAAAGAGATAACACCCCCCCCCATTACGTCATGCTTCAGAAATGTGGAAAATGGTCCGTTTTCAAATGTTTTATTTTTGAACGTCAGTTCACATTTGTAGGTGGATCATCAGTGTTAGAGCTAAAATTAGCATGTTTAAAGTGATTTTCATGCTTCCAGGGGCTCTGGAAGTTAATTAAATACCATTTGGAGGCATTTAATGTTCGAGCAAAAAACGGCTGATTTTCGACAAAAGAGATAACACCCCCCCCCATTACGTCATGCTTCAGAAATGTGGAAAATGGTCCGTTTTCAAATGTTTTATTTTTGAACGTCAGTTCACATTTGTAGGTGGATCATCAGTGTTAGAGCTAAAATTAGCACGTTTAAAGTGATTTTCATGCTTCCAGGGGCTCGGGAAGTGAAATAAATACCATTTGGAGGCATTTAATGTTCGAGCAAAAACGGCTGATTTTCGACAAAAGAGATAACACCCCCCCATTACGTCATGCTTCAGAAATGTGGAAAATGGTCAGTTTTCAAATGTTTTATTTTTGAACGTCAGTTCACATTTGTAGGTGGATCATCAGTGTTAGAGCAAAAATTAGCATGTTTAAAGTGATTTTCATGCTTCCAGGGGCTCGGGAAGTTAATTAAATACTATTTGGAGGCATTTAATGTTCGAGCAAAAACGGCTGATTTTCGACAAAAGAGATAACACCCCCCCATTACGTCATGCTTCAGAAATGTGGAAAATGGTCCGTTTTCAAATGTTTTATTTTTGAACGTCAATTCACATTTGTAGGTGGATCATCAGTGTTAGAGCTAAAATTAGCATGTTTAAAGTGATTTTCATGCTTCCAGGGGCCCAAAACACAAGATTTATGGAATGGTTAAAAGTGCATGAAAATGGCCAATTTACTCACGCTGAGTTCTCAAAAACGGTTTCTTCACCCCGGGAAGTTAATTAAATACCATTTGGAGGCATTTAATGTTCGAGCAAAAACGGCTGATTTTCGAGAAAAGAGATAACACCCCCCCATTACGTCATGCTTCAGAAATGTGGAAAATGGTCCGTTTTCAAATGTTTTATTTTTGAACGTCAGTTCACATTTGTAGGTGGATCATCAGTGTTAGAGCTAAAATTAGCATGTTTAAAGTGATTTTCATGCTTCCAGGGGCTCGGGAAGTTAATTAAATACCATTTGGAGGCATTTAATGTTCGAGCAAAAACGGCTGATTTTCGACAAAAGAGATAACACCCCCCCATTACGTCATGCTTCAGAAATATGGAAAATGGTCCGTTTTCAAATGTTTTATTTTTGAACGTCAGTTCACATTTGTAGGTGGATCATCAGTGTTAGAGCTAAAATTAGCATGTTTAAAGTGATTTTCATGCTTCCAGGGGCTCGGGAAGTGAAATAAATACCATTTGGAGGCATTTAATGTTCGAGCAAAAACGGCTGATTTTCGACAAAAGAGATAACACCCCCCCATTACGTCATGCTTCAGAAATGTGGAAAATGGTCTGTTTTCAAATGTTTTATTTTTGAACGTCAGTTCACATTTGTAGGTGGATCATCAGTGTTAGAGCTAAAATTAGCATGTTTAAAGTGATTTTCATGCTTCCAGGGGCTCGGGAAGTTAATTAAATACCATTTGGAGGCATTTAATGTTCGAGCAAAAACGGCTGATTTTCGACAAAAGAGATAACACCCCCCCATTACGTCATGCTTCAGAAATGTGGAAAATGGTCCGTTTTCAAATGTTTTATTTTTGAACGTCAGTTCACATTTGTAGGTGGATCATCAGTGTTAGAGCTAAAATTAGCATGTTTAAAGTGATTTTCATGCTTCCAGGGCCTCGGGAAGAGAAATAAATACCATTTGGAGGCATTTAATGTTCGAGCAAAAACGGCTGATTTTCGACAAAAGAGATAACACCCCCCCATTACGTCATGCTTCAGAAATGTGGAAAATGGTCCGTTTTCAAATGTTTTATTTTTGAACGTCAGTTCACATTTGTAGGTGGATCATCAGTGTTAGAGCTAAAATTAGCATGTTTAAAGTGATTTTCATGCTTCCAGGGGCTCGGGAAGTGAAATAAATACCATTTGGAGGCATTTAATGTTCGAGCAAAAACGGCTGATTTTCGACAAAAGAGATAACACCCCCCCATTACGTCATGCTTCAGAAATGTGGAAAATGGTCCGTTTTCAAATGTTTTATTTTTGAACGTCAGTTCACATTTGTAGGTGGATCATCAGTGTTAGAGCTAAAATTAGCATGTTTAAAGTGATTTTCATGCTTCCAGGGGCCCAAACGTAAGATTTATGGAATGGTTAAAAGTGCATGAAAATGGCCAATTTACTCACTCTGAGTTCTCAAAAAGGGTTTCTTCACCCCGGGAAGTTAATTAAATACCATTTGGAGGCATTTAATGTTCCAGCAAAAACGGCTGATTTTCGACAAAAGAGATAACACCCCCCCATTACGTCATGCTTCAGAAATGTGGAAAATGGTCCGTTTTCAAATGTTTTATTTTTGAACGTCAGTTCACATTTGTAGGTGGATCATCAGTGTTAGAGCTAAAATTAGCATGTTTAAAGTGATTTTCATGCTTCCAGGGGCTCGGGAAGTGAAATAAATACCATTTGGAGGCATTTAATGTTCGAGCAAAAACGGCTGATTTTCGACTAAAGAAATAACACCCCCCCATTACGTCATGCTTCAGAAATGTGGAAAATGGTCCGTTTTCAAATGTTTTATTTTTGAACGTCAGTTCACATTTGTAGGTGGATCATCAGTGTTAGAGCTAAAATTAGCATGTTTAAAGTGATTTTCATGCTTCCAGGGGCCCAAAACACAAGATTTATGGAATGGTTAAAAGTGCATGAAAATGGCCAATTTACTCACTCTGAGTTCTCAAAAAGGGTTTCTTCACCCCGGGAAGTTAATTAAATACCATTTGGAGGCATTTAATGTTCGAGCAAAAACGGCTGATTTTCGACAAAAGAGATAACACCCCCCCATTACGTCATGCTTCAGAAATGTGGAAAATGGTCCGTTTTCAAATGTTTTATTTTTGAACGTCAGTTCACATTTGTAGGTGTATCATCAGTGTTAGAGCTAAAATTAGCATGTTTAAAGTGATTTTCATGCTTCCAGGGGCTCGGGAAGTTAATTAAATACCATTTGGAGGCATTTAATGTTCGAGCAAAAACGGCTGATTTTCGACAAAAGAGATAACACCCCCCCATTACGTCATGCTTCAGAAATGTGGAAAATGGTCCGTTTTCAAATGTTTTATTTTTGAACGTCAGTTCACATTTGTAGGTGGATCATCAGTGTTAGAGCTAAAATTAGCATGTTTAAAGTGATTTTCATGCTTCCAGGGGCCCAAAACACAAGATTTATGGAATGGTTAAAAGTGCATGAAAATGGCCAATTCACTCACTCTGAGTTCTCAAAAAGGGTTTCTTCACCCCGGGAAGTTAATTAAATACCATTTGGAGGCATTTAATGTTCGAGCAAAAACGGCTGATTTTCGACAAAAGAGATAACACCCCCCCCATTACGTCATGCTTCAGAAATGTGGAAAATGGTCCGTTTTCAAATGTTTTATTTTTGAACGTCAGTTCACATTTGTAGGTGGATCATCAGTGTTAGAGCTAAAATTAGCATGTTTAAAGTGATTTTCATGCTTCCAGGGGCTCGGGAAGTTAATTAAATACCATTTGGAGGCATTTAATGTTCGAGCAAAAACAGCTGATTTTCGACAAAAGAGATAACACCCCCCCATTACGTCATGCTTCAGAAATGTGGAAAATGGTCCGTTTTCAAATGTTTTATTTTTGAACGTCAGTTCACATTTGTAGGTGGATCATCAGTGTTAGAGCTAAAATTAGCATGTTTAAAGTGATTTTCATGCTTCCAGGGGCCCAAAACACAAGATTTATGGAATGGTTAAAAGTGCATGAAAATGGCCAATTTACTCACTCTGAGTTCTCAAAAAGGGTTTCTTCACCCCGGGAAGTTAATTAAATACCATTTGGAGGCATTTAATGTTCCAGCAAAAACGGCTGATTTTCGACAAAAGAGATAACACCCCCCCATTACGTCATTGTCAGGGGCAGGGGTGGACAGAGACTGAGACCAGAGCACTGTATGTCAAAAGCTAGGCAAGATTTATTAAAGGTTTACAAGTTTTATGAGTGGTTGTAGTTTTCCTTCCTTCTTGGGGTCGTTTTTCTGTATGCAGGGAACGTCACAGTTTGATCCGGGGTCCCGGTTCTCGTGGCCTCAGGGAAAAGGAAAAAGAAACGGGTTTTACTGATCGATTCTCAGTACTACTTGTAGTGCTACCTTCACCAAGTTAGAACAGGGGTTGTGATTTCAGTGCAAGGGCCACCGCGGGGCCTCCCGCCTCCCCGACCTTGCTACCTCCCCCCTCCCCAAACACCCCAACAGAACGCCCCTCTTAACAGCACTTGCCTTGGGCTGTGGCCCGACTCTCGGACCACAGCAGCAGGACCCGTGGCGTCTTCTCCCTTCAGCCCACCGGGTATGGTAGCAGTGTTGGTGACGTCGCTCCGCAGCACTCGCAGTGTACTCTCCTCTGTCTCTGGTCTCACGCTCTCCTCTCTTCTGATCTCCTCCGCCTCCGCTCTCACGCTCTCCTCTCTTCTGATCTCCTCCGCCTCCGCTCTCACGCTCTCCTCTCTTCTGATCTCCTCCGCCTCCGCTCTCACGCTCTCCTCTCTTCTGATCTCCTCCGGGTGCTCCACAGCCTCCTCTCCGCCCTGGCACACCGTCCGTTCCACGCCTCTAACTTTTATGCTTCCTGGTTCCGTCGGCCGACGGGACTCCTCCCCCTTCAGCTGTTCAACCACTAGAGCGTGATTGACTTCCTGGTTCTGTGGTCTCGGCAACCAGGAAGTGGTGTTTCCGTCTTCTTCGTCCGCTTCGGAGTGTTCCAGCCTCTCTTCCTCCCCACACATCCTCCCCCTCAAGAACGGACGGGGTGGCCACTCGGGGTACGGATGACGGGACAGATAGTCAGCACAGACCTGTTTGGAGCCCGGAACATGCAGGGTCTGAAAAGAAAAGGGTTGCAATGACAGGAACCACCTGAGTATACGTTGGTTGGTGTCTTTATTTCGAGCAAGCCAAGTGAGGGGAGCATGATCAGTCAACAAAGTGAATGTACGACCCAAAAGATAATACTGTAGCGCCTCCACCGCCCATTTGATGGCCAGACACTCTTTTTCCACCGTGGAGTAATGTACTTCTCTCGGGAACAACTTCCTGCTTATAAACAAAACCGGCCTCAGTTCACCTGTCAGATCGGGCTGTTGAAGAACCGCCCCAAGGCCAACACCAGAGGCATCTGTTTGCAACACGAAATGTGACTGAAAGTTTGGGCACCGCAGGATTGGCGTGGAGCATATCACGGATTTAAGTTTCTGGAAGCTGGCTTCATGTTTGGGTTCCCATACCCTAATGTGTGTAGGTTGTGTGTTGGCTAACAGGTCAGTAAGGGGTTCAGCGAGGGTGGAAAAGTGGGGAATGAATCGCCTGTAGTAGCCGATAAACCCAAGGAATGATCTGACATCCTTTTTTGTTTTGGGGCTCGGTATTGCTTTAATGGCTTCCACCTTACTCATCTGGGGTTTTAGATGGCCACCCTGAATGGTGTACCCCAAGTAATGGATGGAATCAGTGGCCAGTAACGACTTCTTAGGATTAATTTTCAGGCCAGCGTTCTGTATGGCTGTGAACACTTCAACAAGATGGTGTACATGGTCCTCCCAGGACGTGCTAAAGATCACGATGTCATCGAGATATGCAGCCGCATAAGCACGGTGGGGATGGAGGAGGCGATCCATAAGCCTTTGAAATGTGGCGGGAGCCCCATGGAGGCCGAAGGGCAACACCCGGAAATGGTAGAGTCCTGAGGGGGTTGAAAAGGCAGTTTTTTCTTTGGCAAGTGGGGACAAAGGGATCTGCCAATAACCCTTGGTTAGATCAAGAGTTGACATGTACGTTGCGGCTTCTAGTTTTTCTAGCACCTCGTCGACCCTTGGCATTGGGTACGTATCGAACTTGGTGACACTATTCACTTGCCTAAAGTCGATACAAAAACGTAAACTGCCATCGGGCTTCGGTACTATCACGATGGGAGAACACCAGTTGCTAGCAGAGGGTTCTATGATATTAGCTTCTAGCATGGCAGTTACTTCCTTTTCTACGGCCACCCTTCTTGCTTCGGGTATCCTATAGGGCCTCTGTTTGACAACGGTGTCGTTTAGGACGACGATGTCGTGTTGTACCATGGTGGTTAATCCGGGTTTGGAGGAAAAGAGACCAGGGAACTGGGCGAGAGTGGCCTCGAGTTGGACCCTTTGGGTGGGGTTTATGACCTTTCCTATGGGAATGTCATCTGGGGAGGACAAAGCAGTGGGGATGACAGGAATGCCCAGAGGTGTCTGTGTGGTTACCAGTAACGACGACTGTCCTGTCTCTACATTTTCAGGAGGTTCTACCCAGCTTTTCAACAGATTCACATGGTATATTTGCTTCCCCCCTGGATGTAGGGGTTGAAGCACGCTGTATGTGACCGGGGTTACCTGCTTCTCTATAGTGAAGGGCCCTTGCCATTTGGACAACAATTTATTGTCGGACGAGGGAAGCAGTAGCAACACTTTATCCCCTGGCTGGAAGGTCCTTAAGCGGCTATTGCGGTCGTACAAGTTTTTCTGGGACGCTTGAGCATCTTCCAGATGGTCATGGACCATACCCCATATCTGAGAAATGGAATTTCTAAGGTCAGCGGCATATTGGGGTAGGGGTTTACCCTCCTCTTCCTCCTCCTCCCACTGTTCTGCGGCCATATCCAGCAGGGTACGGGGTCTCCGACCGAACAGAACCTCAAAGGGGGAAAACCCCGTAGACCTCTGTTCGTGAGTCCTTATGGCAAACAGTATAAGGGGTAACTGGTGGTCCCAATTTCTCCCTGTTTCTGAGATGACCTTGTGGAGCATGTTCTTTATGGTCTTGTTGTACCGCTCCACAAGGCCATCTGTCTGAGGATGATAGGCTGAAGTCCGTATCTGCCTGACGCCCAGGATCTCACATATGCGAGACATTAATCGAGACATAAAGGGGGTCCCCTGGTCCGTGAGGATTTCCTCAGGGAAACCCACTCGGGTGAAGAGAGTGATCATAGCCCTGGCTATCACCGGAGTAGACACTGTAGACAAAGGAAATGCCTCGGGGTACCTACTGGCGTAATCAACAATCACCAGTAGATACTTATGTCCTCTTCCTGAGGGAGTTAGGGGTCCCACAATATCCATACCCACCCGTTTGAATGGTATATCTATAATGGGAAGAGGGTGTAAGGGAGCCTTTAGGACAGCCGCGGGATTGGAGTACTGGCACCGAGGGCAAGCCGCACAATGTTTAGCCACATCTCGATAAACACCTGGCCAATAGAATCGGGTTAGAAGATAAGAAAGAGTCTGTTCTTTGCCATAGTGTCCTCCCCCAGTATAATTGTGTGCGAGCTCTAACACATGTCTACGGAATGCCAGCGGTACAAGGAGTTGGGTTGATACCGTGTCACCCTTTCTGGTGGCCCTATACAACAAACCCCGTTGTACATAGAAATAGGGTCCTACCTTGTCTTGGTCCAGTTCTTGTACTTGCTCCCAGGCATGCAACAAGGTATTATCATCCAACTGAGCTGACCGGAAGCTACGAGCAGGTCCCACCGTATCTGCAGGGGTCATAGAAAAAACAGACAGTAGCCCTTTCAACTGAGAGTACTCGGCTTTCTCTCTTCTCTTTTCCTTTCGACTCTTACTGTCTCTCCCTGCTATCCCCTCCACATCGCTGTCTACAAAAGGGGCCTCCCTCCACCAGTTTACGGAGTCCTTTTTGGCTTCATCGATGTATTGATCGAACTTTGGGTGATCGGTGCCTATGATAATGGCCTCTGGCAGGGAGGGTATAACGCCCACTCGGCGCATTTGGGGGTCGTCGGACACATCCAGCAAGACCTCTGCTACGGGATATCCTTTGGTGTTACCATGAACGCAGGTCACATAGACGGTCTCTTCTTTCTGTATCTGATGGGGATGGACCAGCGAGGTGTCAACCACAGACACACGACAACCGGTGTCTAATAGGGCTTGTTGTTTTTTCCCATTAAGTAAAACCTCTCTTTTATACTGACAAGGTCCCTTGCCTATGACGTACACACGCCCTCTGGAATACCCTATCTCCATGGGTTCGGCCTGTTGGCTTCTGTGTGGGCAGTTTCGGGCGATATGCCCCCACTCCGAACAGTGATAGCACTGGGGTCCCTGTGTACCAGACCCAGATCCGGGACTGGTCGGCCTAAATGGAACGCGGGGAAGGAGGGGAACCCTGGGTTCTGGCCTGCTTTGGGGTCTGGGAAGCAGGGGTCGAGGGCTGGGAACGGGTGCTTTACTAGGGCTTGTGCGAAACTCAGGCGACCTGTGATAAGCACAGGCTAAATCCACCGCTACAGTTGGGGTAAGGTTGGGATGTTGCCTAATCCAGGATCGAGTGGATGGGGGTAAGGCATCCAGGAATTGTTCTAGGAAGACCTTAGCCATCAGGTCTTCTATAGTGGAGTTCAGGGGTGTCAGCCATCTTATGCCTAAGTCTTGGATTCGATAATACAGGGCTCGTGGATTGTCTCCGGGGTTCCACCTTTCCTTCCTGAATTTGGCCCTGTAGTACTCTTGATCGCACCCAAGTCTCTCGAGGATGGCTTTCTTCACGTCCTCATAAGTTGTCCTGCCTGCTGGATTTGCTGCTTGGTATGCCGCCTGTAACTCGCCTGCTAGAAGGGGGGCTATATACTGACTCCATCTCTCCTTTGGCCAGGACGCAGTTGTCGCTACCCGTTCGAAATTAGTAAAAAAATAGTCCGGGTCCTCCCCGTCCTGGAATTTTTGTAGTACCGAACTGGGCACATTGGGATGTATGCGAGCAGTGGCTATGGCGTCTGTGAGGTGCAGGATAGCCGTATCCTGTACCTGCTGATTGGTGGTAAGAAGGATGGCTTGGTCTTTTAAGGCTTCTTGAAGTTCATCCCTTTCTGTTTTTGCGGTTTGGAGCTGTTGTTCGAACACCAGTTGAAGGTGTCTCTGTCCCTCCGCTAACTGTGTTATAATGTTCTCCACCGGGACAGGCACGGGCTGTGTCATGGCGTCACCTGTCTATCCCACTTCTGACACCACTTTGTCAGGGGCAGGGGTGGACAGAGACTGAGACCAGAGCACTGTATGTCAAAAGCTAGGCAAGATTTATTAAAGGTTTACAAGTTTTATGAGTGGTTGTAGTTTTCCTTCCTTCTTGGGGTCGTTTTTCTGTATGCAGGGAACGTCACAGTTTGATCCGGGGTCCCGGTTCTCGTGGCCTCAGGGAAAAGGAAAAAGAAACGGGTTTTACTGATCGATTCTCAGTACTACTTGTAGTGCTACCTTCACCAAGTTAGAACAGGGGTTGTGATTTCAGTGCAAGGGCCACCGCGGGGCCTCCCGCCTCCCCGACCTTGCTACCTCCCCCCTCCCCAAACACCCCAACAGAACGCCCCTCTTAACAGCACTTGCCTTGGGCTGTGGCCCGACTCTCGGACCACAGCAGCAGGACCCGTGGCGTCTTCTCCCTTCAGCCCACCGGGTATGGTAGCAGTGTTGGTGACGTCGCTCCGCAGCACTCGCAGTGTACTCTCCTCTGTCTCCGGTCTCACGCTCTCCTCTCTTCTGATCTCCTCCGCCTCCGCTCTCACGCTCTCCTCTCTTCTGATCTCCTCCGCCTCCGCTCTCACGCTCTCCTCTCTTCTGATCTCCTCCGCCTCCGCTCTCACGCTCTCCTCTCTTCTGATCTCCTCCGGGTGCTCCACAGCCTCCTCTCCGCCCTGGCACACCGTCCGTTCCACGCCTCTAACTTTTATGCTTCCTGGTTCCGTCGGCCGACGGGACTCCTCCCCCTTCAGCTGTTCAACCACTAGAGCGTGATTGACTTCCTGGTTCTGTGGTCTCGGCAACCAGGAAGTGGTGTTTCCGTCTTCTTCGTCCGCTTCGGAGTGTTCCAGCCTCTCTTCCTCCCCACAGTCATGCTTCAGAAATGTGGAAAATGGTCCGTTTTCAAATGTTTTATTTTTGAACGTCAGTTCACATTTGTAGGTGGATCATCAGTGTTAGAGCTAAAATTAGGATGTTTAAAGTGATTTTCATGCTTCCAGGGGCTCAAAACACAAGATTTATGGAATGGTTAAAAGTGCATGAAAATGGGCAATTTACTCACTCTGAGTTCTCAAAAAGGGTTTCTTCTCCCCGGGAAGTTAATTAAATACTATTTGGAGGCATTTAATGTTCGAGCAAAAACGGCTGATTTTCGACAAAAGAGATAACACCCCCCCATTACGTCATGCTTCAGAAATGTGGAAAATGGTCCGTTTTCAAATGTTTTATTTTTGAACGTCAATTCACATTTGTAGGTGGATCATCAGTGTTAGAGCTAAAATTAGCATGTTTAAAGTGATTTTCATGCTTCCAGGGGCCCAAAACACAAGATTTATGGAATGGTTAAAAGTGCATGAAAATGGCCAATTTACTCACGCTGAGTTCTCAAAAACGGTTTCTTCACCCCGGGAAGTTAATTAAATACCATTTGGAGGCATTTAATGTTCGAGCAAAAACGGCTGATTTTCGAGAAAAGAGATAACACCCCCCCATTACGTCATGCTTCAGAAATGTGGAAAATGGTCCGTTTTCAAATGTTTTATTTTTGAACGTCAGTTCACATTTGTAGGTGGATCATCAGTGTTAGAGCTAAAATTAGCATGTTTAAAGTGATTTTCATGCTTCCAGGGGCTCGGGAAGTTAATTAAATACCATTTGGAGGCATTTAATGTTCGAGCAAAAACGGCTGATTTTCGACAAAAGAGATAACACCCCCCCATTACGTCATGCTTCAGAAATATGGAAAATGGTCCGTTTTCAAATGTTTTATTTTTGAACGTCAGTTCACATTTGTAGGTGGATCATCAGTGTTAGAGCTAAAATTAGCATGTTTAAAGTGATTTTCATGCTTCCAGGGGCTCGGGAAGTGAAATAAATACCATTTGGAGGCATTTAATGTTCGAGCAAAAACGGCTGATTTTCGACAAAAGAGATAACACCCCCCCATTACGTCATGCTTCAGAAATGTGGAAAATGGTCTGTTTTCAAATGTTTTATTTTTGAACGTCAGTTCACATTTGTAGGTGGATCATCAGTGTTAGAGCTAAAATTAGCATGTTTAAAGTGATTTTCATGCTTCCAGGGGCTCGGGAAGTTAATTAAATACCATTTGGAGGCATTTAATGTTCGAGCAAAAACGGCTGATTTTCGACAAAAGAGATAACACCCCCCCATTACGTCATGCTTCAGAAATGTGGAAAATGGTCCGTTTTCAAATGTTTTATTTTTGAACGTCAGTTCACATTTGTAGGTGGATCATCAGTGTTAGAGCTAAAATTAGCATGTTTAAAGTGATTTTCATGCTTCCAGGGCCTCGGGAAGAGAAATAAATACCATTTGGAGGCATTTAATGTTCGAGCAAAAACGGCTGATTTTCGACAAAAGAGATAACACCCCCCCATTACGTCATGCTTCAGAAATGTGGAAAATGGTCCGTTTTCAAATGTTTTATTTTTGAACGTCAGTTCACATTTGTAGGTGGATCATCAGTGTTAGAGCTAAAATTAGCATGTTTAAAGTGATTTTCATGCTTCCAGGGGCCCAAAACACAAGATTTATGGAATGGTTAAAAGTGCATGAAAATGGCCAATTTACTCACTCTGAGTTCTCAAAAAGGGTTTCTTCACCCCGGGAAGTTAATTAAATACCATTTGGAGGCATTTAATGTTCCAGCAAAAACGGCTGATTTTCGACAAAAGAGATAACACCCCCCCATTACGTCATGCTTCAGAAATGTGGAAAATGGTCCGTTTTCAAATGTTTTATTTTTGAACGTCAGTTCACATTTGTAGGTGGATCATCAGTGTTAGAGCTAAAATTAGCATGTTTAAAGTGATTTTCATGCTTCCAGGGGCTCGGGAAGTGAAATAAATACCATTTGGAGGCATTTAATGTTCGAGCAAAAACGGCTGATTTTCGACAAAAGAGATAACACCCCCCCATTACGTCATGCTTCAGAAATGTGGAAAATGGTCCGTTTTCAAATGTTTTATTTTTGAACGTCAGTTCACATTTGTAGGTGGATCATCAGTGTTAGAGCTAAAATTAGCATGTTTAAAGTGATTTTCATGCTTCCAGGGGCCCAAAACACAAGATTTATGGAATGGTTAAAAGTGCATGAAAATGGCCAATTTACTCACTCTGAGTTCTCAAAAAGGGTTTCTTCACCCCGGGAAGTTAATTAAATACCATTTGGAGGCATTTAATGTTCCAGCAAAAACGGCTGATTTTCGACAAAAGAGATAACACCCCCCCATTACGTCATGCTTCAGAAATGTGGAAAATGGTCCGTTTTCAAATGTTTTATTTTTGAACGTCAGTTCACATTTGTAGGTGGATCATCAGTGTTAGAGCTAAAATTAGCATGTTTAAAGTGATTTTCATGCTTCCAGGGGCTCGGGAAGTGAAATAAATACCATTTGGAGGCATTTAATGTTCGAGCAAAAACGGCTGATTTTCGACAAAAGAGATAACACCCCCCCATTACGTCATGCTTCAGAAATGTGGAAAATGGTCCGTTTTCAAATGTTTTATTTTTGAACGTCAGTTCACATTTGTAGGTGGATCATCAGTGTTAGAGCTAAAATTAGCATGTTTAAAGTGATTTTCATGCTTCCAGGGGCCCAAAACACAAGATTTATGGAACGGTTAAAAGTGCATGAAAATGGCCAATTTACTCACTCTGAGTTCTCAAAAAGGGTTTCTTCACCCCGGGAAGTTAATTAAATACCATTTGGAGGCATTTAATGTTCGAGCAAAAACGGCTGATTTTCGACAAAAGAGATAACACCCCCCCATTACGTCATGCTTCAGAAATGTGGAAAATCGTCCGTTTTCAAATGTTTTATTTTTGAACGTCAGTTCACATTTGTAGGTGGATCATCAGTGTTAGAGCTAAAATTAGCATGTTTAAAGTGATTTTCATGCTTCCAGGGGCCCAAAACACAAGATTTATGGAATGGTTAAAAGTGCATGAAAATGGCCAATTTACTCACTCTGAGTTCTCAAAAAGGGTTTCTTCACCCCGGGAAGTTAATTAAATACCATTTGGAGGCATTTAATGTTCGAGCAAAAACGGCTGATTTTCGACAAAAGAGATAACACCCCCCCTTTACGTCATGCTTCAGAAATGTGGAAAATGGTCCGTTTTCAAATGTTTTATTTTTGAACGTCAGTTCACATTTGTAGGTGGATCATCAGTGTTAGAGCTAAAATTAGCATGTTTAAAGTGATTTTCATGCTTCCAGGGGCTCGGGAAGTTAATTAAATACCATTTGGAGGCATTTAATGTTCGAGCATAAACGGCTGATTTTCGACAAAAGAGATAACACCCCCCCATTACGTCATGCTTCAGAAATGTGGAAAATGGTCCGTTTTCAAATGTTTTATTTTTGAACGTCAGTTCACATTTGTAGGTGGATCATCAGTGTTAGAGCTAAAATTAGCATGTTTAAAGTGATTTTCATGCTTCCAGGGGCTCGGGAAGTTAATTAAATACCATTTGGAGGCATTTAATGTTCGAGCAAAAACGGCTGATTTTCGACAAAAGAGATAACACCCCCCCATTACGTCATGCTTCAGAAATGTGGAAAATGGTCCGTTTTCAAATGTTTTATTTTTGAACGTCAGTTCACATTTGTAGGTGGATCATCAGTGTTAGAGCTAAAATTAGCATGTTTAAAGTGATTTTCATGCTTCCAGGGGCCCAAAACACAAGATTTATGGAATGGTTAAAAGTGCATGAAAATGGCCAATTTACTCACTCTGAGTTCTCAAAAAGGGTTTCTTCACCCCGGGAAGTTAATTAAATACCATTTGGAGGCATTTAATGTTCGAGCAAAAACGGCTGATTTTCGACAAAAGAGATAACACCCCCCCCATTACGTCATGCTTCAGAAATGTGGAAAATGGTCCGTTTTCAAATGTTTTATTTTTGAACGTCAGTTCACATTTGTAGGTGGCTCATAAGTGTTAGAGCTAAAATTAGCATGTTTAAAGTGATTTTCATGCTTCCAGGGGCTCGGGAAGTTAATTAAATACCATTTGGAGGCATTTAATGTTCGAGCAAAAAACGGCTGATTTTCGACAAAAGAGATAACACCCCCCCATTACGTCATGCTTCAGAAATGTGGAAAATGGTCCGTTTTCAAATGTTTTATTTTTGAACGTCAGTTCACATTTGTAGGTGGATCATCAGTGTTAGAGCTAAAATTAGCATGTTTAAAGTGATTTTCATGCTTCCAGGGGCTCGGGAAGTGAAATAAATACCATTTGGAGGCATTTAATGTTCGAGCAAAAACGGCTGATTTTCGACAAAAGAGATAACACCCCCCCATTACGTCATGCTTCAGAAATGTGGAAAATGGTCCGTTTTCAAATGTTTTATTTTTGAACGTCAGTTCACATTTGTAGGTGGATCATCAGTGTTAGAGCTAAAATTAGCATGTTTAAAGTGATTTTCATGCTTCCAGGGGCTCGGGAAGTGAAATAAATACCATTTGGAGGCATTTAATGTTCGAGCAAAAACGGCTGATTTTCGACAAAAGAGATAACACCCCCCCATTACGTCATGCTTCAGAAATGTGGAAAATGGTCCGTTTTCAAATGTTTTATTTTTGAACGTCAGTTCACATTTGTAGGTGGATCATCAGTGTTAGAGCTAAAATTAGCATGTTTAAAATGATTTTCATGCTTCCAGGGGCCCAAAACACAAGTTTTATGGAATGGTTAAAAGTGCATGAAAATCGCCAATTTACTCACTCTGAGTTCTCAAAAAGGGTTTCTTCACCCCGGGAAGTTAATTAAATACCATTTGGAGGCATTTAATGTTCGAGCAAAAACGGCTGATTTTAGACAAAAGAGATAACACCCCCCCATTACGTCATGCTTCAGAAATGTGGAAAATGGTCCGTTTTCAAATGTTTTATTTTTGAACGTCAGTTCACATTTGTAGGTGGATCATCAGTGTTAGAGCTAAAATTAGCATGTTTAAAGTGATTTTCATGCTTCCAGGGGTTCGGGAAGTTAATTAAATACCATTTGGAGGCATTTAATGTTCGAGCAAAAACGGCTGATTTTCGACAAAAGAGATAACACCCCCCCATTACGTCATGCTTCAGAAATGTGGAAAATGGTCCGTTTTCAAATGTTTTATTTTTGAACGTCAGTTCACATTTGTAGGTGGATCATCAGTGTTAGAGCTAAAATTAGCATGTTTAAAGTGATTTTCATGCTTCCAGGGGCTCGGGAAGTTAATTAAATACCATTTGGAGGCATTTAATGTTCGAGCAAAAACGGCTGATTTTCGACAAAAGAGTTAACACCCCCCCATTACGTCATGCTTCAGAAATGTGGAAAATGGTCCGTTTTCAAATGTTTTATTTTTGAACGTCAGTTCACATTTGTAGGTGGATCATCAGTGTTAGAGCTAAAATTAGCATGTTTAAAGTGATTTTCATGCTTCCAGGGGCTCGGGAAGTTAATTAAATACCATTCGGAGGCATTTAATGTTCGAGCAAAAACGGCTGATTTTCGACAAAAGAGATAACACCCCCCCATTAAGTCATGCTTCAGAAATGTGGAAAATGGTCCGTTTTCAAATGTTTTATTTTTGAACGTCAGTTCACATTTGTAGGTGGATCATCAGTGTTAGAGCTAAAATTAGCATGTTTAAAGTGATTTTCATGCTTCCAGGGGCTCGGGAAGTTAATTAAATACCATTTGAGGCATTTAATGTTCGAGCAAAAACGGCTGATTTTCGACAAAAGAGATAACACCCCCCCATTGCGTCATGCTTCAGAAATGTGGAAAATGGTCCGTTTTCAAATGTTTTATTTTTGAACGTCAGTTCACATTTGTAGGTGGATCATCAGTGTTAGAGCTAAAATTAGCATGTTTAAAGTGATTTTCATGCTTCCAGGGGCCCAAAACACAAGATTTATGGAATGGTTAAAAGTGCATGAAAATGGCCAATTTACTCACTCTGAGTTCTCAAAAAGGGTTTCTTCACCCCGGGAAGTTAATTAAATACCATTTGGAGGCATTTAATGTTCGAGCAAAAACGGCTGATTTTCGACAAAAGAGATAACACCCCCCCATTACGTCATGCTTCAGAAATGTGGAAAATGGTCCGTTTTCAAATGTTTTATTTTTGAACGTCAGTTCACATTTGTAGGTGGATCATCAGTGTTAGAGCTAAAATTAGCATGTTTAAAGTGATTTTCATGCTTCCAGGGGCCCAAAACACAAGATTTATGGAATGGTTAAAAGTGCATGAAAATGGCCAATTTACTCACTCTGAGTTCTCAAAAAGGGTTTCTTCACCCCGGGAAGTTAATTAAATACCATTTGGAGGCATTTAATGTTCGAGCAAAAACGGCTGATTTTCGACAAAAGAGATAACACCCCCCCATTACGTCATGCTTCAGAAATGTGGAAAATGGTCCGTTTTCAAATGTTTTATTTTTGAACGTCAGTTCACATTTGTAGGTGGATCATCAGTGTTAGAGCTAAAATTAGCATGTTTAAAGTGATTTTCATGCTTCCAGGGGCTCGGGAAGTTAATTAAATACCATTTGGAGGCATTTAAGGTTCGAGCAAAAACGGCTGATTTTCAACAAAAGAGATAACACCCCCCCATTACGTCATGCTTCAGAAATGTGGAAAATGGTCCGTTTTCAAATGTTTTATTTTTGAACGTCAGTTCACATTTGTAGGTGGATCATCAGTGTTAGAGCTAAAATTAGCATGTTTAAAGTGATTTTCATGCTTCCAGGGGCTCGGGAAGTGAAATAAATACCATTTGGAGGCATTTAATGTTCGAGCAAAAACGGCTGATTTTCGACAAAAGAGATAACACCCCCCCATTACGTCATGCTTCAGAAATGTGGAAAATGGTCCGTTTTCAAATGTTTTATTTTTGAACGTCAGTTCACATTTGTAGGTGGATCATCAGTGTTAGAGCTAAAATTAGCATGTTTAAAGTGATTTTCATGCTTCCAGGGGCCCAAAACACAAGATTTATGGAATGGTTAAAAGTGCATGAAAATGGCCAATTTACTCACTCTGAGTTCTCAAAAAGGGTTTCTTCACCCCGGGAAGTTAATTAAATACCATTTGGAGGCATTTAATGTTCGAGCAAAAACGGCTGATTTTCGACAAAAGAGATAACACCCCCCCCATTACGTCATGCTTCAGAAATGTGGAAAATGGTCCGTTTTCAAATGTTTTATTTTTGAACGTCAGTTCACATTTGTAGGTGGCTCATAAGTGTTAGAGCTAAAATTAGCATGTTTAAAGTGATTTTCATGCTTCCAGGGGCTCGGGAAGTTAATTAAATACCATTTGGAGGCATTTAATGTTCGAGCAAAAAACGGCTGATTTTCGACAAAAGAGATAACACCCCCCATTACGTCATGCTTCAGAAATGTGGAAAATGGTCCGTTTTCAAATGTTTTATTTTTGAACGTCAGTTCACATTTGTAGGTGGATCATCAGTGTTAGAGCTAAAATTAGCATGTTTAAAGTGATTTTCATGCTTCCAGGGGCTCGGGAAGTGAAATAAATACCATTTGGAGGCATTTAATGTTCGAGCAAAAACGGCTGATTTTCGACAAAAGAGATAACACCCCCCCATTACGTCATGCTTCAGAAATGTGGAAAATGGTCCGTTTTCAAATGTTTTATTTTTGAACGTCAGTTCACATTTGTAGGTGGATCATCAGTGTTAGAGCTAAAATTAGCATGTTTAAAGTGATTTTCATGCTTCCAGGGGCTCGGGAAGTGAAATAAATACCATTTGGAGGCATTTAATGTTCGAGCAAAAACGGCTGATTTTCGACAAAAGAGATAACACCCCCCCATTACGTCATGCTTCAGAAATGTGGAAAATGGTCCGTTTTCAAATGTTTTATTTTTGAACGTCAGTTCACATTTGTAGGTGGATCATCAGTGTTAGAGCTAAAATTAGCATGTTTAAAATGATTTTCATGCTTCCAGGGGCCCAAAACACAAGTTTTATGGAATGGTTAAAAGTGCATGAAAATCGCCAATTTACTCACTCTGAGTTCTCAAAAAGGGTTTCTTCACCCCGGGAAGTTAATTAAATACCATTTGGAGGCATTTAATGTTCGAGCAAAAACGGCTGATTTTCGACAAAAGAGATAACACCCCCCCATTACGTCATGCTTCAGAAATGTGGAAAATGGTCCGTTTTCAAATGTTTTATTTTTGAACGTCAGTTCACATTTGTAGGTGGATCATCAGTGTTAGAGCTAAAATTTGCATGTTTAAAGTGATTTTCATGCTTCCAGGGGCTCGGGAAGTTAATTAAATACCATTTGGAGGCATTTAATGTTCGAGCAAAAATGGCTGATTTTCGACAAAAGAGATAACACCCCCCCATTACGTCATGCTTCAGAAATGTGGAAAATGGTCCGTTTTCAAATGTTTTATTTTTGAACGTCAGTTCACATTTGTAGGTGGATCATCAGTGTTAGAGCTAAAATTAGCATGTTTAAAGTGATTTTCATGCTTCCAGGGGCTCGGGAAGTTAATTAAATACCATTTGGAGGCATTTAATGTTCGAGCAAAAACGGCTGATTTTCGACAAAAGAGATAACACCCCCCCCATTACGTCATGCTTCAGAAATGTGGAAAATGGTCCGTTTTCAAATGTTTTATTTTTGAACGTCAGTTCACATTTGTAGGTGGATCATCAGTGTTAGAGCTAAAATTAGCATGTTTAAAGTGATTTTCATGCTTCCAGGGGCTCGGGAAGTTAATTAAATACCATTTGGAGGCATTTAATGTTCGAGCAAAAACGGCTGATTTTCGACAAAAGAGATAACACCCCCCCATTGCGTCATGCTTCAGAAATGTGGAAAATGGTCCGTTTTCAAATGTTTTATTTTTGAACGTCAGTTCACATTTGTAGGTGGATCATCAGTGTTAGAGCTAAAATTAGCATGTTTAAAGTGATTTTCATGCTTCCAGGGGCTCGGGAAGTTAATTAAATACCATTTGGAGGCATTTAATGTTCGAGCAAAAACGGCTGATTTTCAACAAAAGAGATAACACCCCCCCATTACGTCATGCTTCAGAAATGTGGAAAATGGTCCGTTTTCAAATGTTTTATTTTTGAACGTCAGTTCACATTTGTAGGTGGATCATCAGTGTTAGAGCTAAAATTAGCATGTTTAAAGTGATTTTCATGCTTCCAGGGGCTCAGGAAGTTAATTAAATACCATTTGGAGGCATTTAATGTTCGAGCAAAAACGGCTGATTTTCGACAAAAGAGATAACACCCCCCCATTACGTCATGCTTCAGAAATGTGGAAAATGGTCCGTTTTCAAATGTTTTTTTTTTGAACGTCAGTTCACATTTTAGGTGGATCATCAGTGTTAGAGCTAAAATTAGCATGTTTAAAGTGATTTTCATACTTCCAGGGGCTCGGGAAGTGAAATAAATACCATTTGGAGGCATTTAATGTTCGCGCAAAAACGGCTGATTTTCGACAAAAGAGATAACACCCCCCCATTACGTCATGCTTCAGAAATGTGGAAAATGGTCCGTTTTCAAATGTTTTATTTTTGAACGTCAGTTCACATTTGTAGGTGGATCATCAGTGTTAGAGCTAAAATTAGCATGTTTAAAGTGATTTTCATGCTTCCAGGGGCTCGGGAAGTTAATTAAATACCATTTGGAGGCATTTAATGTTCGAGCAAAAACGGCTGATTTTCGACAAAAGAGATAACACCCCCCCCATTACGTCATGCTTCAGAAATGTGGAAAATGGTCCGTTTTCAAATGTTTTATTTTTGAACGTCAGTTCACATTTGTAGGTGGATCATCAGTGTTAGAGCTAAAATTAGCATGTTTAAAGTGATTTTCATGCTTCCAGGGGCTCGGGAAGTTAATTAAATACCATTTGGAGGCATTTAATGTTCGAGCAAAAACGGCTGATAATCGACAAAAGAGATAACACCCCCCCATTACGTCATGCTTCAGAAATGTGGAAAATGGTCCGTTTTCAAATGTTTTATTTTTGAACGTCAGTTCACATTTGTAGGTGGATCATCAGTGTTAGAGCTAAAATTAGCATGTTTAAAGTGATTTTCATGCTTCCAGGGGCTCGGGAAGTTAATTAAATACCATTTGGAGGCATTTAATGTTCGAGCAAAAACGGCTGATTTTCGACAAAAGAGATAACACCCCCCATTACGTCATGCTTCAGAAATGTGGAAAATGGTCCGTTTTCAAATGTTTTATTTTTGAACGTCAGTTCACATTTGTAGGTGGATCATCAGTGTTAGAGCTAAAATTAGCATGTTTAAAGTGATTTTCATGCTTCCAGGGACTCAGGAAGTTAATTAAATACCATTTGGAGGCATTTAATGTTCGAGCAAAAACGGCTGATTTTCGACAAAAGAGATAACACCCCCCCATTACGTCATGCTTCAGAAATGTGGAAAATGGTCCGTTTTCAAATGTTTTATTTTTGAACGTCAGTTCACATTTGTAGGTGGATCATCAGTGTTAGAGCTAAAATTAGCATGTTTAAAGTGATTTTCATGCTTCCAGGGGCCCAAAACACAAGATTTATGGAATGGTTAAAAGTGCATGAAAATGGCCAATTTACTCACTCTGAGTTCTCAAAAAGGGTTTCTTCACCCCGGGAAGTTAATTAAATACCATTTGGAGGCATTTAATGTTCCAGCAAAAACGGCTGATTTTCGACAAAAGAGATAACACCCCCCCCCATTACGTCATGCTTCAGAAATGTGGAAAATGGTCCGTTTTCAAATGTTTTATTTTTGAACGTCAGTTCACATTTGTAGGTGGATCATCAGTGTTAGAGCTAAAATTAGCATGTTTAAAGTGATTTTCATGCTTCCAGGGGCTCGGGAAGTTAATTAAATACCATTTGGAGGCATTTAATGTTCGAGCAAAAACGGCTGATTTTTGACAAAAGAGATAACACCCCCCCATTACGTCATGCTTCAGAAATGTGGAAAATGGTCCGTTTTCAAATGTTTTATTTTTGAACGTCAGTTCACATTTGTAGGTGGATCATCAGTGTTAGAGCTAAAATTAGCATGTTTAAAGTGATTTTCATGCTTCCAGGGGCTCGGGAAGTTAATTAAATACCATTTGGAGGCATTTAATGTTCGAGCAAAAACGGCTGATTTTCGACAAAAGAGATAACACCCCCCCATTACGTCATGCTTCAGAAATGTGGAAAATGGTCCGTTTTCAAATGTTTTATTTTTGAACGTCAGTTCACATTTGTAGGTGGATCATCAGTGTTAGAGCTAAAATTAGCATGTTTAAAGTGATTTTCATGCTTCCAGGGGCTCGGGAAGTTAATTAAATACCATTTGGAGGCATTTAATGTTCGAGCAAAAACAGCTGATTTTCGACAAAGGAGATAACACCCCCCCATTGCGTCATGCTTCAGAAATGTGGAAAATGGTCCGTTTTCAAATGTTTTATTTTTGAACGTCAGTTCACATTTGTAGGTGGATCATCAGTGTTAGAGCTAAAATTAGCATGTTTAAAGTGATTTTCATGCTTCCAGGGGCTCGGGAAGTTAATTAAATACCATTTGGAGGCATTTAATGTTCGAGCAAAAACGGCTGATTTTCGACAAAAGAGATAACACCCCCCCATTACGTCATGGTTCAGAAATGTGGAAAATGGTCCGTTTTCAAATGTTTTATTTTTGAACGTCAGTTCACATTTGTAGGTGGATCATCAGTGTTAGAGCTAAAATTAGCATGTTTAAAGTGATTTTCATGCTTCCAGGGGCTCGGGAAGTTAATTAAATACCATTTGGAGGCATTTAATGTTCGAGCAAAAACGGCTGATTTTCGACAAAAGAGATAACACCCCCCCATTACGTCATGCTTCAGAAATGTGGAAAATGGTCCGTTTTCAAATGTTTTATTTTTGAACGTCAGTTCACATTTGTAGGTGGATCATCAGTGTTAGAGCTAAAATTAGCATGTTTAAAGTGATTTTCATGCTTCCAGGGGCTCAGGAAGTTAATTAAATACCATTTGGAGGCATTTAATGTTCGAGCAAAAACGGCTGATTTTCGACAAAAGAGATAACACCCCCCCATTACGTCATGCTTCAGAAATGTGGAAAATGGTCCGTTTTCAAATGTTTTTTTTTTGAACGTCAGTTCACATTTTAGGTGGATCATCAGTGTTAGAGCTAAAATTAGCATGTTTAAAGTGATTTTCATACTTCCAGGGGCTCGGGAAGTGAAATAAATACCATTTGGAGGCATTTAATGTTCGAGCAAAAACGGCTGATTTTCGACAAAAGAGATAACACCCCCCCATTACGTCATGCTTCAGAAATGTGGAAAATGGTCCGTTTTCAAATGTTTTATTTTTGAACGTCAGTTCACATTTGTAGGTGGATCATCAGTGTTAGAGCTAAAATTAGCATGTTTAAAGTGATTTTCATGCTTCCAGGGGCTCGGGAAGTTAATTAAATACCATTTGGAGGCATTTAAGGTTCGAGCAAAAACGGCTGATTTTCGACAAAAGAGATAACACCCCCCATTACGTCATGCTTCAGAAATGTGGAAAATGGTCCGTTTTCAAATGTTTTATTTTTGAACGTCAGTTCACATTTGTAGGTGGATCATCAGTGTTAGAGCTAAAATTAGCATGTTTAAAGTGATTTTCATGCTTCCAGGGGCTCGGGAAGTGAAATAAATACCATTTGGAGGCATTTAATGTTCGAGCAAAAACGGCTGATTTTCGACAAAAGAGATAACACCCCCCAATTACGTCATGCTTCAGAAATGTGGAAAATGGTCCGTTTTCAAATGTTTTATTTTTGAACGTCAGTTCACATTTGTAGGTGGATCATCAGTGTTAGAGCTAAAATTAGCATGTTTAAAATGATTTTCATGCTTCCAGGGGCCCAAAACACAAGATTTATGGAATGGTTAAAAGTGCATGAAAATCGCCAATTTACTCACTCTGAGTTCTCAAAAAGGGTTTCTTCACCCCGGGAAGTTAATTAAATACCATTTGGAGGCATTTAATGTTCGAGCAAAAACGGCTGATTTTCGACAAAAGAGATAACACCCCCCCATTACGTCATGCTTCAGAAATGTGGAAAATGGTCCGTTTTCAAATGTTTTATTTTTGAACGTCAGTTCACATTTGTAGGTGGATCATCAGTGTTAGAGCTAAAATTTGCATGTTTAAAGTGATTTTCATGCTTCCAGGGGCTCGGGAAGTTAATTAAATACCATTTGGAGGCATTTAATGTTCGAGCAAAAACGGCTGATTTTCGACAAAAGAGATAACACCCCCCCATTACGTCATGCTTCAGAAATGTGGAAAATGGTCCGTTTTCAAATGTTTTATTTTTGAACGTCAGTTCACATTTGTAGGTGGATCATCAGTGTTAGAGCTAAAATTAGCATGTTTAAAGAGATTTTCATGCTTCCAGGGGCTCGGGAAGTTAATTAAATACCATTTGGAGGCATTTAATGTTCGAGCAAAAATGGCTGATTTTCGACAAAAGAGATAACACCCCCCCATTACGTCATGCTTCAGAAATGTGGAAAATGGTCCGTTTTCAAATGTTTTATTTTTGAACGTCAGTTCACATTTGTAGGTGGATCATCAGTGTTAGAGCTAAAATTAGCATGTTTAAAGTGATTTTCATGCTTCCAGGGGCTCGGGAAGTTATTAAATACCATTTGGAGGCATTTAATGTTCGAGCAAAAACGGCTGATTTTCGACAAAAGAGATAACACCCCCCCCATTACGTCATGCTTCAGAAATGTGGAAAATGGTCCGTTTTCAAATGTTTTATTTTTGAACGTCAGTTCACATTTGTAGGTGGATCATCAGTGTTAGAGCTAAAATTAGCATGTTTAAAGTGATTTTCATGCTTCCAGGGGCTCGGGAAGTTAATTAAATACCATTTGGAGGCATTTAATGTTCGAGCAAAAACGGCTGATTTTCGACAAAAGAGATAACACCCCCCCATTGCGTCATGCTTCAGAAATGTGGAAAATGGTCCGTTTTCAAATGTTTTATTTTTGAACGTCAGTTCACATTTGTAGGTGGATCATCAGTGTTAGAGCTAAAATTAGCATGTTTAAAGTGATTTTCATGCTTCCAGGGGCTCGGGAAGTTAATTAAATACCATTTGGAGGCATTTAATGTTCGAGCAAAAACGGCTGATTTTCAACAAAAGAGATAACACCCCCCCATTACGTCATGCTTCAGAAATGTGGAAAATGGTCCGTTTTCAAATGTTTTATTTTTGAACGTCAGTTCACATTTGTAGGTGGATCATCAGTGTTAGAGCTAAAATTAGCATGTTTAAAGTGATTTTCATGCTTCCAGGGGCTCAGGAAGTTAATTAAATACCATTTGGAGGCATTTAATGTTCGAGCAAAAACGGCTGATTTTCGACAAAAGAGATAACACCCCCCCATTACGTCATGCTTCAGAAATGTGGAAAATGGTCCGTTTTCAAATGTTTTATTTGTGAACGTCAGTTCACATTTGTAGGTGGATCATCAGTGTTAGAGCTAAAATTAGCATGTTTAAAGTGATTTTCATGCTTCCAGGGGCTCGGGAAGTTAATTAAATACCATTTGGAGGCATTTAATGTTCGCGCAAAAACGGCTGATTTTCGACAAAAGAGATAACACCCCCCCATTACGTCATGCTTCAGAAATGTGGAAAATGGTCCGTTTTCAAATGTTTTATTTTTGAACGTCAGTTCACATTTGTAGGTGGATCATCAGTGTTAGAGCTAAAATTAGCATGTTTAAAGTGATTTTCATGCTTCCAGGGGCTCGGGAAGTTAATTAAATACCATTTGGAGGCATTTAATGTTCGAGCAAAAACGGCTGATTTTCGACAAAAGAGATAACACCCCCCCCATTACGTCATGCTTCAGAAATGTGGAAAATGGTCCGTTTTCAAATGTTTTATTTTTGAACGTCAGTTCACATTTGTAGGTGGATCATCAGTGTTAGAGCTAAAATTAGCATGTTTAAAGTGATTTTCATGCTTCCAGGGGCTCGGGAAGTTAATTAAATACCATTTGGAGGCATTTAATGTTCGAGCAAAAACGGCTGATAATCGACAAAAGAGATAACACCCCCCCATTACGTCATGCTTCAGAAATGTGGAAAATGGTCCGTTTTCAAATGTTTTATTTTTGAACGTCAGTTCACATTTGTAGGTGGATCATCAGTGTTAGAGCTAAAATTAGCATGTTTAAAGTGATTTTCATGCTTCCAGGGGCTCGGGAAGTTAATTAAATACCATTTGGAGGCATTTAATGTTCGAGCAAAAACGGCTGATTTTCGACAAAAGAGATAACACCCCCCATTACGTCATGCTTCAGAAATGTGGAAAATGGTCCGTTTTCAAATGTTTTATTTTTGAACGTCAGTTCACATTTGTAGGTGGATCATCAGTGTTAGAGCTAAAATTAGCATGTTTAAAGTGATTTTCATGCTTCCAGGGACTCAGGAAGTTAATTAAATACCATTTGGAGGCATTTAATGTTCGAGCAAAAACGGCTGATTTTCGACAAAAGAGATAACACCCCCCCATTACGTCATGCTTCAGAAATGTGGAAAATGGTCCGTTTTCAAATGTTTTATTTTTGAACGTCAGTTCACATTTGTAGGTGGATCATCAGTGTTAGAGCTAAAATTAGCATGTTTAAAGTGATTTTCATGCTTCCAGGGGCCCAAAACACAAGATTTATGGAATGGTTAAAAGTGCATGAAAATGGCCAATTTACTCACTCTGAGTTCTCAAAAAGGGTTTCTTCACCCCGGGAAGTTAATTAAATACCATTTGGAGGCATTTAATGTTCCAGCAAAAACGGCTGATTTTCGACAAAAGAGATAACACCCCCCCCCATTACGTCATGCTTCAGAAATGTGGAAAATGGTCCGTTTTCAAATGTTTTATTTTTGAACGTCAGTTCACATTTGTAGGTGGATCATCAGTGTTAGAGCTAAAATTAGCATGTTTAAAGTGATTTTCATGCTTCCAGGGGCTCGGGAAGTTAATTAAATACCATTTGGAGGCATTTAATGTTCGAGCAAAAACGGCTGATTTTTGACAAAAGAGATAACACCCCCCCATTACGTCATGCTTCAGAAATGTGGAAAATGGTCCGTTTTCAAATGTTTTATTTTTGAACGTCAGTTCACATTTGTAGGTGGATCATCAGTGTTAGAGCTAAAATTAGCATGTTTAAAGTGATTTTCATGCTTCCAGGGGCTCGGGAAGTTAATTAAATACCATTTGGAGGCATTTAATGTTCGAGCAAAAACGGCTGATTTTCGACAAAAGAGATAACACCCCCCCATTACGTCATGCTTCAGAAATGTGGAAAATGGTCCGTTTTCAAATGTTTTATTTTTGAACGTCAGTTCACATTTGTAGGTGGATCATCAGTGTTAGAGCTAAAATTAGCATGTTTAAAGTGATTTTCATGCTTCCAGGGGCTCGGGAAGTTAATTAAATACCATTTGGAGGCATTTAATGTTCGAGCAAAAACAGCTGATTTTCGACAAAGGAGATAACACCCCCCCATTGCGTCATGCTTCAGAAATGTGGAAAATGGTCCGTTTTCAAATGTTTTATTTTTGAACGTCAGTTCACATTTGTAGGTGGATCATCAGTGTTAGAGCTAAAATTAGCATGTTTAAAGTGATTTTCATGCTTCCAGGGGCTCGGGAAGTTAATTAAATACCATTTGGAGGCATTTAATGTTCGAGCAAAAACGGCTGATTTTCGACAAAAGAGATAACACCCCCCCATTACGTCATGGTTCAGAAATGTGGAAAATGGTCCGTTTTCAAATGTTTTATTTTTGAACGTCAGTTCACATTTGTAGGTGGATCATTAGTGTTAGAGCTAAAATTAGCATGTTTAAAGTGATTTTCATGCTTCCAGCGGCTCGGGAAGTTAATTAAATACCATTTGGAGGCATTTAATGTTCGAGCAAAAACGGCTGATAATCGACAAAAGAGATAACACCCCCCCATTACGTCATGCTTCAGAAATGTGGAAAATGGTCCGTTTTCAAATGTTTTATTTTTGAACGTCATTTCACATTTGTAGGTGGATCATCAGTGTTAGAGCTAAAATTAGCATGTTTAAAGTGATTTTCATGCTTCCAGGGGCTCGGGAAGTTAATTAAATACCATTTGGAGGCATTTAATGTTCGAGCAAAAACGGCTGATTTTCGACAAAAGAGATAACACCCCCCATTACGTCATGCTTCAGAAATGTGGAAAATGGTCCGTTTTCAAATGTTTTATTTTTGAACGTCAGTTCACATTTGTAGGTGGATCATCAGTGTTAGAGCTAAAATTAGCATGTTTAAAGTGATTTTCATGATTCCAGGGGCTCAGGAAGTTAATTAAATACCATTTGGAGGCATTTAATGTTCGAGCAAAAACGGCTGATTTTCGACAAAAGAGATAACACCACCCCATTACGTCATGCTTCAGAAATGTGGAAAATGGTCCGTTTTCAAATGTTTTATTTTTGAACGTCAGTTCACATTTGTAGGTGGATCATCAGTGTTAGAGCTAAAATTAGCATGTTTAAAGTGATTTTCATGCTTCCAGGGGCTCGGGAAGTTAATTAAATACCATTTGGAGGCATTTAAGGTTCGAGCAAAAACGGCTGATTTTCGACAAAAGAGATAACACCCCCCCATTACGTCATGCTTCAGAAATGTGGAAAATGGTCCGTTTTCAAATGTTTTATTTTTGAACGTCAGTTCACATTTGTAGGTGGATCATCAGTGTTAGAGCTAAAATTAGCATGTTTAAAGTGATTTTCATGCTTCCAGGGGCTCGGGAAGTGAAATAAATACCATTTGGAGGCATTTAATGTTCGAGCAAAAACGGCTGATTTTCGACAAAAGAGATAACACCCCCCCATTAGGTCATGCTTCAGAAATGTGGAAAATGGTCCGTTTTCAAATGTTTTATTTTTGAACGTCAGTTCACATTTGTAGGTGGATCATCAGTGTTAGAGCTAAAATTAGCATGTTTAAAGTGATTTTCATGCTTCCAGGGGCCCAAAACACAAGATTTATGGAATGGTTAAAAGTGCATGAAAATGGCCAATTTACTCACTCTGAGTTCTCAAAAAGGGTTTCTTCACCCCGGGAAGTTAATTAAATACCATTTGGAGGCATTTAATGTTCGAGCAAAAACGGCTGATTTTCGACAAAAGAGATAACACCCCCCCCATTACGTCATGCTTCAGAAATGTGGAAAATGGTCCGTTTTCAAATGTTTTATTTTTGAACGTCAGTTCACATTTGTAGGTGGCTCATAAGTGTTAGAGCTAAAATTAGCATGTTTAAAGTGATTTTCATGCTTCCAGGGGCTCGGGAAGTTAATTAAATACCATTTGGAGGCATTTAATGTTCGAGCAAAAAACGGCTGATTTTCGACAAAAGAGATAACACCCCCCCATTACGTCATGCTTCAGAAATGTGGAAAATGGTCCGTTTTCAAATGTTTTATTTTTGAACGTCAGTTCACATTTGTAGGTGGATCATCAGTGTTAGAGCTAAAATTAGCATGTTTAAAGTGATTTTCATGCTTCCAGGGGCTCGGGAAGTGAAATAAATACCATTTGGAGGCATTTAATGTTCGAGCAAAAACGGCTGATTTTCGACAAAAGAGATAACACCCCCCCATTACGTCATGCTTCAGAAATGTGGAAAATGGTCCGTTTTCAAATGTTTTATTTTTGAACGTCAGTTCACATTTGTAGGTGGATCATCAGTGTTAGAGCTAAAATTAGCATGTTTAAAGTGATTTTCATGCTTCCAGGGGCTCGGGAAGTGAAATAAATACCATTTGGAGGCATTTAATGTTCGAGCAAAAACGGCTGATTTTCGACAAAAGAGATAACACCCCCCCATTACGTCATGCTTCAGAAATGTGGAAAATGGTCCGTTTTCAAATGTTTTATTTTTGAACGTCAGTTCACATTTGTAGGTGGATCATCAGTGTTAGAGCTAAAATTAGCATGTTTAAAATGATTTTCATGCTTCCAGGGGCCCAAAACACAAGTTTTATGGAATGGTTAAAAGTGCATGAAAATCGCCAATTTACTCACTCTGAGTTCTCAAAAAGGGTTTCTTCACCCCGGGAAGTTAATTAAATACCATTTGGAGGCATTTAATGTTCGAGCAAAAACGGCTGATTTTCGACAAAAGAGATAACACCCCCCCATTACGTCATGCTTCAGAAATGTGGAAAATGGTCCGTTTTCAAATGTTTTATTTTTGAACGTCAGTTCACATTTGTAGGTGGATCATCAGTGTTAGAGCTAAAATTTGCATGTTTAAAGTGATTTTCATGCTTCCAGGGGCTCGGGAAGTTAATTAAATACCATTTGGAGGCATTTAATGTTCGAGCAAAAACGGCTGATTTTCGACAAAAGAGATAACACCCCCCCATTACGTCATGCTTCAGAAATGTGGAAAATGGTCCGTTTTCAAATGTTTTATTTTTGAACGTCAGTTCACATTTGTAGGTGGATCATCAGTGTTAGAGCTAAAATTAGCATGTTTAAAGAGATTTTCATGCTTCCAGGGGCTCGGGAAGTTAATTAAATACCATTTGGAGGCATTTAATGTTCGAGCAAAAATGGCTGATTTTCGACAAAAGAGATAACACCCCCCCATTACGTCATGCTTCAGAAATGTGGAAAATGGTCCGTTTTCAAATGTTTTATTTTTGAACGTCAGTTCACATTTGTAGGTGGATCATCAGTGTTAGAGCTAAAATTAGCATGTTTAAAGTGATTTTCATGCTTCCAGGGGCTCGGGAAGTTAATTAAATACCATTTGGAGGCATTTAATGTTCGAGCAAAAACGGCTGATTTTCGACAAAAGAGATAACACCCCCCCATTACGTCATGCTTCAGAAATGTGGAAAATGGTCCGTTTTCAAATGTTTTATTTTTGAACGTCAGTTCACATTTGTAGGTGGATCATCAGTGTTAGAGCTAAAATTAGCATGTTTAAAGTGATTTTCATGCTTCCAGGGGCTCGGGAAGTTAATTAAATACCATTTGGAGGCATTTAATGTTCGAGCAAAAACGGCTGATTTTCGACAAAAGAGATAACACCCCCCCATTGCGTCATGCTTCAGAAATGTGGAAAATGGTCCGTTTTCAAATGTTTTATTTTTGAACGTCAGTTCACATTTGTAGGTGGATCATCAGTGTTAGAGCTAAAATTAGCATGTTTAAAGTGATTTTCATGCTTCCAGGGGCTCGGGAAGTTAATTAAATACCATTTGGAGGCATTTAATGTTCGAGCAAAAACGGCTGATTTTCGACAAAAGAGATAACACCCCCCCATTACGTCATGCTTCAGAAATGTGGAAAATGGTCCGTTTTCAAATGTTTTATTTTTGAACGTCAGTTCACATTTGTAGGTGGATCATCAGTGTTAGAGCTAAAATTAGCATGTTTAAAGTGATTTTCATGCTTCCAGGGGCTCAGGAAGTTAATTAAATACCATTTGGAGGCATTTAATGTTCGAGCAAAAACGGCTGATTTTCGACAAAAGAGATAACACCCCCCCATTACGTCATGCTTCAGAAATGTGGAAAATGGTCCGTTTTCAAATGTTTTTTTTTTGAACGTCAGTTCACATTTTAGGTGGATCATCAGTGTTAGAGCTAAAATTAGCATGTTTAAAGTGATTTTCATACTTCCAGGGGCTCGGGAAGTGAAATAAATACCATTTGGAGGCATTTAATGTTCGAGCAAAAACGGCTGATTTTCGACAAAAGAGATAACACCCCCCCATTACGTCATGCTTCAGAAATGTGGAAAATGGTCCGTTTTCAAATGTTTTATTTTTGAACGTCAGTTCACATTTGTAGGTGGATCATCAGTGTTAGAGCTAAAATTAGCATGTTTAAAGTGATTTTCATGCTTCCAGGGGCTCGGGAAGTTAATTAAATACCATTTGGAGGCATTTAAGGTTCGAGCAAAAACGGCTGATTTTCGACAAAAGAGATAACACCCCCCCATTACGTCATGCTTCAGAAATGTGGAAAATGGTCCGTTTTCAAATGTTTTATTTTTGAACGTCAGTTCACATTTGTAGGTGGATCATCAGTGTTAGAGCTAAAATTAGCATGTTTAAAGTGATTTTCATGCTTCCAGGGGCTCGGGAAGTGAAATAAATACCATTTGGAGGCATTTAATGTTCGAGCAAAAACGGCTGATTTTCGACAAAAGAGATAACACCCCCCAATTACGTCATGCTTCAGAAATGTGGAAAATGGTCCGTTTTCAAATGTTTTATTTTTGAACGTCAGTTCACATTTGTAGGTGGATCATCAGTGTTAGAGCTAAAATTAGCATGTTTAAAATGATTTTCATGCTTCCAGGGGCCCAAAACACAAGATTTATGGAATGGTTAAAAGTGCATGAAAATCGCCAATTTACTCACTCTGAGTTCTCAAAAAGGGTTTCTTCACCCCGGGAAGTTAATTAAATACCATTTGGAGGCATTTAATGTTCGAGCAAAAACGGCTGATTTTCGACAAAAGAGATAACACCCCCCCATTACGTCATGCTTCAGAAATGTGGAAAATGGTCCGTTTTCAAATGTTTTATTTTTGAACGTCAGTTCACATTTGTAGGTGGATCATCAGTGTTAGAGCTAAAATTTGCATGTTTAAAGTGATTTTCATGCTTCCAGGGGCTCGGGAAGTTAATTAAATACCATTTGGAGGCATTTAATGTTCGAGCAAAAACGGCTGATTTTCGACAAAAGAGATAACACCCCCCCATTACGTCATGCTTCAGAAATGTGGAAAATGGTCAGTTTTCAAATGTTTTATTTTTGAACGTCAGTTCACATTTGTAGGTGGATCATCAGTGTTAGAGCTAAAATTAGCATGTTTAAAGAGATTTTCATGCTTCCAGGGGCTCGGGAAGTTAATTAAATACCATTTGGAGGCATTTAATGTTCGAGCAAAAATGGCTGATTTTCGACAAAAGAGATAACACCCCCCCATTACGTCATGCTTCAGAAATGTGGAAAATGGTCCGTTTTCAAATGTTTTATTTTTGAACGTCAGTTCACATTTGTAGGTGGATCATCAGTGTTAGAGCTAAAATTAGCATGTTTAAAGTGATTTTCATGCTTCCAGGGGCTCGGGAAGTTAATTAAATACCATTTGGAGGCATTTAATGTTCGAGCAAAAACGGCTGATTTTCGACAAAAGAGATAACACCCCCCCCATTACGTCATGCTTCAGAAATGTGGAAAATGGTCCGTTTTCAAATGTTTTATTTTTGAACGTCAGTTCACATTTGTAGGTGGATCATCAGTGTTAGAGCTAAAATTAGCATGTTTAAAGTGATTTTCATGCTTCCAGGGGCTCGGGAAGTTAATTAAATACCATTTGGAGGCATTTAATGTTCGAGCAAAAACGGCTGATTTTCGACAAAAGAGATAACACCCCCCCATTGCGTCATGCTTCAGAAATGTGGAAAATGGTCCGTTTTCAAATGTTTTATTTTTGAACGTCAGTTCACATTTGTAGGTGGATCATCAGTGTTAGAGCTAAAATTAGCATGTTTAAAGTGATTTTCATGCTTCCAGGGGCTCGGGAAGTTAATTAAATACCATTTGGAGGCATTTAATGTTCGAGCAAAAACGGCTGATTTTCAACAAAAGAGATAACACCCCCCCATTACGTCATGCTTCAGAAATGTGGAAAATGGTCCGTTTTCAAATGTTTTATTTTTGAACGTCAGTTCACATTTGTAGGTGGATCATCAGTGTTAGAGCTAAAATTAGCATGTTTAAAGTGATTTTCATGCTTCCAGGGGCTCAGGAAGTTAATTAAATACCATTTGGAGGCATTTAATGTTCGAGCAAAAACGGCTGATTTTCGACAAAAGAGATAACACCCCCCCATTACGTCATGCTTCAGAAATGTGGAAAATGGTCCGTTTTCAAATGTTTTATTTGTGAACGTCAGTTCACATTTGTAGGTGGATCATCAGTGTTAGAGCTAAAATTAGCATGTTTAAAGTGATTTTCATGCTTCCAGGGGCTCGGGAAGTTAATTAAATACCATTTGGAGGCATTTAATGTTCGCGCAAAAACGGCTGATTTTCGACAAAAGAGATAACACCCCCCCATTACGTCATGCTTCAGAAATGTGGAAAATGGTCCGTTTTCAAATGTTTTATTTTTGAACGTCAGTTCACATTTGTAGGTGGATCATCAGTGTTAGAGCTAAAATTAGCATGTTTAAAGTGATTTTCATGCTTCCAGGGGCTCGGGAAGTTAATTAAATACCATTTGGAGGCATTTAATGTTCGAGCAAAAACGGCTGATTTTCGACAAAAGAGATAACACCCCCCCATTACGTCATGCTTCAGAAATGTGGAAAATGGTCCGTTTTCAAATGTTTTATTTTTGAACGTCAGTTCACATTTGTAGGTGGATCATCAGTGTTAGAGCTAAAATTCGCATGTTTAAAGTGATTTTCATGCTTCCAGGGGCTCGGGAAGTTAATTAAATACCATTTGGAGGCATTTAATGTTCGAGCAAAAACGGCTGATAATCGACAAAAGAGATAACACCCCCCCATTACGTCATGCTTCAGAAATGTGGAAAATGGTCCGTTTTCAAATGTTTTATTTTTGAACGTCAGTTCACATTTGTAGGTGGATCATCAGTGTTAGAGCTAAAATTAGCATGTTTAAAGTGATTTTCATGCTTCCAGGGGCTCGGGAAGTTAATTAAATACCATTTGGAGGCATTTAATGTTCGAGCAAAAACGGCTGATTTTCGACAAAAGAGATAACACCCCCCATTACGTCATGCTTCAGAAATGTGGAAAATGGTCCGTTTTCAAATGTTTTATTTTTGAACGTCAGTTCACATTTGTAGGTGGATCATCAGTGTTAGAGCTAAAATTAGCATGTTTAAAGTGATTTTCATGCTTCCAGGGACTCAGGAAGTTAATTAAATACCATTTGGAGGCATTTAATGTTCGAGCAAAAACGGCTGATTTTCGACAAAAGAGATAACACCCCCCATTACGTCATGCTTCAGAAATGTGGAAAATGGTCCGTTTTCAAATGTTTTATTTTTGAACGTCAGTTCACATTTGTAGGTGGATCATCAGTGTTAGAGCTAAAATTAGCATGTTTAAAGTGATTTTCATGCTTCCAGGGGCCCAAAACACAAGATTTATGGAATGGTTAAAAGTGCATGAAAATGGCCAATTTACTCACTCTGAGTTCTCAAAAAGGGTTTCTTCACCCCGGGAAGTTAATTAAATACCATTTGGAGGCATTTAATGTTCCAGCAAAAACGGCTGATTTTCGACAAAAGAGATAACACCCCCCCCCATTACGTCATGCTTCAGAAATGTGGAAAATGGTCCGTTTTCAAATGTTTTATTTTTGAACGTCAGTTCACATTTGTAGGTGGATCATCAGTGTTAGAGCTAAAATTAGCATGTTTAAAGTGATTTTCATGCTTCCAGGGGCTCGGGAAGTTAATTAAATACCATTTGGAGGCATTTAATGTTCGAGCAAAAACGGCTGATTTTTGACAAAAGAGATAACACCCCCCCATTACGTCATGCTTCAGAAATGTGGAAAATGGTCCGTTTTCAAATGTTTTATTTTTGAACGTCAGTTCACATTTGTAGGTGGATCATCAGTGTTAGAGCTAAAATTAGCATGTTTAAAGTGATTTTCATGCTTCCAGGGGCTCGGGAAGTTAATTAAATACCATTTGGAGGCATTTAATGTTCGAGCAAAAACGGCTGATTTTCGACAAAAGAGATAACACCCCCCCATTACGTCATGCTTCAGAAATGTGGAAAATGGTCCGTTTTCAAATGTTTTATTTTTGAACGTCAGTTCACATTTGCAGGTGGATCATCAGTGTTAGAGCTAAAATTAGCATGTTTAAAGTGATTTTCATGCTTCCAGGGGCTCGGGAAGTTAATTAAATACCATTTGGAGGCATTTAATGTTCGAGCAAAAACAGCTGATTTTCGACAAAGGAGATAACACCCCCCCATTGCGTCATGCTTCAGAAATGTGGAAAATGGTCCGTTTTCAAATGTTTTATTTTTGAACGTCAGTTCACATTTGTAGGTGGATCATCAGTGTTAGAGCTAAAATTAGCATGTTTAAAGTGATTTTCATGCTTCCAGGGGCTCGGGAAGTTAATTAAATACCATTTGGAGGCATTTAATGTTCGAGCAAAAACGGCTGATTTTCGACAAAAGAGATAACACCCCCCCATTACGTCATGGTTCAGAAATGTGGAAAATGGTCCGTTTTCAAATGTTTTATTTTTGAACGTCAGTTCACATTTGTAGGTGGATCATTAGTGTTAGAGCTAAAATTAGCATGTTTAAAGTGATTTTCATGCTTCCAGCGTCTCGGGAAGTTAATTAAATACCATTTGGAGGCATTTAATGTTCGAGCAAAAACGGCTGATAATCGACAAAAGAGATAACACCCCCCCCATTACGTCATGCTTCAGAAATGTGGAAAATGGTCCGTTTTCAAATGTTTTATTTTTGAACGTCATTTCACATTTGTAGGTGGATCATCAGTGTTAGAGCTAAAATTAGCATGTTTAAAGTGATTTTCATGCTTCCAGGGGCTCGGGAAGTTAATTAAATACCATTTGGAGGCATTTAATGTTCGAGCAAAAACGGCTGATTTTCGACAAAAGAGATAACACCCCCCATTACGTCATGCTTCAGAAATGTGGAAAATGGTCCGTTTTCAAATGTTTTATTTTTGAACGTCAGTTCACATTTGTAGGTGGATCATCAGTGTTAGAGCTAAAATTAGCATGTTTAAAGTGATTTTCATGATTCCAGGGGCTCAGGAAGTTAATTAAATACCATTTGGAGGCATTTAATGTTCGAGCAAAAACGGCTGATTTTCGACAAAAGAGATAACACCACCCCATTACGTCATGCTTCAGAAATGTGGAAAATGGTCCGTTTTCAAATGTTTTATTTTTGAACGTCAGTTCACATTTGTAGGTGGATCATCAGTGTTAGAGCTAAAATTAGCATGTTTAAAGTGATTTTCATGCTTCCAGGGGCCCAAAACACAAGATTTATGGAATGGTTAAAAGTGCATGAAAATGGCCAATTTACTCACTCTGAGTTCTCAAAAAGGGTTTCTTCACCCCGGGAAGTTAATTAAATACCATTTGGAGGCATTTAATGTTCCAGCAAAAACGGCTGATTTTCGACAAAAGAGATAACACCCCCCCCATTACGTCATGCTTCAGAAATGTGGAAAATGGTCCGTTTTCAAATGTTTTATTTTTGAACGTCAGTTCACATTTGTAGGTGGATCATCAGTGTTAGAGCTAAAATTAGCATGTTTAAAGTGATTTTCATGCTTCCAGGGGCTCGGGAAGTTAATTAAATACCATTTGGAGGCATTTAATGTTCGAGCAAAAACGGCTCATTTTCGACAAAAGAGATAACACCCCCCATTACGTCATGCTTCAGAAATGTGGAAAATGGTCCGTTTTCAAATGTTTTATTTTTGAACGTCAGTTCACATTTGTAGGTGGATCATCAGTGTTAGAGCTAAAATTAGCATGTTTAAAGTGATTTTCATGCTTCCAGGGGCTCAGGAAGTTAATTAAATACCATTTGGAGGCATTTAATGTTCGAGCAAAAACGGCTGATTTTCGACAAAAGAGATAACACCCCTCCATTACGTCATGCTTCAGAAATGTGAAAAATGGTCCGTTTTCAAATGTTTTATTTTTGAACGTCAGTTCACATTTGTAGGTGGATCATCAGTGTTAGAGCTAAAATTAGCATGTTTAAAGTGATTTTCATGCTTCCAGGGGCTCGGGAAGTTAATTAAATACCATTTGGAGGCATTTAATGTTCGAGCAAAAACGGCTGATTTTCGACAAAAGAGATAACACCCCCCCATTACGTCACGCTTCAGAAATGTGGAAAAGGGTCCGTTTTCAAATGTTTTATTTTTGAACGTCAGTTCACATTTGTAGGTGGATCATCAGTGTCAGAGCTAAAATTAGCATGTTTAAAGTGATTTTCATGCTTCCAGGGGCTCGGGAAGTTAATTAAATACCATTTGGAGGCATTTAATGTTCGAGCAAAAATGGCTGATAATCGACAAAAGAGATAACACCCCCCCATTACGTCATGCTTCAGAAATGTGGAAAATGGTCCGTTTTCAAATGTTTTATTTTTGAACGTCAGTTCACATTTGTAGGTGGGTCATCAGTGTTAGAGCTAAAATTAGCATGTTTAAAGTGATTTTCATACTTCCAGGGGCTCGGGAAGTTAATTAAATACCATTTGGAGGCATTTAATGTTCGAGCAAAAACGGCTGATTTTCGACAAAAGAGATAACACCCCCCATTACGTCATGCTTCAGAAATGTGGAAAATGGTCCGTTTTCAAATGTTTTATTTTTGAACGTCAGTTCACATTTGTAGGTGGATCATCAGTGTTAGAGCTCAAATTAGCATGTTTAAAGTGATTTTTATGCTTCCAGGGGCTCAGGAAGTTAATTAAATACCATTTGGAGGCATTTAATGTTCGAGCAAAAACGGCTGATTTTCGACAAAAGAGATAACACCCCCCCATTACGTCATGCTTCAGAAATGTGGAAAATGGTCCGTTTTCAAATGTTTTATTTTTGAACGTCAGTTCACATTTGTAGGTGGATCATCAGTGTTAGAGCTAAAATTAGCATGTTTAAAGTGATTTTCATGCTTCCAGGGGCCCAAAACACAAGATTTATGGAATGGTTAAAAGTGCATGAAAATGGCCAATTTACTCACTCTGAGTTCTCAAAAAGGGTTTCTTCACCCCGGGAAGTTAATTAAATACCATTTGGAGGCATTTAATGTTCCAGCAAAAACGGCTGATTTTCGACAAAAGAGATAACACCCCCCCCATTACGTCATGCTTCAGAAATGTGGAAAATGGTCCGTTTTCAAATGTTTTATTTTTGAACGTCAGTTCACATTTGTAGGTGGATCATCAGTGTTAGAGCTAAAATTAGCATGTTTAAAGTGATTTTCATGCTTCCAGGGGCTCGGGAAGTTAATTAAATACCATTTGGAGGCATTTAATGTTCGAGCAAAAACGGCTGATTTTCGACAAAAGAGATAACACCCCCCCATTACGTCATGCTTCAGAAATGTGGAAAATGGTCCGTTTTCAAATGTTTTATTTTTGAACGTCAGTTCACATTTGTAGGTGGATCATCAGTGTTAGAGCTAAAATTAGCATGTTTAAAGTGATTTTCATGCTTCCAGGGGCTCGGGAAGTTAATTAAATACCATTTGGAGGCATTTAATGTTCGAGCAAAAACGGCTGATTTTCGACAAAAGAGATAACACCCCCCCATTACGTCATGCTTCAGAAATGTGGAAAATGGTCCGTTTTCAAATGTTTTATTTTTGAACGTCAGTTCACATTTGTAGGTGGATCATCAGTGTTAGAGCTAAAATTAACATGTTTAAAGTGATTTTCATGCTTCCAGGGGCTCGGGAAGTTAATTAAATACCATTTGGAGGCATTTAATGTTCGAGCAAAAACGGCTGATTTTCGACAAAAGAGATAACACCCCCCCATTGCGTCATGCTTCAGAAATGTGGAAAATGGTCCGTTTTCAAATGTTTTATTTTTGAACGTCAGTTCACATTTGTAGGTGGATCATCAGTGTTAGAGCTAAAATTAGCATGTTTAAAGTGATTTTCATGCTTCCAGGGGCTCGGGAAGTTAATTAAATACCATTTGGAGGCATTTAATGTTCGAGCAAAAACGGCTCATTTTCGACAAAAGAGATAACACCCCCCATTACGTCATGCTTCAGAAATGTGGAAAATGGTCCGTTTTCAAATGTTTTATTTTTGAACGTCAGTTCACATTTGTAGGTGGATCATCAGTGTTAGAGCTAAAATTAGCATGTTTAAAGTGATTTTCATGCTTCCAGGGGCTCAGGAAGTTAATTAAATACCATTTGGAGGCATTTAATGTTCGAGCAAAAACGGCAGATTTTCGAAAAAAGAGATAACACCCCCCCATTACGTCATGCTTCAGAAATGTGGAAAATGGTCCGTTTTCAAATGTTTTATTTTTGAACGTCAGTTCACATTTGTAGGTGGATCATCAGTGTTAGAGCTAAAATTAGCATGTTTAAAGTGATTTTCATGCTTCCAGGGGCTCGGGAAGTTAATTAAATACCATTTGGAGGCATTTAATGTTCGAGCAAAAACGGCTGATTTTCGACAAAAGAGATAACACCCCCCCATTACGTCATGCTTCAGAAATGTGGAAAATGGTCCGTTTTCAAATGTTTTATTTTTGAACGTCAGTTCACATTTGTAGGTGGATCATCAGTGTTAGAGCTAAAATTAGCATGTTTAAAGTGATTTTCATGCTTCCAGGGGCCCAAAACACAAGATTTATGGAATGGTTAAAAGTGCATGAAAATGGCCAATTTACTCACTCTGAGTTCTCAAAAAGGGTTTCTTCACCCCGGGAAGTTAATTAAATACCATTTGGAGGCATTTAATGTTCCAGCAAAAACGGCTGATTTTCGACAAAAGAGATAACACCCCCCCCATTACGTCATGCTTCAGAAATGTGGAAAATGGTCCGTTTTCAAATGTTTTATTTTTGAACGTCAGTTCACATTTGTAGGTGGATCATCAGTGTTAGAGCTAAAATTAGCATGTTTAAAGTGATTTTCATGCTTCCAGGGGCTCGGGAAGTTAATTAAATACCATTTGGAGGCATTTAATGTTCGAGCAAAAACGGCTGATTTTCGACAAAAGAGATAACACCCCCCCATTACGTCATGCTTCAGAAATGTGGAAAATGGTCCGTTTTCAAATGTTTTATTTTTGAACGTCAGTTCACATTTGTAGGTGGATCATCAGTGTTAGAGCTAAAATTAGCATGTTTAAAGTGATTTTCATGCTTCCAGGGGCTCGGGAAGTTAATTAAATACCATTTGGAGGCATTTAATGTTCGAGCAAAAACGGCTGATTTTCGACAAAAGAGATAACACCCCCCCATTACGTCATGCTTCAGAAATGTGGAAAATGGTCCGTTTTCAAATGTTTTATTTTTGAACGTCAGTTCACATTTGTAGGTGGATCATCAGTGTTAGAGCTAAAATTAACATGTTTAAAGTGATTTTCATGCTTCCAGGGGCTCGGGAAGTTAATTAAATACCATTTGGAGGCATTTAATGTTCGAGCAAAAACGGCTGATTTTCGACAAAAGAGATAACACCCCCCCATTGCGTCATGCTTCAGAAATGTGGAAAATGGTCCGTTTTCAAATGTTTTATTTTTGAACGTCAGTTCACATTTGTAGGTGGATCATCAGTGTTAGAGCTAAAATTAGCATGTTTAAAGTGATTTTCATGCTTCCAGGGGCTCGGGAAGTTAATTAAATACCATTTGGAGGCATTTAATGTTCGAGCAAAAACGGCTCATTTTCGACAAAAGAGATAACATCCCCCATTACGTCATGCTTCAGAAATGTGGAAAATGGTCCGTTTTCAAATGTTTTATTTTTGAACGTCAGTTCACATTTGTAGGTGGATCATCAGTGTTAGAGCTAAAATTAGCATGTTTAAAGTGATTTTCATGCTTCCAGGGGCTCAGGAAGTTAATTAAATACCATTTGGAGGCATTTAATGTTCGAGCAAAAACGGCTGATTTTCGAAAAAAGAGATAACACCCCCCCATTACGTCATGCTTCAGAAATGTGGAAAATGGTCCGTTTTCAAATGTTTTATTTTTGAACGTCAGTTCACATTTGTAGGTGGATCATCAGTGTTAGAGCTAAAATTAGCATGTTTAAAGTGATTTTCATGCTTCCAGGGGCTCGGGAAGTTAATTAAATACCATTTGGAGGCATTTAATGTTCGAGCAAAAACGGCTGATTTTCGACAAAAGAGATAACACCCCCCCATTACGTCATGCTTCAGAAATGTGGAAAATGGTCCGTTTTCAAATGTTTTATTTTTGAACGTCAGTTCACATTTGTAGGTGGATCATCAGTGTTAGAGCTAAAATTAGCATGTTTAAAGTGATTTTCATGCTTCCAGGGGCTCGGGAAGTTAATTAAATACCATTTGGAGGCATTTAATGTTCGAGCAAAAACGGCTGATTTTCGACAAAAGAGATAACACCCCCCCATTACGTCATGCTTCAGAAATGTGGAAAATGGTCCGTTTTCAAATGTTTTATTTTTGAACGTCAGTTCACATTTGTAGATGGATCATCAGTGTTAGAGCTAAAATTAGCATGTTTAAAGTGATTTTCATGCTTCCAGGGGCTCGGGAAGTTAATTAAATACCATTTGGAGGCATTTAATGTTCGAGCAAAAACGGCTGATAATCGACAAAAGAGATAACACCCCCCCATTACGTCATGCTTCAGAAATGTGGAAAATGGTCCGTTTTCAAATGTTTTATTTTTGAACGTCAGTTCACATTTGTAGGTGGATCATCAGTGTTAGAGCTAAAATTAGCATGTTTAAAGTGATTTTCATGCTTCCAGGGGCTCGGGAAGTTAATTAAATACCATTTGGAGGCATTTAATGTTCGAGCAAAAACGGCTGATTTTCGACAAAAGAGATAACACCCCCCATTACGTCATGCTTCAGAAATGTGGAAAATGGTCCGTTTTCAAATGTTTTATTTTTGAACGTCAGTTCACATTTGTAGGTGGATCATCAGTGTTAGAGCTAAAATTAGCATGTTTAAAGTGATTTTCATGCTTCCAGGGGCTCAGGAAGTTAATTAAATACCATTTGGAGGCATTTAATGTTCGAGCAAAAACGGCTGATTTTCGACAAAAGAGATAACACCCCCCCATTACGTCATGCTTCAGAAATGTGGAAAATGGTCCGTTTTCAAATGTTTTATTTTTGAACGTCAGTTCACATTTGTAGGTGGATCATCAGTGTTAGAGCTAAAATTAGCATGTTTAAAGTGATTTTCATGCTCCCAGGGGCCCAAAACACAAGATTTATGGAATGGTTAAAAGTGCATGAAAATGGCCAATTTACTCACTCTGAGTTCTCAAAAAGGGTTTCTTCACCCCGGGAAGTTAATTAAATACCATTTGGAGGCATTTAATGTTCCAGCAAAAACGGCTGATTTTCGACAAAAGAGATAACACCCCCCCCATTACGTCATGGTTCAGAAATGTGGAAAATGGTCCGTTTTCAAATGTTTTATTTTTGAACGTCAGTTCACATTTGTAGGTGGATCATCAGTGTTAGAGCTAAAATTAGCATGTTTAAAGTGATTTTCATGCTTCCAGGGGCTCGGGAAGTTAATTAAATACCATTTGGAGGCATTTAATGTTCGAGCAAAAACGGCTGATTTTCGACAAAAGAGATAACACCCCCCCATTACGTCATGCTTCAGAAATGTGGAAAATGGTCCGTTTTCAAATGTTTTATTTTTGAACGTCAGTTCACATTTGTAGGTGGATCATCAGTGTTAGAGCTAAAATTAGCATGTTTAAAGTGATTTTCATGCTTCCAGGGGCTCGGGAAGTTAATTAAATACCATTTGGAGGCATTTAATGTTCGAGCAAAAACGGCTGATTTTCGACAAAAGAGATAACACCCCCCCATTACGTCATGCTTCAGAAATGTGGAAAATGGTCCGTTTTCAAATGTTTTATTTTTGAACGTCAGTTCACATTTGTAGGTGGATCATCAGTGTTAGAGCTAAAATTAGCATGTTTAAAGTGATTTTCATGCTTCCAGGGGCTCGGGAAGTTAATTAAATACCATTTGGAGGCATTTAATGTTCGAGCAAAAACGGCTGATTTTCGACAAAAGAGATAACACCCCCCCATTGCGTCATGCTTCAGAAATGTGGAAAATGGTCCGTTTTCAAATGTTTTATTTTTGAACGTCAGTTCACATTTGTAGGTGGATCATCAGTGTTAGAGCTAAAATTAGCATGTTTAAAGTGATTTTCATGCTTCCAGGGGCTCGGGAAGTTAATTAAATACCATTTGGAGGCATTTAATGTTCGAGCAAAAACGGCTGATTTTCGACAAAAGAGATAACACCCCCCCATTACGTCATGCTTCAGAAATGTGGAAAATGGTCCGTTTTCAAATGTTTTATTTTTGAACGTCAGTTCACATTTGTAGGTGGATCATCAGTGTTAGAGCTAAAATTAGCATGTTTAAAGTGATTTTCATGCTTCCAGGGGCTCGGGAAGTTAATTAAATACCATTTGGAGGCATTTAATGTTCGAGCAAAAACGGCTGATTTTCGACAAAAGAGATAACACCCCCCATTACGTCATGCTTCAGAAATGTGGAAAATGGTCCGTTTTCAAATGTTTTATTTTTGAACGTCAGTTCACATTTGTAGGTGGATCATCAGTGTTAGAGCTAAAATTAGCATGTTTAAAGTGATTTTCATGCTTCCAGGGGCTCAGGAAGTTAATTAAATACCATTTGGAGGCATTTAATGTTCGAGCAAAAACGGCTGATTTTCGACTAAAGAGATAACACCCCCCCATTACGTCATGCTTCAGAAATGTGGAAAATGGTCCGTTTTCAAATGTTTTATTTTTGAACGTCAGTTCACATTTGTAGGTGGATCATCAGTGTTAGAGCTAAAATTAGCATGTTTAAAGTGATTTTCATGCTTCCAGGGGCCCAAAACACAAGATTTATGGAATGGTTAAAAGTGCATGAAAATGGCCAATTTACTCACTCTGAGTTCTCAAAAAGGGTTTCTTCACCCCGGGAAGTTAATTAAATACCATTTGGAGGCATTTAATGTTCCAGCAAAAACGGCTGATTTTCGACAAAAGAGATAACACCCCCCCCCCATTACGTCATGCTTCAGAAATGTGGAAAATGGTCCGTTTTCAAATGTTTTATTTTTGAACGTCAGTTCACATTTGTAGGTGGATCATCAGTGTTAGAGCTAAAATTAGCATGTTTAAAGTGATTTTCATGCTTCCAGGGGCTCGGGAAGTTAATTAAATACCATTTGGAGGCATTTAATGTTCGAGCAAAAACGGCTGATTTTCGACAAAAGAGATAACACCCCCCGATTACGTCATGCTTCAGAAATGTGGAAAATGGTCCGTTTTCAAATGTTTTATTTTTGAACGTCAGTTCACATTTGTAGGTGGATCATCAGTGTTAGAGCTAAAATTAGCATGTTTAAAGTGATTTTCATGCTTCCAGGGGCTCGGGAAGTTAATTAAATACCATTTGGAGGCATTTAATGTTCGAGCAAAAACGGCTGATTTTCGACAAAAGAGATAACACCCCCCCATTACGTCATGCTTCAGAAATGTGGAAAATGGTCCGTTTTCAAATGTTTTATTTTTGAACGTCAGTTCACATTTGTAGGTGGATCATCAGTGTTAGAGCTAAAATTAGCATGTTTAAAGTGATTTTCATGCTTCCAGGGGCTCGGGAAGTTAATTAAATACAATTTGGAGGCATTTAATGTTCGAGCAAAAACGGCTGATTTTCGACAAAAGAGATAACACCCCCCCATTACGTCATGCTTCAGAAATGTGGAAAATGGTCCGTTTTCAAATGTTTTATTTTTGAACGTCAGTTCACATTTGTAGGTGGATCATCAGTGTTAGAGCTAAAATTAGCATGTTTAAAGTGATTTTCATGCTTCCAGGGGCTCGGGAAGTTAATTAAATACCATTTGGAGGCATTTAATGTTCGAGCAAAAACGGCTGATTTTCGACAAAAGAGATAACACCCCCCCATTACGTCATGCTTCAGAAATGTGGAAAATGGTCCGTTTTCAAATGTTTTATTTTTGAACGTCAGTTCACATTTGTAGGTGGATCATCAGTGTTAGAGCTAAAATTAGCATGTTTAAAGTGATTTTCATGCTTCCAGGGGCCCAAAACACAAGATTTATGGAATGGTTAAAAGTGCATGAAAATGGCCAATTTACTCACTCTGAGTTCTCAAAAAGGGTTTCTTCACCCCGGGAAGTTAATTAAATACCATTTGGAGGCATTTAATGTTCGAGCAAAAACGGCTGATTTTCGACAAAAGAGATAACACCCCCCCATTGCGTCATGCTTCAGAAATGTGGAAAATGGTCCGTTTTCAAATGTTTTATTTTTGAACGTCAGTTCACATTTGTAGGTGGATCATCAGTGTTAGAGCTAAAATTAGCATGTTTAAAGTGATTTTCATGCTTCCAGGGGCTCGGGAAGTTAATTAAATACCATTTGGAGGCATTTAATGTTCCAGCAAAAACGGCTGATTTTCGACAAAAGAGATAACACCCCCCCCCCATTACGTCATGCTTCAGAAATGTGGAAAATGGTCCGTTTTCAAATGTTTTATTTTTGAACGTCAGTTCACATTTGTAGGTGGATCATCAGTGTTAGAGCTAAAATTAGCATGTTTAAAGTGATTTTCATGCTTCCAGGGGCTCGGGAAGTGAAATAAATAGCATTTGGAGGCATTTAATGTTCGAGCAAAAACGGCTGATTTTCGACAAAAGAGATAACACCCCCCCATTACGTCATGCTTCAGAAATGTGGAAAATGGTCCGTTTTCAAATGTTTTATTTTTGAACGTCAGTTCACATTTGTAGGTGGATCATCAGTGTTAGAGCTAAAATTAGCATGTTTAAAGTGATTTTCATGCTTCCAGGGGCTCGGGAAGTTAATTAAATACCATTTGGAGGCATTTAATGTTCGAGCAAAAAACGGCTGATTTTCGACAAAAGAGATAACACCCCCCCATTACGTCATGCTTCAGAAATGTGGAAAATGGTCCGTTTTCAAATGTTTTATTTTTGAACGTCAGTTCACATTTGTAGGTGGATCATCAGTGTTAGAGCTAAAATTAGCATGTTTAAAGTGATTTTCATGCTTCCAGGGGCTCGGGAAGTGAAATAAATACCATTTGGAGGCATTTAATGTTCGAGCAAAAACGGGTGATTTTCGACAAAAGAGATAACACCCCCCCATTACGTCATGCTTCAGAAATGAGGAAAATGGTCCGTTTTCAAATGTTTTATTTTTGAACGTCAGTTCACATTTGTAGGTGGATCATCAGTGTTAGAGCTAAAATTAGCATGTTTAAAGTGATTTTCATGCTTCCAGGGGCTCGGGAAGTGAAATAAATACCATTTGGAGGCATTTAATGTTCGAGCAAAAACGGCTGATTTTTGACAAAAGAGATAACACCCCCCCATTACGTCATGCTTCAGAAATGTGGAAAATGGTCCGTTTTCAAATGTTTTATTTTTTAACGTCAGTTCACATTTGTAGGTGGATCATCAGTGTTGGAGCTAAAATTAGCATGTTTAAAATGATTTTCATGCTTCCAGGGGCCCAAAACACAAGATTTATGGAATGGTTAAAAGTGCATGAAAATGGCCAATTTACTCACTCTGAGTTCTCAAAAAGGGTTTCTTCACCCCGGGAAGTTAATTAAATACCATTTGGAGGCATTTAATGTTCGAGCAAAAACGGCTGATTTTCGACAAAAGAGATAACACCCCCCCATTGCGTCATGCTTCAGAAATGTGGAAAATGGTCCGTTTTCAAATGTTTTATTTTTGAACGTCAGTTCACATTTGTAGGTGGATCATCAGTGTTAGAGCTAAAATTAGCATGTTTAAAGTGATTTTCATGCTTCCAGGGGCTTGGGAAGTTAATTAAATACCATTTGGAGGCATTTAATGTTCGAGCAAAAACGGCTGATTTTCGACAAAAGAGATAACACCCCCCCATTACGTCATGCTTCAGAAATGTGGAAAATGGTCCGTTTTCAAATGTTTTATTTTTGAACGTCAGTTCACATTTGTAGGTGGATCATCAGTGTTAGAGCTAAAATTAGCATGTTTAAAGTGATTTTCATGCTTCCAGGGGCTCGGGAAGTTAATTAAATACCATTTGGAGGCATTTAATGTTCGAGCAAAAACGGCTGATTTTCGACAAAAGAGATAACACCCCCCCATTACGTCATGCTTCAGAAATGTGGAAAATGGTCCGTTTTCAAATGTTTTATTTTTGAACGTCAGTTCACATTTGTAGGTGGATCATCAGTGTTAGAGCTAAAATTAGCATGTTTAAAGTGATTTTCATGCTTCCAGGGGCTCGGGAAGTTAATTAAATACCATTTGGAGGCATTTAATGTTCGAGCAAAAACGGCTGATTTTCGACAAAAGAGATAACACCCCCCCATTACGTCATGCTTCAGAAATGTGGAAAATGGTCCGTTTTCAAATGTTTTATTTTTGAACGTCAGTTCACATTTGTAGGTGGATCATCAGTGTTAGAGCTAAAATTAGCATGTTTAAAGTGATTTTCATGCTTCCAGGGGCTCAGGAAGTTAATTAAATACCATTTGGAGGCATTTAATGTTCGAGCAAAAACGGCTGATTTTCGACAAAAGAGATAACACCCCCCCATTACGTCATGCTTCAGAAATGTGGAAAATGGTCCGTTTTCAAATGTTTTATTTTTGAACGTCAGTTCACATTTGTAGGTGGATCATCAGTGTTAGAGCTAAAATTAGCATGTTTAAAGTGATTTTCATGCTTCCAGGGGCCCAAAACACAAGATTTATGGAATGGTTAAAAGTGCATGAAAATGGGCAATTTACTCACTCTGAGTTCTCAAAAAGGGTTTCTTCACCCCGGGAAGTTAATTAAATACCATTTGGAGGCATTTAATGTTCCAGCAAAAACGGCTGATTTTCGACAAAAGAGATAACACCCCCCCATTACGTCATGCTTCAGAAATGTGGAAAATGGTCCTTTTTCAAATGTTTTATTTTTGAACGTCAGTTCACATTTGTAGGTGGATCATCAGTGTTAGAGCTAAAATTAGCATGTTTAAAGTGATTTTCATGCTTCCAGGGGCCCAAAACACAAGATTTATGGAATGGTTAAAAGTGCATGAAAATGGCCAATTTACTCACTCTGAGTTCTCAAAAAGGGTTTCTTCACCCCGGGAAGTTAATTAAATACCATTTGGAGGCATTTAATGTTCGAGCAAAAACGGCTGATTTTCGACAAAAGAGATAACACCCCCCCATTACGTCATGCTTCAGAAATGTGGAAAATGGTCCGTTTTCAAATGTTTTATTTTTGAACGTCAGTTCACATTTGTAGGTGGATCATCAGTGTTAGAGCTAAAATTAGCATGTTTAAAGTGATTTTCATGCTTCCAGGGGCTCGGGAAGTTAATTAAATACCATTTGGAGGCATTTAATGTTCGAGCAAAAACGGCTGATTTTCGACAAAAGAGATAACACCCCCCATTACGTCATGCTTCAGAAATGTGGAAAATGGTCCGTTTTCAAATGTTTTATTTTTGAACGTCAGTTCACATTTGTAGGTGGATCATCAGTGTTAGAGCTAAAATTAGCATGTTTAAAGTGATTTTCATGCTTCCAGGGGCTCAGGAAGTTAATTAAATACCATTTGGAGGCATTTAATGTTCGAGCAAAAACGGCTGATTTTCGACAAAAGAGATAACACCCCCCCATTACGTCATGCTTCAGAAATGTGGAAAATGGTCCGTTTTCAAATGTTTTATTTTTGAACGTCAGTTCACATTTGTAGGTGGATCATCAGTGTTAGAGCTAAAATTAGCATGTTTAAAGTGATTTTCATGCTTCCAGGGGCCCAAAACACAAGATTTATGGAATGGTTAAAAGTGCATGAAAATGGCCAATTTACTCACTCTGAGTTCTCAAAAAGGGTTTCTTCACCCCGGGAAGTTAATTAAATACCATTTGGAGGCATTTAATGTTCCAGCAAAAACGGCTGATTTTCGACAAAAGAGATAACACCCCCCCCCCATTACGTCATGCTTCAGAAATGTGGAAAATGGTCCGTTTTCAAATGTTTTATTTTTGAACGTCAGTTCACATTTGTAGGTGGATCATCAGTGTTAGAGCTAAAATTAGCATGTTTAAAGTGATTTTCATGCTTCCAGGGGCTCGGGAAGTTAATTAAATACCATTTGGAGGCATTTAATGTTCGAGCAAAAACGGCTGATTTTCGACAAAAGAGATAACACCCCCCCCATTACGTCATGCTTCAGAAATGTGGAAAATGGTCCGTTTTCAAATGTTTTATTTTTGAACGTCAGTTCACATTTGTAGGTGGATCATCAGTGTTAGAGCTAAAATTAGCATGTTTAAAGTGATTTTCATGCTTCCAGGGGCTCGGGAAGTTAATTAAATACCATTTGGAGGCATTTAATGTTCGAGCAAAAACGGCTGATTTTCGACAAAAGAGATAACACCCCCCCATTACGTCATGCTTCAGAAATGTGGAAAATGGTCCGTTTTCAAATGTTTTATTTTTGAACGTCAGTTCACATTTGTAGGTGGATCATCAGTGTTAGAGCTAAAATTAGCATGTTTAAAGTGATTTTCATGCTTCCAGGGGCTCGGGAAGTTAATTAAATACAATTTGGAGGCATTTAATGTTCGAGCAAAAACGGCTGATTTTCGACAAAAGAGATAACACCCCCCCCATTACGTCATGCTTCAGAAATGTGGAAAATGGTCCGTTTTCAAATGTTTTATTTTTGAACGTCAGTTCACATTTGTAGGTGGATCATCAGTGTTAGAGCTAAAATTAGCATGTTTAAAGTGATTTTCATGCTTCCAGGGGCTCGGGAAGTTAATTAAATACCATTTGGAGGCATTTAATGTTCGAGCAAAAACGGCTGATTTTCGACAAAAGAGATAACACCCCCCCATTACGTCATGCTTCAGAAATGTGGAAAATGGTCCGTTTTCAAATGTTTTATTTTTGAACGTCAGTTCACATTTGTAGGTGGATCATCAGTGTTAGAGCTAAAATTAGCATGTTTAAAGTGATTTTCATACTTCCAGGGGCTCGGGAAGTTAATTAAATACCATTTGGAGGCATTTAATGTTCGAGCAAAAACGGCAGATTTTCGACAAAAGAGATAACACCCCCCCATTACGTCATGCTTCAGAAATGTGGAAAATGGTCCGTTTTCAAATGTTTTATTTTTGAACGTCAGTTCACATTTGTAGGTGGATCATCAGTGTTAGAGCTAAAATTAGCATGCTTAAAGTGATTTTCATGCTTCCAGGGGCTCGGGAAGTTAATTAAATACCATTTGGAGGCATTTAATGTTCGAGCAAAAACGGCTGATTTTCGACAAAAGAGATAACACCCCCCATTACGTCATGCTTCAGAAATGTGGAAAATGGTCCGTTTTCAAATGTTTTATTTTTGAACGTCAGTTCACATTTGTAGGTGGATCATCAGTGTTAGAGCTAAAATTAGCATGTTTAAAGTGATTTTCATGCTTCCAGGGGCTCAGGAAGTTAATTAAATACCATTTGGAGGCATTTAATGTTCGAGCAAAAACGGCTGATTTTCGACAAAAGAGATAACACCCCCCCATTACGTCATGCTTCAGAAATGTGGAAAATGGTCCGTTTTCAAATGTTTTATTTTTGAACGTCAGTTCACATTTGTAGGTGGATCATCAGTGTTAGAGCTAAAATTAGCATGTTTAAAGTGATTTTCATGCTTCCAGGGGCCCAAAACACAAGATTTATGGAATGGTTAAAAGTGCATGAAAATGGCCAATTTACTCACTCTGAGTTCTCAAAAAGGGTTTCTTCACCCCGGGAAGTTAATTAAATACCATTTGGAGGCATTTAATGTTCGAGCAAAAACGGCTGATTTTCGACAAAAGAGATAACACCCCCCCATTGCGTCATGCTTCAGAAATGTGGAAAATGGTCCGTTTTCAAATGTTTTATTTTTGAACGTCAGTTCACATTTGTAGGTGGATCATCAGTGTTAGAGCTAAAATTAGCATGTTTAAAGTGATTTTCATGCTTCCAGGGGCTCGGGAAGTTAATTAAATACCATTTGGAGGCATTTAATGTTCCAGCAAAAACGGCTGATTTTCGACAAAAGAGATAACACCCCCCCCCCCATTACGTCATGCTTCAGAAATGTGGAAAATGGTCCGTTTTCAAATGTTTTATTTTTGAACGTCAGTTCACATTTGTAGGTGGATCATCAGTGTTAGAGCTAAAATTAGCATGTTTAAAGTGATTTTCATGCTTCCAGGGGCTCGGGAAGTGAAATAAATAGCATTTGGAGGCATTTAATGTTCGAGCAAAAACGGCTGATTTTCGACAAAAGAGATAACACCCCCCCATTACGTCATGCTTCAGAAATGTGGAAAATGGTCCGTTTTCAAATGTTTTATTTTTGAACGTCAGTTCACATTTGTAGGTGGATCATCAGTGTTAGAGCTAAAATTAGCATGTTTAAAGTGATTTTCATGCTTCCAGGGGCTCGGGAAGTTAATTAAATACAATTTGGAGGCATTTAATGTTCGAGCAAAAACGGCTGATTTTCGACAAAAGAGATAACACCCCCCCCATTACGTCATGCTTCAGAAATGTGGAAAATGGTCCGTTTTCAAATGTTTTATTTTTGAACGTCAGTTCACATTTGTAGGTGGATCATCAGTGTTAGAGCTAAAATTAGCATGTTTAAAGTGATTTTCATGCTTCCAGGGGCTCGGGAAGTTAATTAAATACCATTTGGAGGCATTTAATGTTCGAGCAAAAACGGCTGATTTTCGACAAAAGAGATAACACCCCCCCATTACGTCATGCTTCAGAAATGTGGAAAATGGTCCGTTTTCAAATGTTTTATTTTTGAACGTCAGTTCACATTTGTAGGTGGATCATCAGTGTTAGAGCTAAAATTAGCATGTTTAAAGTGATTTTCATGCTTCCAGGGGCTCGGGAAGTTAATTAAATACCATTTGGAGGCATTTAATGTTCGAGCAAAAACGGCAGATTTTCGACAAAAGAGATAACACCCCCCCATTACGTCATGCTTCAGAAATGTGGAAAATGGTCCGTTTTCAAATGTTTTATTTTTGAACGTCAGTTCACATTTGTAGGTGGATCATCAGTGTTAGAGCTAAAATTAGCATGCTTAAAGTGATTTTCATGCTTCCAGGGGCTCGGGAAGTTAATTAAATACCATTTGGAGGCATTTAATGTTCGAGCAAAAACGGCTGATTTTCGACAAAAGAGATAACACCCCCCATTACGTCATGCTTCAGAAATGTGGAAAATGGTCCGTTTTCAAATGTTTTATTTTTGAACGTCAGTTCACATTTGTAGGTGGATCATCAGTGTTAGAGCTAAAATTAGCATGTTTAAAGTGATTTTCATGCTTCCAGGGGCTCAGGAAGTTAATTAAATACCATTTGGAGGCATTTAATGTTCGAGCAAAAACGGCTGATTTTCGACAAAAGAGATAACACCCCCCCATTACGTCATGCTTCAGAAATGTGGAAAATGGTCCGTTTTCAAATGTTTTATTTTTGAACGTCAGTTCACATTTGTAGGTGGATCATCAGTGTTAGAGCTAAAATTAGCATGTTTAAAGTGATTTTCATGCTTCCAGGGGCCCAAAACACAAGATTTATGGAATGGTTAAAAGTGCATGAAAATGGCCAATTTACTCACTCTGAGTTCTCAAAAAGGGTTTCTTCACCCCGGGAAGTTAATTAAATACCATTTGGAGGCATTTAATGTTCGAGCAAAAACGGCTGATTTTCGACAAAAGAGATAACACCCCCCCATTGCGTCATGCTTCAGAAATGTGGAAAATGGTCCGTTTTCAAATGTTTTATTTTTGAACGTCAGTTCACATTTGTAGGTGGATCATCAGTGTTAGAGCTAAAATTAGCATGTTTAAAGTGATTTTCATGCTTCCAGGGGCTCGGGAAGTTAATTAAATACCATTTGGAGGCATTTAATGTTCCAGCAAAAACGGCTGATTTTCGACAAAAGAGATAACACCCCCCCCCCCATTACGTCATGCTTCAGAAATGTGGAAAATGGTCCGTTTTCAAATGTTTTATTTTTGAACGTCAGTTCACATTTGTAGGTGGATCATCAGTGTTAGAGCTAAAATTAGCATGTTTAAAGTGATTTTCATGCTTCCAGGGGCTCGGGAAGTGAAATAAATAGCATTTGGAGGCATTTAATGTTCGAGCAAAAACGGCTGATTTTCGACAAAAGAGATAACACCCCCCCATTACGTCATGCTTCAGAAATGTGGAAAATGGTCCGTTTTCAAATGTTTTATTTTTGAACGTCAGTTCACATTTGTAGGTGGATCATCAGTGTTAGAGCTAAAATTAGCATGTTTAAAGTGATTTTCATGCTTCCAGGGGCTCGGGAAGTTAATTAAATACCATTTGGAGGCATTTAATGTTCGAGCAAAAAACGGCTGATTTTCGACAAAAGAGATAACACCCCCCCATTACGTCATGCTTCAGAAATGTGGAAAATGGTCCGTTTTCAAATGTTTTATTTTTGAACGTCAGTTCACATTTGTAGGTGGATCATCAGTGTTAGAGCTAAAATTAGCATGTTTAAAGTGATTTTCATGCTTCCAGGGGCTCGGGAAGTGAAATAAATACCATTTGGAGGCATTTAATGTTCGAGCAAAAACGGGTGATTTTCGACAAAAGAGATAACACCCCCCCATTACGTCATGCTTCAGAAATGTGGAAAATGGTCCGTTTTCAAATGTTTTATTTTTGAACGTCAGTTCACATTTGTAGGTGGATCATCAGTGTTAGAGCTAAAATTAGCATGTTTAAAGTGATTTTCATGCTTCCAGGGGCTCGGGAAGTGAAATAAATACCATTTGGAGGCATTTAATGTTCGAGCAAAAACGGCTGATTTTCGACAAAAGAGATAACACCCCCCCATTACGTCATGCTTCAGAAATGTGGAAAATGGTCCGTTTTCAAATGTTTTATTTTTTAACGTCAGTTCACATTTGTAGGTGGATCATCAGTGTTGGAGCTAAAATTAGCATGTTTAAAATGATTTTCATGCTTCCAGGGGCCCAAAACACAAGATTTATGGAATGGTTAAAAGTGCATGAAAATGGCCAATTTACTCACTCTGAGTTCTCAAAAAGGGTTTCTTCACCCCGGGAAGTTAATTAAATACCATTTGGAGGCATTTAATGTTCGAGCAAAAACGGCTGATTTTCGACAAAAGAGATAACACCCCCCCATTGCGTCATGCTTCAGAAATGTGGAAAATGGTCCGTTTTCAAATGTTTTATTTTTGAACGTCAGTTCACATTTGTAGGTGGATCATCAGTGTTAGAGCTAAAATTAGCATGTTTAAAGTGATTTTCATGCTTCCAGGGGCTCGGGAAGTTAATTAAATACCATTTGGAGGCATTTAATGTTCGAGCAAAAACGGCTGATTTTCGACAAAAGAGATAACACCCCCCCATTACGTCATGCTTCAGAAATGTGGAAAATGGTCCGTTTTCAAATGTTTTATTTTTGAACGTCAGTTCACATTTGTAGGTGGATCATCAGTGTTAGAGCTAAAATTAGCATGTTTAAAGTGATTTTCATGCTTCCAGGGGCTCGGGAAGTTAATTAAATACCATTTGGAGGCATTTAATGTTCGAGCAAAAACGGCTGATTTTCGACAAAAGAGATAACACCCCCCCATTACGTCATGCTTCAGAAATGTGGAAAATGGTCCGTTTTCAAATGTTTTATTTTTGAACGTCAGTTCACATTTGTAGGTGGATCATCAGTGTTAGAGCTAAAATTAGCATGTTTAAAGTGATTTTCATGCTTCCAGGGGCTCGGGAAGTTAATTAAATACCATTTGGAGGCATTTAATGTTCGAGCAAAAACGGCTGATTTTCGACAAAAGAGATAACACCCCCCCATTACGTCATGCTTCAGAAATGTGGAAAATGGTCCGTTTTCAAATGTTTTATTTTTGAACGTCAGTTCACATTTGTAGGTGGATCATCAGTGTTAGAGCTAAAATTAGCATGTTTAAAGTGATTTTCATGCTTCCAGGGGCTCAGGAAGTTAATTAAATACCATTTGGAGGCATTTAATGTTCGAGCAAAAACGGCTGATTTTCGACAAAAGAGATAACACCCCCCCATTACGTCATGCTTCAGAAATGTGGAAAATGGTCCGTTTTCAAATGTTTTATTTTTGAACGTCAGTTCACATTTGTAGGTGGATCATCAGTGTTAGAGCTAAAATTAGCATGTTTAAAGTGATTTTCATGCTTCCAGGGGCCCAAAACACAAGATTTATGGAATGGTTAAAAGTGCATGAAAATGGCCAATTTACTCACTCTGAGTTCTCAAAAAGGGTTTCTTCACCCCGGGAAGTTAATTAAATACCATTTGGAGGCATTTAATGTTCCAGCAAAAACGGCTGATTTTCGACAAAAGAGATAACACCCCCCCATTACGTCATGCTTCAGAAATGTGGAAAATGGTCCTTTTTCAAATGTTTTATTTTTGAACGTCAGTTCACATTTGTAGGTGGATCATCAGTGTTAGAGCTAAAATTAGCATGTTTAAAGTGATTTTCATGCTTCCAGGGGCCCAAAACACAAGATTTATGGAATGGTTAAAAGTGCATGAAAATGGCCAATTTACTCACTCTGAGTTCTCAAAAAGGGTTTCTTCACCCCGGGAAGTTAATTAAATACCATTTGGAGGCATTTAATGTTCGAGCAAAAACGGCTGATTTTCGACAAAAGAGATAACACCCCCCCATTACGTCATGCTTCAGAAATGTGGAAAATGGTCCGTTTTCAAATGTTTTATTTTTGAACGTCAGTTCACATTTGTAGGTGGATCATCAGTGTTAGAGCTAAAATTAGCATGTTTACAGTGATTTTCATGCTTCCAGGGGCTCGAGAAGTTAATTAAATACCATTTGGAGGCATTTAATTTTCGTGCAAAAACGGCTGATTTTCGACAAAAGAGATAACACCCCCCATTACGTCATGCTTCAGAAATGTGGAAAATGGTCCGTTTTCAAATGTTTTATTTTTTAACGTCAGTTCACATTTGTAGGTGGATCATCAGTGTTGGAGCTAAAATTAGCATGTTTAAAATGATTTTCATGCTTCCAGGGGCCCAAAACACAAGATTTATGGAATGGTTAAAAGTGCATGAAAATGGCCAATTTACTCACTCTGAGTTCTCAAAAAGGGTTTCTTCACCCCGGGAAGTTAATTAAATACCATTTGGAGGCATTTAATGTTCGAGCAAAAACGGCTGATTTTCGACAAAAGAGATAACACCCCCCCATTGCGTCATGCTTCAGAAATGTGGAAAATGGTCCGTTTTCAAATGTTTTATTTTTGAACGTCAGTTCACATTTGTAGGTGGATCATCAGTGTTAGAGCTAAAATTAGCATGTTTAAAGTGATTTTCATGCTTCCAGGGGCTCGGGAAGTTAATTAAATACCATTTGGAGGCATTTAATGTTCGAGCAAAAACGGCTGATTTTCGACAAAAGAGATAACACCCCCCCATTACGTCATGCTTCAGAAATGTGGAAAATGGTCCGTTTTCAAATGTTTTATTTTTGAACGTCAGTTCACATTTGTAGGTGGATCATCAGTGTTAGAGCTAAAATTAGCATGTTTAAAGTGATTTTCATGCTTCCAGGGGCTCGGGAAGTTAATTAAATACCATTTGGAGGCATTTAATGTTCGAGCAAAAACGGCTGATTTTCGACAAAAGAGATAACACCCCCCCATTACGTCATGCTTCAGAAATGTGGAAAATGGTCCGTTTTCAAATGTTTTATTTTTGAACGTCAGTTCACATTTGTAGGTGGATCATCAGTGTTAGAGCTAAAATTAGCATGTTTAAAGTGATTTTCATGCTTCCAGGGGCTCGGGAAGTTAATTAAATACCATTTGGAGGCATTTAATGTTCGAGCAAAAACGGCTGATTTTCGACAAAAGAGATAACACCCCCCCATTACGTCATGCTTCAGAAATGTGGAAAATGGTCCGTTTTCAAATGTTTTATTTTTGAACGTCAGTTCACATTTGTAGGTGGATCATCAGTGTTAGAGCTAAAATTAGCATGTTTAAAGTGATTTTCATGCTTCCAGGGGCTCAGGAAGTTAATTAAATACCATTTGGAGGCATTTAATATTCGAGCAAAAACGGCTGATTTTCGACAAAAGAGATAACACCCCCCCATTACGTCATGCTTCAGAAATGTGGAAAATGGTCCGTTTTCAAATGTTTTATTTTTGAACGTCAGTTCACATTTGTAGGTGGATCATCAGTGTTAGAGCTAAAATTAGCATGTTTAAAGTGATTTTCATGCTTCCAGGGGCCCAAAACACAAGATTTATGGAATGGTTAAAAGTGCATGAAAATGGCCAATTTACTCACTCTGAGTTCTCAAAAAGGGTTTCTTCACCCCGGGAAGTTAATTAAATACCATTTGGAGGCATTTAATGTTCCAGCAAAAACGGCTGATTTTCGACAAAAGAGATAACACCCCCCCATTACGTCATGCTTCAGAAATGTGGAAAATGGTCCTTTTTCAAATGTTTTATTTTTGAACGTCAGTTCACATTTGTAGGTGGATCATCAGTGTTAGAGCTAAAATTAGCATGTTTAAAGTGATTTTCATGCTTCCAGGGGCCCAAAACACAAGATTTATGGAATGGTTAAAAGTGCATGAAAATGGCCAATTTACTCACTCTGAGTTCTCAAAAAGGGTTTCTTCACCCCGGGAAGTTAATTAAATACCATTTGGAGGCATTTAATGTTCGAGCAAAAACGGCTGATTTTCGACAAAAGAGATAACACCCCCCCATTACGTCATGCTTCAGAAATGTGGAAAATGGTCCGTTTTCAAATGTTTTATTTTTGAACGTCAGTTCACATTTGTAGGTGGATCATCAGTGTTAGAGCTAAAATTAGCATGTTTACAGTGATTTTCATGCTTCCAGGGGCTCGAGAAGTTAATTAAATACCATTTGGAGGCATTTAATTTTCGTGCAAAAACGGCTGATTTTCGACAAAAGAGATAACACCCCCCATTACGTCATGCTTCAGAAATGTGGAAAATGGTCCGTTTTCAAATGTTTTATTTTTGAACGTCAGTTCACATTTGTAGGTGGATCATCAGTGTTAGAGCTAAAATTAGCATGTTTAAAGTGATTTTCATGCTTCCAGGGGCTCGGGAAGTTAATTAAATACCATTTGGAGGCATTTAATGTTCGAGCAAAAACGGCTGATTTTCGACAAAAGAGATAACACCCCCCCATTACGTCATGCTTCAGAAATGTGGAAAATGGTCCGTTTTCAAATGTTTTATTTTTGAACGTCAGTTCACATTTGTAGGTGGATCATCAGTGTTAGAGCTAAAATTAGCATGTTTAAAGTGATTTTCATGCTTCCAGGGGCTCGGGAAGTTAATTAAATACCATTTGGAGGCATTTAATGTTCGAGCAAAAACGGCTGATTTTCGACAAAAGAGATAACACCCCCCCATTACGTCATGCTTCAGAAATGTGGAAAATGGTCCGTTTTCAAATGTTTTATTTTTGAACATCAGTTCACATTTGTAGGTGGATCATCAGTGTTAGAGCTAAAATTAGCATGTTTAAAGTGATTTTCATGCTTCCAGGGGCTCGGGAAGTTAATTAAATACCATTTGGAGGCATTTAATGTTCGAGCAAAAACGGCTGATTTTCGACAAAAGAGATAAAACCCCCCCCATTACGTCATGCTTCAGAAATGTGGAAAATGGTCCGTTTTCAAATGTTTTATTTTTGAACGTCAGTTCACATTTGTAGGTGGATCATCAGTGTTAGAGCTAAAATTAGCATGTTTAAAGTGATTTTCATGCTTCCAGGGGCCCAAAACACAAGATTTATGGAATGGTTAAAAGTGCATGAAAATGGCCAATTTACTCACTCTGAGTTCTCAAAAAGGGTTTCTTCACCCCGGGAAGTTAATTAAATACCATTTGGAGGCATTTAATGTTCCAGCAAAAACGGCTGATTTTCGACAAAAGAGATAACACCCCCCCCCCCATTACGTCATGCTTCAGAAATGTGGAAAATGGTCCGTTTTCAAATGTTTTATTTTTTAACGTCAGTTCACATTTGTAGGTGGATCATCAGTGTTAGAGCTAAAATTAGCATGTTTAAAGTGATTTTCATGCTTCCAGGGGCTCGGGAAGTTAATTAAATACCATTTGGAGGCATTTAATGTTCGAGCAAAAAACGGCTGATTTTCGACAAAAGAGATAACACCCCCCCATTACGTCATGCTTCAGAAATGTGGAAAATGGTCCGTTTTCAAATGTTTTATTTTTGAACGTCAGTTCACATTTGTAGGTGGATCATCAGTGTTAGAGCTAAAATTAGCATGTTTAAAGTGATTTTCATGCTTCCAGGGGCTCGGGAAGTGAAATAAATACCATTTGGAGGCATTTAATGTTCAAGCAAAAACGGCTGATTTTCGACAAAAGAGATAACACCCCCCCATTACGTCATGCTTCAGAAATGTGGAAAATGGTCCGTTTTCAAATGTTTTATTTTTGAACGTCAGTTCACATTTGTAGGTGGATCATCAGTGTTAGAGCTAAAATTAGCATGTTTAAAGTGATTTTCATGCTTCCAGGGGCTCGGGAAGTTAATTAAATACCATTTGGAGGCATTTAATGTTCGAGCAAAAACGGCTGATTTTCGACAAAAGAGATAACACCCCCCCATTACGTCATGCTTCAGAAATGTGGAAAATGGTCCGTTTTCAAATGTTTTATTTTTGAACGTCAGTTCACATTTGTAGGTGGATCATCAGTGTTAGAGCTAAAATTAGCATGTTTAAAGTGATTTTCATGCTTCCAGGGGCTCGGGAAGTTAATTAAATACCATTTGGAGGCATTTAATGTTCGAGCAAAAACGGCTGATTTTCGACAAAAGAGATAACACCCCCCCATTACGTCATGCTTCAGAAATGTGGAAAATGGTCCGTTTTCAAATGTTTTATTTTTTAACGTCAGTTCACATTTGTAGGTGGATCATCAGTGTTAGAGCTAAAATTAGCATGTTTAAAGTGATTTTCATGCTTCCAGGGGCTCGGGAAGTTAATTAAATACCATTTGGAGGCATTTAATGTTCGAGCAAAAAACGGCTGATTTTCGACAAAAGAGATAACACCCCCCCATTACGTCATGCTTCAGAAATGTGGAAAATGGTCCGTTTTCAAATGTTTTATTTTTGAACGTCAGTTCACATTTGTAGGTGGATCATCAGTGTTAGAGCTAAAATTAGCATGTTTAAAGTGATTTTCATGCTTCCAGGGGCTCGGGAAGTGAAATAAATACCATTTGGAGGCATTTAATGTTCAAGCAAAAACGGCTGATTTTCGACAAAAGAGATAACACCCCCCCATTACGTCATGCTTCAGAAATGTGGAAAATGGTCCGTTTTCAAATGTTTTATTTTTGAACGTCAGTTCACATTTGTAGGTGGATCATCAGTGTTAGAGCTAAAATTGGCATGTTTAAAGTGATTTTCATGCTTCCAGGGGCTCGGGAAGTGAAATAAATACCATTTGGAGGCATTTAATGTTCGAGCAAAAACGGGTGATTTTCGACAAAAGAGATAACACCCCCCCATTACGTCATGCTTCAGAAATGTGGAAAATGGTCCGTTTTCAAATGTTTTATTTTTGAACGTCAGTTCACATTTGTAGGTGGATCATCAGTGTTAGAGCTAAAATTAGCATGTTTAAAGTGATTTTCATGCTTCCAGGGGCTCGGGAAGTGAAATAAATACCATTTGGAGGCATTTAATGTTCGAGCAAAAACGGCTGATTTTCGACAAAAGAGATAACACCCCCCCATTACGTCATGCTTCAGAAATGTGGAAAATGGTCCGTTTTCAAATGTTTTATTTTTTAACGTCAGTTCACATTTGTAGGTGGATCATCAGTGTTGGAGCTAAAATTAGCATGTTTAAAATGATTTTCATGCTTCCAGGGGCCCAAAACACAAGATTTATGGAATGGTTAAAAGTGCATGAAAATGGCCAATTTACTCACTCTGAGTTCTCAAAAAGGGTTTCTTCACCCCGGGAAGTTAATTAAATACCATTTGGAGGCATTTAATGTTCGAGCAAAAACGGCTGATTTTCGACAAAAGAGATAACACCCCCCCATTGCGTCATGCTTCAGAAATGTGGAAAATGGTCCGTTTTCAAATGTTTTATTTTTGAACGTCAGTTCACATTTGTAGGTGGATCATCAGTGTTAGAGCTAAAATTAGCATGTTTAAAGTGATTTTCATGCTTCCAGGGGCTCGGGAAGTTAATTAAATACCATTTGGAGGCATTTAATGTTCGAGCAAAAACGGCTGATTTTCGACAAAAGAGATAACACCCCCCCATTACGTCATGCTTCAGAAATGTGGAAAATGGTCCGTTTTCAAATGTTTTATTTTTGAACGTCAGTTCACATTTGTAGGTGGATCATCAGTGTTAGAGCTAAAATTAGCATGTTTAAAGTGATTTTCATGCTTCCAGGGGCTCGGGAAGTTAATTAAATACCATTTGGAGGCATTTAATGTTCGAGCAAAAACGGCTGATTTTCGACAAAAGAGATAACACCCCCCCATTACGTCATGCTTCAGAAATGTGGAAAATGGTCCGTTTTCAAATGTTTTATTTTTGAACGTCAGTTCACATTTGTAGGTGGATCATCAGTGTTAGAGCTAAAATTAGCATGTTTAAAGTGATTTTCATGCTTCCAGGGGCTCGGGAAGTTAATTAAATACCATTTGGAGGCATTTAATGTTCGAGCAAAAACGGCTGATTTTCGACAAAAGAGATAACACCCCCCCATTACGTCATGCTTCAGAAATGTGGAAAATGGTCCGTTTTCAAATGTTTTATTTTTGAACGTCAGTTCACATTTGTAGGTGGATCATCAGTGTTAGAGCTAAAATTAGCATGTTTAAAGTGATTTTCATGCTTCCAGGGGCTCAGGAAGTTAATTAAATACCATTTGGAGGCATTTAATGTTCGAGCAAAAACGGCTGATTTTCGACAAAAGAGATAACACCCCCCCATTACGTCATGCTTCAGAAATGTGGAAAATGGTCCGTTTTCAAATGTTTTATTTTTGAACGTCAGTTCACATTTGTAGGTGGATCATCAGTGTTAGAGCTAAAATTAGCATGTTTAAAGTGATTTTCATGCTTCCAGGGGCCCAAAACACAAGATTTATGGAATGGTTAAAAGTGCATGAAAATGGCCAATTTACTCACTCTGAGTTCTCAAAAAGGGTTTCTTCACCCCGGGAAGTTAATTAAATACCATTTGGAGGCATTTAATGTTCCAGCAAAAACGGCTGATTTTCGACAAAAGAGATAACACCCCCCCATTACGTCATGCTTCAGAAATGTGGAAAATGGTCCTTTTTCAAATGTTTTATTTTTGAACGTCAGTTCACATTTGTAGGTGGATCATCAGTGTTAGAGCTAAAATTAGCATGTTTAAAGTGATTTTCATGCTTCCAGGGGCCCAAAACACAAGATTTATGGAATGGTTAAAAGTGCATGAAAATGGCCAATTTACTCACTCTGAGTTCTCAAAAAGGGTTTCTTCACCCCGGGAAGTTAATTAAATACCATTTGGAGGCATTTAATGTTCGAGCAAAAACGGCTGATTTTCGACAAAAGAGATAACACCCCCCCATTACGTCATGCTTCAGAAATGTGGAAAATGGTCCGTTTTCAAATGTTTTATTTTTGAACGTCAGTTCACATTTGTAGGTGGATCATCAGTGTTAGAGCTAAAATTAGCATGTTTACAGTGATTTTCATGCTTCCAGGGGCTCGAGAAGTTAATTAAATACCATTTGGAGGCATTTAATTTTCGTGCAAAAACGGCTGATTTTCGACAAAAGAGATAACACCCCCCATTACGTCATGCTTCAGAAATGTGGAAAATGGTCCGTTTTCAAATGTTTTATTTTTTAACGTCAGTTCACATTTGTAGGTGGATCATCAGTGTTGGAGCTAAAATTAGCATGTTTAAAATGATTTTCATGCTTCCAGGGGCCCAAAACACAAGATTTATGGAATGGTTAAAAGTGCATGAAAATGGCCAATTTACTCACTCTGAGTTCTCAAAAAGGGTTTCTTCACCCCGGGAAGTTAATTAAATACCATTTGGAGGCATTTAATGTTCGAGCAAAAACGGCTGATTTTCGACAAAAGAGATAACACCCCCCCATTGCGTCATGCTTCAGAAATGTGGAAAATGGTCCGTTTTCAAATGTTTTATTTTTGAACGTCAGTTCACATTTGTAGGTGGATCATCAGTGTTAGAGCTAAAATTAGCATGTTTAAAGTGATTTTCATGCTTCCAGGGGCTCGGGAAGTTAATTAAATACCATTTGGAGGCATTTAATGTTCGAGCAAAAACGGCTGATTTTCGACAAAAGAGATAACACCCCCCCATTACGTCATGCTTCAGAAATGTGGAAAATGGTCCGTTTTCAAATGTTTTATTTTTGAACGTCAGTTCACATTTGTAGGTGGATCATCAGTGTTAGAGCTAAAATTAGCATGTTTAAAGTGATTTTCATGCTTCCAGGGGCTCGGGAAGTTAATTAAATACCATTTGGAGGCATTTAATGTTCGAGCAAAAACGGCTGATTTTCGACAAAAGAGATAACACCCCCCCATTACGTCATGCTTCAGAAATGTGGAAAATGGTCCGTTTTCAAATGTTTTATTTTTGAACGTCAGTTCACATTTGTAGGTGGATCATCAGTGTTAGAGCTAAAATTAGCATGTTTAAAGTGATTTTCATGCTTCCAGGGGCTCGGGAAGTTAATTAAATACCATTTGGAGGCATTTAATGTTCGAGCAAAAACGGCTGATTTTCGACAAAAGAGATAACACCCCCCCATTACGTCATGCTTCAGAAATGTGGAAAATGGTCCGTTTTCAAATGTTTTATTTTTGAACGTCAGTTCACATTTGTAGGTGGATCATCAGTGTTAGAGCTAAAATTAGCATGTTTAAAGTGATTTTCATGCTTCCAGGGGCTCAGGAAGTTAATTAAATACCATTTGGAGGCATTTAATATTCGAGCAAAAACGGCTGATTTTCGACAAAAGAGATAACACCCCCCCATTACGTCATGCTTCAGAAATGTGGAAAATGGTCCGTTTTCAAATGTTTTATTTTTGAACGTCAGTTCACATTTGTAGGTGGATCATCAGTGTTAGAGCTAAAATTAGCATGTTTAAAGTGATTTTCATGCTTCCAGGGGCCCAAAACACAAGATTTATGGAATGGTTAAAAGTGCATGAAAATGGCCAATTTACTCACTCTGAGTTCTCAAAAAGGGTTTCTTCACCCCGGGAAGTTAATTAAATACCATTTGGAGGCATTTAATGTTCCAGCAAAAACGGCTGATTTTCGACAAAAGAGATAACACCCCCCCATTACGTCATGCTTCAGAAATGTGGAAAATGGTCCTTTTTCAAATGTTTTATTTTTGAACGTCAGTTCACATTTGTAGGTGGATCATCAGTGTTAGAGCTAAAATTAGCATGTTTAAAGTGATTTTCATGCTTCCAGGGGCCCAAAACACAAGATTTATGGAATGGTTAAAAGTGCATGAAAATGGCCAATTTACTCACTCTGAGTTCTCAAAAAGGGTTTCTTCACCCCGGGAAGTTAATTAAATACCATTTGGAGGCATTTAATGTTCGAGCAAAAACGGCTGATTTTCGACAAAAGAGATAACACCCCCCCATTACGTCATGCTTCAGAAATGTGGAAAATGGTCCGTTTTCAAATGTTTTATTTTTGAACGTCAGTTCACATTTGTAGGTGGATCATCAGTGTTAGAGCTAAAATTAGCATGTTTACAGTGATTTTCATGCTTCCAGGGGCTCGAGAAGTTAATTAAATACCATTTGGAGGCATTTAATTTTCGTGCAAAAACGGCTGATTTTCGACAAAAGAGATAACACCCCCCATTACGTCATGCTTCAGAAATGTGGAAAATGGTCCGTTTTCAAATGTTTTATTTTTGAACGTCAGTTCACATTTGTAGGTGGATCATCAGTGTTAGAGCTAAAATTAGCATGTTTAAAGTGATTTTCATGCTTCCAGGGGCTCGGGAAGTTAATTAAATACCATTTGGAGGCATTTAATGTTCGAGCAAAAACGGCTGATTTTCGACAAAAGAGATAACACCCCCCCATTACGTCATGCTTCAGAAATGTGGAAAATGGTCCGTTTTCAAATGTTTTATTTTTGAACGTCAGTTCACATTTGTAGGTGGATCATCAGTGTTAGAGCTAAAATTAGCATGTTTAAAGTGATTTTCATGCTTCCAGGGGCTCGGGAAGTTAATTAAATACCATTTGGAGGCATTTAATGTTCGAGCAAAAACGGCTGATTTTCGACAAAAGAGATAACACCCCCCCATTACGTCATGCTTCAGAAATGTGGAAAATGGTCCGTTTTCAAATGTTTTATTTTTGAACATCAGTTCACATTTGTAGGTGGATCATCAGTGTTAGAGCTAAAATTAGCATGTTTAAAGTGATTTTCATGCTTCCAGGGGCTCGGGAAGTTAATTAAATACCATTTGGAGGCATTTAATGTTCGAGCAAAAACGGCTGATTTTCGACAAAAGAGATAAAACCCCCCCCATTACGTCATGCTTCAGAAATGTGGAAAATGGTCCGTTTTCAAATGTTTTATTTTTGAACATCAGTTCACATTTGTAGGTGGATCATCAGTGTTAGAGCTAAAATTAGCATGTTTAAAGTGATTTTCATGCTTCCAGGGGCCCAAAACACAAGATTTATGGAATGGTTAAAAGTGCATGAAAATGGCCAATTTACTCACTCTGAGTTCTCAAAAAGGGTTTCTTCACCCCGGGAAGTTAATTAAATACCATTTGGAGGCATTTAATGTTCCAGCAAAAACGGCTGATTTTCGACAAAAGAGATAACACCCCCCCCCCCATTACGTCATGCTTCAGAAATGTGGAAAATGGTCCGTTTTCAAATGTTTTATTTTTTAACGTCAGTTCACATTTGTAGGTGGATCATCAGTGTTAGAGCTAAAATTAGCATGTTTAAAGTGATTTTCATGCTTCCAGGGGCTCGGGAAGTTAATTAAATACCATTTGGAGGCATTTAATGTTCGAGCAAAAAACGGCTGATTTTCGACAAAAGAGATAACACCCCCCCATTACGTCATGCTTCAGAAATGTGGAAAATGGTCCGTTTTCAAATGTTTTATTTTTGAACGTCAGTTCACATTTGTAGGTGGATCATCAGTGTTAGAGCTAAAATTAGCATGTTTAAAGTGATTTTCATGCTTCCAGGGGCTCGGGAAGTGAAATAAATACCATTTGGAGGCATTTAATGTTCAAGCAAAAACGGCTGATTTTCGACAAAAGAGATAACACCCCCCCATTACGTCATGCTTCAGAAATGTGGAAAATGGTCCGTTTTCAAATGTTTTATTTTTGAACGTCAGTTCACATTTGTAGGTGGATCATCAGTGTTAGAGCTAAAATTAGCATGTTTAAAGTGATTTTCATGCTTCCAGGGGCTCGGGAAGTTAATTAAATACCATTTGGAGGCATTTAATGTTCGAGCAAAAACGGCTGATTTTCGACAAAAGAGATAACACCCCCCCATTACGTCATGCTTCAGAAATGTGGAAAATGGTCCGTTTTCAAATGTTTTATTTTTGAACGTCAGTTCACATTTGTAGGTGGATCATCAGTGTTAGAGCTAAAATTAGCATGTTTAAAGTGATTTTCATGCTTCCAGGGGCTCGGGAAGTTAATTAAATACCATTTGGAGGCATTTAATGTTCGAGCAAAAACGGCTGATTTTCGACAAAAGAGATAACACCCCCCCATTACGTCATGCTTCAGAAATGTGGAAAATGGTCCGTTTTCAAATGTTTTATTTTTTAACGTCAGTTCACATTTGTAGGTGGATCATCAGTGTTAGAGCTAAAATTAGCATGTTTAAAGTGATTTTCATGCTTCCAGGGGCTCGGGAAGTTAATTAAATACCATTTGGAGGCATTTAATGTTCGAGCAAAAAACGGCTGATTTTCGACAAAAGAGATAACACCCCCCCATTACGTCATGCTTCAGAAATGTGGAAAATGGTCCGTTTTCAAATGTTTTATTTTTGAACGTCAGTTCACATTTGTAGGTGGATCATCAGTGTTAGAGCTAAAATTAGCATGTTTAAAGTGATTTTCATGCTTCCAGGGGCTCGGGAAGTGAAATAAATACCATTTGGAGGCATTTAATGTTCAAGCAAAAACGGCTGATTTTCGACAAAAGAGATAACACCCCCCCATTACGTCATGCTTCAGAAATGTGGAAAATGGTCCGTTTTCAAATGTTTTATTTTTGAACGTCAGTTCACATTTGTAGGTGGATCATCAGTGTTAGAGCTAAAATTGGCATGTTTAAAGTGATTTTCATGCTTCCAGGGGCTCTGGAAGTGAAATAAATACCATTTGGAGGCATTTAATGTTCGAGCAAAAACGGCTGATTTTCGACAAAAGAGATAACACCCCCCCATTACATCATGCTTCAGAAATGTGGAAAATGGTCCGTTTTCAAATGTTTTATTTTTGAACGTCAGTTCACATTTGTAGGTGGATCATCAGTGTTAGAGCTAAAATTAGCATGTTTAAAATGATTTTCATGCTTCCAGGGGCCCAAAACACAAGATTTATGGAATGGTTAAAAGTGCATGAAAATGGCCAATTTACTCACTCTGAGTTCTCAAAAAGGGTTTCTTCACCCCGGGAAGTTAATTAAATACCATTTGGAGGCATTTAATGTTCCAGCAAAAACGGCTGATTTTCGACAAAAGAGATAACACCCCCCCATTACGTCATGCTTCAGAAATGTGGAAAATGGTCCTTTTTCAAATGTTTTATTTTTGAACGTCAGTTCACATTTGTAGGTGGATCATCAGTGTTAGAGCTAAAATTAGCATGTTTAAAGTGATTTTCATGCTTCCAGGGGCCCAAAACACAAGATTTATGGAATGGTTAAAAGTGCATGAAAATGGCCAATTTACTCACTCTGAGTTCTCAAAAAGGGTTTCTTCACCCCGGGAAGTTAATTAAATACCATTTGGAGGCATTTAATGTTCGAGCAAAAACGGCTGATTTTCGACAAAAGAGATAACACCCCCCCATTACGTCATGCTTCAGAAATGTGGAAAATGGTCCGTTTTCAAATGTTTTATTTTTGAACGTCAGTTCACATTTGTAGGTGGATCATCAGTGTTAGAGCTAAAATTAGCATGTTTACAGTGATTTTCATGCTTCCAGGGGCTCGAGAAGTTAATTAAATACCATTTGGAGGCATTTAATTTTCGTGCAAAAACGGCTGATTTTCGACAAAAGAGATAACACCCCCCATTACGTCATGCTTCATAAATGTGGAAAATGGTCCGTTTTCAAATGTTTTATTTTTTAACGTCAGTTCACATTTGTAGGTGGATCATCAGTGTTGGAGCTAAAATTAGCATGTTTAAAATGATTTTCATGCTTCCAGGGGCCCAAAACACAAGATTTATGGAATGGTTAAAAGTGCATGAAAATGGCCAATTTACTCACTCTGAGTTCTCAAAAAGGGTTTCTTCACCCCGGGAAGTTAATTAAATACCATTTGGAGGCATTTAATGTTCGAGCAAAAACGGCTGATTTTCGACAAAAGAGATAACACCCCCCCATTGCGTCATGCTTCAGAAATGTGGAAAATGGTCCGTTTTCAAATGTTTTATTTTTGAACGTCAGTTCACATTTGTAGGTGGATCATCAGTGTTAGAGCTAAAATTAGCATGTTTAAAGTGATTTTCATGCTTCCAGGGGCTCGGGAAGTTAATTAAATACCATTTGAAGGCATTTAATGTTCGAGCAAAAACGGCTGATTTTCGACAAAAGAGATAACACCCCCCCATTACGTCATGCTTCAGAAATGTGGAAAATGGTCCGTTTTCAAATGTTTTATTTTTGAACGTCAGTTCACATTTGTAGGTGGATCATCAGTGTTAGAGCTAAAATTAGCATGTTTAAAGTGATTTTCATGCTTCCAGGGGCTCGGGAAGTTAATTAAATACCATTTGGAGGCATTTAATGTTCGAGCAAAAACGGCTGATTTTCGACAAAAGAGATAACACCCCCCCATTACGTCATGCTTCAGAAATGTGGAAAATGGTCCGTTTTCAAATGTTTTATTTTTGAACGTCAGTTCACATTTGTAGGTGGATCATCAGTGTTAGAGCTAAAATTAGCATGTTTAAAGTGATTTTCATGCTTCCAGGGGCTCGGGAAGTTAATTAAATACCATTTGGAGGCATTTAATGTTCGAGCAAAAACGGCTGATTTTCGACAAAAGAGATAACACCCCCCCATTACGTCATGCTTCAGAAATGTGGAAAATGGTCCGTTTTCAAATGTTTTATTTTTGAACGTCAGTTCACATTTGTAGGTGGATCATCAGTGTTAGAGCTAAAATTAGCATGTTTAAAGTGATTTTCATGCTTCCAGGGGCTCAGGAAGTTAATTAAATACCATTTGGAGGCTTTTAATATTCGAGCAAAAACGGCTGATTTTCGACAAAAGAGATAACACCCCCCCATTACGTCATGCTTCAGAAATGTGGAAAATGGTCCGTTTTCAAATGTTTTATTTTTGAACGTCAGTTCACATTTGTAGGTGGATCATCAGTGTTAGAGCTAAAATTAGCATGTTTAAAGTGATTTTCATGCTTCCAGGGGCCCAAAACACAAGATTTATGGAATGGTTAAAAGTGCATGAAAATGGCCAATTTACTCACTCTGAGTTCTCAAAAAGGGTTTCTTCACCCCGGGAAGTTAATTAAATACCATTTGGAGGCATTTAATGTTCCAGCAAAAACGGCTGATTTTCGACAAAAGAGATAACACCCCCCCATTACGTCATGCTTCAGAAATGTGGAAAATGGTCCTTTTTCAAATGTTTTATTTTTGAACGTCAGTTCACATTTGTAGGTGGATCATCAGTGTTAGAGCTAAAATTAGCATGTTTAAAGTGATTTTCATGCTTCCAGGGGCCCAAAACACAAGATTTATGGAATGGTTAAAAGTGCATGAAAATGGCCAATTTACTCACTCTGAGTTCTCAAAAAGGGTTTCTTCACCCCGGGAAGTTAATTAAATACCATTTGGAGGCATTTAATGTTCGAGCAAAAACGGCTGATTTTCGACAAAAGAGATAACACCCCCCCATTACGTCATGCTTCAGAAATGTGGAAAATGGTCCGTTTTCAAATGTTTTATTTTTGAACGTCAGTTCACATTTGTAGGTGGATCATCAGTGTTAGAGCTAAAATTAGCATGTTTACAGTGATTTTCATGCTTCCAGGGGCTCGAGAAGTTAATTAAATACCATTTGGAGGCATTTAATTTTCGTGCAAAAACGGCTGATTTTCGACAAAAGAGATAACACCCCCCATTACGTCATGCTTCAGAAATGTGGAAAATGGTCCGTTTTCAAATGTTTTATTTTTGAACGTCAGTTCACATTTGTAGGTGGATCATCAGTGTTAGAGCTAAAATTAGCATGTTTAAAGTGATTTTCATGCTTCCAGGGGCTCGGGAAGTTAATTAAATACCATTTGGAGGCATTTAATGTTCGAGCAAAAACGGCTGATTTTCGACAAAAGAGATAACACCCCCCCATTACGTCATGCTTCAGAAATGTGGAAAATGGTCCGTTTTCAAATGTTTTATTTTTGAACGTCAGTTCACATTTGTTGGTGGATCATCAGTGTTAGAGCTAAAATTAGCATGTTTAAAGTGATTTTCATGCTTCCAGGGGCTCGGGAAGTTAATTAAATACCATTTGGAGGCATTTAATGTTCGAGCAAAAACGGCTGATTTTCGACAAAAGAGATAACACCCCCCCATTACGTCATGCTTCAGAAATGTGGAAAATGGTCCGTTTTCAAATGTTTTATTTTTGAACATCAGTTCACATTTGTAGGTGGATCATCAGTGTTAGAGCTAAAATTAGCATGTTTAAAGTGATTTTCATGCTTCCAGGGGCTCGGGAAGTTAATTAAATACCATTTGGAGGCATTTAATGTTCGAGCAAAAACGGCTGATTTTCGACAAAAGAGATAACACCCCCCCATTACGTCATGCTTCAGAAATGTGGAAAATGGTCCGTTTTCAAATGTTTTATTTTTGAACGTCAGTTCACATTTGTAGGTGGATCATCAGTGTTAGAGCTAAAATTAGCATGTTTAAAGTGATTTTCATGCTTCCAGGGGCCCAAAACACAAGATTTATGGAATGGTTAAAAGTGCATGAAAATGGCCAATTTACTCACTCTGAGTTCTCAAAAAGGGTTTCTTCACCCCGGGAAGTTAATTAAATACCATTTGGAGGCATTTAATGTTCCAGCAAAAACGGCTGATTTTCGACAAAAGAGATAACACCCCCCCCCCCATTACGTCATGCTTCAGAAATGTGGAAAATGGTCCGTTTTCAAATGTTTTATTTTTTAACGTCAGTTCACATTTGTAGGTGGATCATCAGTGTTAGAGCTAAAATTAGCATGTTTAAAGTGATTTTCATGCTTCCAGGGGCTCGGGAAGTTAATTAAATACCATTTGGAGGCATTTAATGTTCGAGCAAAAAACGGCTGATTTTCGACAAAAGAGATAACACCCCCCCATTACGTCATGCTTCAGAAATGTGGAAAATGGTCCGTTTTCAAATGTTTTATTTTTGAACGTCAGTTCACATTTGTAGGTGGATCATCAGTGTTAGAGCTAAAATTAGCATGTTTAAAGTGATTTTCATGCTTCCAGGGGCTCGGGAAGTGAAATAAATACCATTTGGAGGCATTTAATGTTCAAGCAAAAACGGCTGATTTTCGACAAAAGAGATAACACCCCCCCATTACGTCATGCTTCAGAAATGTGGAAAATGGTCCGTTTTCAAATGTTTTATTTTTGAACGTCAGTTCACATTTGTAGGTGGATCATCAGTGTTAGAGCTAAAATTAGCATGTTTAAAGTGATTTTCATGCTTCCAGGGGCTCGGGAAGTTAATTAAATACCATTTGGAGGCATTTAATGTTCGAGCAAAAACGGCTGATTTTCGACAAAAGAGATAACACCCCCCCATTACGTCATGCTTCAGAAATGTGGAAAATGGTCCGTTTTCAAATGTTTTATTTTTGAACGTCAGTTCACATTTGTAGGTGGATCATCAGTGTTAGAGCTAAAATTAGCATGTTTAAAGTGATTTTCATGCTTCCAGGGGCTCGGGAAGTTAATTAAATACCATTTGGAGGCATTTAATGTTCGAGCAAAAACGGCTGATTTTCGACAAAAGAGATAACACCCCCCCATTACGTCATGCTTCAGAAATGTGGAAAATGGTCCGTTTTCAAATGTTTTATTTTTTAACGTCAGTTCACATTTGTAGGTGGATCATCAGTGTTAGAGCTAAAATTAGCATGTTTAAAGTGATTTTCATGCTTCCAGGGGCTCGGGAAGTTAATTAAATACCATTTGGAGGCATTTAATGTTCGAGCAAAAAACGGCTGATTTTCGACAAAAGAGATAACACCCCCCCATTACGTCATGCTTCAGAAATGTGGAAAATGGTCCGTTTTCAAATGTTTTATTTTTGAACGTCAGTTCACATTTGTAGGTGGATCATCAGTGTTAGAGCTAAAATTAGCATGTTTAAAGTGATTTTCATGCTTCCAGGGGCTCGGGAAGTGAAATAAATACCATTTGGAGGCATTTAATGTTCAAGCAAAAACGGCTGATTTTCGACAAAAGAGATAACACCCCCCCATTACGTCATGCTTCAGAAATGTGGAAAATGGTCCGTTTTCAAATGTTTTATTTTTGAACGTCAGTTCACATTTGTAGGTGGATCATCAGTGTTAGAGCTAAAATTAGCATGTTTAAAGTGATTTTCATGCTTCCAGGGGCTCGGGAAGTGAAATAAATACCATTTGGAGGCATTTAATGTTCGAGCAAAAACGGCTGATTTTCGACAAAAGAGATAACACCCCCCCATTACATCATGCTTCAGAAATGTGGAAAATGGTCCGTTTACAAATGTTTTATTTTTGAACGTCAGTTCACATTTGTAGGTGGATCATCAGTGTTAGAGCTAAAATTAGCATGTTTAAAATGATTTTCATGCTTCCAGGGGCCCAAAACACAAGATTTATGGAATGGTTAAAAGTGCATGAAAATGGCCAATTTACTCACTCTGAGTTCTCAAAAAGGGTTTCTTCACCCCGGGAAGTTAATTAAATACCATTTGGAGGCATTTAATGTTCGAGCAAAAACGGCTGATTTTCGACAAAAGAGATAACACCCCCATTGCGTCATGCTTCAGAAATGTGGAAAATGGTCCGTTTTCAAATGTTTTATTTTTGAACGTCAGTTCACATTTGTAGGTGGATCATCAGTGTTAGAGCTAAAATGAGCATGTTTAAAGTGATTTTCATGCTTCCAGGGGCTCGGGAAGTTAATTAAATACCATTTGGAGGCATTTAATGTTCGAGCAAAAACGGCTGATTTTCGACAAAAGAGATAACACCCCCCCATTACGTCATGCTTCAGAAATGTGGAAAATGGTCCGTTTTCAAATGTTTTATTTTTGAACGTCAGTTCACATTTGTAGGTGGATCATCAGTGTTAGAGCTAAAATTAGCATGTTTAAAGTGATTTTCATGCTTCTAGGGGCTCGGGAAGTGAAATAAATACCATTTGGAGGCATTTAATGTTCGAGCAAAAACGGCTGATTTTCGACAAAAGAGATAACACCCCCCCATTACGTCATGCTTCAGAAATGTGGAAAATGGTCCGTTTTCAAATGTTTTATTTTTGAACGTCAGTTCACATTTGTAGGTGGATCATCAGTGTTAGAGCTAAAATTAGCATGTTTAAAGTGATTTTCATGCTTCCAGGGGCTCGGGAAGTTAATTAAATACCATTTGGAGGCATTTAATGTTCGAGCAAAAACGGCTGATTTTCGACAAAAGATATAACACCCCCCCATTACGTCATGCTTCAGAAATTTGGAAAATGGTCCGTTTTCAAATGTTTTATTTTTGAACGTCAGTTCACATTTGTAGGTGGATCATCAGTGTTAGAGCTAAAATTAGCATGTTTAAAGTGATTTTCATGCTTCCAGGGGCTCGGGAAGTTAATTAAATACCATTTGGAGGCATTTAATGTTCGAGCAAAAACGGCTGATTTTCGACAAAAGAGATAACACCCCCCCATTACGTCATGCTTCAGAAATGTGGAAAATGGTCCGTTTTCAAATGTTTTATTTTTGAACGTCAGTTCACATTTGTAGGTGGATCATCAGTGTTAGAGCTAAAATTAGCATGTTTAAAGTGATTTTCATACTTCCAGGGGCTCAGGAAGTTAATTAAATACCATTTGGAGGCATTTAATGTTCGAGCAAAAACGGCTGATTTTCGACAAAAGAGATAACACCCCCCCATTACGTCATGCTTCAGAAATGTGGAAAATGGTCCGTTTTCAAATGTTTTATTTTTGAACGTCAGTTCACATTTGTAGGTGGATCATCAGTGTTAGAGCTAAAATTAGCATGTTTAAAGTGATTTTCATGCTTCCAGGGGCCCAAAACACAAGATTTATGGAATGGTTAAAAGTGCATGAAAATGGCCAATTTACTCACTCTGAGTTCTCAAAAAGGGTTTCTTCACCCCGGGAAGTTAATTAAATACCATTTGGAGGCATTTAATGTTCCAGCAAAAACGGCTGATTTTCGACAAAAGAGAAAACACCCCCCCATTACGTCATGCTTCAGAAATGTGGAAAATGGTCCTTTTTCAAATGTTTTAGTTTTGAACGTCAGTTCACATTTGTAGGTGGATCATCAGTGTTAGAGCTAAAATTAGCATGTTTAAAGTGATTTTCATGCTTCCAGGGGCCCAAAACACAAGATTTATGGAATGGTTAAAAGTGCATGAAAATGGCCAATTTACTCACTCTGAGTTCTCAAAAAGGGTTTCTTCACCCCGGGAAGTTAATTAAATACCATTTGGAGGCATTTAATGTTCCAGCAAAAACGGCTGATTTTCGACAAAAGAGATAACACCCCCCCATTACGTCATGCTTCAGAAATGTGGAAAATGGTCCTTTTTCAAATGTTTTATTTTTGAACGTCAGTTCACATTTGTAGGTGGATCATCAGTGTTAGAGCTAAAATTAGCATGTTTAAAGTGATTTTCATGCTTCCAGGGGCCCAAAACACAAGATTTATGGAATGGTTAAAAGTGCATGAAAATGGCCAATTTACTCACTCTGAGTTCTCAAAAACGGTTTCTTCACCCCGGGAAGTTAATTAAATACCATTTGGAGGCATTTAATGTTCGAGCAAAAACGGCTGATTTTCGACAAAAGAGATAACACCCCCCCATTATGTCATGCTTCAGAAATGTGGAAAATGGTCCGTTTTCAAATGTTTTATTTTTGAACGTCAGTTCACATTTGTAGGTGGATCATCAGTGTTAGAGCTAAAATTAGCATGTTTACAGTGATTTTCATGCTTCCAGGGGCTCGGGAAGTTAATTAAATACCATTTGGAGGCATTTAATGTTCGTGCAAAAACGGCTGATTTTCGACAAAAGAGATAACACCCCCCCATTACGTCATGCTTCAGAAATGTGGAAAATGGTCCGTTTTCAAATGTTTTATTTTTGAACGTCAGTTCACATTTGTAGGTGGATCATCAGTGTTAGAGCTAAAATTAGCATGTTTAAAGTGATTTTCATGCTTCCAGGGGCTCGGGAAGTGAAATAAATACCATTTGGAGGCATTTAATGTTCGAGCAAAAACGGCTGATTTTCGACAAAAGAGATAACACCCCCCCATTACGTCATGCTTCAGAAATGTGGAAAATGGTCCGTTTTCAAATGTTTTATTTTTTAACGTCAGTTCACATTTGTAGGTGGATCATCAGTGTTGGAGCTAAAATTAGCATGTTTAAAATGATTTTCATGCTTCCAGGGGCCCAAAACACAAGATTTATGGAATGGTTAAAAGTGCATGAAAATGGCCAATTTACTCACTCTGAGTTCTCAAAAAGGGTTTCTTCACCCCGGGAAGTTAATTAAATACCATTTGGAGGCATTTAATGTTCGAGCAAAAACGGCTGATTTTCGACAAAAGAGATAACACCCCCCCATTGCGTCATGCTTCAGAAATGTGGAAAATGGTCCGTTTTCAAATGTTTTATTTTTGAACGTCAGTTCACATTTGTAGGTGGATCATCAGTGTTAGAGCTAAAATTAGCATGTTTAAAGTGATTTTCATGCTTCCAGGGGCTCGGGAAGTTAATTAAATACCATTTGGAGGCATTTAATGTTCGAGCAAAAACGGCTGATTTTCGACAAAAGAGATAACACCCCCCCATTACGTCATGCTTCAGAAATGTGGAAAATGGTCCGTTTTCAAATGTTTTATTTTTGAACGTCAGTTCACATTTGTAGGTGGATCATCAGTGTTAGAGCTAAAATTAGCATGTTTAAAGTGATTTTCATGCTTCCAGGGGCTCGGGAAGTTAATTAAATACCATTTGGAGGCATTTAATGTTCGAGCAAAAACGGCTGATTTTCGACAAAAGAGATAACACCCCCCCATTACGTCATGCTTCAGAAATGTGGAAAATGGTCCGTTTTCAAATGTTTTATTTTTGAACGTCAGTTCACATTTGTAGGTGGATCATCAGTGTTAGAGCTAAAATTAGCATGTTTAAAGTGATTTTCATGCTTCCAGGGGCTCGGGAAGTTAATTAAATACCATTTGGAGGCATTTAATGTTCGAGCAAAAACGGCTGATTTTCGACAAAAGAGATAACACCCCCCCATTACGTCATGCTTCAGAAATGTGGAAAATGGTCCGTTTTCAAATGTTTTATTTTTGAACGTCAGTTCACATTTGTAGGTGGATCATCAGTGTTAGAGCTAAAATTAGCATGTTTAAAGTGATTTTCATGCTTCCAGGGGCTCAGGAAGTTAATTAAATACCATTTGGAGGCATTTAATGTTCGAGCAAAAACGGCTGATTTTCGACAAAAGAGATAACACCCCCCCATTACGTCATGCTTCAGAAATGTGGAAAATGGTCCGTTTTCAAATGTTTTATTTTTGAACGTCAGTTCACATTTGTAGGTGGATCATCAGTGTTAGAGCTAAAATTAGCATGTTTAAAGTGATTTTCATGCTTCCAGGGGCCCAAAACACAAGATTTATGGAATGGTTAAAAGTGCATGAAAATGGCCAATTTACTCACTCTGAGTTCTCAAAAAGGGTTTCTTCACCCCGGGAAGTTAATTAAATACCATTTGGAGGCATTTAATGTTCCAGCAAAAACGGCTGATTTTCGACAAAAGAGATAACACCCCCCCATTACGTCATGCTTCAGAAATGTGGAAAATGGTCCTTTTTCAAATGTTTTATTTTTGAACGTCAGTTCACATTTGTAGGTGGATCATCAGTGTTAGAGCTAAAATTAGCATGTTTAAAGTGATTTTCATGCTTCCAGGGGCCCAAAACACAAGATTTATGGAATGGTTAAAAGTGCATGAAAATGGCCAATTTACTCACTCTGAGTTCTCAAAAAGGGTTTCTTCACCCCGGGAAGTTAATTAAATACCATTTGGAGGCATTTAATGTTCGAGCAAAAACGGCTGATTTTCGACAAAAGAGATAACACCCCCCCATTACGTCATGCTTCAGAAATGTGGAAAATGGTCCGTTTTCAAATGTTTTATTTTTGAACGTCAGTTCACATTTGTAGGTGGATCATCAGTGTTAGAGCTAAAATTAGCATGTTTACAGTGATTTTCATGCTTCCAGGGGCTCGAGAAGTTAATTAAATACCATTTGGAGGCATTTAATTTTCGTGCAAAAACGGCTGATTTTCGACAAAAGAGATAACACCCCCCATTACGTCATGCTTCAGAAATGTGGAAAATGGTCCGTTTTCAAATGTTTTATTTTTTAACGTCAGTTCACATTTGTAGGTGGATCATCAGTGTTGGAGCTAAAATTAGCATGTTTAAAATGATTTTCATGCTTCCAGGGGCCCAAAACACAAGATTTATGGAATGGTTAAAAGTGCATGAAAATGGCCAATTTACTCACTCTGAGTTCTCAAAAAGGGTTTCTTCACCCCGGGAAGTTAATTAAATACCATTTGGAGGCATTTAATGTTCGAGCAAAAACGGCTGATTTTCGACAAAAGAGATAACACCCCCCCATTGCGTCATGCTTCAGAAATGTGGAAAATGGTCCGTTTTCAAATGTTTTATTTTTGAACGTCAGTTCACATTTGTAGGTGGATCATCAGTGTTAGAGCTAAAATTAGCATGTTTAAAGTGATTTTCATGCTTCCAGGGGCTCGGGAAGTTAATTAAATACCATTTGGAGGCATTTAATGTTCGAGCAAAAACGGCTGATTTTCGACAAAAGAGATAACACCCCCCCATTACGTCATGCTTCAGAAATGTGGAAAATGGTCCGTTTTCAAATGTTTTATTTTTGAACGTCAGTTCACATTTGTAGGTGGATCATCAGTGTTAGAGCTAAAATTAGCATGTTTAAAGTGATTTTCATGCTTCCAGGGGCTCGGGAAGTTAATTAAATACCATTTGGAGGCATTTAATGTTCGAGCAAAAACGGCTGATTTTCGACAAAAGAGATAACACCCCCCCATTACGTCATGCTTCAGAAATGTGGAAAATGGTCCTTTTTCAAATGTTTTATTTTTGAACGTCAGTTCACATTTGTAGGTGGATCATCAGTGTTAGAGCTAAAATTAGCATGTTTAAAGTGATTTTCATGCTTCCAGGGGCTCGGGAAGTTAATTAAATACCATTTGGAGGCATTTAATGTTCGAGCAAAAACGGCTGATTTTCGACAAAAGAGATAACACCCCCCCATTACGTCATGCTTCAGAAATGTGGAAAATGGTCCGTTTTCAAATGTTTTATTTTTGAACGTCAGTTCACATTTGTAGGTGGATCATCAGTGTTAGAGCTAAAATTAGCATGTTTAAAGTGATTTTCATGCTTCCAGGGGCTCAGGAAGTTAATTAAATACCATTTGGAGGCATTTAATGTTCGAGCAAAAACGGCTGATTTTCGACAAAAGAGATAACACCCCCCCATTACGTCATGCTTCAGAAATGTGGAAAATGGTCCGTTTTCAAATGTTTTATTTTTGAACGTCAGTTCACATTTGTAGGTGGATCATCAGTGTTAGAGCTAAAATTAGCATGTTTAAAGTGATTTTCATGCTTCCAGGGGCCCAAAACACAAGATTTATGGAATGGTTAAAAGTGCATGAAAATGGCCAATTTACTCACTCTGAGTTCTCAAAAAGGGTTTCTTCACCCCGGGAAGTTAATTAAATACCATTTGGAGGCATTTAATGTTCCAGCAAAAACGGCTGATTTTCGACAAAAGAGATAACACCCCCCCATTACGTCATGCTTCAGAAATGTGGAAAATGGTCCTTTTTCAAATGTTTTATTTTTGAACGTCAGTTCACATTTGTAGGTGGATCATCAGTGTTAGAGCTAAAATTAGCATGTTTAAAGTGATTTTCATGCTTCCAGGGGCCCAAAACACAAGATTTATGGAATGGTTAAAAGTGCATGAAAATGGCCAATTTACTCACTCTGAGTTCTCAAAAAGGGTTTCTTCACCCCGGGAAGTTAATTAAATACCATTTGGAGGCATTTAATGTTCGAGCAAAAACGGCTGATTTTCGACAAAAGAGATAACACCCCCCCATTACGTCATGCTTCAGAAATGTGGAAAATGGTCCGTTTTCAAATGTTTTATTTTTGAACGTCAGTTCACATTTGTAGGTGGATCATCAGTGTTAGAGCTAAAATTAGCATGTTTACAGTGATTTTCATGCTTCCAGGGGCTCGAGAAGTTAATTAAATACCATTTGGAGGCATTTAATTTTCGTGCAAAAACGGCTGATTTTCGACAAAAGAGATAACACCCCCCATTACGTCATGCTTCAGAAATGTGGAAAATGGTCCGTTTTCAAATGTTTTATTTTTGAACGTCAGTTCACATTTGTAGGTGGATCATCAGTGTTAGAGCTAAAATTAGCATGTTTAAAGTGATTTTCATGCTTCCAGGGGCTCGGGAAGTTAATTAAATACCATTTGGAGGCATTTAATGTTCGAGCAAAAACGGCTGATTTTCGACAAAAGAGATAACACCCCCCCATTACGTCATGCTTCAGAAATGTGGAAAATGGTCCGTTTTCAAATGTTTTATTTTTGAACGTCAGTTCACATTTGTAGGTGGATCATCAGTGTTAGAGCTAAAATTAGCATGTTTAAAGTGATTTTCATGCTTCCAGGGGCTCGGGAAGTTAATTAAATACCATTTGGAGGCATTTAATGTTCGAGCAAAAACGGCTGATTTTCGACAAAAGAGATAACACCCCCCCATTACGTCATGCTTCAGAAATGTGGAAAATGGTCCGTTTTCAAATGTTTTATTTTTGAACATCAGTTCACATTTGTAGGTGGATCATCAGTGTTAGAGCTAAAATTAGCATGTTTAAAGTGATTTTCATGCTTCCAGGGGCTCGGGAAGTTAATTAAATACCATTTGGAGGCATTTAATGTTCGAGCAAAAACGGCTGATTTTCGACAAAAGAGATAACACCCCCCCATTACGTCATGCTTCAGAAATGTGGAAAATGGTCCGTTTTCAAATGTTTTATTTTTGAACGTCAGTTCACATTTGTAGGTGGATCATCAGTGTTAGAGCTAAAATTAGCATGTTTAAAGTGATTTTCATGCTTCCAGGGGCCCAAAACACAAGATTTATGGAATGGTTAAAAGTGCATGAAAATGGCCAATTTACTCACTCTGAGTTCTCAAAAAGGGTTTCTTCACCCCGGGAAGTTAATTAAATACCATTTGGAGGCATTTAATGTTCGAGCAAAAACGGCTGATTTTCGACAAAAGAGATAACACCCCCCCATTGCGTCATGCTTCAGAAATGTGGAAAATGGTCCGTTTTCAAATGTTTTATTTTTGAACGTCAGTTCACATTTGTAGGTGGATCATCAGTGTTAGAGCTAAAATTAGCATGTTTAAAGTGATTTTCATGCTTCCAGGGGCTCGGGAAGTTAATTAAATACCATTTGGAGGCATTTAATGTTCGAGCAAAAACGGCTGATTTTCGACAAAAGAGATAACACCCCCCCATTACGTCATGCTTCAGAAATGTGGAAAATGGTCCGTTTTCAAATGTTTTATTTTTGAACGTCAGTTCACATTTGTAGGTGGATCATCAGTGTTAGAGCTAAAATTAGCATGTTTAAAGTGATTTTCATGCTTCCAGGGGCTCGGGAAGTTAATTAAATACCATTTGGAGGCATTTAATGTTCGAGCAAAAACGGCTGATTTTCGACAAAAGAGATAACACCCCCCCATTACGTCATGCTTCAGAAATGTGGAAAATGGTCCGTTTTCAAATGTTTTATTTTTGAACGTCAGTTCACATTTGTAGGTGGATCATCAGTGTTAGAGCTAAAATTAGCATGTTTAAAGTGATTTTCATGCTTCCAGGGGCTCGGGAAGTTAATTAAATACCATTTGGAGGCATTTAATGTTCGAGCAAAAACGGCTGATTTTCGACAAAAGAGATAACACCCCCCCATTACGTCATGCTTCAGAAATGTGGAAAATGGTCCGTTTTCAAATGTTTTATTTTTGAACGTCAGTTCACATTTGTAGGTGGATCATCAGTGTTAGAGCTAAAATTAGCATGTTTAAAGTGATTTTCATGCTTCCAGGGGCTCAGGAAGTTAATTAAATACCATTTGGAGGCATTTAATGTTCGAGCAAAAACGGCTGATTTTCGACAAAAGAGATAACACCCCCCCATTACGTCATGCTTCAGAAATGTGGAAAATGGTCCGTTTTCAAATGTTTTATTTTTGAACGTCAGTTCACATTTGTAGGTGGATCATCAGTGTTAGAGCTAAAATTAGCATGTTTAAAGTGATTTTCATGCTTCCAGGGGCCCAAAACACAAGATTTATGGAATGGTTAAAAGTGCATGAAAATGGCCAATTTACTCACTCTGAGTTCTCAAAAAGGGTTTCTTCACCCCGGGAAGTTAATTAAATACCATTTGGAGGCATTTAATGTTCCAGCAAAAACGGCTGATTTTCGACAAAAGAGATAACACCCCCCCATTACGTCATGCTTCAGAAATGTGGAAAATGGTCCTTTTTCAAATGTTTTTTTTTTGAACGTCAGTTCACATTTGTAGGTGGATCATCAGTGTTAGAGCTAAAATTAGCATGTTTAAAGTGATTTTCATGCTTCCAGGGGCCCAAAACACAAGATTTATGGAATGGTTAAAAGTGCATGAAAATGGCCAATTTACTCACTCTGAGTTCTCAAAAAGGGTTTCTTCACCCCGGGAAGTTAATTAAATACCATTTGGAGGCATTTAATGTTCTAGCAAAAACGGCTGATTTTCGACAAAAGAGATAACACCCCCCATTACGTCATGCTTCAGAAATGTGGAAAATGGTCCGTTTTCAAATGTTTTATTTTTGAACGTCAGTTCACATTTGTAGGTGGATCATCAGTGTTAGAGCTAAAATTAGCATGTTTACAGTGATTTTCATGCTTCCAGGGGCTCGAGAAGTTAATTAAATACCATTTGGAGGCATTTAATTTTCGTGCAAAAACGGCTGATTTTCGACAAAAGAGATAACACCCCCCATTACGTCATGCTTCAGAAATGTGGAAAATGGTCCGTTTTCAAATGTTTTATTTTTGAACGTCAGTTCACATTTGTAGGTGGATCATCCGTGTTAGAGCTAAAATTAGCATGTTTAAAGTGATTTTCATGCTTCCAGGGGCTCGGGAAGTTAATTAAATACCATTTGGAGGCATTTAATGTTCGAGCAAAAACGGCTGATTTTCGACAAAAGAGATAACACCCCCCCATTACGTCATGCTTCAGAAATGTGGAAAATGGTCCGTTTTCAAATGTTTTATTTTTGAACGTCAGTTCACATTTGTAGGTGGATCATCAGTGTTAGAGCTAAAATTAGCATGTTTAAAGTGATTTTCATGCTTCCAGGGGCTCGGGAAGTTAATTAAATACCATTTGGAGGCATTTAATGTTCGAGCAAAAACGGCTGATTTTCGACAATAGAGATAACACCCCCCCATTACGTCATGCTTCAGAAATGTGGAAAATGGTCCGTTTTCAAATGTTTTATTTTTGAACATCAGTTCACATTTGTAGGTGGATCATCAGTGTTAGAGCTAAAATTAGCATGTTTAAAGTGATTTTCATGCTTCCAGGGGCTCGGGAAGTTAATTAAATACCATTTGGAGGCATTTAATGTTCGAGCAAAAACGGCTGATTTTCGACAAAAGAGATAACACCCCCCCCATTACGTCATACTTCAGAAATGTGGAAAATGGTCCGTTTTCAAATGTTTTATTTTTGAACGTCAGTTCACATTTGTAGGTGGATCATCAGTGTTAGAGCTAAAATTAGCATGTTTAAAGTGATTTTCATGCTTCCAGGGGCCCAAAACACAAGATTTATGGAATGGTTAAAAGTGCATGAAAATGGCCAATTTACTCACTCTGAGTTCTCAAAAAGGGTTTCTTCACCCCGGGAAGTTAATTAAATACCATTTGGAGGCATTTAATGTTCCAGCAAAAACGGCTGATTTTCGACAAAAGAGATAACACCCCCCCCCATTACGTCATGCTTCAGAAATGTGGAAAATGGTCCGTTTTCAAATGTTTTATTTTTTAACGTCAGTTCACATTTGTAGGTGGATCATCAGTGTTAGAGCTAAAATTAGCATGTTTAAAGTGATTTTCATGCTTCCAGGGGCTCGGGAAGTTAATTAAATACCATTTGGAGGCATTTAATGTTCGAGCAAAAAACGGCTGATTTTCGACAAAAGAGATAACACCCCCCCATTACGTCATGCTTCAGAAATGTGGAAAATGGTCCGTTTTCAAATGTTTTATTTTTGAACGTCAGTTCACATTTGTAGGTGGATCATCAGTGTTAGAGCTAAAATTAGCATGTTTAAAGTGATTTTCATGCTTCCAGGGGCTCGGGAAGTGAAATAAATACCATTTGGAGGCATTTAATGTTCAAGCAAAAACGGCTGATTTTCGACAAAAGAGATAACACCCCCCCATTACGTCATGCTTCAGAAATGTGGAAAATGGTCCGTTTTCAAATGTTTTATTTTTGAACGTCAGTTCACATTTGTAGGTGGATCATCAGTGTTAGAGCTAAAATTAGCATGTTTAAAGTGATTTTCATGCTTCCAGGGGCTCGGGAAGTGAAATAAATACCATTTGGAGGCATTTAATGTTCGAGCAAAAACGGCTGATTTTCGACAAAAGAGATAACACCCCCCCATTACATCATGCTTCAGAAATGTGGAAAATGGTCCGTTTTCAAATGTTTTATTTTTGAACGTCAGTTCACATTTGTAGGTGGATCATCAGTGTTAGAGCTAAAATTAGCATGTTTAAAATGATTTTCATGCTTCCAGGGGCCCAAAACACAAGATTTATGGAATGGTTAAAAGTGCATGAAAATGGCCAATTTACTCACTCTGAGTTCTCAAAAAGGGTTTCTTCACCCCGGGAAGTTAATTAAATACCATTTGGAGGCATTTAATGTTCGAGCAAAAACGGCTGATTTTCGACAAAAGAGATAACACCCCCCATTGCGTCATGCTTCAGAAATGTGGAAAATTGTCCGTTTTCAAATGTTTTATTTTTGAACGTCAGTTCACATTTGTAGGTGGATCATCAGTGTTAGAGCTAAAATTAGCATGTTTAAAGTGATTTTCATGCTTCCAGGGGCTCGGGAAGTTAATTAAATACCATTTGGAGGCATTTAATGTTCGAGCAAAAACGGCTGATTTTCGACAAAAGATATAACACCCCCCCATTACGTCATGCTTCAGAAATTTGGAAAATGGTCCGTTTTCAAATGTTTTATTTTTGAACGTCAGTTCACATTTGTAGGTGGATCATCAGTGTTAGAGCTAAAATTAGCATGTTTAAAGTGATTTTCATGCTTCCAGGGGCTCGGGAAGTTAATTAAATACCATTTGGAGGCATTTAATGTTCGAGCAAAAACGGCTGATTTTCGACAAAAGAGATAACACCCCCCCATTACGTCATGCTTCAGAAATGTGGAAAATGGTCCATTTTCAAATTTTTTATTTTTGAACGTCAGTTCACATTTGTAGGTGGATCATCAGTGTTAGAGCTAAAATTAGCATGTTTAAAGTGATTTTCATGCTTCCAGGGGCTCGGGAAGTTAATTAAATAGCATTTGGAGGCATTTAATGTTCGAGCAAAAACGGCTGATTTTCGACAAAAGAGATAACACCCCCCATTACGTCATGCTTCAGAAATGTGGAAAATGGTCCGTTTTCAAATGTTTTATTTTTGAACGTCAGTTCACATTTGTAGGTGGATCATCAGTGTTAGAGCTAAAATTAGCATGTTTAAAGTGATTTTCATACTTCCAGGGGCTCAGGAAGTTAATTAAATACCATTTGGAGGCATTTAATGTTCGAGCAAAAACGGCTGATTTTCGACAAAAGAGATAACACCCCCCCATTACGTCATGCTTCAGAAATGTGGAAAATGGTCCGTTTTCAAATGTTTTATTTTTGAACGTCAGTTCACATTTGTAGGTGGATCATCAGTGTTAGAGCTAAAATTAGCATGTTTAAAGTGATTTTCATGCTTCCAGGGGCCCAAAACACAAGATTTATGGAATGGTTAAAAGTGCATGAAAATGGCCAATTTACTCACTCTGAGTTCTCAAAAAGGGTTTCTTCACCCCGGGAAGTTAATTAAATACCATTTGGAGGCATTTAATGTTCCAGCAAAAACGGCTGATTTTCGACAAAAGAGAAAACACCCCCCCATTACGTCATGCTTCAGAAATGTGGAAAATGGTCCTTTTTCAAATGTTTTAGTTTTGAACGTCAGTTCACATTTGTAGGTGGATCATCAGTGTTAGAGCTAAAATTAGCATGTTTAAAGTGATTTTCATGCTTCCAGGGGCCCAAAACACAAGATTTATGGAATGGTTAAAAGTGCATGAAAATGGCCAATTTACTCACTCTGAGTTCTCAAAAAGGGTTTCTTCACCCCGGGAAGTTAATTAAATTCCATTTGGAGGCATTTAATGTTCCAGCAAAAACGGCTGATTTTCGACAAAAGAGATAACACCCCCCCATTACGTCATGCTTCAGAAATGTGGAAAATGGTCCTTTTTCAAATGTTTTATTTTTGAACGTCAGTTCACATTTGTAGGTGGATCATCAGTGTTAGAGCTAAAATTAGCATGTTTAAAGTGATTTTCATGCTTCCAGGGGCCCAAAACACAAGATTTATGGAATGGTTAAAAGTGCATGAAAATGGCCAATTTACTCACTCTGAGTTCTCAAAAACGGTTTCTTCACCCCGGGAAGTTAATTAAATACCATTTGGAGGCATTTAATGTTCGAGCAAAAACGGCTGATTTTCGACAAAAGAGATAACACCCCCCCATTATGTCATGCTTCAGAAATGTGGAAAATGGTCCGTTTTCAAATGTTTTATTTTTGAACGTCAGTTCACATTTGTAGGTGGATCATCAGTGTTAGAGCTAAAATTAGCATGTTTACAGTGATTTTCATGCTTCCAGGGGCTCGGGAAGTTAATTAAATACCATTTGGAGGCATTTAATGTTCGTGCAAAAACGGCTGATTTTCGACAAAAGAGATAACACCCCCCATTACGTCATGCTTCAGAAATGTGGAAAATGGTCCGTTTTCAAATGTTTTATTTTTGAACGTCAGTTCACATTTGTAGGTGGATCATCAGTGTTAGAGCTAAAATTAGCATGTTTAAAGTGATTTTCATGCTTCCAGGGGCTCGGGAAGTTAATTAAATACCATTTGGAGGCATTTAATGTTCGAGCAAAAACGGCTGATTTTCGACAAAAGAGATAACACCCCCCCATTACGTCATGCTTCAGAAATGTGGAAAATGGTCCGTTTCCAAATGTTTTATTTTTGAACGTCAGTTCACATTTGTAGGTGGATCATCAGTGTTAGAGCTAAAATTAGCATGTTTAAAGTGATTTTCATGCTTCCAGGGGCTCGGGAAGTTAATTAAATACCATTTGGAGGCATTTAATGTTCGAGCAAAAACGGCTGATTTTCGACAAAAGAGATAACACCCCCCCATTACGTCATGCTTCAGAAATGTGGAAAATGGTCCGTTTTCAAATGTTTTATTTTTGAACGTCAGTTCACATTTGTAGGTGGATCATCAGTGTTAGAGCTAAAATTAGCATGTTTAAAGTGATTTTCATGCTTCCAGGGGCTCGGGAAGTTAATTAAATACCATTTGGAGGCATTTAATGTTCGAGCAAAAACGGCTGATTTTCGACAAAAGAGATAACACCCCCCCATTACGTCATGCTTCAGAAATGTGGAAAATGGTTTGTTTTCAAATGTTTTATTTTTGAACGTCAGTTCACATTTGTAGGTGGATCATCAGTGTTAGAGCTAAAATGAGCATGTTTAAAGTGATTTTCATGCTTCCAGGGGCCCAAAACACAAGATTTATGGAATGGTTAAAAGTGCATGAAAATGGCCAATTTACTCACTCTGAGTTCTCAAAAAGGGTTTCTTCACCCCGGGAAGTTAATTAAATACCATTTGGAGGCATTTAATGTTCGAGCAAAAACGGCTGATTTTCGACAAAAGAGATAACACCCCCCCCATTACGTCATGCTTCAGAAATGTGGAAAATGGTCCGTTTTCAAATGTTTTATTTTTGAACGTCAGTTCACATTTGTAGGTGGATCATCAGTGTTAGAGCTAAAATTAGCATGTTTAAAGTGATTTTCATGCTTCCAGGGGCTCGGGAAGTTAATTAAATACCATTTGGAGGCATTTAATGTTCGAGCAAAAACGGCTGATTTTCGACAAAAGAGATAACACCCCCCCATTACGTCATGCTTCAGAAATGTGGAAAATGGTCCGTTTTCAAATGTTTTATTTTTGAACGTCCGTTCACATTTGTAGGTGGATCATCAGTGTTAGAGCTAAAATTAGCATGTTTAAAGTGATTTTCATGCTTCCAGGGGCTCGGGAAGTTAATTAAATACCATTTGGAGGCATTTAATGTTCGAGCAAAAACGGCTGATTTTCGACAAAAGAGATAACACCCCCCCATTACGTCATGCTTCAGAAATGTGGAAAATGGTCCGTTTTCAAATGTTTTATTTTTGAACGTCAGTTCACATTTGTAGGTGGATCATCAGTGTTAGAGCTAAAATTAGCATGTTTAAAGTGATTTTCATGCTTCCAGGGGCTCGGGAAGTGAAATAAATACCATTTGGGGGCATTTAATGTTCGAGCAAAAACGGCTGATTTTCGACAAAAGAGATAACACCCCCCCCATTACGTCATGCTTCAGAAATGTGGAAAATGGTCCGTTTTCAAATGTTTTATTTTTGAACGTCAGTTCACATTTGTAGGTGGATCATCAGTGTTAGAGCTAAAATTAGCATGTTTAAAGTGATTTTCATGCTTCCAGGGGCTCGGGAAGTGAAATAAATACCATTTGGAGGCATTTAATGTTCGAGCAAAAACGGCTGATTTTCGACAAAAGAGATAACTCCCCCATTACGTCATGCTTCAGAAATGTGGAAAATGGTCCGTTTTCAAATGTTTTATTTTTGAACGTCAGTTCACATTTGTAGGTGGATCATCAGTGTTAGAGCTAAAATTAGCATGTTTAAAGTGATTTTCATGCTTCCAGGGGCTCGGGAAGTGAAATAAATACCATTTGGAGGCATTTAATGTTCGAGCAAAAACGGCTGATTTTCGACAAAAGAGATAACACCCCCCCATTATGTCATGCTTCAGAAATGTGGAAAATGGTCCATTTTCAAATGTTTTATTTTTGAACGTCAGTTCACATTTGTAGGTGGATCATCAGTGTTGGAGCTAAAATTAGCATGTTTAAAATGATTTTCATGCTTCCAGGGGCCCAAAACACAAGATTTATGGAATGGTTAAAAGTGCATGAAAATGGCCAATTTACTCACTCTGAGTTCTCAAAAAGGGTTTCTTCACCCCGGGAAGTTAATTAAATACCATTTGGAGGCATTTAATGTTCGAGCAAAAACGGCTGATTTTCGACAAAAGAGATAACACCCCCCCATTGCGTCATGCTTCAGAAATGTGGAAAATGGTCCGTTTTCAAACGTTTTATTTTTGAACGTCAGTTCACATTTGTAGGTGGATCATCAGTGTTAGAGCTAAAATTAGCATGTTTAAAGTGATTTTCATGCTTCCAGGGGCTCGGGAAGTTAATTAAATACCATTTGGAGGCATTTAATGTTCGAGCAAAAACGGCTGATTTTCGACAAAAGAGATAACACCCCCCCATTACGTCATGCTTCAGAAATGTGGAAAATGGTCCGTTTTCAAATGTTTTATTTTTGAACGTCAGTTCACATTTGTAGGTGGATCATCAGTGTTAGAGCTAAAATTAGCATGTTTAAAGTGATTTTCATGCTTCCAGGGGCTCGGGAAGTTAATTAAATACCATTTGGAGGCATTTAATGTTCGAGCAAAAACGGCTGATTTTCGACAAAAGAGATAACACCCCCCCATTACGTCATGCTTCAGAAATGTGGAAAATGGTCCGTTTTCAAATGTTTTATTTTTGAACGTCAGTTCACATTTGTAGGTGGATCATCAGTGTTAGAGCTAAAATTAGCATGTTTAAAGTGATTTTCATGCTTCCAGGGGCTCGGGAAGTTAATTAAATACAATTTGGAGGCATTTAATGTTCGAGCAAAAACGGCTGATTTTCGACAAAAGAGATAACACCCCCCCATTACGTCATGCTTCAGAAATGTGGAAAATGGTCCGTTTTCAAATGTTTTATTTTTGAACGTCAGTTCACATTTGTAGGTGGATCATCAGTGTTAGAGCTAAAATGAGCATGTTTAAAGTGATTTTCATGCTTCCAGGGGCTCAGGAAGTTAATTAAATACCATTTGGAGGCATTTAATGTTCGAGCAAAAACGGCTGATTTTCGACAAAAGAGATAACACCCCCCCATTACGTCATGCTTCAGAAATGTGGAAAATGGTCCGTTTTCAAATGTTTTATTTTTGAACGTCAGTTCACATTTGTAGGTGGATCATCAGTGTTAGAGCTAAAATTAGCATGTTTAAAGTGATTTTCATGCTTCCAGGGGCCCAAAACACAAGATTTATGGAATGGTTAAAAGTGCATGAAAATGGCCAATTTACTCACTCTGAGTTCTCAAAAAGGGTTTCTTCACCCCGGGAAGTTAATTAAATACCATTTGGAGGCATTTAATGTTCCAGCAAAAACGGCTGATTTTCGACAAAAGAGATAACACCCCCCCCATTACGTCATGCTTCAGAAATGTGGAAAATGGTCCTTTTTCAAATGTTTTATTTTTGAACGTCAGTTCACATTTGTAGGTGGATCATCAGTGTTAGAGCTAAAATTAGCATGTTTAAAGTGATTTTCATGCTTCCAGGGGCCCAAAACACAAGATTTATGGAATGGTTAAAAGTGCATGAAAATGGCCAATTTACTCACTCTGAGTTCTCAAAAAGGGTTTCTTCACCCCGGGAAGTTAATTAAATACCATTTGGAGGCATTTAATGTTCGAGCAAAAACGGCTGATTTTCGACAAAAGAGATAACACCCCCCCATTACGTCATGCTTCAGAAATGTGGAAAATGGTCCGTTTTCAAATGTTTTATTTTTGAACGTCAGTTCACATTTGTAGGTGGATCATCAGTGTCAGAGCTAAAATTAGCATGTTTACAGTGATTTTCATGCTTCCAGGGGCTCGAGAAGTTAATTAAATACCATTTGGAGGCATATAATTTTCGTGCAAAAACGGCTGATTTTCGACAAAAGAGATAACACCCCCCATTACGTCATGCTTCAGAAATGTGGAAAATGGTCCGTTTTCAAATGTTTTATTTTTGAACGTCAGTTCACATTTGTAGGTGGATCATCAGTGTTAGAGCTAAAATTAGCATGTTTAAAGTGATTTTCATGCTTCCAGGGGCTCGGGAAGTTAATTAAATACCATTTGGAGGCATTTAATGTTCGAGCAAAAACGGCTGATTTTCGACAAAAGAGATAACACCCCCCCATTACGTCATGCTTCAGAAATGTGGAAAATGGTCCGTTTTCAAATGTTTTATTTTTGAACGTCAGTTCACATTTGTAGGTGGATCATCAGTGTTAGAGCTAAAATTAGCATGTTTAAAGTGATTTTCATGCTTCCAGGGGCTCGGGAAGTTAATTAAATACCATTTGGAGGCATTTAATGTTCGAGCAAAAACGGCTGATTTTCGACAAAAGAGATAACACCCCCCCATTACGTCATGCTTCAGAAATGTGGAAAATGGTCCGTTTTCAAATGTTTTATTTTTGAACATCAGTTCACATTTGTAGGTGGATCATCAGTGTTAGAGCTAAAATTAGCATGTTTAAAGTGATTTTCATGCTTCCAGGGGCTCGGGAAGTTAATTAAATACCATTTGGAGGCATTTAATGTTCGAGCAAAAACGGCTGATTTTCGACAAAAGAGATAACACCCCCCCATTACGTCATGCTTCAGAAATGTGGAAAATGGTCCGTTTTCAAATGTTTTATTTTTGAACGTCAGTTCACATTTGTAGGTGGATCATCAGTGTTAGAGCTAAAATTAGCATGTTTAAAGTGATTTTCATGCTTCCAGGGGCTCGGGAAGTTAATTAAATACCATTTGGAGGCATTTAATGTTCGAGCAAAAACGGCTGATTTTCGACAAAAGAGATAACACCCCCCCATTACGTCATGCTTCAGAAATGTGGAAAATGGTCCGTTTTCAAATGTTTTATTTTTGAACGTCAGTTCACATTTGTAGGTGGATCATCAGTGTTAGAGCTAAAATTAGCATGTTTAAAGTGATTTTCATGCTTCCAGGGGCTCGGGAAGTGAAATAAATACCATTTGGAGGCATTTAATGTTCGAGCAAAAACGGCTGATTTTCGACAAAAGAGATAACTCCCCCCTATTACGTCATGCTTCAGAAATGTGGAAAATGGTCCGTTTTCAAATGTTTTATTTTTGAACGTCAGTTCACATTTGTAGGTGGATCATAAGTGTTAGAGCTAAAATTAGCACGTTTAAAGTGATTTTCATGCTTCCAGGGGCTTGGGAAGTGAAATAAATACCATTTGGAGGCATTTAATGTTCGAGCAAAAACGGCTGATTTTCGACAAAAGAGATAACACCCCCCCATTACGTCATGCTTCAGAAATGTGGAAAATGGTCCGTTTTCAAATGTTTTATTTTTGAACGTCAGTTCACATTTGTAGGTGGATCATCAGTGTTGGAGCTAAAATTAGCATGTTTAAAATGATTTTCATGCTTCCAGGGGCCCAAAACACAAGATTTATGGAATGGTTAAAAGTGCATGAAAATGGCCAATTTACTCACTCTGAGTTCTCAAAAAGGGTTTCTTCACCCCGGGAAGTTAATTAAATACCATTTGGAGGCATTTAATGTTCGAGCAAAAACGGCTGATTTTCGACAAAAGAGATAACACCCCCCCATTGCGTCATGCTTCAGAAATGTGGAAAATGGTCCGTTTTCAAATGTTTTATTTTTGAACGTCAGTTCACATTTGTAGGTGGATCATCAGTGTTAGAGCTAAAATTAGCATGTTTAAAGTGATTTTCATGCTTCCAGGGGCTCGGGAAGTTAATTAAATACCATTTGGAGGCATTTAATGTTCGAGCAAAAACGGCTGATTTTCGACAAAAGAGATAACACCCCCCCATTACGTCATGCTTCAGAAATGTGGAAAATGGTCCGTTTTCAAATGTTTTATTTTTGAACGTCAGTTCACATTTGTAGGTGGATCATCAGTGTTAGAGCTAAAATTAGCATGTTTAAAGTGATTTTCATGCTTCCAGGGGCTCGGGAAGTTAATTAAATACCATTTGGAGGCATTTAATGTTCGAGCAAAAACGGCTGATTTTCGACAAAAGAGATAACACCCCCCCATTACGTCATGCTTCAGAAATGTGGAAAATGGTCCGTTTTCAAATGTTTTATTTTTGAACGTCAGTTCACATTTGTAGGTGGATCATCAGTGTTAGAGCTAAAATTAGCATGTTTAAAGTGATTTTCATGCTTCCAGGGGCTCGGGAAGTTAATTAAATACCATTTGGAGGCATTTAATGTTCGAGCAAAAACGGCTGATTTTCGACAAAAGAGATAACACCCCCCCATTACGTCATGCTTCAGAAATGTGGAAAATGGTCCGTTTTCAAATGTTTTATTTTTGAACGTCAGTTCACATTTGTAGGTGGATCATCAGTGTTAGAGCTAAAATGAGCATGTTTAAAGTGATTTTCATGCTTCCAGGGGCTCAGGAAGTTAATTAAATACCATTTGGAGGCATTTAATGTTCGAGCAAAAACGGCTGATTTTCGACAAAAGAGATAACACCCCCCCATTACGTCATGCTTCAGAAATGTGGAAAATGGTCCGTTTTCAAATGTTTTATTTTTGAACGTCAGTTCACATTTGTAGGTGGATCATCAGTGTTAGAGCTAAAATTAGCATGTTTAAAGTGATTTTCATGCTTCCAGGGGCCCAAAACACAAGATTTATGAAATGGTTAAAAGTGCATGAAAATGGCCAATTTACTCACTCTGAGTTCTCAAAAAGGGTTTCTTCACCCCGGGAAGTTAATTAAATACCATTTGGAGGCATTTAATGTTCCAGCGAAAACGGCTGATTTTCGACAAAAGAGATAACACCCCCCCATTACGTCATGCTTCAGAAATGTGGAAAATGGTCCTTTTTCAAATGTTTTATTTTTGAACGTCAGTTCACATTTGTAGGTGGATCATCAGTGTTAGAGCTAAAATTAGCATGTTTAAAGTGATTTTCATGCTTCCAGGGGCCCAAAACACAAGATTTATGGAATGGTTAAAAGTGCATGAAAATGGCCAATTTACTCACTCTGAGTTCTCAAAAAGGGTTTCTTCACCCCGGGAAGTTAATTAAATACCATTTGGAGGCATTTAATGTTCGAGCAAAAACGGCTGATTTTCGACAAAAGAGATAACACCCCCCCATTACGTCATGCTTCAGAAATGTGGAAAATGGTCCGTTTTCAAATGTTTTATTTTTGAACGTCCGTTCACATTTGTAGGTGGATCATCAGTGTTAGAGCTAAAATTAGCATGTTTAAAGTGATTTTCATGCTTCCAGGGGCTCGGGAAGTTAATTAAATACCATTTGGAGGCATTTAATGTTCGAGCAAAAACGGCTGATTTTCGACAAAAGAGATAACACCTCCCCATTACGTCATGCTTCAGAAATGTGGAAAATGGTCCGTTTTCAAATGTTTTATTTTTGAACGTCAGTTCACATTTGTAGGTGGATCATCAGTGTTAGAGCTAAAATTAGCATGTTTAAAGTGATTTTCATGCTTCCAGGGGCTCGGGAAGTGAAGTAAATACCATTTGGGGGCATTTAATGTTCGAGCAAAAACGGCTGATTTTCGACAAAAGAGATAACACCCCCCCATTACGTCATGCTTCAGAAATGTGGAAAATGGTCCGTTTTCAAATGTTTTATTTTTGAACGTCAGTTCACATTTGTAGGTGGATCATCAGTGTTAGAGCTAAAATTAGCATGTTTAAAGTGATTTTCATGCTTCCAGGGGCTCGGGAAGTGAAATAAATACCATTTGGAGGCATTTAATGTTCGAGCAAAAACGGCTGATTTTCGACAAAAGAGATAACTCCCCCCATTACGTCATGCTTCAGAAATGTGGAAAATGGTCCGTTTTCAAATGTTTTATTTTTGAACGTCAGTTCACATTTGTAGGTGGATCATCAGTGTTAGAGCTAAAATTAGCATGTTTAAAGTGATTTTCATGCTTCCAGGGGCTCGGGAAGTGAAATAAATACCATTTGGAGGCATTTAATGTTCGAGCAAAAACGGCTGATTTTCGACAAAAGAGATAACACCCCCCCATTACGTCATGCTTCAGAAATGTGGAAAATGGTCCGTTTTCAAATGTTTTATTTTTGAACGTCAGTTCACATTTGTAGGTGGATCATCAGTGTTGGAGCTAAAATTAGCATGTTTAAAATGATTTTCATGCTTCCAGGGGCCCAAAACACAAGATTTATGGAATGGTTAAAAGTGCATGAAAATGGCCAATTTACTCACTCTGAGTTCTCAAAAAGGGTTTCTTCACCCCGGGAAGTTAATTAAATACCATTTGGAGGCATTTAATGTTCGAGCAAAAACGGCTGATTTTCGACAAAAGAGATAACACCCCCCCATTGCGTCATGCTTCAGAAATGTGGAAAATGGTCCGTTTTCAAATGTTTTATTTTTGAACGTCAGTTCACATTTGTAGGTGGATCATCAGTGTTAGAGCTAAAATTAGCATGTTTAAAGTGATTTTCATGCTTCCAGGGGCTCGGGAAGTTAATTAAATACCATTTGGAGGCATTTAATGTTCGAGCAAAAACGGCTGATTTTCGACAAAAGAAATAACACCCCCCCATTACGTCATGCTTCAGAAATGTGGAAAATGGTCCGTTTTCAAATGTTTTATTTTTGAACGTCAGTTCACATTTGTAGGTGGATCATCAGTGTTAGAGCTAAAATTAGCATGTTTAAAGTGATTTTCATGCTTTCAGGGGCTCGGGAAGTTAATTAAATACCATTTGGAGGCATTTAATGTTCGAGCAAAAACGGCTGATTTTCGACAAAAGAGATAACACCCCCCCATTACGTCATGCTTCAGAAATGTGGAAAATGGTCCGTTTTCAAATGTTTTATTTTTGAACGTCAGTTCACATTTGTAGGTGGATCATCAGTGTTAGAGCTAAAATTAGCATGTTTAAAGTGATTTTCATGCTTCCAGGGGCTCGGGAAGTTAATTAAATACCATTTGGAGGCATTTAATGTTCGAGCAAAAACGGCTGATTTTCGACAAAAGAGATAACACCCCCCCATTACGTCATGCTTCAGAAATGTGGAAAATGGTCCGTTTTCAAATGTTTTATTTTTGAACGTCAGTTCACATTTGTAGGTGGATCATCAGTGTTAGAGCTAAAATGAGCATGTTTAAAGTGATTTTCATGCTTCCAGGGGCTCAGGAAGTTAATTAAATACCATTTGGAGGCATTTAATGTTCGAGCAAAAACGGCTGATTTTCGACAAAAGAGATAACACCCCCCCATTACGTCATGCTTCAGAAATGTGGAAAATGGTCCGTTTTCAAATGTTTTATTTTTGAACGTCAGTTCACATTTGTAGGTGGATCATCAGTGTTAGAGCTAAAATTAGCATGTTTAAAGTGATTTTCATGCTTCCAGGGGCCCAAAACACAAGATTTATGGAATGGTTAAAAGTGCATGAAAATGGCCAATTTACTCACTCTGAGTTCTCAAAAAGGGTTTCTTCACCCCGGGAAGTTAATTAAATACCATTTGGAGGCATTTAATGTTCCAGCAAAAACGGCTGATTTTCGACAAAAGAGATAACACCCCCCCATTACGTCATGCTTCAGAAATGTGGAAAATGGTCCTTTTTCAAATGTTTTATTTTTGAACGTCAGTTCACATTTGTAGGTGGATCATCAGTGTTAGAGCTAAAATGAGCATGTTTAAAGTGATTTTCATGCTTCCAGGGGCTCAGGAAGTTAATTAAATACCATTTGGAGGCATTTAATGTTCGAGCAAAAACGGCTGATTTTCGACAAAAGAGATAACACCCCCCCATTACGTCATGCTTCAGAAATGTGGAAAATGGTCCGTTTTCAAATGTTTTATTTTTGAACGTCAGTTCACATTTGTAGGTGGATCATCAGTGTTAGAGCTAAAATTAGCATGTTTAAAGTGATTTTCATGCTTCCAGGGGCCCAAAACACAAGATTTATGGAATGGTTAAAAGTGCATGAAAATGGCCAATTTACTCACTCTGAGTTCTCAAAAAGGGTTTCTTCACCCCGGGAAGTTAATTAAATACCATTTGGAGGCATTTAATGTTCCAGCAAAAACGGCTGATTTTCGACAAAAGAGATAACACCCCCCCATTACGTCATGCTTCAGAAATGTGGAAAATGGTCCTTTTTCAAATGTTTTATTTTTGAACGTCAGTTCACATTTGTAGGTGGATCATCAGTGTTAGAGCTAAAATTAGCATGTTTAAAGTGATTTTCATGCTTCCAGGGGCCCAAAACACAAGATTTATGGAATGGTTAAAAGTGCATGAAAATGGCCAATTTACTCACTCTGAGTTCTCAAAAAGGGTTTCTTCACCCCGGGAAGTTAATTAAATACCATTTGGAGGCATTTAATGTTCGAGCAAAAACGGCTGATTTTCGACAAAAGAGATAACACCCCCCCATTACGTCATGCTTCAGAAATGTGGAAAATGGTCCGTTTTCAAATGTTTTATTTTTGAACGTCAGTTCACATTTGTAGGTGGATCATCAGTGTTAGAGCTAAAATTAGCATGTTTACAGTGATTTTAATGCTTCCAGGGGCTCGAGAAGTTAATTAAATACCATTTGGAGGCATTTAATTTTCGTGCAAAAACGGCTGATTTTCGACAAAAGAGATAACACCCCCCATTACGTCATGCTTCAGAAATGTGGAAAATGGTCCGTTTTCAAATGTTTTATTTTTGAACGTCAGTTCACATTTGTAGGTGGATCATCAGTGTTAGAGCTAAAATTAGCATGTTTAAAGTGATTTTCATGCTTCCAGGGGCTCGGGAAGTTAATTAAATACCATTTGGAGGCATTTAATGTTCGAGCAAAAACGGCTGATTTTCGACAAAAGAGATAACACCCCCCCATTACGTCATGCTTCAGAAATGTGGAAAATGGTCTGTTTTCAAATGTTTTATTTTTGAACGTCAGTTCACATTTGTAGGTGGATCATCAGTGTTAGAGCTAAAATTAGCATGTTTAAAGTGATTTTCATGCTTCCAGGGGCTCGGGAAGTTAATTAAATACCATTTGGAGGCATTTAATGTTCGAGCAAAAACGGCTGATTTTCGACAAAAGAGATAACACCCCCCATTACGTCATGCTTCAGAAATGTGGAAAATGGTCCGTTTTCAAATGTTTTATTTTTGAACGTCCGTTCACATTTGTAGGTGGATCATCAGTGTTAGAGCTAAAATTAGCATGTTTAAAGTGATTTTCATGCTTCCAGGGGCTCGGGAAGTGAAATAAATACCATTTGGGGGCATTTAATGTTCGAGCAAAAACGGCTGATTTTCGACAAAAGAGATAACACCCCCCCATTACGTCATGCTTCAGAAATGTGGAAAATGGTCCGTTTTCAAATGTTTTATTTTTGAACGTCAGTTCACATTTGTAGGTGGATCATCAGTGTTAGAGCTAAAATTAGCATGTTTAAAGTGATTTTCATGCTTCCAGGGGCTCGGGAAGTGAAATAAATACCATTTGGAGGCATTTAATGTTCGAGCAAAAACGGCTGATTTTCGACAAAAGAGATAACTCCCCCCATTACGTCATGCTTCAGAAATGTGGAAAATGGTCCGTTTTCAAATGTTTTATTTTTGAACGTCAGTTCACATTTGTAGGTGGATCATCAGTGTTGGAGCTAAAATTAGCATGTTTAAAATGATTTTCATGCTTCCAGGGGCCCAAAACACAAGATTTATGGAATGGTTAAAAGTGCATGAAAATGGCCAATTTACTCACTCTGAGTTCTCAAAAAGGGTTTCTTCACCCCGGGAAGTTAATTAAATACCATTTGGAGGCATTTAATGTTCGAGCAAAAACGGCTGATTTTCGACAAAAGAGATAACACCCCCCCATTGCGTCATGCTTCAGAAATGTGGAAAATGGTCCGTTTTCAAATGTTTTATTTTTGAACGTCAGTTCACATTTGTAGGTGGATCATCAGTGTTAGAGCTAAAATTAGCATGTTTAAAGTGATTTTCATGCTTCCAGGGGCTCGGGAAGTTAATTAAATACCATTTGGAGGCATTTAATGTTCGAGCAAAAACGGCTGATTTTCGACAAAAGAGATAACACCCCCCCATTACGTCATGCTTCAGAAATGTGGAAAATGGTCCGTTTTCAAATGTTTTATTTTTGAACGTCAGTTCACATTTGTAGGTGGATCATCAGTGTTAGAGCTAAAATTAGCATGTTTAAAGTGATTTTCATGCTTCCAGGGGCTCGGGAAGTTAATTAAATACCATTTGGAGGCATTTAATGTTCGAGCAAAAACGGCTGATTTTCGACAAAAGAGATAACACCCCCCCATTACGTCATGCTTCAGAAATGTGGAAAATGGTCCGTTTTCAAATGTTTTATTTTTGAACGTCAGTTCACATTTGTAGGTGGATCATCAGTGTTAGAGCTAAAATTAGCATGTTTAAAGTGATTTTCATGCTTCCAGGGGCTCGGGAAGTTAATTAAATACCATTTGGAGGCATTTAATGTTCGAGCAAAAACGGCTGATTTTCGACAAAAGAGATAACACCCCCCCATTACGTCATGCTTCAGAAATGTGGAAAATGGTCCGTTTTCAAATGTTTTATTTTTGAACGTCAGTTCACATTTGTAGGTGGATCATCAGTGTTAGAGCTAAAATGAGCATGTTTAAAGTGATTTTCATGCTTCCAGGGGCTCAGGAAGTTAATTAAATACCATTTGGAGGCATTTAATGTTCGAGCAAAAACGGCTGATTTTCGACAAAAGAGATAACACCCCCCCATTACGTCATGCTTCAGAAATGTGGAAAATGGTCCGTTTTCAAATGTTTTATTTTTGAACGTCAGTTCACATTTGTAGGTGGATCATCAGTGTTAGAGCTAAAATTAGCATGTTTAAAGTGATTTTCATGCTTCCAGGGGCCCAAAACACAAGATTTATGAAATGGTTAAAAGTGCATGAAAATGGCCAATTTACTCACTCTGAGTTCTCAAAAAGGGTTTCTTCACCCCGGGAAGTTAATTAAATACCATTTGGAGGCATTTAATGTTCCAGCGAAAACGGCTGATTTTCGACAAAAGAGATAACACCCCCCCATTACGTCATGCTTCAGAAATGTGGAAAATGGTCCTTTTTCAAATGTTTTATTTTTGAACGTCAGTTCACATTTGTAGGTGGATCATCAGTGTTAGAGCTAAAATTAGCATGTTTAAAGTGATTTTCATGCTTCCAGGGGCCCAAAACACAAGATTTATGGAATGGTTAAAAGTGCATGAAAATGGCCAATTTACTCACTCTGAGTTCTCAAAAAGGGTTTCTTCACCCCGGGAAGTTAATTAAATACCATTTGGAGGCATTTAATGTTCGAGCAAAAACGGCTGATTTTCGACAAAAGAGATAACACCCCCCCTTTACGTCATGCTTCAGAAATGTGGAAAATGGTCCGTTTTCAAATGTTTTATTTTTGAACGTCCGTTCACATTTGTAGGTGGATCATCAGTGTTAGAGCTAAAATTAGCATGTTTAAAGTGATTTTCATGCTTCCAGGGGCTCGGGAAGTTAATTAAATACCATTTGGAGGCATTTAATGTTCGAGCAAAAACGGCTGATTTTCGACAAAAGAGATAACACCCCCCCATTACGTCATGCTTCAGAAATGTGGAAAATGGTCCGTTTTCAAATGTTTTATTTTTGAACGTCAGTTCACATTTGTAGGTGGATCATCAGTGTTAGAGCTAAAATTAGCATGTTTAAAGTGATTTTCATGCTTCCAGGGGCTCGGGAAGTGAAATAAATACCATTTGGGGGCATTTAATGTTCGAGCAAAAACGGCTCATTTTCGACAAAAGAGATAACACCCCCCCATTACGTCATGCTTCAGAAATGTGGAAAATGGTCCGTTTTCAAATGTTTTATTTTTGAACGTCAGTTCACATTTGTAGGTGGATCATCAGTGTTAGAGCTAAAATTAGCATGTTTAAAGTGATTTTCATGCTTCCAGGGGCTCGGGAAGTGAAATAAATACCATTTGGAGGCATTTAATGTTCGAGCAAAAACGGCTGATTTTCGACAAAAGAGATAACTCCCCCCATTACGTCATGCTTCAGAAATGTGGAAAATGGTCCGTTTTCAAATGTTTTATTTTTGAACGTCAGTTCACATTTGTAGGTGGATCATCAGTGTTAGAGCTAAAATTAGCATGTTTAAAGTGATTTTCATGCTTCCAGGGGCTCGGGAAGTGAAATAAATACCATTTGGAGGCATTTAATGTTCGAGCAAAAACGGCTGATTTTCGACAAAAGAGATAACACCCCCCCATTACGTCATGCTTCAGAAATGTGGAAAATGGTCCGTTTTCAAATGTTTTATTTTTGAACGTCAGTTCACATTTGTAGGTGGATCATCAGTGTTGGAGCTAAAATTAGCATGTTTAAAATGATTTTCATGCTTCCAGGGGCCCAAAACACAAGATTTATGGAATGGTTAAAAGTGCATGAAAATGGCCAATTTACTCACTCTGAGTTCTCAAAAAGGGTTTCTTCACCCCGGGAAGTTAATTAAATACCATTTGGAGGCATTTAATGTTCGAGCAAAAACGGCTGATTTTCGACAAAAGAGATAACACCCCCCCATTGCGTCATGCTTCAGAAATGTGGAAAATGGTCCGTTTTCAAATGTTTTATTTTTGAACGTCAGTTCACATTTGTAGGTGGATCATCAGTGTTAGAGCTAAAATTAGCATGTTTAAAGTGATTTTCATGCTTCCAGGGGCTCGGGAAGTTAATTAAATACCATTTGGAGGCATTTAATGTTCGAGCAAAAACGGCTGATTTTCGACAAAAGAAATAACACCCCCCCATTACGTCATGCTTCAGAAATGTGGAAAATGGTCCGTTTTCAAATGTTTTATTTTTGAACGTCAGTTCACATTTGTAGGTGGATCATCAGTGTTAGAGCTAAAATTAGCATGTTTAAAGTGATTTTCATGCTTCCAGGGGCTCGGGAAGTTAATTAAATACCATTTGGAGGCATTTAATGTTCGAGCAAAAACGGCTGATTTTCGACAAAAGAGATAACACCCCCCCATTACGTCATGCTTCAGAAATGTGGAAAATGGTCCGTTTTCAAATGTTTTATTTTTGAACGTCAGTTCACATTTGTAGGTGGATCTTCAGTGTTAGAGCTAAAATGAGCATGTTTAAAGTGATTTTCATGCTTCCAGGGGCTCAGGAAGTTAATTAAATACCATTTGGAGGCATTTAATGTTCGAGCAAAAACGGCTGATTTTCGACAAAAGAGATAACACCCCCCCATTACGTCATGCTTCAGAAATGTGGAAAATGGTCCGTTTTCAAATGTTTTATTTTTGAACGTCAGTTCACATTTGTAGGTGGATCATCAGTGTTAGAGCTAAAATTAGCATGTTTAAAGTGATTTTCATGCTTCCAGGGGCCCAAAACACAAGATTTATGGAATGGTTAAAAGTGCATGAAAATGGCCAATTTACTCACTCTGAGTTCTCAAAAAGGGTTTCTTCACCCCGGGAAGTTAATTAAATACCATTTGGAGGCATTTAATGTTCCAGCAAAAACGGCTGATTTTCGACAAAAGAGATAACACCCCCCCATTACGTCATGCTTCAGAAATGTGGAAAATGGTCCTTTTTCAAATGTTTTATTTTTGAACGTCAGTTCACATTTGTAGGTGGATCATCAGTGTTAGAGCTAAAATGAGCATGTTTAAAGTGATTTTCATGCTTCCAGGGGCTCAGGAAGTTAATTAAATACCATTTGGAGGCATTTAATGTTCGAGCAAAAACGGCTGATTTTCGACAAAAGAGATAACACCCCCCCATTACGTCATGCTTCAGAAATGTGGAAAATGGTCCGTTTTCAAATGTTTTATTTTTGAACGTCAGTTCACATTTGTAGGTGGATCATCAGTGTTAGAGCTAAAATTAGCATGTTTAAAGTGATTTTCATGCTTCCAGGGGCCCAAAACACAAGATTTATGGAATGGTTAAAAGTGCATGAAAATGGCCAATTTACTCACTCTGAGTTCTCAAAAAGGGTTTCTTCACCCCGGGAAGTTAATTAAATACCATTTGGAGGCATTTAATGTTCGAGCAAAAACGGCTGATTTTCGACAAAAGAGATAACACCCCCCCATTACGTCATGCTTCAGAAATGTGGAAAATGGTCCGTTTTCAAATGTTTTATTTTTGAACGTCAGTTCACATTTGTAGGTGGATCATCAGTGTTAGAGCTAAAATTAGCATGTTTACAGTGATTTTCATGCTTCCAGGGGCTCGAGAAGTTAATTAAATACCATTTGGAGGCATTTAATTTTCGTGCAAAAACGGCTGATTTTCGACAAAAGAGATAACACCCCCCATTACGTCATGCTTCAGAAATGTGGAAAATGGTCCGTTTTCAAATGTTTTATTTTTGAACGTCAGTTCACATTTGTAGGTGGATCATCAGTGTTAGAGCTAAAATTAGCATGTTTAAAGTGATTTTCATGCTTCCAGGGGCTCGGGAAGTTAATTAAATACCATTTGGAGGCATTTAATGTTCGAGCAAAAACGGCTGATTTTCGACAAAAGAGATAACACCCCCCCATTACGTCATGCTTCAGAAATGTGGAAAATGGTCCGTTTTCAAATGTTTTATTTTTGAACGTCAGTTCACATTTGTAGGTGGATCATCAGTGTTAGAGCTAAAATTAGCATGTTTAAAGTGATTTTCATGCTTCCAGGGGCTCGGGAAGTTAATTAAATACCATTTGGAGGCATTTAATGTTCGAGCAAAAACGGCTGATTTTCGACAAAAGAGATAACACCCCCCCATTACGTCATGCTTCAGAAATGTGGAAAATGGTCCGTTTTCAAATGTTTTATTTTTGAACATCAGTTCACATTTGTAGGTGGATCATCAGTGTTAGAGCTAAAATTAGCATGTTTAAAGTGATTTTCATGCTTCCAGGGGCTCGGGAAGTTAATTAAATACCATTTGGAGGCATTTAATGTTCGAGCAAAAACGGCTGATTTTCGACAAAAGAGATAACACCCCCCCATTACGTCATGCTTCAGAAATGTGGAAAATGGTCCGTTTTCAAATGTTTTATTTTTGAACGTCAGTTCACATTTGTAGGTGGATCATCAGTGTTAGAGCTAAAATTAGCATGTTTAAAGTGATTTTCATGCTTCCAGGGGCTCGGGAAGTTAATTAAATACCATTTGGAGGCATTTAATGTTCGAGCAAAAACGGCTGATTTTCGACAAAAGAGATAACACCCCCCCATTACGTCATGCTTCAGAAATGTGGAAAATGGTCCGTTTTCAAATGTTTTATTTTTGAACGTCCGTTCACATTTGTAGGTGGATCATCAGTGTTAGAGCTAAAATTAGCATGTTTAAAGTGATTTTCATGCTTCCAGGGGCTCGGGAAGTGAAATAAATACCATTTGGGGGCATTTAATGTTCGAGCAAAAACGGCTGATTTTCGACAAAAGAGATAACACCCCCCCATTACGTCATGCTTCAGAAATGTGGAAAATGGTCCGTTTTCAAATGTTTTATTTTTGAACGTCAGTTCACATTTGTAGGTGGATCATCAGTGTTAGAGCTAAAATTAGCATGTTTAAAGTGATTTTCATGCTTCCAGGGGCTCGGGAAGTGAAATAAATACCATTTGGAGGCATTTAATGTTCGAGCAAAAACGGCTGATTTTCGACAAAAGAGATAACTCCCCCCATTACGTCATGCTTCAGAAATGTGGAAAATGGTCCGTTTTCAAATGTTTTATTTTTGAACGTCAGTTCACATTTGTAGGTGGATCATCAGTGTTGGAGCTAAAATTAGCATGTTTAAAATGATTTTCATGCTTCCAGGGGCCCAAAACACAAGATTTATGGAATGGTTAAAAGTGCATGAAAATGGCCAATTTACTCACTCTGAGTTCTCAAAAAGGGTTTCTTCACCCCGGGAAGTTAATTAAATACCATTTGGAGGCATTTAATGTTCGAGCAAAAACGGCTGATTTTCGACAAAAGAGATAACACCCCCCCATTGCGTCATGCTTCAGAAATGTGGAAAATGGTCCGTTTTCAAATGTTTTATTTTTGAACGTCAGTTCACATTTGTAGGTGGATCATCAGTGTTAGAGCTAAAATTAGCATGTTTAAAGTGATTTTCATGCTTCCAGGGGCTCGGGAAGTTAATTAAATACCATTTGGAGGCATTTAATGTTCGAGCAAAAACGGCTGATTTTCGACAAAAGAGATAACACCCCCCCATTACGTCATGCTTCAGAAATGTGGAAAATGGTCCGTTTTCAAATGTTTTATTTTTGAACGTCAGTTCACATTTGTAGGTGGATCATCAGTGTTAGAGCTAAAATTAGCATGTTTAAAGTGATTTTCATGCTTCCAGGGGCTCGGGAAGTTAATTAAATTCCATTTGGAGGCATTTAATGTTCGAGCAAAAACGGCTGATTTTCGACAAAAGAGATAACACCCCCCCATTACGTCATGCTTCAGAAATGTGGAAAATGGTCCGTTTTCAAATGTTTTATTTTTGAACGTCAGTTCACATTTGTAGGTGGATCATCAGTGTTAGAGCTAAAATTAGCATGTTTAAAGTGATTTTCATGCTTCCAGGGGCTCGGGAAGTTAATTAAATACCATTTGGAGGCATTTAATGTTCGAGCAAAAACGGCTGATTTTCGACAAAAGAGATAACACCCCCCCATTACGTCATGCTTCAGAAATGTGGAAAATGGTCCGTTTTCAAATGTTTTATTTTTGAACGTCAGTTCACATTTGTAGGTGGATCATCAGTGTTAGAGCTAAAATGAGCATGTTTAAAGTGATTTTCATGCTTCCAGGGGCTCAGGAAGTTAATTAAATACCATTTGGAGGCATTTAATGTTCGAGCAAAAACGGCTGATTTTCGACAAAAGAGATAACACCCCCCCATTACGTCATGCTTCAGAAATGTGGAAAATGGTCCGTTTTCAAATGTTTTATTTTTGAACGTCAGTTCACATTTGTAGGTGGATCATCAGTGTTAGAGCTAAAATTAGCATGTTTAAAGTGATTTTCATGCTTCCAGGGGCCCAAAACACAAGATTTATGGAATGGTTAAAAGTGCATGAAAATGGCCAATTTACTCACTCTGAGTTCTCAAAAAGGGTTTCTTCACCCCGGGAAGTTAATTAAATACCATTTGGAGGCATTTAATGTTCCAGCAAAAACGGCTGATTTTCGACAAAAGAGATAACACCCCCCCATTACGTCATGCTTCAGAAATGTGGAAAATGGTCCTTTTTCAAATGTTTTATTTTTGAACGTCAGTTCACATTTGTAGGTGGATCAATCAATCAATCAGTGACACTTATAAAGCGCGCTACATACCCGTAGGGTCTCAAGGCGCTGGGGGGGGGGGTGCCGCTCCCGCTCCTGCTCGAACAGCCAGGTCTTCAGCTTCTTCCTGAAGGAGAGGTGGTCTTGGGTCAGGCGCAGGTCGGACGGGAGGGAGTTCCAGGTCTTGGCGGCCAGGTAGGAGAAGGACCTTCCTCCTGTAGTCGCTCTTCGGATGCGGGGGACGGCGGCGAGGGCGTGGTTGGCTGATCGGAGGTGGCGTTTGGGAGCGTAGAATTTGACTTGGCTGTTGAGGTAGCTCGGGCCTTGGTCGTGTAGGGCTTTGTGTGCGTGGGTGAGGAGGCGGAAGGTGATTCTCTTGTTGACGGGGAGCCAGTGAAGGTCTCTCAGATGTCCGGAGATGTGGCTTGATCGTGGGATGTCGAGGATGAGTCTGGCTGAGGCGTTTTGGATCCGCTGGAGTCTCTTCTGGAGCTTGGCGGTGGTACCGGCGTAGAGGGCGTTGCCGTAGTCCAGTCGGCTGGTGACGAGGGCCTGGGTGACGGTCTTCCTGGTCTCGGTGGGGATCCACCAGAAGATCTTTCGTAGCATGCGTAGGATGTTGAAGCACGCCGAGGAGACGTTGTTGACTTGCCTGGTCATGGAGAGGGAGGAGTCGAGGATGAAGCCCAGGTTTCGTGCATGGTCTGTCGGTTTGGGTGCGGTGCCCAGGGCGGGAGGCCACCAGGAGTCGTCCCAGGCGGAGGGAGAGGAGCCCAGGATGAGGACCTCCGTCTTGTCCGAGTTCAGTTTCAGGCGGCTGGTCGTCATCCACTCGGCTACCTCTTTCATCCCTTCGTGCAGGTTGGCTCTGGCGGCGGCGGGGTCGTTGGTCAGGGAGAGGATCAGCTGGGTGTCGTCGGCGTAGGAGATTATGCTGAGGTGGTGTTTGCGTACGATGGCCGCGAGGGGGCTCATGTAGACGTTGAAGAGGGTGGGGCTCAGGGATGATCCTTGGGGGACGCCGCAGATGACTTCGGAGGCCTCTGACTTGTACGGTGGTAGGCGGACTCTCTGTGTTCTTCCGTCGAGGAAGGAGATGATCCATTCCAGCGCCTTGTCCTGGATTCCGATGTTGCTGAGGCGCCGTACTAGGGTGCGGTGGCAGACCGTGTCGAATGCCGCGGAGAGGTCTAGGAGGATGAGGGCCGCTGTTTCTCCATTGTCCATCAGGGCTCGGATGTCATCGGTGGCGGCGATGAGGGCGGTCTCGGTGCTGTGTTTGGCTCGGAAGCCGGACTGTGAGGGGTCGAGGGATCCGTTCGTCTCGAGGAAGGCGGCCATCTGCTTGTTGACGGTCTTCTCGATGACTTTGGCTGGAAATGGGAGAAGCGAGATGGGGCGGTAATTCTTGAGGTCGGTGGGGTCCGCTGTAGGTTTCTTGAGTAGGGCGCTGAGTTCGGCGTGTTTCCAGCTCTCAGGGAAGATGGCGGTTTCGAAGGAGGTGTTGATGATGTCTCGCAGGTGGGGTGCGATGACAGCGTCGGCCCTGTTGAAGACGTGGTGAGGGCAGGGGTCGGTCGGTGATCCGGAGTGGATGGAGTTCATCGTGCGGATGGTGTCTTCGGTGCTGATCGGGGTCCAGGCGTGGAGGGTGGTGGTGGGGGGGGGTGGTTGGTTGGTCATGGTGTGCGTTGGTTGGTTGTTGAAACTGCTGTGTATGTCCGTGATCTTGTTGTGGAAGTATGAGGCGAGGGAGTTGCAGAGGTCTTGCGATGGGGTGATGTCGTTGTTTTCTGCGCTGGGGTTGGAGAGCTCTTTCACGATGTTGAAGAGTTCCTTGCAGTTGTGTGCGTTGTAGTACAACCGGTCCTTGAATGCTGTTTTCTTGGCGGCGCGGATCAGCTGGTGGTGTTTCCGGGTGGCAAGTTTGTAGGAGGTCCTGTTGTCCGGTGTCGGTTCCCTTGTCCAGACTTTCTCGAGGGCTCGGCAGTTCTTCTTGGAGCTCTTGAGTTCGTCGGTGAACCATGGGGCCTTCTTGCTGCTGGGTCTGCTAGGCGGGGTCCTCAGCGGGGCGAGTTCGTCCGCGCAGTTGCTGATCCACTTCGTGAGGTTGTCGGCGGCCTGGCTGGGGTTCGCTGAGCTGGCAGGAGGGTGTTGGCTCAGGGAGGTGGCGAGCTGGTCTGCTGTGATCTTGTTCCAGCTTCTGCGGGCGGTCTGTTGCTGGTGTTGGTGGGTCGTCGTTCTCTTGAAGGTGAAGTGGACGCAGCTGTGGTCCGTCCATTGAAGCTCTGTGGCGTGGCTGAAGTCGATGTCTGTGCTGGATGAGAAGACGGCGTCGAGTGTGTGTCCGGCGAGGTGGGTGGGGGTGGACACCAGTTGCTTGAGTCCCAGGTTGGCGAGGTTGTCGAGCAGGGTGCTGGTGTTGTGGTCGTTGTTGTTCTCCAGATGGAAGTTGAGGTCTCCCAGGAGGATGTAGTCAGCGGAGGGTAGGGCATGCGGGCTGATGAAGTCGGCGATGTCCTCGCTGAATTGCGTGCGTGGTCCAGGGGGTCGGTAGATCAGGGTGCCTCTGAGGGTGGTGTTCGGGTTGGTGTGGATCTGGAAATGCAGGTGTTCGGCGCTGGTCAGGGTGTTGTCGGTGCTGGTCGTGAGACGGATGGTGTTCCTGTGGATGATGGCGATGCCTCCTCCCATCTGGTTGGCGTTTCGGTCCCTCCGGACGATCTTGTAGCCCTCTGGGATAGCGATGGCGATGTCGGGAGCTGAAGAGGCGTTCATCCAGGTCTCCGTGAGGAAGGCAACGTCAGGGGCTGTGGCGTCTAGGAGGTTCCAGAGTTCGATGGCGTGTCTGTGGACGGAGCGGGTGTTGAGCAGGATGCACTTGAGGTGGGTGCTGCTGGAGTTCGACTTGGCGGGTGCTGGTGCGGGGCTGGTCCGGATGCAGGAGAACTTGCAGGCGTGGCAGCTGAAAGGTCCGTGGGTGCGTCTTGGAGTGGCTTGGTGGCATTCTGGGAGTCGGCCGGTGTTGAGAGCGATGAGGGTGGAGGCAGCGTACGTCAGGCGGGTAGGTCGAGGTCTTCGAGGTCCAGGGGTCCTGGCGCTGGACGCGATCCGGTCGCGGACGGGCGCAGACGGGCTGACCTTTGGCGCGCCTTCGGCGCACAATCAGCGCGCCCGCTGCGCGTGACCGCTGCGCGTTCGCACGGTCGCCATTTAAGGCGAAGTGCGCGGGTGGGCGGAGCAGCTGGGAGGCGGGAGCGGGGAGGGTTACAGAAGGCAAAAAAGGGGCGGGGACAAGCGGCGGTGGCGGGAAGGGAGGGCGGGGGGCGGCGAGGTAGGCGGACAACAAGGAAGGAGAGCAGACACGGGAAAAAATGCAATTACAGTGAAAACAGGCACAAATAAGCGCTAAAACAGGGGAAAAACAGAGTTTAGACCAAACAAGCACAAAGTACCATAAAAACAAGGGCAAAAACACTCGCAGCGGCGGCAGGCGGCACACGAGGCAGCAGCGAGGCAGAGGTCGGCAAGGGGCACACGCAGCAGCTGGTGGCCGTGCGGCGCGGGGGTGTCCCACAAGTGGGTCACACTCACCTGCATCGCACGGTCGCCATTTAAGGCCAAGTGCGCGGGTGGGCGGAGCAGCTGGGAGGCGGGAGCGGGGAGGGTTACAGAAGGCAAAAAAGGGGCGGGGACAAGCGGCGGTGGCGGGAAGGGAGGGCGGGGGGCGGCGAGGTAGGCGGACAACAAGGAAGGAGAGCAGACACGGGAAAAAATGCAATTACAGTGAAAACAGGGACAAATAAGCGCTAAAACAGGGGAAAAACAGAGTTTAGACCAAACAAGCACAAAGTACCGTAAAAACAAGGGCAAAAACACTCGCAGCGGCGGCAGCCGGCACACGAGGCAGCAGCGAGGCAGAGGTCGGCAAGGGGCACACGCAGCAGCTGGTGGCCGTGCGGCGCGGGGGTGTCCCACAAGTGTTAGAGCTAAAATTAGCATGTTTAAAGTGATTTTCATGCTTCCAGGGGCCCAAAACACAAGATTTATGGAATGGTTAAAAGTGCATGAAAATGGCCAATTTACTCACTCTGAGTTCTCAAAAAGGGTTTCTTCACCCCGGGAAGTTAATTAAATACCATTTGGAGGCATTTAATGTTCGAGCAAAAACGGCTGATTTTCGACAAAAGAGATAACACCCCCCCCCCATTACGTCATGCTTCAGAAATGTGGAAAATGGTCCGTTTTCAAATGTTTTATTTTTGAACGTCAGTTCACATTTGTAGGTGGATCATCAGTGTTAGAGCTAAAATTAGCATGTTTAAAGTGATTTTCATGCTTCCAGGGGCCCAAAACACAAGATTTATGGAATGGTTAAAAGTGCATGAAAATGGCCAATTTACTCACTCTGAGTTCTCAAAAAGGGTTTCTTCACCCCGGGAAGTTAATTAAATACCATTTGGAGGCATTTAATGTTCGAGCAAAAACGGCTGATTTTCGACAAAAGAGATAACACCCCCCCATTGCGTCATGCTTCAGAAATGTGGAAAATGGTCCGTTTTCAAATGTTTTATTTTTGAACGTCAGTTCACATTTGTAGGTGGATCATCAGTGTTAGAGCTAAAATTAGCATGTTTAAAGTGATTTTCATGCTTCCAGGGGCTCGGGAAGTTAATTAAATACCATTTGGAGGCATTTAATGTTCGAGCAAAAACGGCTGATTTTCGACAAAAGAGATAACACCCCCCCATTACGTCATGCTTCAGAAATGTGGAAAATGGTCCGTTTTCAAATGTTTTATTTTTGAACGTCAGTTCACATTTGTAGGTGGATCATCAGTGTTAGAGCTAAAATGAGCATGTTTAAAGTGATTTTCATGCTTCCAGGGGCTCAGGAAGTTAATTAAATACCATTTGGAGGCATTTAATGTTCGAGCAAAAACGGCTGATTTTCGACAAAAGAGATAACACCCCCCCATTACGTCATGCTTCAGAAATGTGGAAAATGGTCCGTTTTCAAATGTTTTATTTTTGAACGTCAGTTTACATTTGTAGGTGGATCATCAGTGTTAGAGCTAAAATTAGCATGTTTAAAGTGATTTTCATGCTTCCAGGGGCCCAAAACACAAGATTTATGAAATGGTTAAAAGTGCATGAAAATGGCCAATTTACTCACTCTGAGTTCTCAAAAAGGGTTTCTTCACCCCGGGAAGTTAATTAAATACCATTTGGAGGCATTTAATGTTCCAGCGAAAACGGCTGATTTTCGACAAAAGAGATAACACCCCCCCATTACGTCATGCTTCAGAAATGTGGAAAATGGTCCTTTTTCAAATGTTTTATTTTTGAACGTCAGTTCACATTTGTAGGTGGATCATCAGTGTTAGAGCTAAAATTAGCATGTTTAAAGTGATTTTCATGCTTCCAGGGGCCGAAAACACAAGATTTATGGAATGGTTAAAAGTGCATGAAAATGGCCAATTTACTCACTCTGAGTTCTCAAAAAGGGTTTCTTCACCCCGGGAAGTTAATTAAATACCATTTGGAGGCATTTAATGTTCGAGCAAAAACGGCTGATTTTCGACAAAAGAGATAACACCCCCCCATTACGTCATGCTTCAGAAATGTGGAAAATGGTCCGTTTTCAAATGTTTTATTTTTGAACGTCCGTTCACATTTGAAGGTGGATCATCAGTGTTAGAGCTAAAATTAGCATGTTTAAAGTGATTTTCATGCTTCCAGGGGCTCGGGAAGTTAATTAAATACCATTTGGAGGCATTTAATATTCGAGCAAAAACGGCTGATTTTCGACAAAAGAGATAACACCCCCCCATTACGTCATGCTTCAGAAATGTGGAAAATGGTCCGTTTTCAAATGTTTTATTTTTGAACGTCAGTTCACATTTGTAGGTGGATCATCAGTGTTAGAGCTAAAATTAGCATGTTTAAAGTGATTTTCATGCTTCCAGGGGCTCGGGAAGTGAAATAAATACCATTTGGGGGCATTTAATGTTCGAGCAAAAACGGCTGATTTTCGACAAAAGAGATAACACCCCCCCATTACGTCATGCTTCAGAAATGTGGAAAATGGTCCGTTTTCAAATGTTTTATTTTTGAACGTCAGTTCACATTTGTAGGTGGATCATCAGTGTTAGAGCTAAAATTAGCATGTTTAAAGTGATTTTCATGCTTCCAGGGGCTCGGGAAGTGAAATAAATACCATTTGGAGGCATTTAATGTTCGAGCAAAAACGGCTGATTTTCGACAAAAGAGATAACTCCCCCCATTACGTCATGCTTCAGAAATGTGGAAAATGGTCCGTTTTCAAATGTTTTATTTTTGAACGTCAGTTCACATTTGTAGGTGGATCATCAGTGTTAGAGCTAAAATTAGCATGTTTAAAGTGATTTTCATGCTTCCAGGGGCTCGGGAAGTGAAATAAATACCATTTGGAGGCATTTAATGTTCGAGCAAAAACGGCTGATTTTCGACAAAAGAGATAACACCCCCCCATTACGTCATGCTTCAGAAATGTGGAAAATGGTCCGTTTTCAAATGTTTTATTTTTGAACGTCAGTTCACATTTGTAGGTGGATCATCAGTGTTGGAGCTAAAATTAGCATGTTTAAAATGATTTTCATGCTTCCAGGGGCCCAAAACACAAGATTTATGGAATGGTTAAAAGTGCATGAAAATGGCCAATTTACTCACTCTGAGTTCTCAAAAAGGGTTTCTTCACCCCGGGAAGTTAATTAAATACCATTTGGAGGCATTTAATGTTCGAGCAAAAACGGCTGATTTTCGACAAAAGAGATAACACCCCCCCATTGCGTCATGCTTCAGAAATGTGGAAAATGGTCCGTTTTCAAATGTTTTATTTTTGAACGTCAGTTCACATTTGTAGGTGGATCATCAGTGTTAGAGCTAAAATTAGATTAGCATGTTTAAAGTGATTTTCATGCTTCCAGGGGCTCGGGAAGTTAATTAAATACCATTTGGAGGCATTTAATGTTCGAGCAAAAACGGCTGATTTTCGACAAAAGAGATAACACCCCCCCATTACGTCATGCTTCAGAAATGTGGAAAATGGTCCGTTTTCAAATGTTTTATTTTTGAACGTCAGTTCACATTTGTAGGTGGATCATCAGTGTTAGAGCTAAAATTAGCATGTTTAAAGTGATTTTCATGCTTTCAGGGGCTCGGGAAGTTAATTAAATACCATTTGGAGGCATTTAATGTTCGAGCAAAAACGGCTGATTTTCGACAAAAGAGATAACACCCCCCCATTACGTCATGCTTCAGAAATGTGGAAAATGGTCCGTTTTCAAATGTTTTATTTTTGAACGTCAGTTCACATTTGTAGGTGGATCATCAGTGTTAGAGCTAAAATTAGCATGTTTAAAGTGATTTTCATGCTTCCAGGGGCTCGGGAAGTTAATTAAATACCATTTGGAGGCATTTAATGTTCGAGCAAAAACGGCTGATTTTCGACAAAAGAGATAACACCCCCCCATTACGTCATGCTTCAGAAATGTGGAAAATGGTCCGTTTTCAAATGTTTTATTTTTGAACGTCAGTTCACATTTGTAGGTGGATCATCAGTGTTAGAGCTAAAATGAGCATGTTTAAAGTGATTTTCATGCTTCCAGGGGCTCAGGAAGTTAATTAAATACCATTTGGAGGCATTTAATGTTCGAGCAAAAACGGCTGATTTTCGACAAAAGAGATAACACCCCCCCATTACGTCATGCTTCAGAAATGTGGAAAATGGTCCGTTTTCAAATGTTTTATTTTTGAACGTCAGTTCACATTTGTAGGTGGATCATCAGTGTTAGAGCTAAAATTAGCATGTTTAAAGTGATTTTCATGCTTCCAGGGGCCCAAAACACAAGATTTATGGAATGGTTAAAAGTGCATGAAAATGGCCAATTTACTCACTCTGAGTTCTCAAAAAGGGTTTCTTCACCCCGGGAAGTTAATTAAATACCATTTGGAGGCATTTAATGTTCGAGCAAAAACGGCTGATTTTCGACAAAAGAGATAACACCCCCCCATTACGTCATGCTTCAGAAATGTGGAAAATGGTCCGTTTTCAAATGTTTTATTTTTGAACGTCAGTTCACATTTGTAGGTGGATCATCAGTGTTAGAGCTAAAATTAGCATGTTTACAGTGATTTTCATGCTTCCAGGGGCTCGAGAAGTTAATTAAATACCATTTGGAGGCATTTAATTTTCGTGCAAAAACGGCTGATTTTCGACAAAAGAGATAACACCCCCCATTACGTCATGCTTCAGAAATGTGGAAAATGGTCCGTTTTCAAATGTTTTATTTTTGAACGTCAGTTCACATTTGTAGGTGGATCATCAGTGTTAGAGCTAAAATTAGCATGTTTAAAGTGATTTTCATGCTTCCAGGGGCTCGGGAAGTTAATTAAATACCATTTGGAGGCATTTAATGTTCGAGCAAAAACGGCTGATTTTCGACAAAAGAGATAACACCCCCCATTACGTCATGCTTCAGAAATGTGGAAAATGGTCCGTTTTCAAATGTTTTATTTTTGAACGTCAGTTCACATTTGTAGGTGGATCATCAGTGTTAGAGCTAAAATTAGCATGTTTAAAGTGATTTTCATGCTTCCAGGGGCTCGGGAAGTTAATTAAATACCATTTGGAGGCATTTAATGTTCGAGCAAAAACGGCTGATTTTCGACAAAAGAGATAACACCCCCCCATTACGTCATGCTTCAGAAATGTGGAAAATGGTCCGTTTTCAAATGTTTTATTTTTGAACATCAGTTCACATTTGTAGGTGGATCATCAGTGTTAGAGCTAAAATTAGCATGTTTAAAGTGATTTTCATGCTTCCAGGGGCTCGGGAAGTTAATTAAATACCATTTGGAGGCATTTAATGTTCGAGCAAAAACGGCTGATTTTCGACAAAAGAGATAACACCCCCCCATTACGTCATGCTTCAGAAATGTGGAAAATGGTCCGTTTTCAAATGTTTTATTTTTGAACGTCAGTTCACATTTGTAGGTGGATCATCAGTGTTAGAGCTAAAATTAGCATGTTTAAAGTGATTTTCATGCTTCCAGGGGCTCGGGAAGTTAATTAAATACCATTTGGAGGCATTTAATGTTCGAGCAAAAACGGCTGATTTTCGACAAAAGAGATAACACCCCCCCATTACGTCATGCTTCAGAAATGTGGAAAATGGTCCGTTTTCAAATGTTTTATTTTTGAACGTCCGTTCACATTTGTAGGTGGATCATCAGTGTTAGAGCTAAAATTAGCATGTTTAAAGTGATTTTCATGCTTCCAGGGGCTCGGGAAGTGAAATAAATACCATTTGGGGGCATTTAATGTTCGAGCAAAAACGGCTGATTTTCGACAAAAGAGATAACACCCCCCCATTACGTCATGCTTCAGAAATGTGGAAAATGGTCCGTTTTCAAATGTTTTATTTTTGAACGTCAGTTCACATTTGTAGGTGGATCATCAGTGTTAGAGCTAAAATTAGCATGTTTAAAGTGATTTTCATGCTTCCAGGGGCTCGGGAAGTGAAATAAATACCATTTGGAGGCATTTAATGTTCGAGCAAAAACGGCTGATTTTCGACAAAAGAGATAACTCCCCCCATTACGTCATGCTTCAGAAATGTGGAAAATGGTCCGTTTTCAAATGTTTTATTTTTGAACGTCAGTTCACATTTGTAGGTGGATCATCAGTGTTGGAGCTAAAATTAGCATGTTTAAAATGATTTTCATGCTTCCAGGGGCCCAAAACACAAGATTTATGGAATGGTTAAAAGTGCATGAAAATGGCCAATTTACTCACTCTGAGTTCTCAAAAAGGGTTTCTTCACCCCGGGAAGTTAATTAAATACCATTTGGAGGCATTTAATGTTCGAGCAAAAACGGCTGATTTTCGACAAAAGAGATAACACCCCCCCATTGCGTCATGCTTCAGAAATGTGGAAAATGGTCCGTTTTCAAATGTTTTATTTTTGAACGTCAGTTCACATTTGTAGGTGGATCATCAGTGTTAGAGCTAAAATTAGCATGTTTAAAGTGATTTTCATGCTTCCAGGGGCTCGGGAAGTTAATTAAATACCATTTGGAGGCATTTAATGTTCGAGCAAAAACGGCTGATTTTCGACAAAAGAGATAACACCCCCCCATTACGTCATGCTTCAGAAATGTGGAAAATGGTCCGTTTTCAAATGTTTTATTTTTGAACGTCAGTTCACATTTGTAGGTGGATCATCAGTGTTAGAGCTAAAATTAGCATGTTTAAAGTGATTTTCATGCTTCCAGGGGCTCGGGAAGTTAATTAAATACCATTTGGAGGCATTTAATGTTCGAGCAAAAACGGCTGATTTTCGACAAAAGAGATAACACCCCCCCATTACGTCATGCTTCAGAAATGTGGAAAATGGTCCGTTTTCAAATGTTTTATTTTTGAACGTCAGTTCACATTTGTAGGTGGATCATCAGTGTTAGAGCTAAAATTAGCATGTTTAAAGTGATTTTCATGCTTCCAGGGGCTCGGGAAGTTAATTAAATACCATTTGGAGGCATTTAATGTTCGAGCAAAAACGGCTGATTTTCGACAAAAGAGATAACACCCCCCCATTACGTCATGCTTCAGAAATGTGGAAAATGGTCCGTTTTCAAATGTTTTATTTTTGAACGTCAGTTCACATTTGTAGGTGGATCATCAGTGTTAGAGCTAAAATGAGCATGTTTAAAGTGATTTTCATGCTTCCAGGGGCTCAGGAAGTTAATTAAATACCATTTGGAGGCATTTAATGTTCGAGCAAAAACGGCTGATTTTCGACAAAAGAGATAACACCCCCCCATTACGTCATGCTTCAGAAATGTGGAAAATGGTCCGTTTTCAAATGTTTTATTTTTGAACGTCAGTTCACATTTGTAGGTGGATCATCAGTGTTAGAGCTAAAATTAGCATGTTTAAAGTGATTTTCATGCTTCCAGGGGCCCAAAACACAAGATTTATGGAATGGTTAAAAGTGCATGAAAATGGCCAATTTACTCACTCTGAGTTCTCAAAAAGGGTTTCTTCACCCCGGGAAGTTAATTAAATACCATTTGGAGGCATTTAATGTTCCAGCAAAAACGGCTGATTTTCGACAAAAGAGATAACACCCCCCCATTACGTCATGCTTCAGAAATGTGGAAAATGGTCCTTTTTCAAATGTTTTATTTTTGAACGTCAGTTCACATTTGTAGGTGGATCAATCAATCAATCAGTGACACTTATAAAGCGCGCTACATACCCGTAGGGTCTCAAGGCGCTGGGGGGGGGGGGTGCCGCTCCTGCTCGAACAGCCAGGTCTTCAGCTTCTTCCTGAAGGAGAGGTGGTCTTGGGTCAGGCGCAGGTCGGACGGGAGGGAGTTCCAGGTCTTGGCGGCCAGGTAGGAGAAGGACCTTCCTCCTGTAGTCGCTCTTCGGATGCGGGGGACGGCGGCGAGGGCGTGGTTGGCTGATCGGAGGTGGCGTTTGGGAGCGTAGAATTTGACTCGGCTGTTGAGGTAGCTCGGGCCTTGGTCGTGTAGGGCTTTGTGTGCGTGGGTGAGGAGGCGGAAGGTGATTCTCTTGTTGACGGGGAGCCAGTGAAGGTCTCTCAGATGTCCGGAGATGTGGCTTGATCGTGGGATGTCGAGGATGAGTCTGGCTGAGGCGTTTTGGATCCGCTGGAGTCTCTTCTGGAGCTTGGCGGTGGTACCGGCGTAGAGGGCGTTGCCGTAGTCCAGTCGGCTGGTGACGAGGGCCTGGGTGACGGTCTTCCTGGTCTCGGTGGGGATCCACCAGAAGATCTTTCGTAGCATGCGTAGGATGTTGAAGCACGCCGAGGAGACGTTGTTGACTTGCCTGGTCATGGAGAGGGAGGAGTCGAGGATGAAGCCCAGGTTTCGTGCATGGTCTGTCGGTTTGGGTGCGGTGCCCAGGGCGGGAGGCCACCAGGAGTCGTCCCAGGCGGAGGGAGAGGAGCCCAGGATGAGGACCTCCGTCTTGTCCGAGTTCAGTTTCAGGCGGCTGGTCGTCATCCACTCGGCTACCTCTTTCATCCCTTCGTGCAGGTTGGCTCTGGCGGCGGCGGGGTCGTTGGTCAGGGAGAGGATCAGCTGGGTGTCGTCGGCGTAGGAGATTATGCTGAGGTGGTGTTTGCGTACGATGGCCGCGAGGGGGCTCATGTAGACGTTGAAGAGGGTGGGGCTCAGGGATGATCCTTGGGGGACGCCGCAGATGACTTCGGAGGCCTCTGACTTGTACGGTGGTAGGCGGACTCTCTGTGTTCTTCCGTCGAGGAAGGAGATGATCCATTCCAGCGCCTTGTCCTGGATTCCGATGTTGCTGAGGCGCCGTACTAGGGTGCGGTGGCAGACCGTGTCGAATGCCGCGGAGAGGTCTAGGAGGATGAGGGCCGCTGTTTCTCCATTGTCCATCAGGGCTCGGATGTCATCGGTGGCGGCGATGAGGGCGGTCTCGGTGCTGTGTTTGGCTCGGAAGCCGGACTGTGAGGGGTCGAGGGATCCGTTCGTCTCGAGGAAGGCGGCCATCTGCTTGTTGACGGTCTTCTCGATGACTTTGGCTGGAAACGGGAGAAGCGAGATGGGGCGGTAATTCTTGAGGTCGGTGGGGTCCGCTGTAGGTTTCTTGAGTAGGGCGCTGAGTTCGGCGTGTTTCCAGCTCTCAGGGAAGATGGCGGTTTCGAAGGAGGTGTTGATGATGTCTCGCAGGTGGGGTGCGATGACAGCGTCGGCCCTGTTGAAGACGTGGTGAGGGCAGGGGTCGGTCGGTGATCCGGAGTGGATGGAGTTCATCGTGCGGATGGTGTCTTCGGTGCTGATCGGGGTCCAGGCGTGGAGGGTGGTGGTGGGGGGGGGTGGTTGGTTGGTCATGGTGTGCGTTGGTTGGTTGTTGAAACTGCTGTGTATGTCCGTGATCTTGTTGTGGAAGTATGAGGCGAGGGAGTTGCAGAGGTCTTGCGATGGGGTGATGTCGTTGTTTTCTGCGCTGGGGTTGGAGAGCTCTTTCACGATGTTGAAGAGTTCCTTGCAGTTGTGTGCGTTGTTGTCCAACCGGTCCTTGAATGCTGTTTTCTTGGCGGCGCGGATCAGCTGGTGGTGTTTCCGGGTGGCAAGTTTGTAGGAGGTCCTGTTGTCCGGTGTCGGTTCCCTTGTCCAGACTTTCTCGAGGGCTCGGCAGTTCTTCTTGGAGCTCTTGAGTTCGTCGGTGAACCATGGGGCCTTCTTGCTGCTGGGTCTGCTAGGCGGGGTCCTCAGCGGGGCGAGTTCGTCCGCGCAGTTGCTGATCCACTTCGTGAGGTTGTCGGCGGCCTGGCTGGGGTTCGCTGAGCTGGCAGGAGGGTGTTGGCTCAGGGAGGTGGCGAGCTGGTCTGCTGTGATCTTGTTCCAGCTTCTGCGGGCGGTCTGTTGCTGGTGTTGGTGGGTCGTCGTTCTCTTGAAGGTGAAGTGGACGCAGCTGTGGTCCGTCCATTGAAGCTCTGTGGCGTGGCTGAAGTCGATGTCTGTGCTGGATGAGAAGACGGCGTCGAGTGTGTGTCCGGCGAGGTGGGTGGGGGTGGACACCAGTTGCTTGAGTCCCAGGTTGGCGAGGTTGTCGAGCAGGGTGCTGGTGTTGTGGTCGTTGTTGTTCTCCAGATGGAAGTTGAGGTCTCCCAGGAGGATGTAGTCAGCGGAGGGTAGGGCATGCGGGCTGATGAAGTCGGCGATGTCCTCGCTGAATTGCGTGCGTGGTCCAGGGGGTCGGTAGATCAGGGTGCCTCTGAGGGTGGTGTTCGGGTTGGTGTGGATCTGGAAATGCAGGTGTTCGGCGCTGGTCAGGGTGTTGTCGGTGCTGGTCGTGAGACGGATGGTGTTCCTGTGGATGATGGCGATGCCT